>NC_057866.1:202045559-202668059 GCF_019393635.1 Dromiciops gliroides
CTGGTGGAGAGCGGAGCTAGAAATGTGCTCTCCCTTTATTAGATAAGAATCTAGGCCTTTCTCTCTCTCTTTACCAAATTCTTATTCTCCTTAATAAATGCTTAAAAGTCTAACTCTTGCTAAAGCTTATAATTTATTGGCGACCACTCATTAGATATTTTAGACAGACTAGCTAGAATTTTAGCCCTTAACAGTATGTATCTATGTACACACATTTGTGTATGTGTTTGTATGCAAACATCCTTATGCAGGGTGGACCCAAAAGTATTAATGAGGTTTTAAGCTATTAATTGTAATAAAATTTAAAAGCTTACATGCTTTATACACTAAGACTTGGGGTACAACTTATATTCATATAACCCTTTATATTTCACAAAATGCTTTCTGTACATTACTTTAATTGATCTTTATGAAGCAGTTCAGCTATTATATCAGAGGATCATCAGATTAGAACAATAAGGAACCTCAGGTTCTTTGGGCCCAATCCCTTCATTTTCCAAAAGAGGACCTTGACACCCAGAAAGGTGAAATAACTTGTTAAACATCACCCAGGTAGTGAGAGCTACCTTTTATAATCAAGTTCTCTGACTTTAAATCCAACTTTTTTTTCTACCAATTTGATAAAAAAAAAAAAAACTGAGAAAGAGACAATATAATTGCTTTCTCCCAGCAAATAACTTGTAAGTTCCAGAATCTGAACTTGAATGTAGGGCTTGGGATTCCAAATTCAATGTTCTTCCCACTGTGCTGGTTCTTCTTTACCCTGGTAATCAAACCAATTGTGTCAAACCAACCAACATTTTCATCTCAAGATCTATTAACTTCATGGGAGTTGACATTGTCTTGCACTGTAAATTTGATCTGATTCTAAGTAGCTACTGCATATTTATTTATAATTCTATTTACTTTAGACGATTAAAATATGGTTTGATGCACTGTAACTATATTATTACCATGTATAGTAGTTGATATTTCATGATTTACAAGTATTTATTTTATTCTCAGTGGCTCAAATCATCATTTCTATAGTTAATTAAATTTATGACACCAAAATGGTAGAATGTATGGATTATACTTTTATAAATTCCTTACTATCAAACATGTTATTTCAAAAGATCATTTATGTTTAGTTTAGTGTTTGAGCTCAAATAAATCTATTTTATTACCCTCTGTTTGAATGTTCTCCCATTTTCATCATTGCTTTTGAAAGGAGAAATATTCAGATACCCAGTAAAACAGATCATCTTAAATTTAAAAAAAAAGATATAATTTTAAAGAGATAAGGTCCTTTATTTTTAAGGGTTAGACTGTTTGATAGGAATATTCCAGTATTTCTAAGGATCTGTGATTACATCGATACCCACATACACATATACATATGTATGTGAATGAACACAAACACATATATTTGTGCTCATATACATATGTATATATTATGTATACACAGAGATATGTATGTGTGTACACATACCAATTCCAGGGGAAAATTTGTAAAGATGACAATTAATAGATTTGTAGCTACTCAGAGGGTGTCTTAATGCTGCCACAGTATAGATGCGTGCCACCATGGATAAGTAGATAGCAATGTAGGGGTGGGGGGAATCTCATGGAATACAATGGAATACATGAGCTGTCCATCCGTAATTGTCTTTTATATTTGTGTTGGTTTTTTTTTTCATTCATTCTATGATTTGCTTACTTCCATTTTTGGTCATTCCTCTCTAATCACAACTCTTTATACCACTTATGATGAGTGACTTTTTTATGGTCATGTGTTACAACCTATTTGTACCAATAATGGGTCTCCCCGTTATCTTTTTTTGTAATATACAACTTTATTCTTTCAGATATCTGATGGAGAGCACCATATGGAAAACAAACCTGAATAAATTTAACTGGTATACCCAATTCTCAAGAGTTGCCTTCTTGTTTCAGTGACCTGAGGTCCAGTGAGCTTTGGAAATTTACAGAGATGGCAATTTCTAGTGTGCTGAGATTTAATAGTAACGAGAGTTCCACCCACTTGGAATAGGTGCCCTAATCATATACCTGATATTACTGTTCAATTCCATTATTGGTTGAAGGCAATGAAGACTCAGTTAAAATTTATAGTAACTGATTAAGCTTCTATTATTAACTTTTTATCATGAATCAGTTTATTGGATTGTTTCTGTTATGTTCTATTATAATCATGACAACAGGATTATAGGCAGACCATTTTGGGTGGAGGGGAGGAACATAGGAAAAGTACAGAGTACTGGGTACTCTCCAGTGAAGCCAGGCCCAAAGAGACCAGAAGAATGCCCAGGAAGTGGGTGGACATTGAAAATCAGGAAGAAGATACCACCACTAAAATGGAGAAAACTAAAGATAAAATTTATCTCCTTCAAAATGTTTCTCTTTGTTTACCCCGATAATGTCAGATTCTGGAGGGGGAAAAAAAGGAAAAGAGAAGAATTTCCAGAAGGAGAAAGATGCCCAACTAGACAATAAAAACTTACTAAGAAAGGAAGAGAAAGAGTTAAAGAATCTGGGACAGACAAAATGCAAAACATAAAGGTGGGTTATAAGACTGCCAGAAGGGAAGTACAGTCCTAAGAGACAGAGAGGCTGGATATAAGATAGAGGAAGTAAGGGAAGCCTAGGGGCAGAGAAAAGAGCTTGCCTACCTTTGTAGAAGAGAGAGAATAGGGAAGACAGAGAGATTAGAACCTGATGCGAATTAAGAAAGGGACAAAGTGTATATTCTAGGAAGAGGAGAAAGCGAGGGAGTTAACATCTTAGAAAGAAGAGAGATGACAGGTAAGATCTGGAAGATTAAAATGAAAACATATCCAAATACCTCAGATGTATTTATATGCATTTTGCTTTATTTAATACATTCAAATCATCTTATCTTTTGCTAGGTTATTGCATTATTTTCTGGTACAGCTAAGTTCATTTTAAAATTAAAATAATTCAGATGATACTGTCCAAAGGCATGTGAGTTTTAGATAAGTATCTGTTCAATAGGAATATAGCTGTTATATTCTTAAAAGTTTGACTTTCAGATACTAGGGTTTATTAATGATTTTACCATCCTAAAATTGATGTATTGAAGGCTTTATTGAACTCTCTTTTAATACTGTCTCTGCCCAGGAGAAATTTAATAGCCATGGTAGAGCAAAATATTTTATATAGTTTCATAAAGATTCAGAGCTGAAAGACACCTTCAAGTCCAATTTTGACATCTAGTCAAACTCACATATCTTAAGAACTTAATCTTAAATGATCTTATTGAATCTGATTATATTAAAACAAAATGTGCTAGGTGTCACAATGAATAGATTGCTGGACCTGGAGTCAGCAAGGCCTAAATTCAAAATCAGCCTCAGACATTTACTAGCTATCAAATCCTATGAAAATCACTTAAATGCCTCAGTTTCCTCATCTATAAAAAAGAATAATAATAGTACCTCCCTCCCTTGGTTGTTGACAGGATAAAATGAAATACTATTTGTAAAGAGATTCCTAAACCTTAAATCTAGCTATAATTAGTGGTAATAGTTTTTTAATTTTATTTTTTAACCAAGAACTCAGGTTTTATTTTTTTAAAGATCAAATCCAAAATCTTAGATCAATCAAATCCTTAGGCCCATTTGCCCTTTCAAACATATTGCCCGCTATGTTCATCTGCAACTTCATAGCTTTGTGCATATTATTTTACCAACATGGGATACATGGAAATAAGAAATTACAAAACAGAGAGGGGAATAGATAAGCAAATTGCTGCATTTGAATGTAATGGAATATTATTATGCCATAAGAAACAATGACTTTATAGAATTCAGAGAAACATAATAATAAGTGTTATATGAACAGATGCAGAGTGAGGCAAAGAAACATAGAAAAGTACTATACATGATTAATGCAAGGTAAGAAATGTAAAGCATTAATTGTTATTTGAGGTTTTTATGCCTCAGTGAGCACTGGTCTGGGGCTCCGCAAACCGCACAGTGCTCCACCCACTGGTTGTAGCCATTGCCAGGGTTCTGGCACCTCACATCATCACCACTCAACAATGCCTACATGGGCCTGGCAAAATTATAATGATTGGAAGCCTAGTGAGGGCAGTCATGTGACTGTCAGAGCGGCCATCCCATTGGCTGGGGCTGTGTGGGGTGTTTTCTAGGTTTGGGGGAGGAAAATTGGGCATTCTAGGTGGAAGCTGGAAAGCAACAGGCATTCTGCTGAGTATTTTCAGCTGATTCCTGAGCGGTGGCATTTTTCAGGTATCATAATTTCCCTTTCCCCATTTTATTTCCTTTCCCTTGATCCTACTGATCCTGTTTGTGTTTTTTTTTTTTTAAGTTCGTTCTTGTTAAAATAAATCTTGTTCTGTTTTGAGGGAGGCTGCCGGTTACCTAGCACTCCCCAATTAAAAACTGGTCCCCACAGAAAACAAAAATAAGCCTGAAGAATATGTAGTTTTAATAATGAATTCTGGCTTCAGGGAGGAAATGAGGAAATACATTGTCTTTTATCCCTTGAAGAAGTATGTGGGGGGAGTTAATCTGGGTTCTGAATATTGAATATGGACTAAAATATGGTAAATATGCCATCAGTCAGTGCTCAACTACCCCCCCCCTTCCTTTTTGTTACAATTTACAACACACTGGAGTTAGTTAAGGGGAAAGGTAGATTTGGAAATGACTGTGAAAAAGCATAAGGTATTAATGAAACTTTTAAAAACATAAAGAATAAATTAACCTTTCTAATTTCTTTCCTTTTTTCATTTTACTTAGTAATCATTTTTTAGAAAATATGTATTGATCACAGGATTGTAGATCTAGAATACCAATTACACAGTATTCAGTTTTGTTTTGTTTTTCTTTCCACTCACAATTTTATCATCATTTTGTGTATTTTCCTGGCTCTGCTGTCATCACTTAGAGTAAGTCTTCCCTTATTTCTCTGTATTTTAGAGAGATGATAGATAGATAGATAGATAGAGGTAGATAGATATAAGTATTTAACTATGTATAACTATATAATATATATATATATATCAGTAAAGTACAGTAATTAATATTCTACTATTCTATTATTTTGATACAGCACTACTTGTTTGCTTATTCCCCAAATGATGGGCATTTGTCTAATTTCCAATTCTTTGTTACTGTACAAACTGCTACTCTACAGCTTTTGTTGCCTAACCTTTTTATAAAAAGAGTTAATAGCACATAGAAAACCTACAGTGATCTCTTTTAAGGCATGCAAGCAATGTGATACAGCTAAAATGGGATGGCTTCCATTCTGAGTGAAACAACACCTCCATGGGGTTCTTTCAGCTAGTGATCTCTGTGGATTCCCTGGCATCTGGGTAGCATTGCCAATGGGGCAACCCTGAAGAGACTATGAGAACTCCCCAGGAAAAGGAAATGAAGGTGCACAGATAGCTTCTTTTCGTGGGCCAATTTAACTACCTTGAGATCTGATTCAATTTTGCTCCTGAGACTTCTGCATCTCAAATTGGCTCAGCTAACTCTTGATACCAGCATATGTTTAGGATATACTTAACCTTAATTGAAATAGTTCTAATGATTAGACCTCATTGAGCCAGTCAAAGCATCATTGGATTCAGGCCAGAAAATATATTGATATTTAGGATTGTGTTGATGCTCCAAATACAATTAGAAAATCCTTACACTAGAAACCTCAGGTTAGTCATCAATAAAATGGTGATAACAATTGTACTTCCTTCACCCTAAGAACTTGCAAAACCCCTAGAATACTCCTCACAATGGGAGTATTTTCATCTCCCCAGAACTTCCATTTTAAGGAAGAAACTCATGTCAAAGACATATTCTTCCCTCTCCAGACTGTACTGCTGACTCATCTCTACAGGACTTTATCATACCCACACGTGGGGTAGCTGGATACCTTCCCTCAATCTCATCCCTTTTTTTTTTCTGCAGGGCTATGAGGGTTAAGTGACTTGCCCAGGGTCACAACAGCTAATTAGTTTCAAGTGTCTGAGATCAGATTTGAACTCAGTTCCTCCTGAATCCAGGGCAGTGTTTTATCTACTGCACCACCCAGCTGCCCCTCATCCACCCTTTTTAGCTTTCTTTTGTGTATTCTCTTATTCACCAGAATGTAAGCTCCTTGAGGGCCAGAATTGTCTTTCTTTTTCAGCTTATATTTGAATTCCCAGCACTTAGCACAGTGCCTGGAACATAGTAAAAGCTTAAAAAATGTTTGCTGACTGACCTACCTCACAGGTATTATGAGGATCAGTTGAGATAAGATTTAAAGTTCTTAGTGAATCTTAAAGCACTATATAAATGTGAGCTAGCTAAAAGTAATATATTTTACAACCTTTTCTATATAGACTTTATAGGCATCTTAAGGAAAAAATAGAAGTCTCCAAGGATTAAACTTGTTCTCATCTTTTTAAGGGTCTCAATATAGTCAATAAGGATTTATACAGAGGAGCACAGAAAGCCTTAGATGAACTGATATTGGAGACAACCAATTCAAAGGCCTCAAGAAGGGAAATGAAGTTCCAAGCACAGGGAATAGCCAGAAAGCCCTCCTTCTAATCAAACTATTCTACTTTGTGACTATTAGCTGGAATATTTTGGGGGTGGTCATCACTCTCCAGTCACCAAGCTCACAGAATTGCTTTGCTTTTTGACACAAGAAGTATAGCTGTTTCCTCAAATGAAGATTTCCTATTCATTGAGACTTAATTAACAAATCATATACATCAGTTGGAGAAAATAAAGCAATGTAATTGCTTACAATTTATTTTAATTACTAACATAAAATATAATCATCTTTAGCACATAGTATTTTGCAGTAAGTATAACATATTAGTATCAAGAAGACAACCCTTTTTTCAGGAAGGAAATGTTTTCCATGATTCTATAATATAAGAGAAGAGGCCTGAGCATACATACACCAAAAAGACAGAAGGCATTTTAGTTTTTTATACCTGCCTAATTTATAAGTTACAATGTGAGTATAATCTTTGTTACTCACACAAGAAAAGAACAGACCATGATGCTAACAACCAGGGATTGCTACCTGAGGAAGGGTTTGTGTACTGCCAAGTGCTGTGTATAGCTCAGTTCTAGCTATTGCTCATAAGAGACAGCAGTTGTGCTTGAAAATAAGCATCTACAAAGGAAAACATAATTGACAAAAAAAAAACAGCATAAGGGAATCATCGGTGGCTTACTGAAATTAACTTCTAGATTGCTGTTGAATTAGGAAAACAGCTCTTTCAACTTACCAAACAAATCTAATGAGTATTTTTTTGAATAAAGCAGAATTCAATCATTTTAAGTACACACATATTTTACAGATCTAGTTAGTAGGTCTGATTGTCATTTGACTCAGTCTTCCTTTTATTTTATTTTCAAATTAGATATCTTAATCATTAATTATCTCTCCCAGAACTTTGTTTATATCTCTCATATATACTTAACATGCATCATTTTGTATTATAGTTATTTGTCTCTCTGCCAAAATTATCTACTAGAATATGAACAAGTCACTTAACTAACTTTAATATCTCTATTACCTGTTACATAGGGCAGTTATAAAAATCAGATAAAGTAATGATGTAAAGCACTATGAAAACTGTGATGCACTTCCAACTTGTCAGCTACTATATTTAACGGAGGAAACCAGACTAAAATATAAAATACGACACAAAACTAGAGTAAAAAGCATATCTAACCTGACTAAAGATACTGCATGGAAATAGTTTTTAAATAGAATTATGCTCTGCTAGAGTTCATTTGTATAATATAAAATTTATAAAATATTCACAGTTACCAAATTTCCTTATTTTGGAACATGTGACTCCATTTTAAAAAGACACTTATGAGTGTTCATTTTATGAACCATTAAACAGGATGTAGACAGAGGCCTAGATTATAGATCGAAATGCCTGGGTTTGAAACTCAATTCTGTCAATCCCAATTGTTTGACCTTGTGTAGGGTCCTCAATCTCTCTGCGAAAGCCTGGGAACACCTTTATCATTTGAAGAGATAAGAACCCAGAAAACAGGTCAAATATGTTGGTTTATACCTGGAGGGAAGTTGAGGCTGGTTAATAGATTGCTTACGTTCAGGAGTTCTGAGGTGCTATGGACGAAGATGATCAAGTACTTATACTAAATCCATTGACAATATTGTGAGCTCCTTGATGCAGACAGATACTAGGCTGCCTAAAGAGAAGACAATCTATCCTCCCCTGTCAGATTGGGATTATGAGTAGCTACTATCTTTCCAAACTGGATGAGAAGGAGGGAGAGAAGAGAAAGGGGGGGGAGGGGAGGGAGGGCAGGGGAAGGGAGCAGAGGAAAAGAGAGGAGAGGAAGAGGAAGAAGAAGATTAAAACAGAACCAGCAGAATCATTTATGATATTACTTTAAAAGAAAGCTACTTTAAATTACATAAAATCTCTGATTAATATAAATCCCATTCATAAATTTAGAAAATTGATGCTGAAATGTTGTCTCTCAATCCCTGCATTTTTGGTAGAAAGGAGATGGATTACAGGTGTAGAATGAGACTATGGTTTCAGTCAACTGTAAATTTGTTTTTCTTGAGTGGAAATATCTGTCATTTGAGAGAACTCTTATTTTGTGGGAAGAAAGATTTGGGAAAGGTGATAATGATAGTGATTCAAATAAATAGGAAAAAAAGGAAGAAAAGAAAGTGAATGAAAAAAATAAAAATATGCAGAGTAGAAGAAAGTTCAGGAGACAGAGCCAAGAAGATTAATGTTGGTACTATGATGTTAAATTTAAAATACATTTAAATAAAACAAACTTTGAATAGTATTCAGTTTTGTATATAATCCTGTTTTGCTTTTCTTTTGTATATAGTTAGCATTTGTAAAGTGTTTTATCATTTACAAAGCTATATATATATATATATATACTATCTCCCTTCAACCTTCCAATAACCCTGTGGAGTGGTTAGTATCCTTATCTGTGTTTTATAGATGAGAAAACTGAGTCTGAGAGGTTATGACTTGCCCAGGGCCACACTATTAGTATGTATTTGAACTGAGATAGAAACTCAGGTCTTCTTGGCTCTACTACATTAGTAAACTGTATGTGGGAATATTCATGCTAATGTTTTTAAAGTTCATAATGTAAAAAAATATATATTTAAAAATAAATCTCTCTGAAGCTTGGTGTCATCATTTGTAAAATAAGGAGTTGGCACTAGATGACCTCTAAAGTCCCTTTCAGGTATAGACTGTGGTGGTTCTATAAATATTCATAATGAAACAAGATATATAAAATGCTTCCTAACTTTTCTCTGATTTATGAATGTTACTCACATTCTAAATACTAGAAATATTAGCAAATTACCATTGTTTACTAACATAACTGGTAATATTAGTTTTTGTCCCACCTACACCACCCTGCTCAGTTTCAATTTGATTCCCATTGTGTAGGACAGACCCAACATAAGAGGCTGCTTGTTTTATGTGATTGGCAAGTTCCTTGCCAGTCTCCTGCTGGCTTTTTGATGTTTACTTCATTGAGTTTCACAGCTGTCAAGACACCTGGATCCCCAATTTGACGATGGGATTTATGGTTCTCCCATTACTGAAAGCTGGCATACTCATGATTGTCATCATCATTAATACGCAAGAAAGAAAGGATTCCCAGTTCCTTGTTTTTTTGCAACATATTCTTTATATATTTTACAAGTACAAGTCCATTTATTTTTTTTCAGCTTTTGTTCTTCTAAACAACAAAATATTGAAAATTCTCATCACCCTGGAAAAGCACTGTCTATGTGGAGTACAGCTGTTCCGTGACAACTGGAGATTGATAAGCATTTGTCATTTCCATCAAATACAGAAAGGTCTTGCCATTTTTAACACTGTACAGGAATCCAAAGTGTCAGAAATACTAGAAAAGACATTTGCCTACATACCAAAGTTAAAATCCTTTCACGTTATTTTAAATGTATTGTCCCTGAATGTAAAAACCCCACAGAACCAATGATCTGAACATCCTTCTCATTCTTTTTTTCTTCCTGTCTTTTCCTTAGAGAATATCTGAACTAATATGACATGAGGAAAGCTCAGAAAGAATAAGTATGTATACACACATGCATATATGTATGTGTATATATATGTATATGTATTAATATATGTGTATACAAATTATATATGCATGTATGAATTTATGTGTGTGTAAATTTGTTTCTATGTGCCAATAGCAAATGCTCTTCTCCTAAATGAAATACTATGACATGATTTAGCTTTCCACTAAATGTAGGCAGAGAGAGAGGGAATAAGCATTTATTAAATTCTTGCTCTCTTCTAGGGACTTTACTAAGTGCTTTATAAATATTATCTCATTCGATCTTCACAAAAAGCCTGTGGGACAGGTATTATTATGATCATCATATTACAGTTGATGAAACTGAGGTAGTAAAGGTTAAGTGATTTGCCCATGGTCACAGATTCTAAGTATCCAAGGTCAGATTTGGACTCAGATCTTCCTAACTCTGGGTCCAGCACTCTATTCATTGCCCCAGCTAGTGTACATGAACATTTTCCTCACATGGGATATGCTATCTACCTGAAAAACATAGAATTTTTAAATTCCATAAGAATCTAAAATTTAAATGAATGAAAGGATATAGAGATACTAATAATGGGCATATAGAGGCTGTAGCAAATTCTCAATGAGGAACTACATGTGAGAAACAGCATGAGGAATATTATGTAGAAAATGAGAAACAGAAAAGGAGGTAGAACAGTTATGTAGTGAGAGAAGGTGTAAAAGGCACAAACCTTGAAATCTTCATCTTATTGTTCACCCTATGGAAGTCTGATGAAACCATGGACATTTTCTTAGAAGAATAAATGAACAAATGAATGAATGAACAAACCAATAAAACATTTATTAGTTGTTTATCAATGCAAGGCACTGTGTTAAATTTCAGCTACAAGTCAGATAGAAAAAGTCTCATGGTACCTTAGGCTGCTAAAAACAATCAAGTTTTATATGCATAAAATAATATGCACAGAATTAAAAAACAAATAAATCATGTAAAAATACACTTATTACAACTTTGAAAAAAAAATTCCAAGACTTGAGGTTAAGAACCTTTGACTTATATAAAGGACACCAGCATAATGAATATATTTTCTATGAAGATTTTATAGAAAGCAATAGACAAAATTGCACAGGAGAAAAATGTAGGGATGGGTTGCAATCTGTTGCATTGGAGAAAGTACCCACAGTGAAGAGGTCAAGAGGCCGATTAAGTACAGGAAAAATAATTTGAAGACTGACTACAATACTTTAATAAATTTGGAAAGCTAATGAGGTCAGGTGAAAGTCATAAAGAAGGTAGCCAAAATATTAGTATAAATACCAGGCAATTATAACAATTGGCATTTTCCCTGATCATAAAGCTACCAATGGCAACGAGATAACTGGGGCTTATTCAGAGAAAGGTAGAAGGAAGATGCACGGCATTAAAACAAAAAAAACCAAAACAAATGCATGATCTCAATACAAATTCAACAAATGCTTTTATGTCAAGTGTTGTGCTTGATGCTCCTGTTACAAAGACAAAAATGAAATAGTCCCTGACCTCATGGAATTTACATTTAAATGATAGAGTTCAGTTTGTATGCACATAGATTAGCAAATACTTTTGTTTTGTACTGGAAATATGATTTCAATAGTGTCATGGGGGATTTCAGGTAACAATATATAGTTATACCCTCACCAATGTCTAATAGGTATTGATATATTAATATAGAGATCAATCTACCTATCATCTTTCTTTCTTTTTTTTTTCAGTGAGGCAATTGGGGTTAAGTGACTTGCCAGGGTCACACAGCTAGTAAGTGTTAAGTGTCTGAGGCTGGATTTGAACTCAGGTACTCCTGACTCCAGGACCAGTGCTCTATCCACTGCACCATCTAGCTGCCCCCTACCTATCATCTTTCTAAGCACCATAGTGTCTTAAAATATAAAAGTAAGATTGTGATAGATGAGTGACTTAAACCCAAGTTTTCCTTAGTCTAGGCTGGCTTTTTTTACTCTATTACTTCCAATATTTCAGAAATATTAGAATGGTATACTGTTCTTTCTTTAGGAATGAGGAATGGTATTTATTTTTCAAACTAAACGCATTTTTCCTGATTACCAAGTTTTAAATTTTCTTACTCCCTCTTAAAATGGGAGGGCAAAAAAAAAAAAGAAAAAAAGTAGATATAATCAAGAAAACAAATACTGCTCACATCCTAAAAATCTCTGTGTTATACGGCATATATATACATGCCATATTTTATATACACACACAGTGCTGGGCTACTTCTAGATGTAAGCCAGAAGAATTAGGGAATCAGAAGTCAACAGGGCTGCCTTGTTCTCCTAAATACTTGAGTTCCTCTATTTGAGGAAATGCTTAGGGATAACCATGAATATATCAAAACTATAGATGATGATTTACTTTTCAAAGAGCAATAGGAGGTGCTAATCACAGGCATTGGTGAATTCCTTCTTGGGCCTGCATTTTGTGGAGGGTTTCAGGTCACTTCATTCTCCACCTGGTCATGTTTCTGGATTGCTGACTTCAAAACCATATCCCTTGAGCAAGGTACTGTGGGGACCAATTTTTAATTGGGGAGTGCTAGCTAAGTGGCTCGCCACAATATTGGGGCAAGGAAGGAAATCGGCAGCCTCCCTCAAAACAGAACAAGATTTATTTTAACAAGAACAAACTTAAAAAAAAAAAACACAAACAGGATCAGTAGGATCAAGGGAAAGGAAATAAAATGGGGAAAGGGAAATTATAATACCTGAAAAATACCACCACCCAGGAATCAGCTGAAAATACTCAGCAGAATGCCTGTCGCTTTCCAGCTTCCACCTAGAATGCCCAATTCTCCTCCCCCAAACCTAGAAAACACCCCACACAGCCCCAGCCAATGGGATGGCCGCTCTGACAGTCACATGACTGCCCTCACTAGGCTTCCAATCATTATAATTTTGCCAGGCCCATGTAGGCATTGTTGAGTGGTGATGATGTGAGGTGCCAGAACCCTGGCAATGGCTACAACCAGTGGGTGGAGCACTGTGCGGTTTGCGGAGCCCCAGGCCAGTGCACACTGAGGCATAAAAACCTCAAATAATAATTAATTTTTTACAGTACCTTTATATTCCCTGAGATTTTTATCCACCTTTTGTGTATTATTTTTCCCACATTATAATGTAAGCTCTTTGAGGATAAGAACTGTCTTTTTGTGTGTATTTGTATCCCTAGAACTTGTGCCTGGAACATAGTCAGTGCTTAATGAATACTTGTTTCCTTCCATCTTTCCTACCTTCTTTCAGCAATAGCAAAGTCTATTCATATTGAATCTTTGTGTAAACCGTATATCAAAGTTTATTCATCTTTCTATGCCCCTCTATGCATTTCTTGTTGGTTAATTGTTTTCCAGTCACACCTATCTCTTCATGATCTCATTTGTTTTTCTTCGCAAAGATACAGGAGTAGTTTGCCATTTTCTTCTCCAAATTATTTTTCAGATGAGGAAACTGAGAGAAAAAGGGTGAAGTGAGTTGCCCAGGATCTCACAGCTAGTAATTGTCTGAGGCTGAATTTGTCCTCAGGAAAATGAGTCTTCCTGACTTCAGGTCCAGCACTATATCCTTTGCATCACTTAGTTTCCCACTTCCATGTATACATAACTATAAACATCTATTGTAATATTTCCTTTGAACTGAAGTAGGTAACAATGAATATGCTCATATGTATGCATATTCATTCAGTTCCACCTTAGAGATATAGACATGTAAATCCAATTAAAACATATAAAGAAAAGACTAAATTCCAGGGTTTTGCTTAGAGAAAGCTCAGAGTAGAATTGGATTTTTCCAGTAGAGTTTTCAAAATGAGTTGAAGCCATGTGATTGAATAAGGTCATCAAATGATGGCATGAAAGGGGAAAATTATGTTCAAAATATTGAGCTCAAGAGAATTCTAACATAAGGAAGGACTGGAAGAAAGAAAGAAATGTAAATAAAACATTGAAAAGAAGTCACTGAAAGCAAAACAAACAAAATGCTGGTTCCTGGTGACTCTTCCAAACAAGTAAGAATAAATGACTAAAAGCTGTAATGTGACAGGCAGAGGAGGATGCCAAATTTTTTAATTGACTATTGATGTTTTTGATGAGGAAGTCATTAGCTATTTGTGTGTGTGTGTGTGTGTGTGTGTGTGTGTTTGGGTGTGTAGGTAGGTATTTGATAAAGTTTAGAATTTGGAAATTTAGTCACTTTTCAAATTTAACAAGGTGAAACAGTTTTCAAGGTGTGGGCTGAAGACTTCTAGGGGTCTTCAATACACTTTCCTGGGGTCTATGAAGTCAAAACTATTTTGCAAAAATATTATGACATTTTAATTTATAGTACAGTAAGGATCTATAGATATAATACATATAAGCAAGTGTTCTTTAGGGTCTCAATAATTTTTAATAATGTAAAGGGGTCTTGAAACCAAAAAGATTGAGAACCATCAATCAAGGACATTGAGTATGCTTATATATTTTTGGAAAACATTATTTCGAGAACAGGTTTGTCATGAGAATGTTATCACATAATCAATGGCACATAGAAATAACTTAAATGTACTCTCTACCTATCTATCTATCAACTATCTATCTGTTAATTAATCTATGTACTTACCTATACTATCAGAAGAAAAAATTTTGAGTAACTGAGTGAAAGGCTAATCATTTGCGAACATCATTTGTTTTATTTCTGTGTATTAATTCTGACTCAACTACATAATAAATTTATAAGTAGGTGAATTTTGGTAATTTGAGTATATAGAGTTTAAATCTGATTCACTTTGGAAATGTACCTTCATCCTTTCTTCAAAATCATATTTCCAAATATTTCTCAGGTAATAACTGAAGTCATTATGGCAGCATCCAACCTTAAGCAATGAAATGATTAACCATTAATTTCATCAATTTATTCTTTCATATGAAGTACTTTTACTTAGAATTTATTCTCAATAACTGCCTCAGTGGATATGGTATTGGACTTTAACTTGGGAAGACCTAAATTCCAATAAGACTTCACACATTAGCTATCTCATGCTAGATAAGTCACTTAACCTTTGACTCTTCTTCCTCATTAATAGAATAAGTATAATAATAGCACTTAGCTCCCAAGATTGTTGTGAGCATAAAAGGAAATACTTGCAAAGCACTTTGCAAACCTTAAAAAGCTCTATTTTTAAAAAAAGGTTCAATGACATGCTTCCTGTTGTTCTACTTAAATATAGATTTTTATAGTATTGATGCTTTCATTCCACAAAATTGCATTATAGGTAGATATTACATGTATCCACTTATTTAATACATATCAATTAAAGCCCCTAACAAGGGAGAAGCACTGTGTACAAAACTTGAAAATCCAGTCTCTACTTGGTTATATTCAGGCCATTTAGATTTGTAGCCATTTAGATTTGTAGCCATTTAGATTTGTAATCTTGTCCTTCCAAAAATATTAAGAATGTTCTCTTCACTGCTTTCATCTATTGCTGATTATTGTCATGTGACATAAACCATTACCTATTTCCATAGTAAATATGTTAATTAACTGTGGTCCCAGTACTATGCCCTAAGAAGTGTCACTTGTCAAGGAGGTCTGGAGGATTCTGGGAGAACTGAAGACTATTTCTCCCTAGTTTAATCCACAAGAGAAAAGTAATCTGATGGCACACATTTATTGTTGCCCTGAAACATGAACAAGTATTGCTAGCTTGATTCCTACTGTGGAAGTGTTTTGACCCACAAATGATCAACTTGACTTTAATTTGTAATCTTGGTGATCTCTGCCAAGACCTGAGATAGAATGAACATAGAACGAATATTACCACTGTCAGAGCTGATGTTGACAGAGCCATGGGGATAGCTTTCTTTATCACTGTCATTTTTCTGTGGATTAATACGGGTCTTTGATTCCTAAGCTTTTGAATTTAGCATCTCTCTCTAGTATTAAATTCAAGTTTATTTAAAATGCACACAGACACATACACATAATAAAAATTAAAAATAAAAATAATATATTTTACAAACCAAGACTCTCCCTTTTGGATTTTAATTTTTATTTTTAGTCCCAATTCAGTTAGTTAACATTACAATCCCCATAAAATTCTCCTGATTTTCACTGACAGTTGGATTGGGTAGATTATACAGCAATGTACCATATTAATTATATATTTAAAATATTTCACATTTTCCAGAGTTCAATTCTGAAATAGTTGATTCTAGCATTCTACTTACCTCATTTAACATACCTTCCAAGTATGCCACTTAAAGATTCAATATTTTCAGCTCTTATCTTTTGAATATCGTGTATCTGCAAACATCAGAAATCTGATTATTATGATCACTCATCCTTAAAAAGGCTACGGTCTAGTATTATTTATCATACTATGTACAAACCACAAAAGTAACTCTAGAAAAATCTCCAATTGCATTTTTTTTCAGTTGTACAAGAAAATAGCCTTATCTTTATTTGCCTCATAAATTTTCTTGCCTCTGAAGCCATTCTGTATTTTTGTTTGCTACTGTGAGCTTCATTGATTTTTCATTTAAGCAATTTTTTAACTTTTTCTTAACATCTTTGTGCAGTTTTCTGTATCCCACCCCCTCACTCTCAGTATATCTTTACAAATAACCAAAATATACATTATTTCTTTCCATGTCTATTATCTTTGTGTCCTTTCTATGAATGTTATGATAACTTTCTCATTCTTTTTCAAAATCACATCATGATTTCTTGTCACAAACTTTCAGGTACATCTTGTCATGGGCTCCCAATTTTCCTAATTTTTAGCCTGTTTGTCTTTAAATGTTATCCCCTGCATCCAAATATCATTTATCTACACAAAATAGACATAGCATTAAAAGGTAAGCAAAGGAGAACTATATTGCACACACCTACAAAAATTAATAGTGGTGCAAAATTTATGCAGAGACAGCAAAACTAACGAAATTAATGTGCTGATCCTAACCAGATTTGCAAGAATGCAAATACTGCAGCTTTTGTCTTACATAGTTTAAGGAGATAAATTTCAAGGAAAAACTAACATTTGATTTTTTTTTCTTTCTAAAAGAAATAGTAGGCTGTGAATATGTATCTTTATGGTAGCAAAATATTTAGAAATAGTTTTTTGTGTATCTACACACTCTTCGTTAAGGGGGGTATTTGCCAAATGTTTGGTATAAGTTAAATAAAGGCTTCCTGAGCCCAGTTATTCATGTAGATGGAGGACCATCAGTAAATTATTTATAAGCTCTACACTTAAAAAAAATCATTTCTTTCAGTAGTCAAATTGTATGTCAACTGTTACATAAATATCAATGTACTTGTAAAGAAATGATTGTAGTTTTAATAATATTTTATTGGTGTGCTTTGTTTTTAAATTATGACATATTTAATTTTGAAGACATTAAGAGAAAATATTCAAGAATTTTTTGTTGTTGTTTTTTTTTTCCCTATAGAGCAATCTAGTATGAAAATGAGCAACTATTAGTGAGGAGTAGATGATAAGGTTACAGATTTCAGAGGAATTGGATGGAAAAAGGACAAACATAAAAAAGGACAAACATGTGCAAGCAGTAAGATGAATTTATCCTTATTAGAAACTTGGTTCATGAGACCTAGAGGGACTAAAAGGGTTGTTTTCAAGGCAAGAGAGGCAGAAGTGAATGAGGGAAATTAAGTCAATTTCATTAAATGGGCAAAATCCAATAGTTCAATGGAGTAAGAAAAAGTTAAAATTCAGGGTGAAATAATGTATTATGTGGAATGTGTTAGAGTTTTTCTTTTTTTTAACAACTACTTACCCTGGACAGAATAAACAAGCCAATAAAAATAACAAAATGGTATAATAGTTGACTTTATCCTTGGCAGATTATGAATATTTGATTAAATTTAGCTTTAAAAAGTCTTTCTGAATTTGTAAGCAGAAAAGGAAGGGCTATGATCTTTCTTGTTGTAAAAGGTAAAACTTGTCAAAACAATATTAATAATAGAACCAAAATCAAATATATCTTAGATTTTTATTAACAATACATAAAGAGTGGGGCGGCTAGGTGGCGTAGTAGATAAAGCACCGGTCCTGGATTCAGGAGTACCTGAGTTCAAATCCGGCCTCAGACACTTGACACTTACTAGCTGTGTGACCGTGGGCAAGTCACTTAACCCCCATTGCCCTGCGCAAAACAAAAAAACAAAACAAAACAAAAAAAACCACAGCAATACATAAAGAGTGAGATACAAAGAACCTGATGTTCCTGTATATTTTATTTTATGCTATCTTGCTCCAAGTGGCATTTCTATTTATCCCAATTATTTAAATTATTCTATTACAAATATGAAAGAAAGAATATATTATTCTGGTAGGTATATGTTATCATTAGAAATTTCATTTTAAAAGTCTTTCATGTAGAAAGTATAGAAACACTATGTAGGGGGTTTAAGGACATGTATTAACAATAATATACCTCGGTAGAATTTACCTTTTTCCCTTCCATTCAGACATGGTAGACTCTAGATCTTACATGAAAAGAGATTTAAACCTGGAAATCAGGATGTCTTTTTTTCTTTTATTTTATACAGTGGCTCAAAAAGGTTTGTTACCTTGTCCCAGGGATGGTAAATGATAGAGCCAGAATTCAAATCCCAGTTCTATGATTCTAAATTCCATACTTTCTTCATATGTCTCATTTGTACATAGAGGAAGTATGTCTTCCCTTCTCATGATGCTCCCTAAAGTACTGGCTCGAAGGCCATACCTTGAATTTAACCACACTAAAAAGTCAGCTCTCTCCTAAATTGGACCAGCTTGCTGATATATCTGCTACTATTGCCTTCTCAGCTACCACTGCCAAAATCCTAGTGCTGTTATGTTATGTGGATTTTATCTTTCTGGAAACTCTTTCCACCTTATGTAGGCTGTTTTTGTTTGTTTGTTTAAAAGGGGATTAACAAATCTTAGATAATTCATTAATCAAGGTGTCCCTATTATATTTAAAGTGAAACTCATATTTCTGGTAAACATGTGAATGGTTTTGGCTCTATGTCAGTTATCCATGTAGGAAGGACAGTCTGTCTATGTAGGTTAATAGAACAGAATCCTTCTGGTGTCAGCTATTCTGACACCTATTTATCATATTTATACCGTAGTATAAATGGCTTATCTAAAGAATTCTACCATCTTATAGAGACACAGAAATTACAGCACCATATCTCTATGCTCTAGGCTTTTAAAATATTTCATGTTTTAAAGAAGTTGAAAACATTTAAGTGTCATCTCAGGAGGAAAAATATTCTCAACTTTGAGCAAAAGAGATTTTATTCTTTTACATAAAATAATACATGTTGTTTATTATTCTTCACATTCAACAATATTGTTGATGTCAATTATGATTCTTTGAGTATTAGTATTCTTGAAAAGGCATGCGCAATACTCCTTTCCATAGAACTTCTATACATAACTTGCCCTTGATTTTGTGACTTTAGATTATTATCAAATTATATATATGTATGTATGTATATATACACACATATATAGGTGTGTGTAAAATTATATATGATATATATGTGTGTGTATACACATTTGTATATGTATGCATCCATATGCATATATATGTGTGTATATATACATACACATACATACATACAAAATTTATATTTGGAAATTATATTAAGTTCTGGAACTACAAAGAAAAAACTGAAACCATCCTTACCCTCAAGGATCTTAAATTCTCTTGGTAGGGAGGGTTTTCAAACAAATACATTGATCAATTAATATAAGGAAAATTTAGGAGGTAGAGATCATTAAGAGCATAAAGTAACAATTGCTGACTCTTAAATTGAATTCTGAAGGATTCTGAGATGTGTAACAGAATGTAGAGTATATTTCTGCCATGGCAAAAAGCTAATGCCAATGTACAGAGGAGGAAGACAGAATACTAAGTTCAGGAAAAATTAGCAGGTCCTTTGCACTAGAAAGTGTGTGATTAGGAGATTATGAAACAAATCAGGAAAGACAAGTGGGTTTAATTTATAGAATAATGCCAGGCTCAGGAATTTATATTTCATCCTATAGGTCAGAGAATCACTGACACTTTTTGTATAAAAGTGTGATTTGGGAAGATTATTTATTGAAGCATGAGAATATGTCTGATTCTAACTTCTTTTTCAGTTTATCAAAGTACACAATTTAAAAGAACTATCCCACTTTCTCCTCATACTTTCCTTTCTGAAGGATGAAGTTTTGTACTCTTCTGAGTTTTTAAAAGACTTTGTACACCAACCTTCCTAACCCATTTTAGCTACTTGGGAATACTCTCATACCCCTGAAATGTGGGAATTTTGAAGTTATTGTGTCACTTAGTGTGCTGTAGAGTGGAAAGATATTAGTTCTAAAATTTGAAGGTCTAGGTTCAAATTGCTATCAGTTTTAGACTCAGCACTGGCATTGTCTTGCATCAAAAGACAATCTGGATAGTAGATTTTGGGTTGGGAGATAGCTTGGAGAATATTGAGTCCACCTGATTATTTTACAAGTGAAAAAACTAATATACATTGAGGTTATATGTCTTGTATAGCCTGGCATTTGTAATAAGGGAGGGTCTGGGTTGGCATTTCAACCAAACTTTTCCTGGTTTCAAATCCAATGCAATCTTTACCATATTGCCTCTCAAACACACTGAAAGAATAGATAATCTCAAAGGTACTTTCCAAAATTTATTCTATGATTCTCTAATTGGTTGTGTTTTAAGATATTAATGATGGTCATCCTGCCCTACAATTTAGGGAAGTTATTTACAATACCTTTAGATTGCACTTCAGAAATTACATACTCCAACTCCCTCATTTTATAAATGAATAAACTGGATTTCTGACAGGATTAATGATTAGCCCAAATTAAAAAAAAATGCTTGTTGGTGGCAGAACCAAGACTATAGTCCATGTCTCTGGACTCCTAAAATACTATAATGACTTCTAAGGACTCTAAATTTAAAATACAAACAAAATATAAAAATTGCTCAAGGCAGAATTAAAAAAAAATAAACAACACCAATTTTAGAGGGATGTCTATGACACTCTTAGGTCCTGGGTCCTTTACATGAAACTAATAATATGTTTTCATAAAGAATTTCATTCATCTAAATGCCAGAAATACTTTTCCAGGTTCAATCAATCCTCCTTGAAGTAATGATAGTCCTTCATGAAGACATTAGTCATCAGTAAAATTAGTAAGTAAGCTAAGCTTGGAACATAATAATTGATGTAGGTTCATTAATTATTATAGAAATCTGTTGATTATTGTTCAAGTATCAATGTATTTCAAATTGGCAAGAGAACATAATTGCTGTCTACCAGGACAAATAATTCTTTTGGGCCATTGCATCAGTGTCTTCTATGAACTTCATTGACCAGTGAGTGAAATAATGGGCACCTTTTGGTCCGGGTTCAATGGAGAGAAAACAGCAGTACATTGAGGAAAAATAGGATTAATGTCAATAATACTAATAATAACAGCAACAACAACAACAATAATAACAGTCATGAAAATTTCTATGTCTGATGAAGGAAAAGAAAGAGTGAAGTCTCCAAGCCATAGAAAATGTTTTATTTGAGGGAAGGTACCTGTCTCACAATAAAGCCAGTCTCAAGTCTAGGACCCAAAGACCCCAAGTAGTGTCACTCAGCTGCTTTTATACCCCAACAGAACAGTAAAGTATTTATACCCCACTATTTTTAGACAAACTCCTCCCATTTTTTCCCATAGCATAATGCAAATGGTACCCAAATTGAATATTTAACATGGTCAACATGCCCAATCATTGACATGGTCTTTAGTGATGACAACAGGACCAAACAAGTACCTGGCAGTCAGCCAATTTGGGCTTCTTCTCAGAGGTTCTTGGCAGAAGTCTAATGCATGACATATTGAATGCTGATTGGTTTCTTCACCTTAGGAGATACTATTTTAGTACCCTGGTTCCACAATGGAAAGGTGATAGTCAATGAACATATAATACAATTTCTCTCCTACTTATTGCATTTGCTTAAGCCACAAAAGAATTCTCAGAGTACATTTAGAGGAAGTTAGATAACATCTTAATCTAAGAGATTAGAGAACACTTAAATAAGAGTAAATCACAATTTGTAGTATATTATACAGATTATTATCATAGTTAAATATCTTATATTTAATGGGTGGGGAAAATCTCATTTGTAATAATAATAACAATAATGTTGATAATAACAATTAAAATAACTAGCATTTATATTACTTTAAGGATGACAAAGAACTTTAGTATTATTGTTTCCTTTGATCCTCACAAAAATCAGGGGAGGTAGGGGCTATCATTAACTTCATTTTACACAAAAGGAAACTGATCAGGCAGTAACTTACCTAGGGTTATATAGCTATTAAATACCTTAGGTAATATTTGAATTGAGGTATTCCTGATTCTGGGTCAGTGGTCTATCTAGCTGCCTCTCTAGGAATTATAACTTGCTTCAAAATAAGATGGGTTAATAGAATTTTACCTGAAGATGGGAGCCTTCCTACCTCACAAAGTCATACTATTAATTTATTTGCTTCAGAAGGCCATAGATAATGTCAGCATAGCAAATATGAAGGTAAACAGACATGTTCATGTTTCTCATGTTTCTCCAACAGAGCATTCTAGAAAGAGCACTGATCTTGGAGTCTAAAGACCTGATTCAAGCCCTAGATCCATCACTTATCAGCTGTAAAACCCTAGACAAGTCATTTAACCTCTAAAGACTTTAATTTCTCAACTGTGGAATGAATATCTACCTTATGTTAAAGAAATAATTTTGTATTCTTAATTGTCCTGGATTAACCAAGACATTTTTTTTGACTTATGGACACAAAGGGAGAATTTAGCCATGGACAGGCAAAGAGATTTCATTTACATTCACCTTAACATAGTTGATTTGGAGTCTGAAGCTGGATTCAAATCCCAGCTCTGCCAATTAGTAGGGATGGAACATGAACCAAGCCACTTAATCTCCCAGAGTCTTAGTTTCTTTATCTGAAAAATGAAGAAGTTGGACTGAATGGCCTCTAAAGTCCCTTTTAAATCTAAGTCTATGATGTCATGATGCCCAAACAAATGGACTATGGCTGAATAATAATAAATCTTATATCTGAGTTAAGAAAAGACCAATTGGGAATGGACAGAACTGAAAGAAAAAATGGAATGTAATACAGTACTGGGAAAGGAAATTACAAGGTGAGGAGATCAATGAAGATATGATGAGAAGAAAACAGGGACCAAATTGAACTAAGTAGGTGCTTTCCATTTCCCTGCCCTCGACGTCTCCTTTCTCTCTCCTCTCTCTCTCTCTCTCTCTCTCAGACATACACACACACACACACATACACACACACACACACACACACACACACACACGCACCTTGGAAAATAACTGCAAACAAAAAATGGGCCAGGGTCAGAATTTAATAGAAGTAGAAGAGATGACTGGATTGCATTTGGAAAACTACAAAACTTTTCTCTTAATCACCCACAAGTATTCACTGAAAGAAAAGTCTATTTTCTTTAATACCAGTATTCTCCTTATGATGATATTTGGTAGAAAAGCATAGAATTCTATATCCTACAAGGAATTGAAGTTAATAATCACCCAAAGGGCAATGGGTAGGCTTCTAGTAGTTGGGAACAAGCTGCAACATACAATAAATAAGAAACTACATAAAAATGTAAAACAAGGGTGTCAAACTCAAATGGAAATAAGGCCACTATACTCCATATTAACAGAATCAAAATATCCTCTAGGGGCAGCTAGGTGGCTCAGTGGATAAAGCACCGGCCCTGGATTCAGGAGTACCTGAGTTGAAATCTGGCCTCAGACACTTGACACTTACTTAGCTGTGTGACCCTAGGCAAGTCATTTAACCCTCATTGCCCTGCAAAAAAAAAAAAAAGAAAGAAAGAAAGCATTCTCTATATTTTATTTTTTTTAATTTTTTATTAACTGTTTCCTAATAATATCTTAATGTGGTTCTGGCTATTCTAGGGGGTATTGTGGACAAAATGTGGTCCTCAGGATGCACTTTTGAAAGCTGTGGTGTAAAGGTTGTCATCAAATAAACATTTAATTTTTAAAGAGACAATTTGGTCATGTTGAACAAAATTAAGGGATGAACAACTTTGAGATTTTATAGGTATCCTAGCAATATCAGAGGTATGATCCTAGTAAGTTGGATATGTACCTTGTGGCAAAATTGTGGAGGTCATATATGAGAGTTGTACAAGATGGGCTATGATTTGTTCTATGGAAGGGAATATTTAATCAATAGATCCATCGAGCATTTGAGTAAATGAATGTTCTCAATACGCTAGTATCTGAAGGTTGGTAAGCTAGAGAAGAGGTGAATAAAGAGGATGAAAAGCCTCAAGATAGCATCTTATGAACAGTGATTAAAGAAAATGGGAATATAAAATATAAAATGAATAGAATTTAGAGGTCTTGCAGCTATCTTCAAATATCTGGAGGCTTATTAAATTGGAGATGGAAATAGAGTTATTCTCAGTGGTTCTAGAGTATAGAAATATGAGTAATATATTCAAATTACGGAGCCAGATTTAAAGTTGATGTCAAAAAAAAAAACCAACTTCAAAACAATTAGAGTCATCCATAATTGGGACATGCTTCCTAAGGATGTAGTGAAATCCCAGTCATTTGATCACCATTCACTGGATGTATTATGGAGGTGATTCTTATTCATGTACAAATTAAAGTAGTTCGTTCCTAATATGCTGTGATCTGAGGTTTCCAAAAACAAAGAGAGCTTCTGCCATTTTACAACACCTGCCTTTAAAAAAAAAAATTCCCTGCTATCTTTCACTGTTATAAAAAGCAAAAACATTGTACTTACTTCCTAGCTACACAGAAAACATTGATTCGGTGCCTGGTGAATAATATATATTCAGCAGTAGATATGGTTCTAGGAAGATTAATGATATTGCTATTACATTATCTTGTTTTCGCTGGCAAAAAATTCTACTTCACACTCTCTGAGACAGATATCCAATGCTTGTTCTTAGTTCCTTATGCAACTTTGACAGTTAAGGATATTGATAGCCTTGTTGCAGTTTGTCATGATGACTGCATTTAGAGTTAAAGGCACATATGAGTACTTTACAAAAGTCTACCGAAATAAGTAAATAGTAAGTTTAGGAAACCAGTGATGTATACATAGGTGTCACAGAAGGCATGTCATTAGCTCACTTCAGTCCTTTAGAGTTGTCTTTCTGTGGTATCCATTTAATGGCATGGTTTTGTTCTAGTGCTATCTAGAATAATTTGTGTGATCTATTTGCAAAATGAATATATTTGTTTTAAAGCTCAATTTTGGTAATGGTAGATATAAAAGAAATCTTTCTAGGACACATGTATTTCCCCTGCTGCTATATTCCACCTTTGTATGAGATTCCTTCACCTTCCTTTTTTTTAGATGAAGTCGAGAAGATATAAAAGGATGAATTTTTTTTCCAGTGCTTATTATTATTTATGTTCTAGACACTACTCTAGGGAATTCCTAATGAGGAAACAGCATCAACTCTGCAAATTATTGTCTGATATTTTCCCTGAATTGGAGAGGTCACCTTCATTTTACCCTTGAAAACCAAAAGTCACCTTTTAGCACTATAAAATTCAAGTCTTTTGTTAAAAATTTATTTATTAATGGGACAAGACAAGATGGAAGGAAAATGATCAATAATAAACATATTTTGTTTCTTTACCCAGGAAAGCCAATTAAATTTTGGACACAATGTTTCATTATGGTAAACACTATGATTTTATAAAGAGAGTAACCTGTCAAGAAACAGGTTAGAAATCAACTGATGCCTTCCCATGCACAAGTAGAGAAGGGAATTGTCTTTCTCAACCTGTAGTTTGCAAAGGCAAAGCTAGAAATCTTTTTGAAAAGAATCCTTCCCTAATTTTACCCATATCTCTCAGGAATGTAACTGCAATCAGGAGATATGATGAAGGACAAGCCAAGAACCTACCAGAATTAAACTTTTTAGTTTGCTAACAGACAACAGCAAGAGGATAAGAATCTGTTTCCAAACAATTGAACTCTGGATCCTTAGAACTTTGAGTGAGTCATTTAATTTCCTTGAGCCTCAGTTATATGTAAACTGAAAGGATTAGACTAGATTGCCTCTGAGGTCTCTGTAAACTCAACATCTATAGAATGTAAGCTTCTGGAGAGCAGGGAGTTTCATTCATTGTATTTGTATGCAAAGAGCTCAAAACAGTTCATTGGAAATATTTAATAAATGTTTGTTAACTTATTGATTGATAACTACATAATCCCTTAACTTTAAGTTCCTTTCTACCTTAAGTATACCTGATTCTCCTTATGCATTTCATTCTAGAAGCCCTGACATCTCCCACTCTTATGCATTTACTGTTCCATACCAGAAATAAACTTCTATTACTTCACCATTGAAATCACTTTCTTCAGTCAGGGCCAGCTCCAGTATGACCTTCTTTAACAAGCCTTCATAATAAGTCTAACCTAGGAGTGATTTTTCCTTTTCAGAATCTGTCAGATCATTCTGTTTGATGCTTATACAGTTGGTCATCTCTCAGAATGTAAAAACGGTTATTGTACATGTTTCATACTGACTACTACATTATAAGATCCTGAGAAAAAAGGCTTGCATTCATTTATGCTCATCCTTATGTATACCCGAGGTCTGGAATTATGTGTGATAAAAGTTTACTGAATGTAATTCAATCATAAGGATAGTTCTATGACCAAAGGATATCGCCCTAGGATTTAATTTTCCTTCACTGGAGTGGAACTCAATTTAACTTATTCATAAAATGTAAGGGGGGAAAGGGAACAACTGAGGACCCACATTCTTCCCTGAGATGAGGGAAGTATCTTCCATTGGATGTTAGAGGCCAAAATTTCTCCAAGTACTAAAGGTTCCCCAAGGGGTAAACCAAAGCTATCTGCTCTAAGAAAGGAATGGAGAGACTCAGAAGGTTACTACAGTGTTCTCCCATATTAAATAATGTTCATGACATGTCAATTATCTTCAGCTAGCATTTATTAAGAGTTTATATTAGAGCTATGTTGTAATGATGATCAACTGTGACTTAGCTATTCTGATCAATACAAAGATCCAAGGCAATTCCAATAGACTCATGATGAAAAATTCCATCCACCTCCAAAGAGAAAACTGATGAATTCTGAGTATAGGTTTAAGTAAACTTTTTTCACTTTATTTTTTCTAGATTTTTTAAATGAGATTAATACAAAAATTTCTTTTACATGACTTCATGTGTATAATGGACATGATATTGCTTGCCTTCTCAGCAGGTAGCGAAGAGGTTAGAGAGAGGGTGAGAATGTGTAACTCAATGAAAAATATTAAAAATTAATTTTTAAAAGTAGTTATTTACCAGTTGTTGTGCTAAGTGGTAAGATGTAAATATAAGCACAAAGAAAGACAGACCCTGCCCCTAATGAGTTTATATACTAATGTGGAAAGAGAGTACATTTTTTTTTAAATAGCTAAAAAAGGGTGGGCAGTGTGGTAATCTCTTGAGGTACTGTCTAAAATTCTAGAAAGTCAAAAGCACATGCAGGAGAGAGTTGAAGAATTTCAGTCCAAAAGCTCTAGAAGACTCTCATGAATGAGAGAAGAAGGCTTCAAGGATGGAGGCTTATTTCAAGGTGAAGGGGGCACTAGGATGGGGGCAACTTCAAAGGGGAAAAGATTACCGATATAATATGTCAAAGTTCATAGGATCAGAAAGAGAACTGAGGGCATGAAGAGTTGAGAGTTAAGAGTGCTAACTGCTGATTAGGACCAGGACCTATTAAATCATTTTTGAGGGGCTGGATACAAGGCCCTTCTCTTTTTTCTAATTGTTCTTTGTGTCACTATCACCTTTGCCAGCAGAATGGTGAATTTAAGAGCAAGATGAATGTAAGGCATAGATAAAGAATCTTCTTGCACACTCTCAACTAACAGAGGGGAAAACACACACACACACGCACACACGCACACACACACGCACACATACACAAGAGAAAACAAAATTTCCCAAGGCTTCCAGACCTCCAAGGCTTTGGGAAGATGAAGCAGAGCACTGGGGATCAGGAAAATATTCACTTCTCACCCATCTGTGGGTTATATTCAACTTTATCGATAACTTAATTTGGGTCTTATTAACATGAATGTAGTGTATGATGATATTATAAAATGCCTTTACCAACTGAAAAAATCCATTTTCTTTTACTTATTAATTCCATTTAAAAATAATGAGTCTAGTCATAATCAAGGGAATATACACTTAAAATAGGACATAATATGTAACGTACTAACAAAAACAGGATTTAACTAATTTTAACATGCATTTAGGCAAGTTCTTATGTTTCCAGGTTACCAGATCATAGTATATTGTACAAAGATACAATTGACAAAGATATTACATGTCATCTAGGTAAGCCTTGTCATTTCACAGATTAGGAAATTGAGGCCCAGTGGGGTTAAGTGACCCAAGGTCACACAAATTTTACATGGCAGAAAAAGAATTTTTATTCACTGACTCTATTTCCAAACCTAGGACTCCCTCCTAGATAAAAAATCAATATTAATATAACAGACAGAATGTTAGACTTCATATCAGGAAACCAGGTTTCAAATCCCATTGGTTTCTTGACTAGCAGCCACTGACTCATCTTTCACAAAAATGGGTTAATAATGCTTGTACTACTTAACTTTCAGGGTTACTGTGACAAAATTATGTAAAACCCTTAGTCAATAACCACAAAAAGCATGTATTAAGTGTTTTATTTTGTGCCAGGCCCAGCAATTACAAAGAAAAAACAAAATCAGTGCCTGTTCCTCAAGGTGACTACATTCTAATTAGCTACATAAATAGAAGTTATTATTCCAGACCTAATTTCTGGGGAATTAAGTTTAGTATGTTGCTCATGGTTTGTTCATTTCTTTGTTTCCTGAAGAAATGAGGGAAAAACCAATGGATAATATATATTTTTTTCTCAATAATCCCCATCAGGTTTGAGAACTGCTAGACAATAAGACCTACTGCCTTCCATGACAAATGTGATGACTGTAGCTTTGAATTCTAGGAAGAAAAGGTGGACTTTTGTGTTAAGGGCTAAAATTCTAGCTAGTCTGTCTAAAATATCTAATGAGTGGTCGCCAATAAATTATAAGCTTTAGCAAGAGTTAGACTTTTAAGCATTTATTAAGGAGAATAAGAATTTGGTAAAGAGAGAGAAAGGCCTAGATTCCTATCTATTAAAGGGAGAGCACATTTCTAGCTCCCTTCTCCACCAGAGTCCAGAGGAAAGAGCGCGAGAGTGAGCGCCAGTCTCTTCCTTCCTCCTCCCACTAGTCCGCGTCACTTCCTGATGCCAAAGAAAAGACTCCTGGTCTTGCCCTCAAAGACCTTCGCTTCATGGGCAGAACTCTTCTACAGTAAGTATCCAGCAGGTGGCGTTATTCCAATCGTTACATTTGGAATCAAAAGGAAAGAAATAGAACCTTGGGTCAAAATATCTAGAGATCAAGCAATACCCAGAAGTGTAAAAGAATGAGACTTGCCTTTTATACATAGTGCAGATTCCTATTATGCAGCAACAAATTTCTGATAGAGGATAAATCAGGATTTAGGTCCTAAGTAACAGATCAGCAGAAAATATACAGAGTACAAGAACCAAGGCAAAAGATGAATAAACTCCAATAACCTTAGGCAATATGCTTCTTACATTTAGAGGAATCTAGAATCTATTCTTTCTAGTCACATGGCCTTAGCTATGTCTTCCCATTCTACGACTATTGTAGGTCTCTGAAAACAAACACTTTAGAGCATGACTCCAATACAGTGTAATAATTCTTAGCCATAGAAACTCTGATTTAAAGCTGGGAGTATTAAAAATTTCAGGTAGCCCAACCTGCTTCATTTTACTGATGAAGAAACTTAAAGCCCAAAGACATTGTGACTTGCCCAAAGTCACATAAGAAGTAAATGACAGGGCCAAGATTTTAAAACATCTTCTAGCCAAAAATCCAATGATCATTTCACTACATCACTTTCTTCTAATTTGAATTAAGTGGGTTTGGTGATATATGCTTATCTACTTGAAACTGTCTTTCTGAAATATTCATGTAGAAAACTACAGGTAACTTTTACAGTACTGTGAATCTTTCTCTACTCACAAACATTTTAAACACACATTTAGATAGTTCTAAAAGTAATATATTAGGCTAGAGATGAGAGAAGTGAATTTTCTAGCAATTGCAAATGAATTTATAGCCTTAAAAGACAGTGTAAATTTATTATTTTTATAAAAAGGTTCTTTGAACTTTTCCTTTTGAAGCCTCAGCAACCACATTCTAAGAGTTTCATGTTTCAAATCCAGATGTGTTGTCATTAATTTTCATCTAAAAACAACAAAAAAATTCTTTTCTGTATCATGCCTTTTCCATTAAAAAAGAAAAGGGGATTAAAAATAAATGTTCATTGAAAAGAATTCTGTAGCCTGACCTTACAATCTCCAATAAACATGTCTATTTAAATCAATAAAAAACACCATATTAACTATGAAAACCAACATATAAATAAATCCTAAAAGTTCTTTGCCTCCCTACTGGGTTTATGTATTTTAACTACTATTCCTACAACTGTATTTGAACTAACAGTATTCTGCTTTCTGACTTGTGATATTCAGCTGGGACAATGGTGAATTTTAAGTTGTTTTATTGATACAAGCAAGGTTCAATAGAAATGATACTCTACATATGGGTTATCAGTGGCTAAAATGAACATCACATCAGTTGTCATTTACCAAATTTGAGGAGGGGGGGGCAGTGAGGAAGGGAAGGGGGGAGGGAAGGAGGAAGGGATGGAGAGAGAGAGAGAGAGAGAGAGAGAGAGAGAGAGAGAGAGAGAGAGAGAGAGAGAGAGAGAGAGAGAGAGAATGAACTCAAGAAATGGATTTATCTAGGCTCTGGTCATCAGAAAGATTTGGTACTTTGGCTGCTTCCTCTAAGACATAATCACAAAAATTGTCAGTGATAAGGTGATAATCCCTACTCAATAAGTCATGCCCAGAAACTTCATGATGGATGAATTGTAATCCTTTGATTTGAACATCCCTGCAAGTGACTATTTTTGTGCTGCTGATAGTAAGTCAGCATTATGTCATGCAGGGTATATCATGTGTCACTCATGCTCCATTAGATGATTTGCTCACATTAGAGAGATTATTTTAATGAACCACTGGATAACAAATCTAATAACTTTCAAAAACGGAGGAAAGAAGAGATGGCAATAATAATCAGAGTCTTACTTCTACCACCTAATCTTCCTAAGCTTCAGTTTTCTCATTTAAAAAAAAAATGAGGCTAGAGGTTCCCTTCTTCCAATAATATTCTATAATTCTAAAAATTAGAGTAGCAACAAAAGGGCTTTTTACTATTCACAACTAGGATCTTTGTTTCTCCTCTTTTAAAGTAGTCTTTTGAGGGCAGCTAGGTGCTGCAGTGGATAAAGCACCGGCCATGGATTCAGGAGTACCTGAGTTCAAATCCAGCCTCAGACAATTGACACTTACTAGCTGTGTGACCCTGGGCAAGTCACTTAACCCCCATTGCCCCACAAAAAAAAAGTAGTCATTTATTTAGTGTTTTGTCATTTACCTTCATTGTAGGAGGTTTCCTTAAAGACTCAGCTCAAATCACACTTTCTGGAGGAGGCCTTGGAGGTCCTTCCCATTTCTAGTATTTTTTATCTGATATTGCCTCCTAATAACCCTGTGGATATATAGATATTTCCTTACATGCTGTCTCTCACATTAGGGTGAGTTCCCTGTGTACCTAGACAGTGCTTTTGCCTCTCTCTGTATCCTTAACACCTGGCCCAGTTCATTACATATATTCAAATGCTTGATAAACACTTGCTGACTCATTGAATGAAACTGTATTATTTGACCTGGAGTTAAAAAAAAAAAAATTGTCCCTTCCCTCAAGTCACTTGCATTTAACTGGAATATGTTCCTCTCAAATTATTACATAGCATTAAGTAGAAAGGTAGTCAAGGACTAGTAATTATAGAGTTTAACTGAGTCAGGCAAGTCTGGGTTCAAGTATTACTTCTGACTGATTGTGTGATGGATTGGCCCAAGAAGTTTACTAAGGGGCTATAAATTGTATATGTATGCCAACATGTATCAGTAAAGGGAGTTTCCCTTGCCGAAAGTTGACTACTTTATTAAAACCACAAACATTGTCCCTGTTCGCATCTTAAACAATCAAACAAAAAACCCTTAGGTTTATAAGAAAATGATTTCACGGACAAAAATTAGCTTACTATCTGTGATATTGCAATCTACCAGGATCATGAATAACGTGGATGTCAGATTCACATAGTATTAATATCCTCTAGCAAAATCCTTCAAAGTCTTATGATCTAGGGTTTCCAAAGCATGACACAAACACTGGCAGGTTTCTATATGCTAAACTGTATGTAAGTATGGGCTCAGTTATAGGCTATGTCTCTGATGTGAGAAGCAGCCTAGCTAAGTTTAGAGAAACCTACCACCAAAGGTTTGATCAATATGTGGTAGTTTTTCATTTTCACTTTTGAATCCGGAGCTCATGAAAACTAACTACTTAGGTAATGGTTCCCATTTAGTGGTTCAGGAACCCCTTAGGGATTTGCAAAAATCTAGTTCAAAGGGCTCACACTAAAAAATTCTTTCATGCTGCCTTAAACTGTAAAAAGTTCCAGAATGTTATGAGTAGTACACTAAAGTACCCTGGGGGTTTCAAACATGTTGTTCATGTTGAAAGTGGTGTGCAGAAAACAAACACATACAAATGAGCACACAAGTTAGGAACTACTACCTAAGGCATGGAGACATTGTAGCCTACTTTCATAGAGATAATAGCTACACTAGAAATCATCACAGATATTTGGAGTAATCAACTTAGAAATTTTTTAGTGCCTTTCCCATTCATTATCTTTTTTTTTCAAGGCAACGAGGGTTAAATGACTTGCCCAGGGTCACATAGCTAGTGTCATGTGTATGAGGCCAGATTTGAACTCAGGTTCTCCTGAATCCAGAGCCGGTGTTTTATCCATTGTGCCACCTAGCTGACCCCTTTCTCATTCATTATTAAGATATCATAATCAAATAAAATGAGGAAAGCTATTTCTTTTCATAGGTGGGTAGATGAAGAGAAACTCTGATTTCATAAAAACTCAGAAAAACTGTAATTAAACCCAATGAACAATAAATCATAAGAAGGGCATAGAAAGAAAGAGAGATATAGATAGGTAGATATTATGTATGTATGTGTTTATGTATGTATGTATTGTCAACAGACAAACACAATCTCATGAAACTTATGTTAAAACCAGGCTTATGGGACAGCTAGATGGTACAGTGGATAAAGCACCAACCCTGCATTCAGGAGGATCTGAGTTCAAATATGGACTCAGATACTTGACACTTACTAACTGTGTGAACCTGGGTGAGTCACTTAAGCCTCATTTCCCTGCAAAAAACAAAATAAAACAAAAAATTACAAATAAAGAATTACACCCTCCTGCACACAAATTCAATTACAATAAAATAATCTTTTAAAAAGGGGGGGGCATCTAGGTGGAATAGTGGATAAAGCTAGAGTACCAGCCCTAGATTCAGGAGGACCTACGTTCAAATTTGGCCTCAGACACTTGACACTGACTAGCTGTGTTACCCTGGGCAAGTCACTTAACCCTCATTGCCCCACCAAAAAAAAAAAAAAAAAACACAAAAAAAACAGGTTTATTACAAGAGAAATGAACATGCATGGGAACCCAACTGGCTAGAAGTTTTTGCAGAAGTTTAACACTTTTATAATGGCAGGACAAAGGCAAGAGGGGATATCATGAAAGAGCATAACATGGGAGGGGCAACAGTACATTAAAGGCATAGGACAAGGAAACCATTCCCCACAGGGAAGAGCAGGGTGACAACAAAAGCCTCCTTCTTTTCCCTTGGGAACTGATAAACTATGAAGATAGGATTGCCTTTTCTGCAGAAGATCCCAGATACACAAACAATATCCCAGCTTAGTAAAGATGGCTGGTCTTGTCTCCCAAGGACACCTAGGGAGTCCAGCTTTGGGTACAAATTATGTCAGCTCAAGAGAAGTGTTGTCTTTATACATTCAGGTCCTCCTCCATGCTCTGAGTCCAGTGTTTCTGATAAATATGGCAACTCAAAAAGACAAGTGCAGGGAATTCTAAGTAAGTAAGTAAATATTGATGGATAGATGCATGGATGGATGGATGGATGGATATTTACAAATATTGGAGAGAGAAAGAGAGAGAGATTGCAAACCTCATCACTTTTTTTTTTTTTTAGGGCAATGAGGGTTAAGTGGCTTGCCCAGGGTCACACAGCTAATAAGTGTTAAATGTCTGAGGCCAGATTTAAACTCAGGTACTCCTGAATCCAGGGCTGGTGCTTTATCCATTGCACCACCTAGCTGCCCTAAACCTCATCACTTTTATAAAATAGTCTGATATCAGAAAAAATAGAGGGATTACAACTAGGTTGAAGTGAAATTAGAGAAGGAGAATATACGCCACATGAGTTGTGAGAAATATCAGATATGATTCAACACTTTTTTCCCCAAAAGTTGTCTATTTCATGCTTATTATGAGGAATTCTTTCCCTACCAATCTTCTTTGTCAGAATATGGAAGTCATGGACTCATAGGATCCTAGAAGAAGAGCTAATCATGTACTCCAACCCTGCTCAGTTGACACTTGAGGAAATCAAGGTCTGAAGTAGTTAATGGACTTGCAGGATTTGGGCCCAATTCCAGATCCTCTGTCCTTATTAGAGATTAGAGAAAAACTTTGACAGGTCTTACCAAACTAGAATGTTTTCAAATACATAATCAACAATGAAGACTATATTTGCTGTCCAGCCCAACAATGTTGGTAGACTATTGTCATCATTTTGGTGTAAGAGTGGTGATATATATTTTTGCCAGTGTAGCTTTCCAGGATCACTTACAAAAGTATACTGGCAAATCTATGGGATGCAGCCAAGGCAGTGCTTAGGGGAAAATTTATAGCTCTAAATGCTTACACGAATAAAAAAGAGAAAGAGAAGATCAATGAATTGGGCCTACAACTTAAAAAGCTAGATAAAGAACAAATTAGAAATCCCCAATTAGATACTAAACTAGAGATCCTGAAAATTAAAGGAGAAATTAATAAAATTGAAAGCAAGAAAACTATAGAATTAATCAATAAAACTAAGAGCTGGTTTTATGAAAAAAAACAATAAAATAGATAAAATATTGGTTAATTTGATTTAAAAAAGAAAGAAAACCAAATTACCAGTATCAAAAATGAAAGGGATGAGGTTACCACCAATGAAGTGGAAATAAAATAAATAATTAGGAATTATTTTGCCCAACTGTATTCCAATCAATTTGACAATCTAAATGAAATGGATGAATATTTACAAAAATACAAACTGCCCAGGTTAACTGAAGAGGAAAAATAAAATCCTTAAATAAGCCCATATTAGAAAAAGCAATTGAACAAGCCATTAATGAACTCCCTAAGAAAAAATCCCCAGGGCATGATGGGTTTACGGGTGAATTCTACCAAACATTTAAAGAACAATTAATTCCAATATTATACAAATTATTTGGAAAAATAGATGAAGAAGGAGTTCTACCAAATTCGTTTTATGACACAAATATGGCAGTGATACCAAAACCAGGCAGAGCAAAAACAGAGAAAGAAAATTATAGACCAATTTCCCTAATGAATATTGATGTGCAAATCTTAAATAAGATATTAGGAAGGAGATTGCAGCAAGTGATCACCAGAATAATACACTATGACCAGGTGGGATTTCTACCAGGAATGCAAGGCTGGTTCAACATTAGGAAAACTATCAATATAATCAACCACATCAATAAGAAAACTAACCAAAATCATGATTATCTCAATAGATGCAGAGAAAGCTTTTGACAAAATACAGCACCCATTTCTAATAAAAACACTAGAGAACTTAGGAATAGGTGGAGTTTTCCTTAAAATAATAAGCAGTATCTACGTAAAACCATCAGGGAGCATTTTATGTAATGGAGATAAGTTAGAGGCCTTCCCAATAAAATCAGGGGTGAAACAGGGATGTCTATTATCACCTCTGTTATTCAATATTGTACTAGAAATGTTAGCATTGCCAATCAGAGAAGAAAAGGGAATTAAAGGAATTAGAATAGGCAAGGAGAAAACAAAAGCATCCCACTTTGCAGATGATATGATGGTATACTTAGAGAATCCTAGAGAATCAACTCAAAAATTACTTGAAACAATTAACAACTTCAGCAAAGTAGCAGGATATAAAATAAATCCACATAAATCATCAGCATTTCTATACATGACCAACAAAGTCCAGCAGCAAGAGTTAGAAAGAGAAATTCCATTAAAAGTAATGGTAGATAATATAAAATACTTGGGAGTCTACTTGCCAAGACAAACCCAGGAACTCTATGAACACAATTACCAAACATTTTTCACACAAATCAAATCAGATCGAAATAATTGGAAAGATATCAATTGCTCATGGATAAGCAGAGCTAATATAGTAAAAATGACAATTTTACCTAAATTAATTTACTTATTCAGTGCCATACCAATCAGACTACCTAAAAATTATTTTATAGAGCTAGAAAAAATAATAACAAAATTCATCTGGAAAAACAAAAAGTCAAGAATATCCAGGGAATCAATGAAAAAAATTACACAGGAAGGTGGGTTAGCTATACCAAATCTGGAGCTTTACTATAAAGTGGCTATCATCAAAACTATCTGGTACTGGCTAAGAAATAGAGTGGAGGATCAATGGAATAGTCTAGGCACAGGAGACACAGTAGTAAGTGACATTAGTAATGCAGTGTTTGATAAACCCAAAGACTCCAGCTTCTGGGATAGGAATTCAGTATTTGACAAAAACTTTTGGGAAAACTTGAAGATAGTATGGCAGAAATTAGGCATAGACCAACATCTGACACCTTATGCTAAAATAAGGTCAAAATGGATACATGATTTAGATATAAAAGGTGATACCATAGGTAAATTAGGAGAAGAAGGAATAGTCTACCTTTCAGATCTTTGGAAAGGAGAACAGTTTATGACCAAACAAGAGGTACAGAATATTATGAAATGCAAAATGGATGATTTTAATTACATTAAATTAAAAAGGTTTCCTACAAACAGAAGCAATGCATCCAAAATTAGAAGGGATACAGAAAGCTGGGAAACAATTTTTATGGCCAGTACTTCTGATAAAGGTCTCATTTCTAAAATATATAGGGAACTAAATCAAATTGATATGATTCCAAGTCATTGCCCAATTGAGAAATGGTGAAAGGATTTGAACAGGCAGTTTTCTGATGAAGAAATCAAAGCTATCTATTCCCATATGAAAAAATGCTCTAAATCACTGCTGATTAGAGAGATGCAAATTATAACAACTCTGAGGTACCACCTGACACCTATCAGATTGGCTAATATGACCAAAAAAGGAAAATAATAAATGTTGGAGAAACTGTTGGGAAATTGGAACACTAATGCATTGTTGGTGTAGCTGTGAACTGATCCAGCCATTCTGGAGAGTGATCTGGAATTATGCCCAAAGGACTATAAAGCTGTGCATACCCTTTGACCCAGCAATACCACTTTTGGTTCTTTTTCCCAGGGAGATCATGGAAAAGGGAAAAGGACCCACATGTACAAAAATATTTATAGCTACTCTTTTTGTGGTGGCAAGGAATTGGAAATTGAGGGGTTGCCCATCAATTGGAGAATGGCTGAACAAGTTGTGGTATATGAATGTAATGGAATTCTATTGTGCTATAAGAAACAATGAGCAGAAGGAGTTCAGAGAAACCTGGAAGGACTTGCATAAACTGATGATGAGTGAAATGAGCAGAACCAGAAGAACATTGTACACAGTATCATCAACATTGTGTGTTGATCTACTGTGATGGACTAGATTCCTCTCACCAATGCAATGGTACAGAAGAGTTCCAGGGGACTCATGATGGAAGAGGATCTCCAAATCCAGGAAAAAAATAAAGAACTGTGGAGTATAGATGCCATACTATTTCTTTTGTTTTTGGTGCTGTTGTTTTTCTATTTTGATGTTTTTCCTCATTGCTCTGATTCTTCTCTTATAACATGACAAATGCAGAAATAAGTTTAATATTATATATAATTATAGGTTATATATATTATAGGTTATATATATATATATATATATATATATAAAAACCTATACCAGATAACCTGCTTTCTAGGGGAGGGGAAAAGGAGGGGAGGGAGGGAGAAAAATCTGAAATTGGAAAGCTTGTATAAACAAATGTTGAGAACTATCTTTACATGTAACTGGGAAAAAATAAAATACTTTTATCAGAAAAAAATGTACACTGGCATGGCCATTTATATACTGGGTGGCACATATTAACAGTAATACAAATTATTTTTGAATGAACAAATGAAAATATGTGGCTGATATGTAGAAATATATTATCTGTATATATATTTTTGTGTATAAATTACTCAGATGCATATGAATTATTTTTAAACCAAGAAAAAGTACAATTCAGGTCCTGTGAAAAACAAAATACAATTTAAAAATTATATTGATGAATTGTAAATATTAAATATATTTATTAAATACTTCCCTACATGAGTATGGTTTAATCTTCTTTTGAAACAATCTGATGTCATTTATAATTTCATGAAAACCCAGAGTAACTGTGATAAAATCCAATAAACAACAAAAAATCATGACAGAGACATAAACAAATGAAGACAAATTGTTACAAAGTTAAATTATAAATTTTGTTTTATATATTGTTACCAACTTATGACCAAATCTAATTTAATTTATTGCCTATCTCAATTTAACCTAACCCTAATAACCTTACTCTTCTTTTCTTTGTTGCTTTCCTTTCTAGACAGGTTAAAATAACTATATTTCTTAGGAGTTGAGTTTAAAAATAAATTAGAAATGGGCAGCTAGGTGGTACAGTGGATAAAGCACTGGCCCTGGATGGAGGAGGACCTGAGTTCAAATGCTGTGTGAACCTGGGTAAGTCATTTAACCATCATTGCCAGGCAAACAAACAAATGAATGAATTAATTAATTAATTAATTAAAAACTCTATATCTCTTACAATATATTACTTTGTTTTTAAATGAAACTATTATATACTTTGATAACGTTATGTCCTATTTAGTAAATCTATATTGCATGCTTCACATTTATCCATTTTTAAATTTTTCTCCCTAGAAAATCTATTTTCCCAAAATCTTTACAAAACTGTTTATAGAAAAGAGAAAAAGCTCAACATCTGCGCCTTCAATAACCATTTATCAATTTCGTACTATATGTAGATACTAGAAATACAAAGACAAACCCAAAATCGGTTCAAGGAGCACAAATAAAGGAAATCAAAGTAACTTTTAGTTTGGACATGAAAGGCCTAGAATAAAGGGTAACACTTGCACCAAAGCTTCTGGAAAGCTAGGGATACGAAGAATCAGAGGTGAGGTGGTAGTACATTCAGTGAAAGGGGGTAGCCGATGGAAAGCATGTGCAAGGGAGATTGTATGAGGATAGAGGTGGCCAGTGGGCTGCAGAATGAATGATGGGAAGTACTACAAAATCATTCTGGATCTGTTGGAATCAGGTTGCAAGGGGAATGAAATGCCAATCTGAGGCGTTTATTCTCTTTCACAGAAAATAAGAGTGGTAACATAGTTTAAGAAAACAGAAACAAAAAGCACTGGCATAACTAGAACCAAAATCCAACTCTGCTACTTCCTGAACTTAGATTTTTCTTCTGTGAAGAGGGAGGAAAATTAGATAAGTTCTAAGGTTTCTCTCATTTTGTTTGTTTGTTTGGTTGGTTTTTGGTGAGGCAATTGGGGTTAAGTGACTTACCCAAGGTCACACAGCTAGTATGTGTTAAGTGTCTGAGACTGGATTTGAACTCAGGTCCTCCTGACTCTAGTGCCAGTGCTCTATCCACTGAGCCACCTAGCTGTCCCAGGTTTCTCTCATTTTAAAATTTTCATTCCCAAAAAAGTGGAGAAATATCTTTTTACTATTTTTTGGTAATAATAATAGCTAACATTCATGTTTTACTTTAGGATTACAAAGCACTTTGCAAATAGTATCTGCTTTTATAATCATAATATATATTATACATAATCACAACATATATGTTGTTATTATTCCCATTTTATAGATGAGAAAGCTGAGGCAGATAGAGATTAAGTGAGTGACAGAAAATTACACATAGTAGATGTTTGAGGCAGATTTGATCTCAGGTCTTCTTGACTCAAGGCCCAGCATTCTAGTTAACTATGTAAAGTGGCTTATTGCTTAATGGTCAGTCATTCCAGTTAAAAAGTGGTTATTATATGGCCAATTCTGTTCCAAATCTGATCCTCAGAGTCAAAGAATGAAATTTTATCAGCATTTCTGTCCCAGATCCATAAATAGGGATTCTGGGCCCTGGGGCAAGTGTCAAAGGCATTCCTGGTTCAAAGTGTTTGGCATTTTGGCAAAGGGCCTTTGGGAGACATGTTGGAATATAAGGTAGTAAACTACAGGAGGACTGAGAAGGTTGGGTATAGCACACTTAGGAGCCCAAGTGATATGAACTACAATAGCTTTCTCTAAAAGATTCCTTATTTAATGAGCTACACTTTCTAATAAGATGATAATTGCATGTGCCTCTACATGCTGAAAATACAAATATTGGTGTCACTCTCATATTTCAGCATAATGGACAAAGTGCCCCCCATCTTTCCTTAGATATTGGTCTTGTTCCCCTTCTTTCTTTCTCCAATCTGTCTCATGATAACATTAAAGATTAAGCCTCGGGAGAATAATACATCTGGACACTCACATTTTTAAAAGGGTATCCAAGGTATTAGAAATTATTTTCCTCCTAAAACAATTCGAAGATTTTCATAGTCCTTCTCAAGAATTGTATTCAAAAAAGATAGGTAGTTCCAGTAGTCTCTAGTCCTAAGGAGTTCTACTAGGTAAATATTATCCTCAAATGAATAATAAATATATTTAAATTTTTTAATAATATTTTTAGAATAGAATAATCTATATAGCAAATGTTCATATATTACATGTAAATACAGTGAATATCTACCAAAATTACTACCTAAAATCTAAGAGATCATTTAAAAAATTAGATATATTTGTGTATATCATATTCCCAACCAGAATATATTTTGTGAGGTCAAGGCATAATTTTCCTTTTCCTTTGTTTTAAAAAGTACATGCATATGTATATGTCTCTGAATATAATATAACAAAATAATAAGGAGATATATCCCTTTGTGGATACCTAAAGAGATAAATAAATATAATTTATTTTTACTTTTCCTTTATTTCCAAGCAATTCCTCTGCTCTACTCTACGTATTATGAATAAAAATGAAAGAAAAGATAAATAAGTTTAAGAAAACTGACACGTGAAATGAGTGAGTTACGTTCAGAAATTAACATTCATAGTCCCCCATATCACTAAAGAAAAAAGGGAAAGATATTTTTTCACATCACTTTGGGGGACTATATTTTGTGGTTAAAATTACACAGGATTGGGCAGCTAGGTGGTGCAGTGGATAGAGCACCGGCCCTGGAGTCAGGAGTACCTGAGTTCAAATCTGGCCTCAGACACTTAACACTTACTAGCTGTGTGACCCTGGGCAAGTCACTTAACCCCAATTGCCTCACTTAAAAAAAAATTACACAGGATTGATTTCTTTTGTTACTCTTTCCATTTCCAATTTATTAATTTTTTTACTTGGTTCTGCTCCCTTTACTTTTCATCAGATCATAAAGATCTTCTCATGCTTCTCTGAATTCATTTTTGTTTTCTTTTAAAGTATAGTAATGAGGGGGGCAGCTAGGTGGCACAGTGGATAGAGCACTGGCCCTGGATTCAGGAGTACCTGAGTTCGGATCCGGCCTCAGACACTTGACACTTACTAGCTGTGTGACCCTGAGCAAGTCACTTAACCCCCATTGCCCCACAAAAAAAAAAAAAGTACAGTAATGTTCTATCACAATTATGCCCTATGTGTTGCTTATCCATTCTCACTTGATAGACATCTCCTTTGTTAGCAGTTCTTCATTACTACAAATATTGCTTCTGTGAATATTTTGGTGTGCATGGGACCTTTCTGTCTTTTACACCTTGAGGTAGGGCTGAGTCCTAATTAACCTTTGGGTCTCTCTCAGTGCTTTGCACAGGTTATATGCAACATAATTGCTTACTTAATTACTGACTGAAATTAAACTACTCATCTACAATGATAATTCTATCTGCAACATATCCAGCAGTTTGTGTCTAGCCTTTTCTTCATTCTCTAGATTAAAGGGGGCCACTATCACATAAAGCAGCACAGTCCATTAAAAGATTGCTCTATTTTTTTTTAAATGAAGCTAACATAAACTTTATAATTTGCAGTCATTCATCCTGGTCTTGTCTCACAAGCAAAATAGAACCAGTTTAGTCCTTCTTCCACATGACAGATCTTTAAATATGTGAAAACAGCCACCATATTTTCTTTTAGACTTCCCTCTTCCAGAAGAGATTCCCAGTTGAAAAATTAGTAAAATGCTTTGCAAGTATTAAAATATAAGTGCTATTATCATTATTATTAATTATTGTTATTATTCCCTCAGCTACTCCTTACAGGGTATGGTTTTCAGAAAGCTTAAAAATCTGGCCACACCTAACAGTGTGAAATCTAGTTTATTAATATTCTAATTAGTATGTGTTACCAAGAACCAAACATAACACATCAGAGATGGCCTGCCCAGCATAGTACTACAGGGGTGTTATGTCCTGTGACCTGGAAGTTCTATTTCTTTTAAAGTAGAGTGAGAATATGTTATCATTTTTAACAGACACATCACCCTGTTCGTTCATATTGAGCTTATGGTCAGTTAAAATCCTTTTCCACATATACTGCTGTCAAATCACATTCCTGCCAGGCTAACCTTATACACTCGATTTTAAAAAGTTAAATAGTGGACTTTTCTTCTCCATTTTGTCATGCTAAATTTTATCTTGTTGGTCTGCACCCAGCAGTCCAATCAAAGAAAATCATTTTGAATTGTGATTCTGTGATATATCAGAGTAGCTATCATGCCCAGAATTGGACCATCTGCAAAGTTGACAAGCAAGCCATGTGTTTATCCCAAGTCATTCATAATAATATTGGATAAGGCAAAGTACTGCTATATCTTGAGCCCTCTAATCTACGTTAGTAGATAAATAGGGAAAGGTAAGAAAACAGCTAGCTGTCCTGAATAAATTCTAGTTATTAGAACTAAGTGAACTACATGAAGAATTTGAATGAATTGCAGGTGCATTTTCTGAAGTGTTCTTAGAAGTCTTAGAAAAATCCTGAAGAATACTGAATTTGCTATAGGGTTGAAGATTGGTAAATATGGTATCATATCCCAAAACAGAGATTTTGTTATTGTTATTTTGTTTGCAAAATTTTAGGTTGAGAAGTTTGTGTAAGGTGATATTAGTTTGTCAAAGCAAAAGTCAAAAATCCATATCAAGTTAGGAGATAGGATCACAGTAAGATATGATGTCCTATTAGAATTGCTTTAGTTAAACAGAGAAAATATAGTACTAATTGCATTGCCTCCTGAAATTCCATAAGTCATACTTAATGAAATCCATATTTACTTATAGGACATTAGCCCAATCATCCAGATTGAAAAAAAAAAGTAGATGAAAACTGGATATTGTTCAGATTTATGGTATGCAACTGAACAGAATGCCTATGAGGTTGTGGAGTTCAAATATAGTATCTCAACTACTGTCCCTAATTAGAAGATGTGCTGATAGAGGTATTTCTGGTTTTCTTTTTTTAATATTTTGTCCCTTGGGGCAGCTGGGTGGCACAGTGGATAGAGCACTGGCCTTGGATTCAGGAGTACCCGAATTCGGGTCCAGCCTCAGACACTTGACATTTAACTGGCTGTGGTGACCCTGGTCAAGTCACTTGACCCTCATTGCCCTGCAAAAATTAAAAACAAACAAAACACACACACACACACACACACACACACACACACACACACAAATATTTTGTCCCGTGAAGCCAAGATAATAAAGTCAGGGACTTGCCTCAGATCTCACAAATTATCCTGCAAACAACTAAAACAAAACAAAACAAAACAAAAACCAGAAACTATTCAAAATGGTTTTTCAGTAACAAAACAACAGGGTAAAACATTATTCTATTCCAAGACAACGTAGAGGGTCATCATTAAAGGTGAGTCTCACTGGGATGAGAGTGGAACACAGTGCAGCATAGGCCAATGCAGGCCTTGCTGCAAAAATGTGGCAGTAAGTCTTAGAGGGCACTGAATGAGTAGCTGCTGCCCCCCAGAACTCTCAATCCCTACCCAGATGTGTTTCTGACTTTGTGGACTTCTGTTGCCATGCCCCCACTACAAATAAGTTCACCCCTCCTTTTCAGTTCTCTTTTGTGTAGGACTCCTACCTTCCTCCCCCACGCCACCTTGGAATGTAAGCTCCTTGAAGGCAAGAGTCTTCTTTCTTTTTTATTATATTTGCTTTCCAAGCACTGATCACACTGCCTGGAGCATCGTAGTGGATGCTTCAAAAATGTTTGGTGCCTGTTTACATGCCTCCCCATTAAGAAGTCATAAATATACTTTAAAGGTGTCACAGAATTCTGTTCTTTTTAAAAAAAATTTATTTTATTTTAAATAAAAGTATTTTATTATTTTCCAGTTACATGTAGAGATAGTTTTCAGCATTTGTTTATATGAGATTTCCAATTTCAAAATTTTCTCCCTCCCTCCCCTCCCTCCCCCCCTCCCCTAGATAGCAGGCAATCCGATATAGGTCATATATATATATATGTGTGTGTGTGTATATATGTATATATGTGTGTGTATATATGTATATATGTATGTATATTAAAGGTGAGTCTCACTGGGATGAGAGTGGAACACAGTGCAGCATAGGCCAATGCAGGCCTTACTGCAAAAAATGTGGAAGTAAGTCTTAGAGGGCACTGAATGAGTAGCTGCTGCCCCCCAGAGCTCTCAATCCCTACCCAGATGTGTTTCTGACTTTGTGGACTATACCTTTATGTGTGTGTGTGTATATATATATATATATATATATATATATACATATATATATATAAGTTATGGAGGAAATTGGGGTATGGGGTTGGGGTTCTTAGGAATTCCTCTTTAAAGAATTACACCTTCAGGACAGCTAGATGGTGCAGTGGATAGAGCACTGGCCCTGGAGTCAGGAGTACCTGAGTTCAAATCCGGCTTCAGACACTTAACACTTACTAGCTGTGTGACCCTGGGCAATTGCCCACTAGCTGTGTGATCCCAATTGCTTCACTAAAAAAAAAAAAAAAGAATTACACCCTCTTGCACACAAAAGTAGTTAGAATAAGATGGTAGTTTATTTAGGGGCAAGGGAAGGGAGGGGAAGGGAAACCATGAAAGAAATCCTTAGACTTCTCATGGGGAGAGAGGTATGGAACAAAGCACATGACTCTGAGGTACCAATGTCCTCGAGCAGGAGGCTGGCAGGTACTTTTATAGAGGACTGATGGGGGGGGGGGGAACCATCTGACTGTGGAAAGTTCCTTTAGTGAGGGAGGACCATCTCCCACTGGTGGTGGCTGGAGGAATTGGGTGAGGAGTGGCTACAGATCTCTCAAGCCATCTCTCTCTTCAGGAAGGCAGCAGTCACACCCAAACTTATCTCCCCAGGGGGTAAGGGAGACCAGAATAAACACAGGAGCTAGCTCGGTCAGATCTGGTTCCCCTTATCTCTCTAGGTGTATCTGTCCTCTGGGTTAGTTTCTCAAGGAGAAGATTCCTTGATGTGCCCCAGAGAACTTCTGGGCCCTCTGAGCCCCATGACATATATATGTATGTATGTATGTATGTATGTATGTATGTATGTATGTATGTATGTATGTGTGTGTGTGTGTGTGCGTATGTGTGTTTATATATATACACATATATACATATATATACACATATGCATAACAACATTAAACATATTTCTGCATCAGTCATGCTATAAGAGAAGAATCAGAGCAATAAGGAAAAACCTCAAAATAGAAAAACAATAGCACCAAAAACGAAAGAAATAGTATGGTTCAATCAGCATCCATATTCCACAGTTCTTTTTTTTTTTTTTTTTTGGATTTGGAGAGCCTTTTCCATCATGAGTCCCCTGGAGCTTTCTTGTACCATTGTATAAGAATCCAGTCTATCACAGTTGATCAACACTTAATGTTGATGATACTGGTATAATGTTCTGGTTCTGCTCATCTCACTCATCATCAGTTCATGCAAGTCCTTCCAGGTTTCTCTGAACTCCTCCTGCTCATCAGAATTCTGTTCTAAGCATTAAGTTAATATACACTATGATTCTTTTATACTTAACATTGTTCATTCTGTATAAGAATAAACTGCCTGTTCCACAACTTTTACTATAATTAGAATCACATATAGGAATCTGGATATTTGGGTTTGTTTTCAAACAGTACACATATATTGAATTCTTACTGTATTCCAAGAAAAAAAGAAACCCATATTCTAAAAGGGAAAAACACACACCTACTCATATACACAACATATGTACATGTATGTATGTGTGTATGTGTACATAAATATATATAAATGAACCTGTATATACATACATGCATACATACATATTCTGTATATATTATGCATGTACATATGCATATATATATATATTATAAATAAAAAATAATTAACAGAGGCAAAGTACCAGAATTAAAATGGGTTGGGGAAAGCTTCCTGTAGGAAGTGAAATTTTAACTGAGAATTAAATCAAACAGTAGACTTAGGAGAGAAGGGAGAATATTCCATGAATGAAAGAATGCAGGAGAAAATGTTAGGAGCCAGGAGTTGAAGTGTCTTGTTTGTAGAATAGCCATGAGACCAGTGTCACTGGATCAAAATATATATGGTAAGGAATAAGCTGTAAGAAGACTAGAAAAGTAGGAGAAGGCTAAGTTATGAAGGACTTCATCATGGTTCCTTTGGAATTGTCGAATCACTGTCTTGATCAGAGTAGCTAAAGATTTCACAGTTAACTCATACTTGCAATCTTGTTTTTACTGTGTACAAGTGTTCTTATTATGAGCACTTCACTCTGTATGACTTCATACAAGTCTTCCCAGATTTTTATTAAACTATCCTGCTTATTATTTCTTATACCACAATAGAATTCAATCACAATCATATACCTTAATTTGTTCAGCCACTCTCCAATTAATGGGCATCCCCTTGATTTCCAAGTCTTTGACAACAACCAAAGCTGTGATAACTATTTTTGAACAAATAGATCTTTTGTTTTCTTTTTCCTTTGATCTTTTTGTCAAGTGTCTGAGGCTGGATTTGAACTCAGGTCCTCCTGAATCCAGGGCCAGTGCTCTATCCACTGCGCCACCTAGCTGCCCCCGGTATTACCTTTTATGTCAAAATCATTCATACATTTTCTTGACCTTACCTTGCTATGTGGATTGAGATGTTTAGATGTCTAGTTTCTACCAAACTACTTTCCGGTTTTCCTATCTATTTTTGTCAATTGTTGAGAGTTTTTACCCCATAAGCTTGGATCTTTGGGTTTATCAAAAACTAGATCACTATAATTATTTACAGCTGTGTGTTGTGTAAACTAACCTAAGAAAGATTAAATGACCCTGGGACAAGTCACTTAATCTCCCTTATGTTTAGTTGTTTTGTCTCTAAAATTCAGTGAATTGCTTTAGCTCAGAGTATTCCTGACAGTCAGTTGACAGGATGTATGTAATGTACTTTGTAAACCTTAACAACCTATATACAACTTTGTTATTATTATTGGTATTCTTATTTTATTCTATTAAATTTAGGGTGCTTTATCATCATCATCATCATGTTTGTTAACGTTAAATAAGTGTCCTACAGGGTAGGGCACTATTCAATCTATGAGTGATTACTGCCCTTCCATCCTAAGCAAAATAGGAAGATAGAATCTCAATATTATCTGAGAAATTTTAGTTGTTTTGGATAAAATATTATTTCATTTTAATTAAATATTCAATTATAATTATAATTTTGTTTCTTCCATTCCACATATTTCATATTTTCCAAGAAATGTTTAAAAATATCATTATATTATAGTATCATACTATAGTCTATTCCTCAGTCATTGGGCAAGTTGGGCATTTTTAGCTTTTTTATTGCTATTTTGAATGATTTTGCAAAGGATCTGTTCTCACCAAGTTTATGAATGAACTTATAATTATTAAATCTAATAGATTTTCATTCCAACTTCCTTACTGTCTTTGAAGTATTTAACATTGTCAACCAGTCCTTTCTCCTATGTACTCATTATAGAGTACCTAGACTTTTTTGATATTGCTTCCTTCTAGTTCTCTTCATGTCTAGCTGACTGACTTTTCAATCTCATACATTCTCCATATTTATTTGCCAAGTCTTGTTGATTCTGTCTGTATATTTCTTAGATCAGTCCCTTTCATTTACCATTCTGGGTCAGGCATTCACCATCTCTTGCCTTGGCTACTATAATAACCTCTTAATTGATCTATCTACCTTCAATTGTTTCACCTTATAAGGTCCAAACTGGCCTTTTAGGGTATACTAAGGATTCCTGACTGCCAATGTCCACTATCATCAACAGGAGCACCCCTAAAAGACCCCATGATCAAAGCAACACAAAACCCAAGGTTAAATTAGCTCTCATGAAAACAAGCCCAGCACAAAGACATAAGAAAGTGGAAGCCATGACTGCACAGATTTATCATTAGTGTGCCTGATGGGAGCAGCTGCTTTATGTGAGACCAGATGTTGACAGGTGAAAGCATATGCAGACACAGAAAACAAAGATAATATCCAGTCTCTCCTGTCTGAGTAGAGGTTCCCCCCACCCCACCCCCTTTTAAAGCCAATATAAAAGGTTAGCTTTCTAAGGAAATTTATATCTTATCATTTCCTTTTTGATATTGCAGCAGAACATTAAAGTTAGGCCTCCTGACTGATATTAATGCTAATCATCGTACATGTGCTCTTTATTCTGGTGGAGGCTTACCTGATCTATTGATATTGCCTGTTTTTGTTTTTTTCTTTATACGATTATCATTTGGGGGCAGGGAGGCAAGTAAGATCATCTAATTCTCTAATATCTCAATCTCCTTCCTTGTACCCTTTAGCTTCTCTGAATTTTTCTCCTGCACAATTTCCTGTGCTATTGTTTGAGCATAGAATATACAAAAATGCTTGCCTTTTGGCTATTGAGATACATGACAAAAAGGAATATCACAATATTTTAATAGACCACAATGTAAGAGGGAATGTCCCTGAAATCTTCCCCAATTCCTTTATGCCACATTTTTTTTTTTTAGTGAGGCAATTGGGGTTAAGTGACTTACCCAGGATCACACAGCTAGTAAGTGTTAAGTGTCTGAGGCCGGATTTGAACTCAGGTACTCCTGACTCCAGGGCCGGTGTTCTATCCACTGCGCCATCTAGCTGCCCCTATGCCACAATTTTTGTTCACATAATTAAAGTCCTTCTCCATTCTGTAAACTTCATAGAGAAAATGCTGGAAATCATTTTGTCTCCAAGGTCCTTCAAGGTCTGATCAGAATTATAGAATTTCAGAGTTGGAAGGGAACATAATAGTCATCTGGTCTAATCCATATCTAAAATGAATCCTCCCTTTAACACACACCAGGTTCTGCTAAAAGGCCTCCAAGCAGGAAGAGACCACCCCCTCTCAAGGTAGTGTTTTGCACAGCTCTGGTTGTTACAGAGACTTAGGATGTGTGTATGTGTGTGTGTGTGTGTGTGTGTGTGTGTGTGTGTGTCTTGACTGATACCTAAGTTTTCCTCTTGGCAAATTTCCCTTCCTCTTCTACCCCAGTGTTCTTCATTTACTCTGTTCTAAGCCCTACTGACATGGGCAAGTTAGATACAACAAATATGATTTCAATACACTCTCAAAATCAAACAATTAATAAACATTTACTGAGTACCTACTATGTGCCAGGCACTATACTACACATGATGGATACAAATATTCAAAGACAATCTCTATTCTTTAGGAGCTTACATTATAATGGGGGAAGACAAAACATAAAAGGAAGTTGCAAAGTGAGGGTGGGGCATTAGGAGAAGAAGATCCCTATCATAGGTGGGATTGCTAGAGAAGTCAGTCAGTCCCAAAGAAGAGTGCTTCAGGGTGAGAAATGAAGAGATATCTGAACTGAACTCTCCTTAAATGGAGGTTTGGAGTACATAGCCCTACCCCCTTATCAGAAAGGTAGAGTATAGTGATGATATATATTACCAAGGCTAATGAGATCTTACAGGATGATGAGGTTATGCCAAAAAAAAGAACTTCCTGAGAGAAATTAGTGCAAAAAGTTGCAAAGTAGTACAGCCAGGTGAGAGAAAAAAAAATCTGTCTCCTAACCCATCTCTGCCTGTTGAAATCCTATCCCTAAGTAAGGGTAAAATACCACCTATCCCATGAAACATTTTCTGAGAGATCAGGAGAGGGGAGGAATTAGCTTTAATCATTTAAATACAGCATAGTATTTTTTTTTATCACACATCTTATTTTGTATGATAGATATGTTGCATTCCTTCCTGCTGACACATGCATTCATACATGTATACACATAGCCTTCTGTACTCTATGTATATGCATACAGAGTAGCCAATGTTTGTGAACTGAACTTAAATTGAATAACATGCATTATTTTGTACGGAGTTCCTACCTTATACACCAAGTACTCCTTCTGGTCTATAAATATGATTTCTGAATTGATCTCTACATTTTCATGGATACCTGAAAAACCTTTTTATCAAAATTTCCCACTGGTGGAAAATACACAGGGATGTAACCACAAAGATCCTACAGTCAAGATACACAGATTTCTGAGGTTCCTCTTATCGAAAAATCCACAACCACAAAGGACAGTCAAGTTACAAATAAGTTTTATCAGGGTACTAGAAGATGGGGAAAAGACAAGACCTTTAGTAATAGGGGGGATTTTTTGTTTGTTTTTGTTTGTTTTTTAGTAATAAAGAAGCTGTTAAATTACAAACACATACTTAAGACTCCCCAGAAGGAAAAAAAAGATAGAAGTAATTAATGGCAGGCTGTTTATTTGAGAAAGAAACCATATACTTTGAAGGTATTGGCACTTTTCCAAATTCTGCTCTGATAAAGACATAGGCTGTGTGCTCCTCAGAGCTGCACTCTGAGTCAAGGAGCAAACCAAATTACCCTAGGGTCAAATTCTTTTCAACAAAGCTATCTGTTCCTAATCTGACTCAATTTCCGAATTATTGCTCTTGAAGACACACAAACTGGATGCTAACCTGGGATACCTACTCTTTGGGGCTAACAAAGAATAGATGTTGACCCCAACACTCAAGACCAAGTGTACAGAATCCAAGGAAGGAGTGCCAGCTCGCACAAATATGTATAGATTTCTCAGTTCTATAGATAGGTATGGAAGTCTTTGGTCCACACAGTTCTGTCAGTGCATCAATCCTCTCCCTGTCATCCTTTCACTCAAAAAAAGAGATCTGCCAAAGACGAAGATTGTGGCCAAGTCAGGAATCACATGAGACCAATGATTCTGCCAAAAGGAATTTGTTTGTTATTAGACTTTGACAAAGTGAATGGGGGTGGGGGTGGGGCTGCTATTTGTAGATGGTTAGCCTATTTTCTCTGTCCAAGAACAACAGCTGCTTCTTTACCTCTAAGTACCAATGGATTCAGTCTTATTCTTCATTGCCAACTGTCTGCAAGTGGTATTACTTTCCTGGATCCATATGTGGTCTGGTTTTGAAAGCTTGCCTACAACTGAACATTATTGTGTGAATTACAAGACTTTCCCAAGGATTCCCATATCCTTAACAACCTTCATCTACTTTATTCCTGTGGACACTCTTTAAGCTGCTTGTAGAATTGCTTCATTTCCTATATGTAGCAAATAATTGTGTTAGGGAATTTATTCAGATGGAAGCTTGGAACTGGCAAGGGCTACTTCTACAGGAACAAGAACCATAGGCTATATTCAGAGGGCATGGATTGGATTTATAAAGGTCATGTGGATTTTCCAAAGGCTCATGTCATTTTTGAAACATCTACTATCTGACCCTCATGGGAGCCAAGGACAAGGTAAAAGGAAAAAAAAAAAAGACAAAAACAACCACAAAATCATTACTCTTGAATATCTGTTATTTATGATAATATTTTAAAATCACAAATAAAGAAAACAGAATGGAATAAGTATTTTAAATAATTACACATGTGGAAAATTTATTTTCTTCATTCTGGATCTTAAACTGCTACTTTTTTCAATTTAGCAGGCCATGGACAACTCCAGCTTTTTCAAGCAATCTAGTGATACCTCTAGCCCAACATCATTGGTTCATATTGAAACCCCTTTTTTCCTGATACCCTAAAGGAAAAAAAAATGCTACATCTGAGATAGGTTCACTTTGAACAAAAGAAACCTATCTTTAGTGTACTTCAATGTTCACTGTCTATGTAATATACTATTGGAAATACAATTCACAATATTTCTTGGGAAACTACTCATTCTTATCCCATAAGAACTTTATCAGTCCTCATTGATTCTGCTCACACCTCACTCTGATACGTTATGTAGTCTTGCTCTGTGACAAGAACTTGCAGAGTACTCTGTATTTCTTTCTAGATCTACTACTTTGCCTTGTCAACTTTAAATTCCATTACCATTTCTTACTGGACTCTTCCTGATGCTTGATTTCCCTCTTTCTTAGATCTTTATTTGTTGTAACTACATTTTAGTCACTTACGTACACCAAATGGAGTTAACCAATCATTAGTTATAACAGATAACTAGCCCTAATGATATTCCTCTATTGTCCACTTCAGATCCTGATGAATTCTACAGGCTCTTGGCTTGTCTAATTTTTTATTTTAAATTAATGTTTTCCAATGAATAGAGAACAATCTTATTTCCCTTTTGTTCCCCACTATCACTGAGACAAGAAAGAAAAAATAATAGCAAATATTCAGTCAATCAAAATAAATTTCTGCATTCATCATGTTAAAATAGCATGCCTCATTCTGTAACAAGACCCTTACCTGCATCAGAAGGGGGTGGAAGTAATATCTTTCATCTTCAATCCTCTAGAATCATGATCAAGTCCTCCTGTCTTATCCAACTAACTTTTCTCAACTTCATCTAAGTACATCTCCCTTTTATAAGCCACTGAAAAAGTTGTAGTAATGTTCATATGCTTTTTTTATTAGTACATCATTTTATAATATTGAAAAAAGGGATGTCAATGTTTATACTGGAAATTAGATTTGCCATTCTAGGGCAGTTTTTTATATCTGTCTTGGTTATTCAGCAGCTGCTTCACAATAATGATGGGAAAGGACCTCTTATATCATGTTTTCCTCTAGTGTCCTGATTAATGTGCCCTTTGTCTCCATGTATCATTCTTTAAAGGACTTTCTGAGGGTTTTTCCTGGCATCTAAATTCTAGGGGAATAAACACACTGGTGTTGTTATAGTAATGTGTTAACTACTTATTATCTATTATAGGCCAGTTCTGAGGTTCAGTGCTTGGTGTCAAGAAATGAGTCATATGTAGAAAATCTAGCAATTACCAAAATGAAGTTTATATAACCATCATAGAGGAAGCATATTCAGCAAGGATACAATATTAATTCTTCATTGGCCATACCAGCTCATCTATCAAGCCTAAGGCAAGAGTGCCTTTGCTGGCTTTTATGTTTTGGCCCCTAAAGAAGCTAAACCAATGGTATGAGCCTTAGCTCCCCTGGAACAATCAAATCTTGAAGTTGGTTTCAATATTTTTTAAGGAAAAAAAAAAGTATTCAACGCACACAGCAGGGACTTCAGTAGATATGGCTTCTGCCATACAGCATCAAATGATACAAATTTCCAAACAGATTAAATTTAGATTGAATTGTTACCAAAATAAAAAAAAAATCTCTCCCATAACCTGTGTACATCATACTCAGCCTTTAGTCATAGATGCACTTATGGGTTTGTACAATATTAAATGGCCACAGCTCTGGTAAATTTTGCATGGAAGGGTTTTCTATTCTCCAAATAGCCAAATATTCTTCCAGCATCCCAAGAGGAAGTTAGGTATATTGGGTAGAGTGCTGGGCCTAAAGGCAGGAAAACCTGAGTTCAAATCCTGCCCCAGACACATTATCTTTATAACCCTGGGCAAGTCTGTTTACATGTATAAAAATGATATGTCTTACTAAAATATTATTGATGTCAACTACATTTTTGTCAATGATACTATCATTTACTCAGGAATCTGTATCTGAAACCTTAAAATCATCATGAAATCATTATTCTTTCAAACAAACAAACAAACACTATATACAGTGGTTATCTTCACCTGAAGATTCATTCCTTATTTATGTCTTGTGTTTTTTTTTCATCCTTCCCTTTCCTATTGCTGTGCCCCAAACTTAGAATCTTAGCATCTACTCCCTGTTTAATATATATATGTATATATCCATATGTATACACACATATACACATACATATATTTTTTCATTTTTTAATAAATGTCAAAGCATTTAAAAATATGTTTATATCCATTTATCCATTTTCCTCAATTTATATCCATTTTCTCAATATTCATGAATATTTTTAAAAGCCCAAAATGACTTTAAACAGGAAATTAGCCAATTAGTATCATATATTTGACTACATTCCTTTTTTCCTGACAGCATTACATAAATAAACCGATTTTTGATATTTATTTATTTCTCTGGAGGCTTACAACTTTGGATGATGGGAACCTAATAGATTTTTTTTTAAATGCAACAGAATTATTTGTTCTGACAGATGAGTAAAATTACAATATTAGAGAAGTAATATGTCCTTTTGGGTGAAGAGGGAAGAGGAAGGGAATTAAGTATTTCTATGTTATCTATTAAGTGCCAAGTATTTTACAACTATTATCTCATTTGATCTAAGGTCTGAGATTTGATTTGATTGATAACTAGCCTAAAAGTTAGAAAGATCTGGATTTAACACCACTTCTCTCCTCCAGCTGCTAGTCCTGTGACACCTGATGAATTGTTGAGCCTGTCTTTCAGTGTTCTAGGCCAGGGCTTCTTAAACTTTTTTTTCCACTCGCGACAGGTTTTTGCCTGAGAAATGTTTAGGCCACCCGGTGTATACTGGTATATAAAATAGGTATACAAAGTAAACATTTACTGCCGAATTTTTCATGACCCCTGCATTCACTTATGTCATGGGGTGCAGAGCACCCCAGAAGTTCTCTGGGGCACCTCAAGGAACCTTCTCCTTGAGAAACTAAACCAGAGGACAGATAAGGCCTAGAGAGAGAAGCTGAACCAAATCAGACTGAGCTAGCTTCAGATTCCTACCCTTCATTCTGGTCTCCCTTACCCTGGGGAGATAAATTTGGGTGTGGCTGCGGCCTTTGTGTTCTGAAGAGGGATCCGTAGCCACCCCTCACTCAATTCCTCTGGTCACTACCAGTGGGGGGATGGTCCTCCACTCCTCACCCAATTCCCCCAGCTACCACCAGTGGGGGATGGTCCTTTCTCACTAAAGGAACTTTTCATGGGCAGATGGTCCACCCCCATCAGTCCTCTATAAAAGTACCTTCCAGTCTCCTGTTCAAGGAGATTTGGTACCTCTGATCATGTGCTTTGTGCCTATCTCCCCATGCAAGTCCAAGGATTTCTTTCATGGTTTTCCTCCCCCCACCCTTCCCTTCCCTTGCTCCCAAATAAACTACCACCTTATTCTAACTACTTTTGTATGCAAGAGGGTGTAATTCTTTAAAGAGGAATTCCTAAGAACCCCAACCCCTACCCAAACCCATACCCCATTTTCCCCCCATTACAGTTACATGACACATAGTTTAAGAAACTTTGTTCTAGGCCAGAGGTGTCAAATATGCTGCCCACATTAAACTGAGAACTACAAAATTTACTGAGAACTGATTCCCCACCCAGTCCTCTCTTTCCCAGACAAATGAATTGCCTGGGGCTGACTGTCTTTGTCATTTCCAGACTCTTGATGGATTTATGGACCTTCCCCCAAGTAATTTATCCCCTCCCAACCTTACTTCCCACCTTACTCCTTAGACTTTATGTTATTATGTAAAAGAGTCTATCTACATTAAGTAGTTTATATTCAGATCAGTAACACCCATACTTAACTTAGGAGCAGTTCTATCATTTCTTTTGTCAAAGGTTCATTTACATTAAGTAGCTAAATGTTAGTCTGGAGCAATCTTTTGGTTCCCTTTTTATTCTGTTACCCCATAAAAACCCTGACCTCTGTTCCCATCTTTGGGTATTCCTAGCTTCCTAACTTTGCTGTTCCTAGCTTCTGAACTTTCTGATACCCAGGAGCTATAGTTCCTCTGCCCTGACTAAAGAACTTATTTTCTCCTATATTCATTGTTTCCTTAATTTCCAGGTTAACAATACCAACCACAACATTGCTGAGTACAGCCCAAACCATATTAAAATGTAATTGGGCAATATTTAATTAATTAAATAAAAAGACAAGAGAACTTAGATAACGTTAATGTGATTTTCTAAGTCAACACACGTGGCCTGAGAGGTTACTTATGTATACATTAGTGGCCCCTATTTCTATTTGAGTTTGATACCACTGGTCTAAGCAACTCATAAATAATATTATTTGCAGGGCAGATGCTAATCTCCATTTGTAAAGGAAGTTTCCTTTGTTACCAATGAGGGTTCAGGTTTAGTTAAATCACCAAACAAAACAAAACAAAGGTTTTCATAGTAAATATCTTTCAGATTGTAATGGGGGAAATGAGGTACGGGTTTGGGTTAGGGGTTGGGGTTCTTAGGAATTCCTCTTCAAAGAATTACACCCTCTTGCACTCAGAAGCAGTTTGAATAAGGTGGTAGTTTATTTTGGGGCAAGGGAAGGGAAGGGAGTGGGGAAGGAAACCATGAAAGAAATCCTTGGACTGCTCATGGGGAGATAGGCACAAAGCACGTGGCTCAGAGTTACCAATCTCCTCGAGCAGGAGGCTGGTAGGTACTTTTATAGAGAAGTGATGGAGGGGGGGGGGGGACCATTTGACTGTGGAAAGTTCCTTTAGTGAGAGAGGACCATCCCCCACTGGTGGTAGCTAGGGGAATTGGGTGAGGGGTGGCTACAGATTTCTCTTCAGGACACAAAGGCTGCAGCACACCGAAATTTATCTCCCCAGGGTAAGGGAGACCAGAATGAAGGGTGGGAATCCAAAGCTAGCTCAGTCCAATTTGGTTCTGCTTGTCTCTCTAGGCGTATCTGTGCTCTGCTTTAGCCTCTCAAGGACAAGATTCTGCGGTGTGCCCCAGAGAACTTCTGGGGTGCTCTGCACCCCATGACAAGATTTTCAATGTGTTACTTTAAAACACTAAAAATAAATAAAAGTCCTCATTTTTGTTGTGTTTTTAATGGCAAGTCTCCCCCCAAAAGTATCGAGTAATGGGAATTTTGAAGTAAACATTTTAATAAAGAATAAAATGATCCAGAAGAAACAAACTGCTCTTTGTGCCTGTGTGTTTGTAAAAGTGAAATATTAGCTCGAAATGAGGAGAAAAAAGGCAATTTAAGTTTTTAGAGACCTGAACTAATTTCTTACCTAGAAAAATATATATTTCCCTTTCTCCATATTACCATATAACCATTTGTTAAAAAATATATATTGTATTACCCAGTAAAACAAAGTGATTATATTCTATGATTTCTAAGCTCTTAAGATCTTATTGTGATCTCATGGTCTACAAAAATGCTTGTCCTATTTGGAACCTAACACTTCTCCAAACTAGTATAATTCCAATGTGAGCTCTCTGCTCCCCAGCATGTACCAACATGGTCTAGAAGCAAGAGTTTTGACAGAATAAATGGAGTAGTGTCTCTTTGAAAAAGGAAGAAAATCAATGACTTTGTATTCAGCAGCAGCGCCCTGCCTGTCTCAGCTGTCCACTGCTGGGCTATCAATTTTCCTCATTGATACACAGTGGCTGCCCTATTTACTCTCTTAAAAAGTACTCTTTCTAGATAACAATGAAAGAAAGATAACAAGCATCAATATTGTAGGAAGTTCCTCTTACAACCACTTTAGTAACTAGAAGTTAAAAACAATAAATCAAGTTTTCCTCTGTTTGTGAACAGTTGGTTCATAAGGCTAAACTTAGCACCTTGCCTCTATATGTCATATTCCTATAATATTCTAAAGCAAGTACCTTGAAGTACTATTTACTCTGTTTCTATAGGCTGATGGTGCTTTCAGGCAATAACAAAAATGTGAAAATATTGGTTCCATCGACCATTTTATTCTTTTTTCAAATTGGTTCCTTTTCAGTTCTTTCCTTTCCAATAAAACTGGGCTGCCTTAATTATTCTCTATAGGTAATAGAATCCTACCACCTCTCATTCACAAAGTTAGTTCCTCTGTTGAGAATGCCCTTCTTCCTTGCCTTTGCTTTGTAGAATTCCTAACTTCCCCCAAAAGCTCAACTCATTTGCCACTTCCAAATGAGAACTCTCCTATCTGGACAAGCCATTATTACTCTCCTGAAATTTCAAAATATGATTTCGTACATACTGGGCATTGAAATACTGTGCACATGTTGTCACCTTCCTACCCTCATGAAAGTCACTTGTGGACAGGTACTGTTTCCTTTCTGTCTTTGTATTCATATCATTGATTACAATGATTTTTTTATATGAGATGCATAAGTGTTTGATGAATTGGATTAAATTATTTTTTTAAATTTTCTGGATCCCAAAATTTAATACTAGCCAAGTTATTCTAATTTTAAAATTGAAATAAAGTATATGTCAAATACAAAGAAACCATTATCTTTTAATATGTACACTTGTGTACACAAAGCCTCCTTATCTCTAAAATAAAACTATAACTTGGGTACCAATTCTGGTAGGCAACTCTAAGAAGCTCACAGCTTCCCTTGCAATTTGTCTGCATTCTGCTTTCCTGTAATTCATCTATGGCCTTGTGGCAAAGTTGCACTTCTGCACTCAGGCTTTGATTAAGATGCTTCTCATCACTTGCCAAGCATAGGTCTGATTTCCACACACCTCCTTCCTTGAGGAAGACATTAAAGCTTCTTAGCATTTCCATTTCAAAGTCATCTTAGCAAAAGTAGAAGCAGTCACAATTCAGCTTTTCACAAAATGCCATTGTTGGTAATGCTTTTCCAGCAGTGTCCTTGAAAGAACATCTGTAGCCCACTGTCAATATTTTTTCTTCTTTCATTCAACTGTGGCTCCCTTGCCCTCAATCATATTTAAGCTCTGTTTTCATCTTGAAGACATCTGTTAAACTACTTGAATAATTGTTTTATTCTAGCCTTCAGGCATGCATAGATGTTACGCACAATATAGTTCTACCTTTCAAAAGATCTGTTTTTTCTTCATGTAGGTGCATACTTGTCCTGGACCTCATAGGAAGTTCCATGTTTTCTGTGGTCAAAGGAATTCATCAACCAGTTGGTGATGTCTTACACAAATTAGTTAGCCTGACCTTTGGACAATAGAAAAATTTTCTTTGCTGGGATGCATATGTAAACACAGTCCAACAAGCATTTAATAAGTACCTTCCATGTGTAAAGGACATAATGGTATAAGAAAAACAAACAAACAAAAAGACCCTGATCTCCAGGAAGAATGCATATTCCTGGCAATTTTTCAGAGTTTTTACAGTCTTCAATGACCAGAATTCCCCTAAAGTTAAAATGACTATCAAAGGAAGACTGAACTAGAGAATGTATGCTAAAACACTGTTATTGGCTAATGTGGAGGAAAATTAAGACCACAGTGCAGTAATGGATTTTGTTGTATGAGCATTTTCCTTGTTTTTATTTGTTTGTTTGTTTTTGTTTTCTTGGGTTTTTAAAGTTTTGTTTACTTACTAAAGTGCATTTTCTAGGATGGCATTTTCTACGAGCCTTCAATGTAAAACCCACAAGTAGAATTAATGTGTACTTTTTTATAGAATAAATGTTTTGATAAATCACTGCTATTGTAAATGTCAAATAACATTAAATGTTAAATGGTAATAGTGTGAATATGAAAGAAAACTCTAGGGCAGGGATTTAAATAATTAACTTTTAACTAAAATGCAGTATTTTTTCAATAGCACTAAGTTGAGCAAATGGCCCCTTATAAACCAGTAAGACAAACATTAAATTTGGGGTGGGGGGAAATAATCCTTGGTCATATTAATAAGCAATATGTATCAGGTTAGCCCCAGTTCCTTCAACAGATTAATCCTTTCAAAAGAGATTTTGTTTGAGCTTTGTATAAAATTGGATTAAGGGACATATAAAAGAAGAAGAAGATTTGCTGAGCTTTGACATAGGTCTGTCTCATACACACAAATATATAGATATAGATATATGTATGTATATGTACACACATATAGACAAAGACAGAGAAACAGAAAGAGACAGACAGACAGAGACTGGGGAAATCATTATACTTTTTACTGACTCATGCCATTCTCTAAGACTCTAAGTTGAAGAGATGGTATTGACCTGCATTTGTAGAGGGAGTTTCATCATCTAAAATTTCCTATTATTAGGGATATCTCATATCCAAACCCTATCTGTATATTTACCAACTCCTAGACACATAATGCACTAAATAATAAAACATGTCATATATCAGAAATCACTAAGCATAGATTATTTGAATTCTAGAATGACCATTAAATATTATCTAATCAGATATCTCCCTTTGGAGTTGAGGAAACTACAACCCAGAAGGAGAAAGTGATTTGTCCAGTATCACCTGATAATTTAATGGCAAAAACAATGATAGATTCTAGGCATCCTGACTTTTTATCTAGTGTTCTTTCCACCATCTTATCACTGTCTCTGCATGTGATCAAGTGATACATAAAATAATTTATGTAGGAATTTAGAAACAGGATAACCCAGCAATGTTTCTTGTCTTTCTTTTTTCTTTTTCTTTTTGGTGGGGCAAGGAAGGTGAAGTGACTTGCCCAAAGTGATCTTTCATAAAGGAGAAATATTAGATAAGTTCTAAAGCAAAGGTAGTAAAAGTCATGATTTTCTAAATGAAGGCTTTAGACTAGATAACTTCTCCCCATTACATCATAGATTTAGAACTAAATTGGAACTCCAAAATCATCTAATGGAAGGATGATAGACCAAGAGCTAAAAAGGACCTGAGAGATGATTTAGTGCGACCCCTCTATTTTATTGTATAGAAAAGAAAATTGAGGCTCAGGGATGGTAAATGACTTTCACCAGTTCACACAGGTAGTAAAAATCAAAAGTCCAATGATTCAAGCCAGTGCTCATTTCTACAGTAATACTCAAGGAGGCACCTGTATGACTTGAGAATTGAACATGGGCCATCTGCATAACAGGCAAGAAGTCTTAAATGGATGCATCCAACCCTCTCATATTAAAGAAAAAAAAAACTGATATTGAGATGCTTGAGGTTACACAGACAGGAAGGGGAAGGGTTAGGATTTAAACAAGTCTTCTGACTAATATTCTTTCCTGTGTTCCACATTACCTCCATCTATGAACTCATGTATGTGTATATACATGTATGCATATATGTATGTATATATGTACAAATATGTATGTATAGATTGTTTACTTGTGTATATGTATGTATAGATTTGGATATGTATCTGTGTGTGTATATACATATATACCCATTTGTGTATATTTCTAAATATACTAATATAGATATTGAGATAGATAGATAGATAGATAGATAGATAGATAGATAGATAGATAGATAGATAGATAGATGGTCCAAATCTATACTTCTCTAATTTCATAAACTTTGCTTCTTTCGGTGAATGATTTTCTCCTGCCACAAAATTTGTTTTTTGACATGCTCCTCAGATGGAATTAAACTATGTGACCCAATATTTGGTCTCCATGATTTCACTACATATCTAAGCAGCACAATTCTGAATATGTCCAATGCCCTGTGGACAGTTTTGTATTAAATTTCTAAATAATTTTTTTCCAATATCTTTTGCCACTTAAGGCTAGCTAGGAAAAAATATAGTAAGCACCCTCCCAATTTTAAAGGAAAGAACATAGCATAAAGTCAATAAGCCAGTCAGAAAAGTTTTTGAACATCTGTGCTTCTGTGTATTAGATTCTAATGGTAGAGGATAGGGTATTGAATAGATGGAAGCTATAATACTTTTTTGTGGGGTGGGCAGGACAATGAGGGTTAAGTGACTTGCCCAGGGTGACACACCTAGTAAGTGTCAAGTGTCTGAGGCTGGATTTGAACTCAGGACCTCCTGAATCCAGCACTGGTGTTTTATCCACTGTGCCACCTAGCTGCCCCTATAATTCTTTTCTCCAATGAATTTATAATCTAATTGGGATTCTCAGTGCCAAGGACCCCAAATTTGCAAGTCCATCCTTAATCTCCTTGACCCTAAATTTGACTATATTCCTTGCCATGGTATCTCTCTTTTTTTATTTTTCTCATTTGTTTTTTTGTTTGCTTTTGTTTGTTTTGTTTTTTGTTTTTTATTTTCTTTTTTTGGCCATTTTCTCTTGAACAGTTCTCCTGGCATAATCTCAAAGCCAACATGTATGAAACCAAAAGTCACCATCTACCCTCCCCACGAGAAACAAAAAGAAACAAAACCAAAACAAAATCTAACAGATCTCACTTTCTTTTTTTTTCCTTTTGATCACAGAGCCATCCCTTCAGTCACCCAAGCTCAAAATAAACTCTTTGAATCCTCTCATCAATTCCAATTCCACATTATCTCTCTCACATCATTCCCCTCACCTGATGTACTATTACCACTCTTGTTCCAGCTCCCACCTACTCTTGCTTAGATGATCCAGTTCTTCTGTTCTTTAAACTATCCTTCATAGAGATATGCCAAAATAATTTCCCTAATGTACAGGTATGATTATGTCAGTACGTTGCTCAATAACCTTTAGGGACTTCCTACTATCTATTGGGTAAATTAAAAATTCCTTTGCCTGTCAGTTAAAGTTCTTCACAATCTGATTCCAATGAAATTTTGAAACTTTGTTTAATTTTATTTCTCTTCATGTGCTTTACATTAAAACTGGTACCATAGTACTAGTAAGTTAACCTAAAAGGATGTTATTAATAGTCATGACTAAGATGATTATATTATAGAGAGTTTAGTTAAAGTTGGATTGTAACAGGAGTATTAAAGAAAAATTTCATTTTCATCCAACATCACATTTAGATTATATAATAATGAAAATACAATCAATATTAACACAGGATAAGAAGAGTTACAGCTAGAAGGATTTGAGAGGGGTTTTTGTTATTGTTGTTATTGTTTTCACCCTTTCACTGCACAGGTGAGTAACCCGAGTATCAGAAAGGTTAAAAGGCTTGCCCCCATGGTCACATAGGGATTATTTAACAGTGTGGGAATTCAAACTCCTTAACTCCTGGGGCACTGATCTTTTCCCTACACTGCTAATTTGGACATCAATTGCTGAGGTTACTTAAAGAGATATAATGAAATATAAAGATAATACATGACAAGAGGCTATTTATATTGCATTCTCAATATTAAATTGGGTATCTGTGCCAGTCATTGGGAAGCATGAATCCAGGACCGAGTTCATTGTCCCATTGTCCTTGTGCCAAAATGTAAATTACTAAGTTCTCCAAAAAGGGATTTACTGGATCTCAACCAATTTCATGCTGCCTGTTTGCTTGGTACTGTCTTACCTGGTGTCTGAGAATAGGTTTTCATGGCTTTCAGTTAAATGTAATAGTCATTTCTATTTCATATAAATAGTAGAGAAGAAAACTCACCTTTTCATAGCTAAAGGTATTCAGATAGGACACATGTGGTACTACATATACTCTGCTGCCTTTTATATGTTAGTGATATTTTTCAGTCTCAGGTCAGAATAGCTGAGCAGAAGCTTAGGTTTAGGACTGGCTGACTAGTGATTGGTTGAAGAAAGGTCCAGGCTGATTTTTGTCTTCATTAAAGAAATTGGTAATTGGCAGTGAATATAAAGTATGAAGGGGCCAGAGGCAAAGAGAGAAGGTCTATATATCTTGAGATTTCTATGCAATGCAGTAATCAACATAAAGTTATCAAAATAGCATCTGTAAAAATTATATTCATATCAATATAATTTAGGGAAGCAATTTTAGCTGGGCTTTCAATCTAACAGTATATGTGGAATTAAAACGTAGTAATATTATATGTGTAAAAGTATATTAGACACACATAAAATAGTTACAGCATTCAATTATATCTATGGCTATTTCATTGCATTTTAAAAAATAAACAATTTAGTTTTTCAGTTAATCAGTAATGATTTATAAAGTTCTTACCGTATGATAAGAAATATAGTAAGTATAAAGAAAGCAAAAAGTACACTCTTCAAGGAGTGCAAATTTTAATAGAAACATGTAAATAAGACAGAGAGAAACCGAGATACAAAAACATAATATGGAAGGTACTCATAGAGGGAAGACACTATTATCAGGAGAAAATTGGAAAGTCTTTCTGCCAAAAAAAAAAAATAGTTTGAACCATCTTGTAGTAAAAGAGGGAAAAGGCAAAGGTGAAGAGGGAGAGGATTGACTCCATAGGGGACACTGATGGCAAGAAGTTGGAAGGATAGAATAACAAAAAAGGCTGTATTATAGCATCTAGGTAGGAATAAAGTCTAAATTTTGAATGTTAAATGGAATTAACTGTAACAATTGGAATGACACCACTTGCTGGAGACTTACTGTAGCAAAGCTCCACCAGGAGGAGAAGGCATCTGAGGGCAAGACATCCGGTTATTTGGCATCAGGAAGTGATGTTGGCTTGTGGGAGGAAGAGGGAGCGAGGCTGGCACTCTCACTCTCTTTCCTCAGGACTCAGGTGGAGAAGAGAGCTAGAAATGCACTCTCCCTTTAATAGATAGATGACTCTAGGCCTCTCTCTTTCTCTTCACCAAATTCTTGTTCTCTTTAATAAAAGCTTAAAAATCTAACTCTTGCTAAAGCTGACCACTCATTAGATATTTTAGACAGACTAGCTAGAATTTTAGCCCCTTACATAACTTAAATCATTTTATTATGGTATTATAGGTGTGCATAAACATGCATATGTAAATATATTGTATAGTCTTCTCTAGTTCATATGTGTGTATGTGTATAAACACACAGAGTATAGTCATAGTTTAACGTATATGTACAGATTCAAAATGTTAAAGGAAAAAAATAGTTTTTGGTAAAAAATGTTTTCCTTATCCAGATTCTAAATAATAGAAGCCATAGAGGTGAGTTTAAAAAAATTCGAAGTAAATTAATTAGTGATAAAAGAGTATATTTAAATGACTATAATAGATAGTGAATAAAAGCATAGTTGCCATGGGAACATCTTCCTGATTGGAACAAAATCATCAACAACATAATTTTTTACAAAAATATTTTTATTTATTTCATTAAATATTGTCGGATTAGACATAAATACAGTTAAATATATATATATATTGTAACGATTGGAATAATGCCATCTGCTGGATACTTACTGTAGAAGAGTTCTGCCCATGAAGGGAAGGTCTTTGAGGGCAAGACCAGGAGTCTTTTCTTCAGGATTCAGGAAGTGACGCGGACTAGTGGGAGGAGGAAGGAAGAGACTGGCGCTCAGTCTGGGGCTTTTTCCTCTGGACTCGGGTGGAGAGCGGAGCTAGAAATGTGCTCTCCCTTTAATAGATAGGAATCTAGGCCTTTCTCTCTCTTTACTAAATTCTTATTCTCCTTAATAAATGCTTAAAAGTCTAACTCTTGCTAAAGCTTATAATTTATTGGCGACCACTCATTAGATATTTTAGACAGTTTAGCTAGAATTTTAACCTTTAACAGATGGCTGACCACGAAGAGGAAAGCTAAACCTGTCTTCTGATCTTCTGGTTGGGTAAGAAATTTCCCCTCCCTCTCCCTTTAACTGCTAAGTACTGGTGTACTGGCTGTGTTTTCCTTTAAATTTTTTCGAATGGACCTTTTAAACTCCCTAATTATCCTATTTTTGATTTTAGTCTGTTTAACCAGACAAATGGGAGATAAGATCATGTTAATGCTTTGTTTTTGTGGATTTTCTATTTTTCTTTTTCTTTTTGTTAAAAGAGCCAGCAACTTACTCACACAAGGAAATATCTCTCCCTCTCCCAACCATGCTTTTTCTGAGAAGCCTGAAGAGATTCCCGCAGCTTTTCCCAGTTCTAACAGTAATTGTTGCTTTAATTTTGCATGCCTGGAGGCAATGACCCACCCTCTAGAAGCTTTTAATCCCCTAGCACCTGGAGGCAAAGTGGGGGAAGAGGAATCCAGGCCTGAGTTCAAAATCAAGTCTGATTCAAATTGCTCTGGTCCCTCCCCTCCTCTCCAGACCCCACCCTCTACTCCTCACATGGCCAAGCCCATTGCTTCCCCTGCCTGGGAAGTCCAGAGATCTGATGCGCATGCTCAACTTTTTCTACCTGCATTTGCAGCTTCAGGCTCAGCCCTTCCCCGGCCTGGCTGTGCTTCTGAGACAACCTTAGAAAACCCTTTAAATTCCAGATATGCTCGATTTGTTCATAATTTTGCTAACCTGCTTTTGTCTTTAATTAGTAATCTTATAAAGCATTTGTATGGTGAAAAGACTGACAGACAATATAGAGGGGTTAAAGAAGAAAAACTTAAGCTGAATAAGAATGACAATCATCAACATAGTTCAAGACTCTGCTTTTGCCATGGAAGGGTATATATTTTACAGAAATGTAGAAGTAAGCAGCAAGGTATTGATATGAGTATTGGGGATTTTAGATATCGGAATCAAGAGTGTTCTGAATTCACTCAGATTATTAACAGTATCAGTTCAGAGGTTACATAGGATTTCTATGCTATTACATATACATTTTGAAATTAATGGTATGGGTTTATTTTCATAGAGATTTTCATGCTTTTGAGGTTGTGTTTTATACTTAGTTTTTAAAACAAGGAGAATATTTGTAAAAGTTTTTTATAGTCATGTGATCAAGTTTATATTTTATAATACTCTTATTAAGTTCATATTCATTTATATTTCCTTAGTTTGAATTTCATTGTCTTTTATTGTTCCATGTGTATTTTCTTCTATTCATTTATCTATCTAATTTTGAAACATTGCAAGATGGTTTTGTTTTTATTATACAATGTTAATTCTAGGAGTATTGTGCTCCCATATTCTGAGTTGTTTGTTTTTGTTATTTTTTCTCAACTGATTATTTGATCAAACTCTTTGAAGCATTTCCCTGGCAAATTGGTTGCCATGGCAAGTGTAAAGAAGTATTATTTTTGATAAGCATATTCAAAAAAAAAAAAAGAGGGGAACATTTGTAAAAGTTTTCTTTTTTCAAAAAAAAAGTTTTCTTTGAGATTCTGTTGTGCTTTAACTTGTATTTAAATATGTTCAGATTTTTCACAAAAGTAATTGTATACTAAGTAAAAAAAAATGGGTATTATTTGAAATTGTTGCGTAATTATATATTGTGTTCTGAGTCAAGATGTATTCACATTTTTTGCAATCATTTATTATCCTCAATTTTAAATCCATATGAGACTTGGATTATGGGAACTTATCATTTAAGACATTAATTGCCTTTATTCTGAGTTATCAGATGCCAGTTGGCCAAGATGCCATCCAATCACAAGAGGAATACATGCAAGAGCAGACACTGAACTGTCACATGAGGGGAGACATGCATGAAGTCAAGGTATGGCCGAGGGAACGGCTTTTGACAAATGTTGAGGTTGGATTCTCTTGGTTTAATATTTTATTCTCTTTTTCCCCACGATATTGTACAGATGGCTGGAAGTATTCATCCCACCCATCTCACTTCTACACCTGGCTTCTATGCTCCCTCCTATATGCCTGATGCCATGGACATCTCAATCCCATGCATCTGATTAAGTCTGACTCAGTTTCTTCCAATATGTTCGGTGGCATGGACATATATTCCATCCACCTATTTTAAGCCTGGCATACTGTATGGGCAGTACATATTGCTCAAGTGTGGGAATGCTCATATCCCATCATTTCTCTGTTCTTTTATGGTAACCCCCATAATTATCTCAGATGTCATGATAAATACAGTGTTGAATTTGGCCTTGACACCTGTTACCAATTATATTAGATTTTTAAATTTCTCATAATGGCATGAGGATAATTAGGCAGATGATGCAAAAAGTGATAAAACAAAGATAAAAATTATTTTTATTAATTAATATTGCAGCAATTGTCTTCTCAATTACCCTCCATGAGGGGGGACTATAGTAAGATTATAATTTTAAAGAATGTTTCAATTTTTGTTTTATTATATGTTTCATGTGTAACAACTAAGATTCTGAATTCCCTTAGACATGTTTTTGAGAACTTTCATTGTTTGATTTGATTATTGACAAAGCTATTTTAAAGTTGTGTTAAGCTCAATTTTGTAGGAAATTTTCCTGGCTGATTACCAGCATCCACACATCAACCCCTGAAAAGACTTCCATTCCAGGACTACACCTAGAGGACATCTGAGAAAAGACTTTCAGAGACTTTAAATGAACAGTTTTGATTTGTTGTTTTTGTTGTTGTTTTTTTCTCTTTCTGTTATAATATACACCATCTGTAACATGTATTCTCTGCAGAGGCCCTCCCTTTGCAAGACTAATGTCAAAGCGTCGGTTCATGAGGACAAAAAAAAAAAAAAATCGCCCCTCTGAACAAAACTTTCCTCTCTTCCTTTTCTATATTGTTGTTCACATATTATTAGTTAGCAATAGTTATTATATTCTTTTTACTGTTCCGTCAAGGAAACATTTTGTTTCTTGAGGAACAACAGGGGGGACTGTAACGATTGGAATAATGCCATCTGCTGGATACTTACTGTAGAAGAGTTCTGCCCATGAAGGGAAGGTCTTTGAGGGCAAGACCAGGAGTCTTTTCTTCAGGATTCAGGAAGTGACGCGGACTAGTGGGAGGAGGAAGGAAGAGACTGGCGCTCAGTCTGGGGCTTTTTCCTCTGGACTCGGGTGAAGAGCGGAGCTAGAAATGTGCTCTCCCTTTAATAGATAGGAATCTAGGCCTTTCTCTCTCTTTACTAAATTCTTATTCTCCTTAATAAATGCTTAAAAGTCTAACTCTTGCTAAAGCTTATAATTTATTGGCGACCACTCATTAGATATTTTAGACAGTTTAGCTAGAATTTTAACCTTTAACAATATATATATGTATATATATATATATATTTTTTTTTACTTTTGAATTCTAAATACTTCCCCTCTCTTTCCTCCTCCACTTCCCCTTTCCTGGGAAGGCAAACAATTTTATATGTATTATAATGTTAAGTCATGCAAAACATCATTGCACATCAGCCACATAGCCAAAGAAGACTTGAACAAAATAAAAGAAAAATAAAAGAAAGTTAAAACAGCACACTCTAATCTGCATTTGGAGTTCATCAGTTCTCTCTCTGGAGATGGATTACCATTTTCATCATGGCCCTTTGGGATTGACTTTGATCATTTTCTTCATCAGAGTAGTTAAATCTTTCCCAGTTAATCAAGCTTAAATATTGCTATTATTGTGTTCAGTGTTCTCCTGATTTTTCTACCTTCACTTTGCATGAGTTCAGATTAAGTCTTCAAATGTTTTTTTGTTGTTGTTGTTGTTGTTTTTTCCCTGAAACCTTCCTGCTCATCATTTCTTAAACTACAATAGCATTCCATGGCAACTGTATGCCAGAACATATTCATCCATTCCCCAATAGATAGACATACCCTTGATTTCCAAGTTTTTGATACCACACACACACACACACACACACACACGCACACACAAAGCTAATATAAATATTTTGAACAAATAGTTAATTTTCCTTTTTCTTTGATTTCTTTGAGAAATAGACTGAGTAGTGGCATTGCTAAGTCAAAGGGTATGCATGCCATTTTACAGTTCTTTGCACTTAGTTCCAATTTGTTCTACAGAATAGTTGGACTAATTTACAATTCTAGCAACTATTCATTGGAGGTGGAGCCAAGATGGCAGAGGAAAGGCAGTAAACACTCAGACTTCCTGACACAATTACTCCAAAAAACCTCCAAACACAGTCAGAAAACACCTCCTGGAGAAGTAGAACCATCAAAAAGACCGCTGAGATTATTTTCCAACCAAAAACACCTTGGAAGTTTGGCAGAAGGGGGAGTCAGGCTGGAAGTAGACTCCAACCCCATGATCATGCCAACAAGATAAAGCTCCAGGCAGGCTGCACCAGAAATATTTATCCCCAAGACTCCAAATCAGCTGCAGTGCCAGCAACTTCTGGAAATAAAGTCACAGTATGGTGAGAGGGCTGAACAGCTGGCTGGGGCAGGGCAGGAGAGTCTATGATGATATATGCAGTAGCTAACTGGGGATTTAGATGTCCTACCTGAGCTGGGAACCAGGAAGAAATCTTGAGCAGTGGCAGGCAAGGTGGGGGAAGGGGTGCAGGCTCATCAGAGATAACAACCAACAGCACACAAAGTTTTGTTTCCTGGTTAATTAGCAAGTTGGTCTGGGGTTATATATGGAACAGAGAACAAACCAGCCAAGTAAAGAACCTGCCCCTCATTAAATCATAACACTTGGGACCCCCTGAAGCTTGGGACAGTATAACCTTCAAGCAGGACCCCACAGTAAGAAGGAGATAAAAGTCAAGTGAAAGATGGGCAAGATGAGTAGGCAGAAAAAGTTGCTAACCATAGAAAGCTTCTTTAGTTACAAGGATGATTGAGGTGCACCCTCAGAAGAGGATAGCAACATCAGGGCCCCTACATCTAAAGTTTCCAAGAAAAATATGAATTGGTCTTAGGCTATAGAGGCACTCAAAAAGGACTTTGAAAATAAAGTTAGAGAGGAAGAGGAAAAAAATGGAAAGAGAAATGAGGATGATGGGAGAAAGTCATGAGAACAAAAAATCAATAGGTTGAAAAGTCAAATGGAAAAGGAGATACAAAATTCCTCTGAAGAAAATAATTGCCTAAAAATTAGAATTGTACAAATGGAAGCTAGTAACTTTATGACAAACCAAGACACAATAAAGCAAATCCAAATGAATAAAAAAATAGAGGGCAATGCAAAATATCTTTTTGGAAAAACAGCTGAGATAATTTGAAAAGTATTGCTCCACCTGAAAACTATGATCAAAATAAAAGCTTAGAAATCATCTTCCAAGAGATTGTCAGGGAAAATTGTCCTGATATTCTAGAAGGAGAAGGTAAAATAGAAATTGAAAGAATCCACTGATCACCTCCTGAAAGAGATCCCCAAAGGGAAACTTCCAGGAATATTATAGCAAAATTCCAGAGCTCCCAAGTCAAGGAGAAAATATTTCAGGCAGCCAGAAAGAAACAATTCAAATATTGTGGAGTCACAGTCAGAATAGCACAGGATCTAGCAGCTTCTACATTAAAGGATCAGAGGGTATGGAATGATATCACAGAGGGCAAAGGCATTGGGATCACAACCAAAAATCATCTATCTAGCAAAGCTCAGTATAATCTTTCAGTGGAAAAATTGGGACTTCAATGAAAAAGAGGATTTTCAGGCATTGGTAATGAAAAGAACTGAACTGAATAGAAAATTTTACTTTCAAAGGCAAGACCCTAGAGAAGGATAAAAAGACAAACAGGAAAAAGAAATCATGAGTGATGTTAAAAGGTTAAACTGTTTACATTCCTACATGGGAAGATGATATGTCTAAATCATAAGAGACTTCTGAGTATTAGGGCAGGAATAAATTTAGACAGAGGGCACAGGTAGGAGTTGATTATGAAGTGATGATACCCATAAAGCATTTATTTATTTTTCTCTTCTTTTTTTGGTGGGGGGGGAATGGGGGTTGTTCATGGTTGATGTGTGTCTTGTGTCTGAGGCTAAATTTAGGCTTGGGTCTTCCTAGGTCCAGAGTGGGTGCTTTGTCCACTGTGCCACCTGGATTCCCCATGATGACATCTTTGGGGTAAAATTGAGGGTGGGAGAGGAAATCACTGGAGGAGAGAATAGGAGAGCAGTAGAATCAGGTGTAATTTCACATGAAATAAGCAGGAAAGGGCTTATGGAGTGAGGGGAGAGATGGGGGAGGACAGGGGAAGTGAAGGGGCCTTATACACATCAGAATTAGCTCAAAGACTTTAATATCATCAGAGTTGGAGGGAATAACATACACAACCAACTGGGTTGAGTAATCTATCTATTCCTGCAGGAAAGTAGGAGGGGAAGGGGATAAATAAGGAGGGAAGACAGAGCTGGGGAGGGGGCAGTCAGAAGCAAAACACTTTTGAGGAAGAATAGGGTAAAAGAAGATAGAAAATAGAGTAAATGTCATGGGAATAGAATGGAGAGAAACAGTTATGTTGATTGATGATAATGGCAAAATTTATGGTACTTAATTTGCTGGACAATTGTAAATAAAATTCTTTGTCAAATTTAAGGTAATATAATAAAGCATCTATTACTGTTGTTGCAATAATGAACCTTATGGGTTTATTGTAAGGAAATCTCTTTAAAGTACTATATAATTGTAGCTTACTACTAAAAAAAAAATGATGAGCAGGATAATATCAGAAAGACCTGGATGGACCTGCATGAGCTGATGCAAAGTGTATACAAAAGAACAGTATTGTTGTGATATGATCTGCTTTGAATGACTCAGTTATTTTCAGCAATGCAATGATCCAAGAAAACTCCAAAGGTTTTATGAAAAATGCAATCCATCTACAGAGAGAGAACTGATGGTATTTGAATACAAATTGAAAGATAACACTTTTTTGTTAGTTACTTTTTATAGGAAACAAAAAAATAAAGGAAAAAATATGATGAACAAGATGCTATTAGAAAAACCTGGAAAGACCTGCATGAACTGAAGTAGAGTAAAATGTAATGTATACAAAATAACATCAATAGTGTAAGATGATCTGCTGTCAAGGACATGGTTATTTTCAGCAATGCAATGATACAATATAACTGTGAAGGACTTAAGAAATTGTAATACATGTATAGAGAAAGAAATGATGGTATCTGAAAACAGATTTAATAATTTTTTTTGATAGTTCCTTAATCTGAAATTTTATTTTTGTCTGTTTCCTTTTACAACCTGGCTAATATGGAGATATTTTGCATGACTACTAATGTATAACTTGTATTGAATTGCTTGGGTCCTTGGGGGTGGGGGTATAGGAAGGAAGGGAGGAAGAGAAGTTGGAACACAAAGTTTTAAAAAATTTATGGGGGCAGCTAGGTGGCACAGTAGATAAAGGATTGGCCCTGGATTCAGGAGGACCTGAGTTCAAATCCAGCCTCAGACACTTGACACTTATTAGCTGTGTGACCCTGGGCAAGTCACAACTCTCATTGCCCTAAAAAAAAAGTGTCAAAATTTTTTTTATATATAATTTGGAAAATAAAATTATAAAAAAACAAACAAACAAGCCAAACATTAACATCCCAATTTCTCTATATCCTTTCCCGCATTTGTCAGTTGTATTTTCTTTCATATTAGACAATCTGATAGGTATTAGGTGGTACTTCAGAATTATTCTAATTTGCATTTCCATAATCTATGGTGATTTAGAGCAGGTTTACACGTGATCATTGATAGCTTTTATCTCTTCTTCCAAAAACTGAATGTTCATATACTTTGATTATTTATTATTTGGGGAATGGCTAATTTTTATTCTATAAATTTGATTTATTTATTCTAAATTTGAGAAATGAGACCATAATCAAAGAAACACTGTCATTTTTTCTAAGTTTCCAGTTTTCCTTCTAATTCTGGCTATATTAGCTTTGTTTATGAAAAAGTTTTTAATTTCATATGAACCAAATTTTCTATTTTACCTATTTGGATATTTTGATATCTGGTTTGATAAATTCATCCCTTATCCATATATCTGACAAATATATTTTCCATGCTCCATTAATTTACTGAGTATATCATCCTTCATGTCTAAATAATTTCTCTATAATGACCTTATCTTGGTATAGGTTGAAAGATATTCATCTATGCCTAGTTTCTTCCAAAATGATCTTGTTTTCCCAGCAATTTTCGTAGTCTTGTGTTCTAACCCCCAAATCTTGCTTCTTTAGGTTTATCTCAGACTAGATTGCTATTGTAATTAGCTACTGTATGTTGTATACCTAATCTATTCTACTGCTCCAACCCTCTACTTAGCTGGTACTATTTTTTCCCCATGATTACCTCTTTGTAATATAGTTTGTAATTGGGGAATGCTATGCAGTTCTCCCTTCACATTTTTTAAAACTGATTTTCTTCATGTTCTTGCCCTTTTGTTGTTACAGATGAATTTATTTATTACTTTTATCTAGCTCAAAATAATTATTTGGAAGGTATTCTTGGTATGGCACTGAATGAACTAATTTAGGTAAAATTGTCATTTTTATTATATTGCTTCAGCCAACCCGTTATCAATTGATATTTTGCTACTTGTTTATGTTTTTCTATATTTGTATGAAAAGCATTTTGCAATACTGTTCATTATATCTCCAGGTTTTTCTTGGTATACGTTTTATATTTTTTGCCATAATTTTAAAGGAAATTTCTTTCTCTCACTTGTGGGTTTTGTTAATGTCATAGGGAAATGCTGATGATTTATTGGGTTTATTTTATATCCTGAAAATTTGCTGAAGGTGTTAATTCTTTCAACTATTTTTTTAATTGATTCTTTTTTGTAAGTATATTTTCATTTCCTCATTGATGTTTATTTCTTCCATTTATTTTAACACAATAGTGAATAATAATTGTGATAACAGACCTCCTTTGTTTACCCCTGAATTTATTAGAAAACCTTTATGTTTTATCCGCATTAGAGATAATGCTTGCCAATTCTTTTAGATAGATGTTACTTAGCATTTTAAGTAAAATTTCACTGATTTCTAAGGTTTCTAGTATTTTTAATAATGTATCTGATGTTTTATCAATTTTTTTTCCTGCATCAATTGATATGATTATTTTTTCTTTGGGTTATTGATATGGTCAATTATGTTAATGGTTTTAGTAATGTGAGATTTAAAATTGGATATAAGATCATTAAAATTCCCCTACTAACTTTTTCCCTTATATATCTCCCAGACCAGTAAGAAAAGAAGCCTCTGAGCTTTAATCAGAGAGGGATTAGCTTTTATTGTTTGGGAATTAATTAGCCAACAAACAGGTGACACCGATTAGGGAAATAGGAAAGTAGAAATAGAAATGAATAGTCTTAGATCTAAGCTTAGTCTATATTCTTTTATAAAACTTACCGAATCCCAAAACTGCTTCTCAGGCTGAGAACCAGAGTCAAACGCATGCCGCCACCGAGAACCAGAGCGGATCACCAGAACGTGCAGTCAAACCTGAGCCAGAGTGTGCGAGCCAAGAGAGAATTTCCGTTCTCTACCCAGTTTTTTAAGGTCGCTTCCCGGAAGTATTGCGTACTTGGCCACACTCTCCCGGGCAGCAGCAGGTGCTGGGCTGTTCGTCAGGGTCTCATCCCCAAAAGGGCGGTCCTTCAAAAACTGTTTCAGTAATATGCGTTTAACTCTTAAATTTAAGTTAAAACTTTCATTTTTTACCACAATAATATTGAACTATCTCTGCATTCCTGGCAGCAATTCTAACTAGTCATAGTATATGAGTTCTTTCAGATATACCCATAATTTGCTTGCTAGTCTATAATGTTCTTTCTCTGTTTCTGCTCTGCCTGGCCTAGATATTTAAAACATATTTGTGCATTCCTTCTTTAAATATTTTTGTCCAATTAATTTATAATTGCTCATCAAATGTTTTATAGAATTTACTTATAAGTTCATCTTGTCCTAAGGATACTTTTTTACTTAGGAGCTCATTGATGGATTATTTAATTTTCTTTTCTGTGAATGTTATTTAAGTATTCTATTTCTTCTTCTATTAATATGCACAATTTATATTTGTATAAATGTGTCTATTTTACTTTGTGAGATTTAATGACATATAATTAGGCAAAATGACTTTTCATAATTACTTTAATTTCACTTTCATTGGTTGTGCATCCACACTTTCATTTTTGATACTAGTGATTTGGATCTCTTTCTTTTTTAAAATAAAATGAACCAATTTTAAATTGATTTTCATAAAACCATGTTCTAGTTTTATTTATTACTTTTTGCTTTCAATTTTACTAATATCTTATTTTGATGTTCAGGATTTCCAATTTGCTGTTTAGTTGAGAATGTTTAATTTATTCTTCTTTTGTTTTTGTTTTAGTTGCATGTCCAACTCATTGATCTGCTCTTTCTCTATTTTATAGATTTAATAATTTAGAGATATCAAATTATTTGTGGTGATCCCATACATTTTGCTATATTTTTTCTTATTATTTCTTCTTATTTTTTTTTTGCAGGACTATGGGGGTTAAGTGACTTTCCCAGGGCCACACAGCTAGTAAGTGTCAAGTGTCTGAGGCTGGATTTGAACTCAGGTCCTCCTGAATCCAGGGCTAGTGCTTTATCCATTGCACCACCTAGCTGCCTCCTGCTATATTTTTTTCAATGTTGTCATTGTCTTTAATGAAACTGTTGAGTATTTCTATGATTTGTTTTTTGATCCACTCATTCTTTCAATTAGATTAGTTGCCAATTAATTTCAATAAATTTTCCTACAGACCTTTGTTGAAGTATTTTATTGCACTATGATTTGAAAATAATGCATTTAATATTCATGCATTTCTGCATTTTTAGTTTTTTTGTTTGTGTGCATGTGTGAGTGTGTAGATGCCATGTAACAGTGAAAAATATATATTAGTTTCCATTCCCTTTCGGTTTTCTCCAAATTTCTACTATATCAAACTTTTCCAAGTTTCTATTCATCTCATTGACTTCTTATTTATTTTATGATTGGTTTGATATAGCTCTATAGTATAATTCCTAGGAATTTGGGTATTATTCCATTTGGGGCAGATATATTTAATATTTTTATTACTTTGGGGGCAGCTAGGTGGTGCAGTGGATAAAGCACCAGCCCTGGATTTAGGAGATCTTGAGTTCAAATCCAGCCTCAGACACTTGATACTTACTAGCTGTGTGACCCTGGGAAAGTCACTTAACCCTCACTCACACACACACACACACACACACACACATAACTTCATTATCTATGGTTCCTTTTATTAAGATGCTGTTTCTCTGCTTATCTCTTTTAATTAGGTTTATTTTTGCTTTTACTTGGTCTGAGATCATGATTCAAACTCCTGAGGTTTTTATTTCATCCGAAGCACAATAGATTCTGCTTCAGTCCCTTATTTTAACTCTGTGTGTCTTTCTATTTTGAATGTTTCTTGTAAATATTATATTGTTGAATTCTGGTTTTTAATTCCTTCTGTTATCCACTTCCATTTTATGGATATTTCATCTCATTCATATTCCATCACAATTCAGATCAACAAATATTTATTGATCTCTTACTATTCATAGGGCATTATTGGATCAAGCTTCATAGGTTAATTTTTTTTTAAATCATGAGTGAATTATTTCTTAAAAAAATTGTAAGAACATTAATAACAACCAACCTATAAGCCTAGCCTCTTGTATTTACTATAATTTGATGCAGAAATACAATGAAGTACTCATTTTTTTTTTTGATTACAGAAAAAGTAGTTCTCTCAGTGGACCAAAATTCAAACTTAAAAGTTTACTCTTTCAGTAGAATGTCTCTCACAGAAATTGTATACTAATAAAAGAATCCTTGCTAAATAAGAACATAGAGAAAAACCCAGCAACCTGAAGATTATTATCATAGATAAAATAGTGATGTCTGTCTATCATCTATCTATTTATCTATCTATCTATCTATCTATCTATCTATCTATCTATCTATCTATCTATCTATCTATCTATCTATCTATCTGTCTATCTATCAGCAAAAGGTGTTTCCCAGTGTCATAGATGATATGGTGAATATGACCTAATCCTCAATAGAGTTCTTTTTTATGCTATGTTCATTTTTAATAATAAATATTTTTATATAAAGTTTTGAGTTCCAAACTCTATCCCTTCCTCTGTCCCCTACTTTCCTGCTCCCTGAGGCAGTAAGCAATCTATTATAGATTATACATATGCAATTAGGTAAAACTTTTCCATATTAGTTATTTTGTATACGACATAAAAGAAAACAATTAAAGAAAGAAAATGAAAAATAGCATGCCTCAGTCTGTGTTCCATCAATATCAGTTCTTTCTCTGGAGGTGGATAGTATGCTTTATCATTGATCTTTTGGGATTGTCTTGGATCATTTTATTGCTGAGAATAGCTAAGACATTCACAATTCTTCATCAAAAAATATTGTTACTGTGCACACCATTCTCCTGGTTCTGCTCACTTCACTTTACATCAGTTAATGTAAGTCTTCCAGGTTTTTCTGAAATCATCCTGATTGTCGTTTCTTGTTGTTTGTTTTTTTAGAATTTTATTTTCCAAATTACATATAAAAGCACATTTTGACATCAATTTAAAAAAAAAACAACTTTGTGTTCCAACTTCTCTTCTCCCCTCCCTTTCCACCCCCCACCCCAAGAACTCAAGCAATTCAATATAAGCTATACATGAGTAGTCATGGAAAACATCTCTACAGTAGCTAGGCTGTGAGAGAAAACAGATAAAAACAAAACTTCAGATTAAGGAATTGTCTAAAAAAATGTGGCACAATGGACAAAGCACCACTCTTTAACCCAGGAAGCCCAGAGCCCAAATCCAGCCCCAGACATAAGAAAACCCACACTGTTTGCTCCACAAAGAATAAGGATACACAAAAAAATAAATGCTTTACAAATACCATCCATTCTTATTCAGTTCATAATGTGTCTTCTGTGTATGACTTACTGAAAAAGTTCTTATGAGTTGGAAGTGTTATTTTCTCATGTATGAATGTTCCTTGTGATTTATTTTTCATGTTTACCTTTTTATGATTCTTTAGGGTCTTATATTGAAAGTCAAATTTTCTATTCCCTTCAGGTTTTTTCATCACAAATGCCTGAAAGTCCTCTTTATCATTGAAGTACCATTTTTTCCTCTGAAACAATATACTCAATTTTGATGGGTATGTGATTCTTGGCTGTATTCCCAGTTCATTTGCCCTCTGGAATATCATATCCATGCCCTCCGGTCTTTTAATGTAGATGCTGCTGGATCTTGTTTTATCCTTATTGGAGCTCCACAGTATTTGAATTCTTTTTTTTCTAGCTGCTTGCAATATTTTCTCCTTGACCTAGGAGTTTGGAAATTTGGCTATAATATTCCTGGAGGTTTTTCTTTTGGAATCACTTTCAGGAGGTGATTGGTAGATTCTTTCAATTTCTACTTTAGCTTCTGCTTCTAGAATATCAGGGCAATTTTCCCTCACAATCTCTTGGAGTATGGTGTCTAAGCTTTTATTTTGGTCATGGTTTTCAGGTAGTCCAATGATTTTCAAATTATCTCTCCTGGATTTATTTTCCATTTCAGGTGTTTTTAAAAGGAGATACTTCACATTGCCCTTAATTTTTTCATTCAATTGTATTTGTTTTACCGTGTCTTGGTTTCTCATAAAGTCACTAGCTTCCATTTGTTCAATCGTAATTCTTAGACAATTATTTTCATCAGACAGGTTTTATATCTCCTTTCCCATTTGACTTTTCAATCTGTTGACTGTTTTCCTCATAATTCTCCTGCATTGCTCTCATTTTTCTTTCCATTCTTTCCCCCCTCTCTCTACATCTTCCTTCTATCTCTCCTACTTTCTCTGCAAAGTCCCTTTTGAGAGCTTCCATGGACTGAGACCAGTTCATATTTTTCTTGGAAGCTTTGGATATAGGGACCCTGAGGTCTTTCCCTCTTCTGAGTGAGCACCTTGATCTCCTTGTAGCTGAAGAAACTTTCTTTAGTTCTGAAATTTCTTTGCTTGCTCTTCTTGTCATCTTTACTATTGAAATCAGGCCCTCCTGAATCCAGGGCCAGTGTTTATCCACTGTGCCACCTAGCTGCCCATTTTGATAATTTCTTGAAAAAAAGTACTACCAATTTTCCTAAGAAGTTCTTGTCTTTCCAGGTTTTTCTGAATTTATTCTGGTCAGTATTTTTATAGAATAATAGTATTCCATTACATTCATGTATCACAACTTGTTCATTCATTCCCTGATTGATGAACATCCCCATAATTTCCAAATCTTTGACACCAAGAAAAGAGCTGCTATACATATTTTCTACATATAGGCCCTTTTCCCTTTTACATGACCTCTTTTGAATACAGACCTAGTAATAGTATTGATGGATCAAAAGTTATGCACAGTTTTATAGTCTTTGGGCATTGTTCCAAAATGCTCTCCAAAATGTCTGGATCAGTTCACAGCTCCACCAACAATGTGTTGGTGTCCCAGTTTTCCCATGTGTTCTCCAACATTTATTATTTTCCTTTCATCATATTATATATTCTTATAGGTGTGAAGTGGTACCTCAGAATTATTTTGTCATTTCTCTAATCAAAGGTGATTTAGAGCATTTTTTCATATGACTATAGATAGCTTTAATTTCTCCTCTTAAAAACTGCCTATTCATATCTTATGACCATTTATCAATTAGGAAGTAAGTTCAAAATTCATGGCACAGAGAACATGGAAATAACTATTTATAAACAAGCTATGTATAGGATAAATAGAAAATAATTAATTGAAAGAGGGAATTACAGTTGAGGAGTTAGGTAAACTTCCTGTAAAAGATAGGACTTTAGTTGAGAGTGTGGTAAAAATTATTTGTGGTAAAAAATTATTGGAGTTTTAGCTGACTCATTTGGGAGGGGCCACACCTGGGTCACCCTGAAGTTACATATGCTATTGAGGTCAGAAGGAGAACTCTTCATAGGTAATTTTGAAGGACCTCCCCTTTTGGGGGAGGGAGATTGAACACTCTCTGAGGGGAGAAGATCCTATTCCAGAATGCTCTCATGCTCTCTGGCTGACTCCTTGGTCTTCTCAGTGATGCGAGAAAGCTAGCAAACTTTCCAGGTGTGGTGAGTTAAGAGAATTTAACTGTATTTTTTCCTACCTCCTTATATTTGATTTTTATTAATTTCACCTTTGTTGTTTAATTAATTCCCAAGTAATAAAATCTGATCCTTTTGTGGAAAAGAAGCTATGAAGTTCCTTTCTTATTGGCCTGGGAGAAATATTTAAAAAGGCAGTTCAGAGGGGAGGGATCTTTGAACCTAAAGGTCCCTCATTATTTCCATGACCCCAATATTTCAGCGAGTCACAGAATTAACACTCCGTGTATTAAATTTCAGCCCTCACAAGACTTAAAAGAGGTGAGGGAAGTCAGTAGGCTGTTTTAATTAGGGACAATTTCAGTCAAGGAAGAAAATGTCCTAAACTGAGAGATGGCTTGTTTTGTCCATTGAACAGTCAGAAAGAAAGACTCAGTGAATGAAGGGGCATGTGGTGGGGAGTAAGATGTTAAGTAAAAGGAGGAAGGATCTAGGTTATGAATAGATGTTGAATTAAAATGAGGATATACTTGAGTTTGGCAGAGTTACTAATAGATAATTGCCTGATATTTTAAAGAGTATCTAAGTAGGGGTGACAACTTTTATTCTCCCATGGATTCCTTTGGCATTCAAGTTTAGATAATAATCTCAAAGTCATGTTTGTTAATGTATAAATTAAAACATGTGGGATTGCAAAGGAAACCAATTATACTGAACTAACTAGTCCTGATTCAGTGATAGAAATTTCTTTCAGAACTCAGCCAAAAGATGGTAATGGCATTGACCAAATGGTCAGAAGCAGATTACAGGGGTCCCTTTTCTGGCACTGTGTTGTATCACCCGTATTTGGAGCAAGTTATAGTCCCAATGAGAGGGTGAACACCATTAAACCCAAGATTGTAGTCGCAGGGGAAAAGGACCCCTAGTCACAGATCCAGGGCAGAAAACAGTGCCTGTTGTCACTTACAGACAAGAGCACAGGTCAGGAGAGTAGTAAGTATACACTTCTCCTTAGATCATCCCAACTTGGAACAATTGAAAGACCAGCAGAACTAGATGCAAGAAAAAGCCTCAGCCCTAAGACACTGCCCTGCCCACTCCAGAAGCAAAGTTTAAATTTAATATAAAGTTAAAAGATAAGAAATAATTAGAAAAATGAGCAAATAGAAATGCAAAGATCCTGACCATAGAAAGTCAATATGTTGATAGAGAAGATTAAAACGCAAACTCAAAAGACAACAAATTCAAAACTGCTAGATTGAAAGCCTCAATGAATAATATGAATTGGTTTCAGGCCCAAAAAGAATTCCTGGAAGAGGTAAAAAAGTATTGTTAAAATTAAGTAAGTGTGATAGAGGAATAATTAGGAAAGGAAATGACAGTGATGAAAGGAAAAAAAGGGAAAAAATGGTAAAGAGTTTGGAAGGAGGTACAAAAAATGCAGATGCTAACACCTTAAAAAGTAGTAAGCTTCATCATTAGTCCCTGGGGATTGTCTTGGGTCATTGCATTGCTGAGAGTAGTTAAGTCACTCACAATTGTTCATTGAACCATACTGCTATCACTATGCACAATGTCCTCCTAGGTCTGCTCACTTCATGCTCATGAGTCTTTCTAGCTTTTTTCTGTCATTTCCTATAGCAAAATACCCTTCCACTAAAATCATATACCAGTCAAGTCATTCCTCAATTGATGGACATTCCCTTGATTCCCAGTTCTTAGACACCACAGAAAGTTGCTATAAATATTTTTTGTACAATTTCCCCACCTTTTTTTCTTTTTCACAATTACTATTGTTAACTGTTTCCCTTCATCCTATTCCCTTCCCCATGATATTTACATTATTATCTATCTTCTTTCACCCTATCCCTCTTAAAAAGTGATTTGCTTCTGTCTGTCCCCTACTCCAATCTGTCCTCCCTTCTTTTTCACCTCTCTCTTTATCCCCTTCCCCTCCTATTTTCCTTCAGGGTTAGATATATTACTCAACCCAATTGAGTGTGTATGTTATTCTTTCCTTGAGCCAATTTGATGAGATTGAGGTCTTTGAGCCAATTCTGATAAGTGTTCTGATCCTTTATTGCCCAGATTAAATAGATTACTCCATCCAACTGGTGTGTGTGTGTGTGTGTGTGTGTGTGTGTGTGTGTGTGTGTGTGTGTGCACGCGTGTGTCTGTGTGTGTGTATTAATCCCTCCTTGAGGCAACTCTGATGAGATTAAGGTCTTTGAGCCTATTCTGATGAGTGTAAAATTCATTTACTGCCCTGTTCCTCCCCCATCTCTTCCCCCACTCCATAAATCCTTTCCTGTTTCATGTGGGATTTCACCCCATGCTACCTCTGCCCTTCCCTCTCACCCCTAAATTTAACCCTAAAAATGTCATCATGGGGCAGGTAGGTGACACAGTGGACAAAGCATCCACCCTGGACCAGGTGGATCCCAGCCAAAACTGAGCCTCAGACACAAGACAGTCACCAACTGCATAAGCCCAGGTATGTCCCCCAACTCCAGTTTTTTTTATGGTTCTCTAGGGTCTTGTATTTGAAAGTCAAATTAGCCATTCAATTCAGGTATTGTCATCACAAATATCTGAAAGTCCTCTTTTTCATTAAAGTCCCATTTTTTCTGCTGAAAGATTATGATCAGTTTGGTTGGATACATGATTCTTGGTTGTAATCCCTTTGCTTTCGCCCTCTGGAATATCATATTCCATGACCTCCAGTCCTTTAATGTAGAAGCTGCTAGATCTTGTGCTATCCTGACTGGGGCTCTGCAGTACTTGAATTCTTTCTTTTTGGCAGCTTGCAATATTTTCTTCTTTAGCTGGGAACTCTGGAATTTGGCTATACTAATGCTAGTTATCCTTTTGGGATCTCTTTCAGGTGTTCAGCGGATTCTTTAACTTTCTATTTTACCTTCTGCTTCTAGAATATCAGGGCAATTTTCCCTGACAATTTCTTGGAAGTTGATGTCTAAGCTCTTTCCTTGATCACGGTTTTCAGGTAGATCAATATTTTTCAAATTATCTCTCCTAGACCTATTTTCTAGGTCAGCAGTTTTTCCACGAATATATTTCACATTGTCCTCTATATTTTTATTCATTTGGATTTCCTTTATTGTGTTGTGGTATCTCACAAAGTCACTAGCTTCCATTTGTACACTCTTAATTCTTAGGCAATTATTTTTGTTAGAGAAACTTTGTACCTCCTTCCAAAATCTTTGTACCTCCTTTTCTATTTGTCCAATTTGGCTTTTCAAGCTGTTAACTATTTTCTCACGTCTTTCCTGCATCACCCTCATTTCTCTTTCCATTTTTTCCTCTACCTCTCTAACTTTATCTTCAAAGTCTTTTTTGCATGCCTCTATGGCCTGAAACCAATTCATATTTTTCTTGGAAGCTTTAGATATAGGGGCCCTGATGTTGACATCTTCCTTGGAGGGTGTACATTGATCTTCCTTGTCACTAAATAAACTTTCTATGTTTCTCACCTTTCTTTGTCTGCTCAAGTTGCCTTTCCTTTACTTGACTTTTACCTCCTTAAAGTGGGGCGCTGTTTCCAGGCTGCACTATCCCAAGCTTCAGAAGGTCCCAGGTGGTATGATTTAAGGAGAATCAGGTTCTTCACTCACCTGCCCTGTTCCCTGGTCCATAGATGAGCCCAGACCAATTTGCTAATCAACCAGCTTTGTATGTTATGTATGTGCTCCTCCCCCACCAGGGTCACTGCTACTCAAGCCTACCTCCTGGTTCCCAGAAAGGGTGAAAAACCCAAGTTTTGCCTCAGAACCTGCATAGACCCTGTAATCTTTCCCCTGCCAAGGGCTCAGCCCTCTCACTAGACTGTGATCTTAGTTCCAGATGACAGTGGCGCTACAGCTGATTCAGAGGCTCTGGGGGTCTCTTTTTCTGGCAAGGCCTTCCTGGGACTGGATCTGTGTCAGGGTAACTGCGGGGTTGGGCTCCACTCCTGTGTCAGCACAGCAGCTCCGTCCTTCTGACCTTCCAAGCAGTTCTTGGTTAGAAGATGATTTCAGCACATTCTTCTGTGGATTTTGTTGTTCCAGGAATTATCCTATGGCATTATTTGGATGTTTTTTGGAGCAATTGTGTCATGAGTTCTAGAGCTCACTGTCTTCCTTCTGCCATTTTGTGTTTTAGCAACTTCTATGTTAAATGATCAAAGGATGTGAACTATGATATTACAAAGTTCAAAGGACCTACAGTTACAAGCAAGAATCACCTACACAGCAAAATCAAATATAATAATTCAGGGCGGGAAAATGGATATTCAATTAAAAAGATTTCTTTCAAGCATTACTTATACAAAGACTAGGGCTGAATAGAATATTTGCTGTTCAAATACAAGACTCAAGAGAAGCATAAAGAGGTAAATAGGAATAAGAAATAATAAGGATTCAATATGCTGTTTACATTCTTACATAGAAAGATTATACTTGTAACTTCTCAAAACTTTCTTATTTATTAGGGCAATTAGGAATATCTATAGAGGGCACAGGTGTAAGTTGACAATGATAGAATTATAACTAAAAAATAAAATTAAAGCATGAGAAAGGAATGCATTGGGAGATGGGAAAAGGGAGAAAGAATGGGATAAATTATCTCATATAAAAATGAGTGGAAAAAACTTTTATAGAGTGGAAGGTGGGAGATCAGGGTAGAGGCACATAGGAACCTTACTCTCATTGGATTTGGCTTAAAGAGGGACTAACACCCCCACTTTGTTTGGTATATAAATCTATCTTACCATGCATAAAAATAAGAGATAAAAGGTTTAAGAGAAAAAAGGTGGCTAACATAAGTATGGATAAATTGGAAGAGATTTTGTCAGAAACAATGTTTTTTGAGGAGGGACAGTGTGAAAGGAGAGAGAAAGTAGGATAAATAGGAGAAGATAGGATGGAGGGAAATAGTAACCATACTTGAAAAAAAAAACCAGCAAGACTCTGATAAAGAACTCATTTCTCTAATAAAAAGTGAACTTAGTCCAATTTATAAAAATAAGATCTATTGCTCTAATTGATAAATGGCCAAAGGATATGAGCAGGAAGTTTTCAAAGTAATCAAAGATATTGGTAGTTATATGAAAAAATGCTCTAAATCACTATTGATTGGAGAAATGAAAATTAAAACAAATCTTATGTAGCAATCTCTATCTGATTGTCTAATATGAGTGAAAAGAAAAAAAATGTTAAAAATGTTGGAGAGGGCAGCTAGATGGCACAGTGAATAAAGCACCGGCCCTGGATTCAGGAGGACCTGAATTCAAATCTGGCCTCAGACACTTGACACTAGCTGTGTGACCCTGGGAAGTCACTTAACCCCAATTGCCCTGCAAAAACACAACAAAACAAAACAAAACAAAACAAACAAAAAAAATGTTGGAGGGGATGTGGGAAATTTGAACTTTAATTGTACTGTTGGTGGAATTATGAACTAATTTGACCATTATGTAGAGCTATTTTGAACCATTCTCAAAGTGCCATGAAATGATGCATACCTGATAATCCAGCAATACCACTAATAGGTCTGTATCCCCCAAAAAATATTTAAAAAAGAAAAGTACTTATACTTAAATCTCTTTTAGTTGTGCCAAGCAATTAGAAATTAAGGGGATGCCCATCAGTTGAAAAGTGGCTGAACAAATTGCGTGTATGATTGTGATGAAATGCTATGTGATAAGTGAAACGACAAGTAGGATGTTCTCAGAAAAAGTTGGAAAGACTTACATGAACTATAAAGTGAAATGAGCAGAAACAGGAGAATATTGTACAGAGTAACAGCAATATTGTATGATAAACATCTGTGGATGACTTAGCTTTTCTCAGAAATACGAAGGATCCAAAGACAATTCCACAGGATTTAGGATATAAAATGCTATCCATATCCACAGAAAGAACTGATGGAGTCTTCATGAGATTGAATCATGCTTTTTTGAAACTTAATTTTTTTGGGGGGGAGAGGCATGTTCTTTATTTTCTTTCATGACATAACTAATGTTGAAATATGTTATACATGATTACACATATATAACATATCAAATTGCTTCACTTCTCAATCAGGGATTGAGGAAGGAGGGAAAGAGAATTTGGAACTCAGCATTTTAAAAAAATGAATGTTAAAATGTTTTATATTTAATTGGGGAAAATAAAATATTAAATAATAATGAGAAAAAAGAAAATGAAGGAAAAATTTCCCCAATTAACAATAATTTATATTTATCTCTCTCTAACTTCTCTTGTTTAAAAAAAGAGTAAATAGAATTCAAAATGCCACAAACTCTTCTATATAGTCAAGAAAAATGAACTCACATTATTCACTTTCAAAAATAAATGTCTCATTCAACATCTAGACTCTATAAACTTTCAGGAAGTTGGTTGAATTATTCACCATTAGTCTTCTGGAATCATGATTGGTGATTGCATGTATCGATGTTCTTAAGTTGATAAAAGCCATTTGTCTGTATCATTTTATTATTATATAAATTCTCCTGGTTGTGCTTATTTTATGCTGTATAAATTCAGACCAATCTTTCTAGGTTTCTCTGAAAACCTCCCTTCTCTTACCTATTATGGAATAATAATATTGGATTACATTTATATACCATGATTTCTTCAGCTATTCCTCAATTGATGGACACTGCCTTGGTTTCTAGTCCCACCCTTCCTTTGTTAATAATGTACAATTAGTGTGAGTAGCCAAATAATTCTACCATTAAATGTTCTTCGTAGTTAAAAAAAAAAAAAAAGTATAGTTTCTAAATGGTTTGAAACAAAAAAGACATCTGGGCAAACCTAGCCAATAGGCCTACCGTGACATTGTCCAAGCCACCATTCATTGTATGCTGACAGTCAGAATGGTAGGCACATTTTTCTTAGGAATTTAAATAGCTCCTGTGTGGAGCCTACAAAATTCAGATCAATTAATGAGATAGCAAAAATCAAAGAGAAGAATGAACTATATAATTATTTTGCTTACTGAGTCTACCATCTACTGGGACTGTAACAAGGAAATGTGGGTTCAAAACTGATCTCTGTTATAGAATAACTTAATTACCACAGATAGTTGTCTGAGTTTTGCTTTTCTTATCTCTGAAATGGGGATAATAATATTTACATACATTTTTGTTGTTGTTGTTGAGGAAAACTTTGAAGCACTAAATGAATGATCTTTGTTATTTTATAAGAATAAAGAAGCATAAATCCACTGATAGCATATTCAAACTATTTAATGTTATTTTCCAGTTGCTTTGATTTCTTATTGCACATCTAATACTTAAATAAATTATTAATATTCTCAGCATCAAATATATAGTTATCCAGAAAAACTTTCATATATACTTTCAAATATTGCTTTTATTAATAATCATGATTCTCTTAATTTTGAATTCCTTAGAGTATTATTTATTAAATTTAATTAGAATTGTAAAATCATCTTTCTATTTTGTTTTTCAAAAATGTCTTAAAATTTTGCATCATTTCAATAAGGCGTTCATTTGAACTCAGGGGAATTTTATTATATATTTGGCAACAGTGGTATATTAGATACCATCTGCAAGGTCTTCAAATTCAAGTTCTGGGATTTCTGGCTTCTCAAATCATAAACTGCTGAATTTAGCCTTTTAGTATGATAATTTTATTACTCATTTTTTTTCAAGCAGTAACCAGGATATTCTTTGGAATTTGAGCATGCATGTTTCCTTTATTTAAGTGTTTCCACACTGTCTTTAAACCTCTTCCAAATCATTTAATTTTTTTTCTAAAAGAAGTTTTATTTATTACTTCTCTGCTGAACTGCAATACATTTATATGTGTTCCATTATTTTAAACTTGATAAGTTTATCAATGTCCTTTATCAATTTTTAAAGCCCTACTTTGATGCCACATTTTGTATGCAGGTGACCATGAGTTCTCAATGACTATGCAAGTAGAGAAAACCTCTGAAAATTCTGCCAAAGTGGAAAGGTTTCAAGTACTGTGCTAATGACATGTCATTTGACATATAACCTAAGTCCAAGAGCATTGTCACTGAGAGGTAGTTATTTGGGGATAGTGGGATATTAAGGAGCCCAGCAACTCTGAAGTCCATGATCTATAAAAGTGTGAATAACCCAGAATCTCTGTCAGTGTAGAGAATGCTGGCACAATGACATCACAGGAATCACAAGATCTCCATTACAATGTAAATTCTCTGAGGGCAGGGACCATCTTTTGTCTCTCTCTGTACCCCCAGCCCCTTACCTCAGGTCCTGGAATATAGTAGGTGCTCAATAACTGTTTATTTATTCACTAAATAGCTGGAATTAGATGAGACCATAGAGGCCCTCTGGTTCAACCTATTTACTTTAGAGATAAGAAAACTGAAATGTAGAGAGTTTAAGGGATTTCCCAAGGTCATGTATCCAGTATCATAAGTGGAACTTGAAACTAGGTCCTTTAACTTGAGCCAGTCAGTGGTCTTTCCCCTATACTAGTAAAATGTTCTTACAGAAGGGGTAGGGAGAAGCTATCTCTCCTTCTGAGCCCGTTCTGTTGTTGTGGTGTGTTGTTTTTTTTCCCAGGTACATTGGGAGAAAGAGATGATCATCTGCCTCAAAGCTACATTCTTAACTCAGTAGAACTGCATCTTATATACCTTTTTATAGGCTAATAAAAGATGGTAAGTATGTCCTGTAAAATCCTGGGTGAAAGATCTATCTAAGCCTCTTGTACCATGTGATACTTAGATAACATGGCTATTTGTAATCAAATTATCCCTGTGCAGTAGTTAAAACATTACCTCTGGCAAGGCTACTCTTGTAAACTGAAGACACACCATACAGAGAGAGAGAGAGAGAAGGGGAAATGAATATTACAATTTTTTTCACTTCTTAGTTCTTTACTGGTATAATGGACATTCATATTACCAAAAGAAGACATTACTGCAGTAACTAGGTGACAATATAAAGCTGTGCTTTACTTAGAGCTCCTGAAATTTATCATTGTTCCAATCCTGTAGGGGAGAAGAATGAGGCTGATTATGTATAATATATATATATAATCATTGTTATATATATTGTTATTATTTTCCAGTTACATTTAGAGATAATTTTCAACATTTGTTTTTATAAGATTTCTAGTTTCAAATTTTTGTCCAGCCCTCCTCTCCCTCCCCCCTCCCCAAGACAGCAAGTGATCTGATATTATATATGTACAATCACATTAAACATTAGTCATGTAATGAGAGAATAATCAGAGGAAAAAGGAAAAACCTCAAAAAAGAAAAAACAACAAAAAAACCGTAATAGAAATACTATGGTTCGATCTGCATCCAGATTCAAAAGTTCTTTTTTTTTTTTTTTTTCCGGATTTGGAGAGCATTTTACATCATGAGTCCTTTGAAACTATCTTGGACCATTGCATTGCTGAGAAGAATCAAGTCTATCACAGTTGATCAACACACAATTTTGTTGATACTGTGTATAATGTTCTCCTGGTTCTGCTCATCTCACTCATCATGAGTTCATGCAAGTCCTTCCAGGTTTCTCTGAAATCCACCTGCTCATTGTTTCGTACAGCACAATAGTATTCCATCACATTCATATACCACAACTTGTTCAGCCATTCCCCAATTGATGGGCAACTCTTCAATTTCCAATTCCTTGCCACCACAAAAAGAGCAGTTATAAATATTATTGTACATGTGGGTCCTTTTCCCTTTTTTATGATCTCTTTGGGGAAAAGACCTAATGGTGGTATTGCTGGGTCAAAGGGTATGGAAAGCTTTATAGCCCTTTGGGCATGGTTCCAAACTGCTCTCCAGAATGGTTGGATCAGTTCACAGCTCCACCAACAATGCATTAGTGTTCCAATTTTTCCACAGCTTCTCCAACATTTGATTATATATATATATATATATATATATATATATATATATATATATTTGAGAGTCAGGAAGTATAGTGTATTTATTTTATTATTTTATTTAATTTTAATTTTATTTATTTACTGAGCCCTCTTCCAAGCCAGAAAGACTGGTTCAACTCCTGCCCCTGATAGATATTGACCACATAATTCTGGGCAAGTCATTGAACTTCTCAGCATTCTAGGCAACTCTACAAGATTACAAATTACTGAGAAGTTGGGAATCTGCTTTGTTTAAGTGTAGTTTCTTGAAATCACATGTCTGATTGTTCTCTGTATGTCTTTTTCTCTGTTTCTGTTTGTCTCTCTCAAGCTGTTAAAGCATAAAACTGAACTAAGAGTTTTGGGTCATACTATATAGGGACATTATTGGCGGGCAAAGGGCTTAGTAAAAGTGTGAGTGAGATTTTCCCCATCCCTTAGTTATAAGAGATTCACCATAGTTATAAGTGATTTGATTAAGACAATAATCACTATATTAACTGAAAAAATTATGATTTATTATATTTAGATATTATTTTGTTACAATTACATAAAGTCAAAAGGTTAAGTCTCTCTTCTGTCTAACTTTCCAATGTCAAGCATTAAGTAATATCACAAGATATAGTAGTCAGCAATGCTATATTTTAGTAACCATGAGTAATATACTTTTCTTAAAGAGTTCACGCTGATGACCAGTGGCCTGACAATGACCCACCCTATTGTCATCATAATGCTGACATTTATGGTCATTTAGGTAGTTCCTCATATTTCCTAAGAATATGTTTTTAATTTTAGAAGCGCAACTAATAAAGATTAATAAAATGTATAAGTGTAACTTTTGGAAGGGTATATAAACCCATGGATTTTGTAATTCTGGGTCTTTCAGGTCCAGTCTGGATGACCGGCTTTATTGGGAGACTAAAACTCTCTCAATAAACCTATTTGCTTCAGCCTGGAAACTTTGTTGTTTTTGTTCTTCCATTGAACTTTAAAATTTCCCCAAGAAAAAGTATCATATTGGTGTGAGCACATTTGGACAATACCTGTCTTTTGATTCATTTTCAGATGTTCTTATCCAACTTTTGTTAAGGAGTGAAGGGAGAATTTGAAGTGTCATATCTTTCAGGGCAAAGGATTTCCCCCTGTGTTAACCAGAAATCACACTTCATAAAGAAAAGAGTCAAGAATCTCTGCAGGGTGAAAGTTGGTGGCACTGTGGATAAAGTTTCAGCCCTGGATTCAGGAGGACTTGAGTTCAAATCTGGCCTCAGGCACTTGACACTAGCTGTGTGACCCTGGGTAAATCACTTAACCCTCATTGCCCTGCAAAAACAAAAACAAAAACAAAAACAAAAACAAAAACAAAAACAAAAACAAAAAAAACATAAAAGAATCTCTGCAAATAGAGGATCCCTGGGACAGTACCAAGGTCCAAGGTTGACATGTTATAGGAGAGTCTTTAGTCTGTCCTCTTGAATTGGGGGGGGGGCGAGGTTTGTCTCAAATTCAAGAAATTCTAGATATATTAACTTTGAACATTTTTAAGGTAGATTGTGACTCTCTTAGACCTTGCTACTATGTTGCTAATTTTTAGATTTGCCTCCATCAGTCCAGTTTTGCTCACTTAATGCCCATTCTTTCCTTCTACATGTATGTTTATGTCTATATCTACATGCTCTAAATTATTTTAAAGGAAAGTAAGGAACAGGAGAGAGCAAGGAATTATGTGAGGTTGGCTGCCAGTCTCCATATGCTGCTGCTGCTGCTGTTGCAAAATCTGTAAAGAAGGTAATTAATCTTGATGCCAGAGCACCAGGCTGAACATGGTCCTAGACAGCCATCCATGATGCAGCATGGTGGGAATCAGTGTCTCCAAACGGTAATACATATCACAGGAGATATTGCAGCCTAATGTCTTAATTGATCCTAGGGCATTCTATGAATTAGCAGCACCAAGGTGACATGATAGCTGGTGAGCTAGACTGAGTTAAGATAGGCAGAGTTCAAATACTGCCTCAGACTGCTATATGATCATAGAAAAATCAGAATCGCTCAGTCTCAGCTTCCTCATCATTAAAATTGTGATGTTAATAACACCTCCCTCACAGGGCTGCTGTGAAGATCAGATGAGATAAGTATATTTGCAAGCTTTAAAGGGCTACGTATATGCTAGCTATTTTTATTATCATCATCATCATGTAGGTCAGTGGGCTTTTGACACTGCCAGGTTAAGAGGCTATGGCTGTTTTATGGGGGTATTTTTGTTTTGTTTAAACTAACAAGGATGTTTTTCACAAAGCTAAAAGGAATTCCAATGTACTGATTTGGAAAAGTCATTGGATGTGGTGATGTTGGGGTGTCCTGAGTTCCTAATCTTGTATTAAATTCTGTGATACTCCATAGCTTCCTGCTCACTTTACAAAGGCCAGAAGAGATTCTCTTGGCTGTATTTTCTGATAACAGATGTTACATTTAAGCTAATGATAACTAACATTAAAGTCATGCTTTATTATATGTCCATCTTAGTTCATCCTTCCTTAGGACAAAGGGGTTGGTGCTCATCAAAGGTACTATAAAGGGAGGTGACCCTGGAATAGAACTTCCATCACTTGTGTGGGATTGTGGAAGTTAGCAGCTCAGAGACCAGGGTAGTTGGCTCCATATGGGGAGTGGCTCAGGATCATGCTGTGGTATTGAACTGCAGCTGTCTGTTAAAGCTTTCATAACTAGGAAGACTTGGTTCAGAGGCCTCAGTCTCCAGTATTCAGGTGATCAAACAACAAGTATTTCTTAAAAACCTATTGTGTTCAAGGCACTAGGGACATAAGTACAAAAATGGAAAGGATGTCTGCTCACAATTTTAATTTGCATTCTAATGTCTAAGAAAAGAAATACATATTAAAATTATACAACATAAAGTTAACAAATACACACACACATTTGTGTGTGTGTGTTTTCTACCAACTTACGCAAAATAGCTAAATATGAGGAAGTTTGTAGGGGTAGGGATTAACCATTGGGGGAACAGGTAAGGCATCATGGAGAAGATGGTGGGTACCTGAACTGCATATTAAAAAAAGGAAAGGTAGGTGAGAAGGGAGGACTAGATACAGAACTCAAAGTGACAACCAAAGTAATCTATTTGACCTGGGGTCCTTGAACTTTTTTTTTTTAACTTGAAAACTATATTTCGATATGATTTGTTTCCTTTGTAATCACATTAATTTTATTTTGTTTATTTAAAAACCTTATTCTGAGAAAGAATCCATAGTCTTCAGATTGTCAGAGAGCTCAATGATTCATATGCACATGTGTGTGCACATACACATACATACACAAACAAAGGGCTAATAACTCCCAATCTGGACCAACCCCCTCTTTTTACAGACAAGGAAACTGAGCTTCCAGGAAGTTAACTTATCTGCCTAACTTTGCAAAGGCAATAAGAAATAGAAGTGGAATCTGAATACATAGTCTCTGACTCCACCACCAGTGCCCCTTTCCCTCTTCTACACTGCTTCTCCTGGATCTCCAAAGGTTGTTGATATAACTGTCATCAGTTAGACTATCTCTGTTCCATTAAGATGCAGAGAGAATACTGGTTATGCTTGTATCAGGAGGGATGAGAATGGTTCTTTCACAGTCTCAGAATTCTGCAGTCCTGAAATTCTGATAAGATGATTAGAACTGGGACAGCAACAAAAAATCTTTTGGCATCATACGGTACCTATCTTCTAAAGCTCCCTAGGAAAACCTTACAAATACTATATTATCTCCTCTCAGTGGCAAGCCAAATACTACTAGGGAGTGAGAAGCACAGGAAACTTGGATGAAATGGGGGAAAAAGAAAGTCAGTGACAGAACTGAGATGAGCTCTCTCTACATTCTTCTTTCAATGACCCCCTGGCCTGGATTATACTGGAAAATGAAAGGAAAAGAAAAAGGTGGAAAAATAAGAGGTTGTGACAAATATTTTCCTCCTAAAAAGCCCTCTCATCATGCTCCACAGAAGTACTTATGATTTAAGCATTGTTATTTTTTCCCTGTTCCCATCACTAAACCTAGAAACATAGTCATAAACCTGCCTCCTTCATTTTTAAACACAGTGCTCATTATCTTCTGAGGGCTACCATTGTGAAGGCCTCCCTGTCAAGGTTTTGACAGTGACTCCCCTTTGGTTTCACATTTTTAATTGGTTTAACCAAAAAAACGTAATCTCTACCTGGTAACAGGAAACTATCCAAATTCCATATTAGCTTTTTGATCCCAAGTGGCTATCTTGAGCAAGTATCAGCACATACTAACGAACATATCGTAAAGACCTCTGTGAGATGGGGAACACAATCTTTATCTTCAGTTCCTTTCACCACTGGACTACATGGCTCTGTGTAATTTCCTCTAGTTGCCATCTCAGGCATATTGTAAGCAGAGTTCCGATGAGCTGGAATCTTTTTTGTTAAGGTGTTATTTTGCCAAGCTGTTAGAGAATTGCAGCTGGGGCCAAATTTGTTGGCTTTCTCGACAAGGCTGAAAAGTGTCCATAGATTTTCTGAGCCCCTTCCAATATACCACAGCAGCTGCTGTGTTTATGCACAATACCACTGAGTAAGTGGCAATTAAACTACAAAATTCAAGATACTTAGTTGGGGAGCAGCAGGTAGTCGGTGCACAACTGGCAGTGAGGGGAAACAGAAAAAAGATGCCCACCTTTGGGATATTGAGTCAAACTAGCAAATAATTTTTGTTGTGTACAGAAAATGGATTAAAAAAAACAACCATTACAACAATACTTTTTGACCAAAATAAAGCAAACTTCCTTAGGTTTAGAAAATATAAAATGAAATGAAAAATGAATCTTTCATTGTTTTCACAGGCATTTTTATTTTCTTTTAAACACAAGTGACACAAGGACCTTCATTATATTACAAAGCTATAGGAAGACAAAAAGCTGCCAATAATGGATGTCAAAGGGGCATTTCACTATACCTCCATTTTAGTTCATACTTTCTCACAAAGACAAATGGGGTGCTGGCCATCAAAGCTCCTGCAAAGATGCCCAATGGACAGAAAAAGTCATCTATCTTCTTAGCCTTTCAGACACAGGAGTCAAGCTACTGTGGCTAGTTCCATCCAGGGGCAAACAAGAAAATATTAATCAAAGGCATTCAAACCCCATTATTCTCCTTCCCTCTTTGAAGTATTCTATACTAATTGTGCCCAGAAACATAAAGAAAGAAAATTTGCCATGGTGGGTCAGAGTAGACTGCCGTGTTTCTGTCTCTGAATATGGCACCAAGGGGCATGTTGTGAGAGGGCACAGTGGTCCTTCAAAATGTCAACCTGGAAAGATATACCATAGGTCATACCAGCTTCTGCTAATAACATGTCTTTCATGTTTTAACTTCCCCTTTTCTCCCTTAAACTTCTTAGCTTTCAAAGAGATGTGACTACCACACCTAGCCCAGTTGGGAGTTAATTGATTTTTAATTATTTATGGGTTTATTAAAGACTCAATAAAATGGATGATACTTTTGATTTAATTAACTGTTCCTTATCCCAACAACTAATGAGGGAAATTTAAAAGGCAAGGATCCAGAGTGAGTACAAAAAATAAATCAGAAAGAATAGATAGCTATTTTTTTCTTTTTCTATACTTGATCTTTCTGTGATGACAAGTATTTCTCTGATTTCATATACCACATCTATCCATTAGATACATATTTCAACTAGAACTATAATCTTCTACTAATCTGCATTTCAATCTATTTCTGTATATATCAAAATAGTTGTAAAAGAAATGCCCTGTTGTGCCTACAGATATGTCAATACAAAGGAAGAAATTGCCTAGGACATCTTACCAGTGGAAATTGTTTTCTGACCTTTTGACATGTTTATACCTTCTAGTTCCCTGTAATTTTCTCCAAGATCCTAACTATGGGGAACATAAATATATAAGTTTTTCCCAGTTGGCAAGAGGTAGGGGGAGAGGAGGTAATAGAAGCATACCCTCCAAGAAACTTCCCAGAGAAGAATGCCCATCACAGCAGGATAGGCATACAAAAGGAAATCCAAGCAATACTTTCTCATCTCATTGATATCTAACTAAGATAAGGATTTAGTCACTTCAATATCTTCATCTGATTTCCAATTTCATTAAGCATGCCTGAGTATCAAAGGACTTTACATCCAAGGATGGTTGGAACCCATGTTCAAACACTCAGGTGGAAAGCAATAATTGCATTCCCAGGTGGCCATGTGCTCATAAAATAAAACGGAATTGGTGAGACTACTGAGATAATTACAGGACAATGCATGTGCCTAGCAGATTCATTATGACATGATGTAGAGAGATGATCTAGGGCAACATGAAATGACTATGCACTGATGATTCCAACCCATCATCCAGTGGAAGAGAGATAATATGTTCATGGCTTTCCTATCAGAATTATGAACTTGCAGGACTCATAAACTCAATTATTCTGGGGAGAAAGAGAGCATGATTCTAAACCTAAGAATGCAAGGGTCTGGCTGCTATTTTGCTATTCAATATGATCTATTTTCTTGGTTTGTTAAAACTGAATTTCATTTACTATCTAGATTGGGATTAATTTCAGAATTTCTAAGCTTCATAACTAGCTAGAAACAAGTTATCAAGATGAGAAATTTACCAACTAGAATCTCCATGAACTTATCTATGAGGAATTTAGAGGTATTTGCCCCCCCCAAAAAAAAAAACCCTTTCATTATATCCTATTGATGGAAATACAGGGATAATATAGAGCAAAATTGATCATGTGAACTGGTATTGAAGTAGAAGTACCAGGGAACCCACTCCTTTCTGGCCTCACTTTTCAAGTAAACTGTTTTCCCTGCTATGTTATTATTGGGATGTGGTGGGAACAATACTATATAAGTAGTCAAAAGAAGTATTCCTGATTTTTCCATTTTCTAACCATGTGAATTTGATCTAATAATTTCACTTCTGAATCTTAGTTATTATAGTTCAGTCATTTCAGTCATATGTGACTGTGACCCCATTTAGGATTTTCTTGGCAAAGATACTGGAGTGGTTTGCTATTTCTTTTTCTAACTCATTTTATTTTTTTTATTTTTGGTGATTTTTTCCCCCAATTACAAGTAAATGCATTTTTTCCACATTCTTTTTAATTTTAAGTTCCAAATTTTCCCCCTCCCTCACTTACCCCCTCCCTAAGATGGTAAGCAATTTGATATGTGTAATTATGTAAAACATATTTTTATATTAGTTATGTTGTGAAAGAAATAGACCAAAAATCCTGGAAAAATAAGGAAAATTAAAAAATATCATGTTTTTATATGTATACAGACTTTATCGATTCTTTCTAATTGATGTAGATTTTTTTCCTCATTAGTCCTTTGGAACTGTCTTGACTCATTTTATTCAGAGAATAGCTAATTCATTCACAGTTGATCATTATACAATATTGTTGTTATGATGTACAATGTACTCCTGCTTCTGCTTACTTTGCATCAATTGTGTTCATCTTTCTAGGCTTTTCTGAAATCAGCCTGCTCATCAATCCTTACAGTAAAATAATATTCCATTATAAGCATATATCACAACTTGTTCATCCATTCCTTAATTGATAGACATCCCTCATCCAACTCATTTTACAGATGAGAAATTGAGGTAAACAGGGTTAAGTTTTATATCCAGGGTCACAGAGCTAGTAAGTGAAACCAGATTTGAACTCAGAAGGATAAGTCTTCCTGAATTCAAGTCCAGCATCCTATTGGCTATGCCACCTAGCTGCCCAATGAGTCTTAGTTCTCCTACAAAATGGGTATAATATCAACTCCTTTTTTCCAAAAGTTGTTTTTCTTTTAAAAAATTATGTATATGAATGAACTTTTTAAAAAGTCAAGTTGTCTTTGTCTATAATGGCATTATCTTAATTTTATATGGAGGAAAAACAATTCTTAAATATTCTTGGTTTTTCACTTCCTATTATAGAAAATGAGTTGGAGTTATAACAAAGGAAATTTATGGTCATTTAATGAGATAGTGAAAATGTTCTATGTTTAACATGAAAACAATAACATGTAAGGATAGATAATGACCACAATAATAATTGCTATGCATATGGTGTTTTATAATAAAAATTCCTCTTTGTATATGGTTTTAAGATTTGTATTATTTTAAAAATAATCTATGTGATAATGAGTGAAGGTATGATTAGTCAGATTTTTTGTTTGTTTTTGAAAGGGTCTGCAGAGGAACAGTTCTATGATTTCATTAGTAGAAAGAACCTGAGTGAAGAAATCCCCTCTACCAATGCAATTTGACATCTCTTCTGTAACTGATATTCTTAGACAGCTACGTGATATAAAGAGAAGTTAAGGGACTTTCGAGGGGACAGCCAAGGGACTAGAGAGAAGCATATTTTCTATTTTTCAAAAGAAGGAAGTGAAGGATTCCACAAAATACAAACCAATGAGCTTTACTTGATTTCTGGAAAATTTTATAATGTGTTATGAAAGGGATAGAGAGTGAGCATAAAAAAAAAAGAAAGAAAGAAAGTGATGATCAGAAAGGGCCAGCATGGTATCATAAAAAATAGATTGTACCAAGAAAAAAAACATTAAAAAAGAAGAAAAAAACTCATTTATTTTATTGACAGGACTAATTTGACCAGGAATATCTTATAGATTGTAAAGATTTCAGCAAAACATTTGGCCAAGTACCTCATGATAACCTTATGAACAAGATGCAGAATTGGAAAGTAGACAACAATATTAGTAGTTGGATTTAAAACAGGCTGAATGAGAAAACAACAATCATCAATGCCTAAATGATGACTAGACATTAAATATTTTCATTTTAATATATGGAATAAAACAAGTATTTTCATAACATAATATAATAAAGATGATTACACATGAAACTGCACATATATTATGCACAATATATAATAAAGTTATCATGTAGATTTCTTTATTTTTCTTTCCCTCCTCCTATCCTAGAGATGGCTACCATTAAACACAAATGTACATACCTTGTGTATATATTTGTGTTTAATGCTAACCATTTCTATAAATAGAATTATGCAGAGAATGATTATTCATATATAGGTGTGTATGTTTGTGTGTGTATACACACACATATAAATAATCATTCTCTGCATACTTCTATTTATCTGTTCATTCTTTGAATGCAGAGTCTTCCTTCATATGTCTTTTTTAGTTAATTTGGGTGATTGTAATAGTCAAAATTACTTATTTACTTAGTTGTTTTTTAAACAGTATTGTTACTGTATATACTGTTCTTTTGGTTCTGCTTATTTCATTCTTTATTATTTTGTGTGAGTTTTTTTCATGTGTTTCTAAGCACATTGAGCTCATCATTTTTTTTGGGGGGGGGTTGTTTTTTTGTGGGGCAATGGGGGTTAAGTGACTTGCCCAGGGTCACACAGCTAGTAAGAGTCAAGTGTCTGAGGCCAGATTTGAACTCAGGTCCTTCTGAATCCAGGGCCAGTGCTCTATCCACTGCACCACTTAGTTGTCTCTGAGCTCATGATTTTTATAGCACAGTATTATTCCATCAAAATCATATACTACAACTTGTTCAACCATTCCCCAGTGATATGTCCCTACAATTTCCACCTCTTTGTCATCACAAAGAGAGCTTCTATAAATATTTGAGAAAAAGATTCTTTTCCTTTTCTTTTATCATCTTTGGAAATAGACCTAATAGTGTTAGTGCTAGGTCAAAGGGTATAGGCAGTTTAGTAAGTATTTGGCCATAAGTCCAGATTGCTCTCCAAAATTGCTGGATATATTCACAATTCCACCAATGATGAATTAATCTCCCAACTTTAGCACACCCCCTCCAACATTTATTGCTTTTTCCTTCAATCTTTTTACCCAATATGATACATGTAAAATGATACCTCAAGGTTGTTTTTAAGCTGCCTTTCTCTAATCCATCATGATCTAGACCATTTTTGTAATATGACAATAGTTTTAATTTCTTCATCTAAAAACTGCGTGTTTATGTCTTTTGACCATTTATAAATTTGGAAATGACATATTCTTATGGATTTGACAAAGTTCTTTATATATTTGAGATATGAGAACTTTATCTGAGAAACTGTCTATAAAAACTTTTTTTCTCAATTTTTTGCTATCCTGATGTTGGATATATTTGTTTTATTTGCACAAAATATTTATTTAATTTAAAGTAATCAAAATCATCCATTTTATATCTCACTATGTTATTTGTTTCTTGTTTATTCATAAATTGTTCACCTATCCGTAACTTTGAAAAATATGTTGTATTTTCTTCAAATTTTCTTATAATATTTCTTTATATGTAGGTCATGTATCTATTTTGTCTTTATTTTGCTAAATGGTGTAAGATATTGTTCTATGGCCAATCTCTGTCATACTGCTTTGTAGTTTTCCCAACAATTTTTATCAAATAATTAATTCATAGAGAGGGATTATTTAATAGTGTAACCATAATACTGGAATTTGGCTATCTACATTTTTTATCAATTACTTTGATGAATGGTTAAATTATGTCTTTATCAAATTTTCAAGTGCAATGAAACTGGATGGGCAGGGAGAAGCAGGGAAAGTTAAATAGTTAGCACATTGGATGATAATAAGGATCCAAAAAAATTGTTTTACAAACTAGGATTTTGGGGAAAATCTATTAAGATAAAATTGAAAAGAGAGAAGTGTAAAGCCCTGTATTTGGATTTACAATCAATCAAGTTCAAGTTATAATATGGCAAAAAATTTAGCTAAATCATACTCATTGATATAATAATAATAGAAGTGATATTAGCAACAACAGTATTATAATAGTTTTTGTTGCACTGAAAGAATAGTAGTAGTTTATCTTAAAAAGTTCTGAGAGTTTTAGTTGAATTCAAGCTAAATATGAGTCAATAGTCTTATCTGATAAACAAAAATGTGAAAAGTATCTTAGACTACATTGGGGAAAATTATGATATTTAGCCTAAATTAAGTGATAGCTTTACTATACTATCCATTATTCAGATCATATTGAAAAGGCTGTATTTATTTAGAGATCCTGTAGTTTAGCAAGGACATTGGCAAGCTATAAGTGCATCTAAAGAAGATAATATGTCATTCAACTATTGGTTAAAGGAACTGGAAATATTAATATGTAGAACAGCTGACTTAGGGACAAGGTATCAATGCCACCTTCCAAGATTTTGAAGGGCTGTTATATAGAAATGGGAGAAAGTGTATTTTCCCCCTTTATTATACTAAAGAACAGGACTGGAAGCATTGGATGGAGATTTGAGCTGGACAGGCAGGTTCAAATTTGATTTCTATCAGATCCATTCAAAAGTGGAATCAGCCATAGGAGGAATGCTAGTTGAATCATCTTTCCATTTTGCTTATTAGAGTTTGGAGGTTTACAAGTAAAAACTAAATGATGATCCTTTAAGGATGTTTGTTCAGATAGATATTGAACTAAATGTTATCTCAGGAATGTTCCCTTTCTTTTATGAGCCTGTGATATTACTCTATATTTTCTTTAATGTTTTTCTAAATTTGTTCTTTCAAAATCTCTTTGCCATCATGAAATCTAAATTAGAATTTTCACTTCCCACTAAGATTTTTTTAATTTTTATTTTACCAAAAAGCTTTTTCTTCTGGGGTAGAATCAAACCCACTTCGTAGTTCTCTGCCTTGCTTTTTACACTTTTCAAATAAAAAAAAAACATTAATACAATCTAAAAATTTATCAGGGGCTCTGCCTTGAGCAGAGAAGTCCAGCATATCTCCAGGTAATTGGCATCGCCCCACCTGTTGTTTCAGATCTTTTACCCATACTCATTGTCTGTTTCTTCCTTCTTTCTATTAAAAAAATGAGTTTTTCCATCACCTGAATGATAATCCTCATCTAAATGCTCACTTTCTCTGCTAATTATATCATTATGTAAAGTGCTATGTGTTATTATTCATTTTAAATAAGGTACTACCATTGAGGAGGCCACTGTCCTTTTCAATCATGTTCACAACCTGGTCATACTCGCTCCTCTTTTTCCCTCATCCCACACTGCCAATCATTTGCAAACTTCTTTCAAAGTCCTATTGATTCTACCTTCATAACACCTCGTATCCATCCCCTCATTTCTACTCACACAGCCAGCATCTTTGTTCAGGCCCTCATCACCTTTTCCCTGTACTTCTATAATAACCTCTTAATTAGGCTGCCTCTTTCAATTCTCTCCTCTCCAATTTTTCCTACACAGAGAGGACAGAAAGATTTTCCTTAAGTAAAGGTCAAATCATGTCACTTCTTTACTCAGTAGCTCCCCTTTGTCTCAAAGATTAAATACAAGCTCTGCTGCTTGTTATTTAAAGCCTTTAACAACCTGTTCTTCCAGGCTTAACAACAACAATAATAGTAGCTAGCATTTATAGTGTACTTTAATATTTGTGAAGCATGTTACATTGATTAGAGAAATGAAAATAAAAACAACTCTGAGGTGCCACCTTGAACCTATCAGATTGACTAACTTGACAGAAAAAGAAAATGACAAATCTTGGAGGGGAAGTAGAAAATTAGGACACTAATGCAGTTTTGGTGGAGTTTCGAAGTAGTCCAGCATGTCTAAAGAACAATTTGTAATTGTGCCCAGTTGAGCTATAAAACTGTACATATCCTTTGACCTAGCAATCCCCCTACTTGCTCTCTAAACCAAAGAAATCAAAGTAAAAAGAAAATGGATCTATATACACATCAATATTTATAGCAGCTTTTATGGTAGCAAAGAATTGAAAACTATGGTGATATCCATCAATTATCGAATGGCTGAACAAGTGGAGTTCCTGATTGTGATGGGATATGATTTTGCTATAAGAAATGAGAACCAGTACCATCTCAGAAAATCCTTGGAAGACTTCTATGAACTGATGCCAAGTGAAGTAAAGAGAACATTGTACACAGTAGCAATGATATTGTATGAAGATTAACGGTGGATGACTTAGCTATTTTCAGTGATACAATGATCCAAGAAAATTCCCAAGGAGTGATGATGATAAAATACTGTCCACCCCCAGAGGGAGAACTGATGGAGTCTAAGCACAGATTGAAGCATTTTTTTTTTTTTTAGTGAGGCAATTGGGGTTAAGTGACTTGCCCAGGGTCATACAGCTAGTAAGTGTTAAGTGTCTGAGGCTGGATTTGAACTCAGGTACTCCTGACTCCAGGGCCGGTGCTCTATCAATTACGCCACCTAGCTGCCCCTGAAGCATAATTTTTCACTTTATTTTTCTTGCCTTTTTTTGCAATATGTTTAATATGGAATTATGTTTTACATGATTTCCTTTGTATAATTGATATACCAGTTCTTGGGTGTGGGAGGAAGAAAATTAGGAGATAATTTTTTAAAGGAATGTTTAAATAAATAAATAATGCTTTCTTTTCTTTTTTAACATTACATATTACCTTATTTTATTCTCACAAACTATTGTCATTTTACAGATCAGATAATTGAGCCTAACATAACTTAAGTAACTTGCCCAGGATGACACAGTATGTATATGAGTGAGCATTTAAAACCAATTTTTCCAGTTCAAATACAAACACTCTATTCACTATAGTACCTAGATGATTATTACTCCCTTCCACACTCTATTGTCATGACTCTCCTTAGAATCCCTTATTTCCTTCATAACTGAGAATAGCACCTTCTACAGGATGCTTTTCCTCAGTTTCCCTCCCTTTACCTATGCTGGAGCATGTATTAACAGGGAATTATTAAATTTTCAGTGTGTAGAAATCCAAATCTGCTGCAAGTCAAGGCTTGATTTATTGTTTTGTTGACTGTCTTAAGAAAGTGATAAAGAAACTGTTATTGGGGCAGCTAGATGGCGCAGTGGATAGAGCACCGGCCCTGGAGTCAGGAGTACCTGAGTTCAAATCCGGCCTCGGACACTTGACACTTACTAGCTGTGTGACCCTGGGCAAGTCACTTAACCCCAATTGCCTCACTAAAAAAAAAAAAAAAAGAAAGAAAAGAAAAAAGAAACTGTTATTAATGAAGATGAAATGTAAATGTGTCAGGAGTAATTTGCCCCACTGGAGAGCCAGTTGTAAAACATTTATTAGTATACCCCTGTCTGACCCCACATGGAAATTGCCTTGTTTTTATGTTTTGCCCATACTTATACATATATATATATATATATATGTTTTCTTTTGCAATAGAAAGTAACATTTTTAAAGACAAAATATTTAATTTTTTTTGGTATCCCTGCTGCCTACTACATAATAGTCATTTAATAAATGTATCTCGATTGATTGAAGGTGTAACAGGGGTGATCAGAAGAAAATGTCTAATTGATTTGATCACAGGATCAGAGATTAAGACTTGAAAAATATCTCAGAGGTCATTTAGTCCAACACCTTTCCTGCCCAATTTACAGATGAGGATCTGAGGAACAGACAGAATAATTTGTTCAAAGTTGCTCAGTAGAAAGTGGTAGAGCTACAAATTTAACCCATGTCCCTGACTCCAATCCCCTATTACAAAGACACATACCATTTCATAGACATGTCTTAGTAATGATCCTTGTTCTACTTAACCTCAGTCATAAATTATCCCCAATAGTTCTTCTTGGTCTCATTAGAGCTGTGAACTATAGATCTGTTTCTCTAACAAGATCCTCCTCTTCCACACACATTTTCTCCCCCTGCAAAGATTGAAGGTATTGCTTTTCACACCAAGAATGTGCCCATACCTTTTTCTTTCATTATCTCTCCCCTGCTTTGATATTACTGCATGGTGTTGGGATGGGAATTAGGGAATATACAACCTCCACTTCTCACATTCACCCTCACAACAGATCCCATTGAATCAAAATAGGCTATTAAACTTAGCTTACACATTCATTGTTTCTCTCAGGCTCTCTCTTAGCAGACTTTGTACCCAATTCCCACCAAGAGGCTCTTGACCCCAACTAGTAGGAGCAATATTTACTTTTTCCTTAGAAACCCACAAGATACAGGACCCTATGAGTGGCTGTCTACATCCTGTAACTTTTGCAATCAGATATAGCTTCTATTGGCAATCCCAGAGTATAATATCTTTGAGGTCAGATTTCCTTCAGGGGCGTTATCCATGTTTATTCCTCAGTACAATTCTGAAGAAATCTCAAAGGCTGTGGTTTTTATTTCTGGCTGTCCCTATGATCCTCAGAAAAGATTGGAGTGTTTGAGTAAATACCCTCAACCCAAACCATCTGTACCCTTTAGATGTGATTGTTTGTGAACATGAAGGCATTTTCCTGACAACCCATACCTACTTTTTCCTTTGATTTCTTTGACTGTTGGCATTATAATGCCAGAGATAACTAGAGAACGGAGAACACATTTGACTTTCTTGGGCTTGAGATTCTACTAATTGCACCCTGCAAAAAAACACACAGGGAAAGATGCTTCATTCAAGTCTGTTACCTCCACTTTTTATTCCTACTTTCAGGCACAAGATATACAAGCCAATAAATTCACTGTTACTTTATCATATTCTCCACAGAACACAATGCTAAGTAGTGTTTATGCCAAGATGAAAAGCAAGGCCCAGATTCTACTCTCCAAGAAAATAATAAGATACAATAGACAGGATAAAATATCATAGATGGAGGGAAAGGGTGAGGGAGAGGGAGGGTTTTGTTAAACTATTTATTTAACAGAAAGAATTATAAAGTGGGAATTGTTACTTGGGAAGTAGAAATTAGACTATCAGAGTAAAAGTAGGATTTATAAAACAGTAGAAAGCACAAATGATAAAAGAGATCATTTTGATAGCATGACATTGAAAAATGTTTGAACCAACTTAGTGCAATTGGGTTAGAATGGAAAAAGTTGATTGGAGAAAAAAGAAACCTTTGTATACTCTATCTCTGATAAAGGCTGGATAGTCAAAATATGCAGAGAAGTGCAACAAATATATAACACCAAAACCTATTTCCCAAAGAGTAAGTTGTCAAAACATATGAATAAGAATTCTCAAAAGAATTGAGAACTGTTAAAAAAAATTGAAAAAAAATGAATTCATGAATAACAAGAGAAATGTCAATTAGAATAATTTTATTTTACCTATCACCCAGCAAAGTAGAAAAGATGAGAAAAGATAGGAATGGCCAATATTGGAAGGGCTATGGAAAGAAGGGTAGACTAATGGACTGTTGGTAGAGTTGTAAATGAGTTCATCCCTTCTGGAAAAAAAATTGAAATTATACCAAGAAATGAATAAAATACACAGAACTTTTGATCTGAAATTCCACTGTTAGATATCCTAAGAAGGGCAAATATAGAAACAAAATTATGATATAAATATTTTATCCTAACAGCCTCTTTAAAAAAGAAAGACAAAAAAAGAATTAGGTATCCATTGATTGGTACTGGCTAATCAAATTGTGGTATGAGATTGTAATAAAATATTTTAAGACATGATGAATATGAATATTATAAGAGGTTATAGAAATTCATGTGAATTAATGAAAAATGAATTAAATAGGACCAGGAAAATATGAATAACAAATATAAGGAAATGAAAACACATACACAAAAATACCAAAAATGTCAAAACTTAAAACTGTTATTTGAATGCCTGTTGGTCTTGACCTCTAAATAAGAGGTATGAGAATTCAACTACCTTCCTTGCAGACATAGGGATTTTGAAAACTGCATTTAGTGTTAGAGTTGATCAATGAGATTTTGATGGGTTTATTCATTTCACTGAAGTATTGTTTCCTCTTTCTGTTTTATTCTTTGATATAATGGATGGTTCTTTGAATGTGGAAGGGAGTGGGATATTTCAGGAATGAAACTGATGTTAAAAACAAACTTTATCAAATTTAAATGGAAAAAGCATTTTACTAGTATTCTGATGCAGTGATTACTTTCACTTTAGGAAGATTAAAGCAGACTTTATGCAATAGATGACACTTGGTTTTGACCCTGAAGGGAGAGACTTCGTCACACAAAGAAGGGGGATGAGATGAGTCCCCTGTAGCCTTAGGAATGAAGGGAATGGGTAAAAAGATGAGCCACAAAAAGGCACTGTGGCAGTAGACGGAAAGACAAAAATGAGAACAGTTATCACAAGGAACTTTTAATAACAACAGACAATATTAATAACATCTATACCAGCAAGCAGTTGGTGGTATTAAAATCTGTAGTTCCCAGGAAGCTGAACAGCTTATACCAGCCTCCCAACTTTATCCCAACAACCAGAAGCACTTGTAGAGCAGGAGGATTTAATGTCCTATCAGTTGTACTCTTTGAATTCAACTCCACTACCATCATCATCACTCCCCAGCCCTCTCCCAACCCCAGAAAAAACCTCACCATCACTAAGATTGCATCAGCTTTGGAATTCATACCTCACTTGCACCCTTAATTGCCTCTGCTCCTGTGATTGGAGGGCTAAGAGTAAAAAACTCTTCCCCAAACCTCCATTTAAATTAGGCTCAAAAAACAGTCATCTCTTCATTTCCCACCAGCATGTTTTCTCTGCTGCCAAGTTTCAGATAGTTCTCATCATTGAAAGCTCCAAGTTTCTGATACCCTTCCTTCAAAGACTGACAGAGGCCTCTCCTCCCAAGCTCAATTTATCAGGATCCTATAACCCCTGACTTCAAAGAACTCACTACTTCTGGCACAGTTACAGTGAAGAAAATGGGAAAACGACCAGAAGGATTTATCAAAGACTTGATTGTCACTGACCTGATGATATATGTTCCCTACTTTCCAAGGCATACTCTGTGCTTAATACCTCCAGCAGTTTATAGTATAGTCTAATAGAAGGGAAGGGAATAAGAATTTATACAGGGCCTAGTATGTGACAGGCAGAGGAGTTTTCCTGAGGATACATGTATGGAAGATAAATAATGACACATAGAGAAAAGTGTCTAGATATCCAGTGAGGATGAACATGATGGCTGTGAGTGTTGGGGGCATCTTCTCACCAGAAAAATTAACCTTAGAAGACAAAGAAACAGAGTTATTGGATTATAGGGTTTCTGCTTTCCCTCTCCTTACTGGCAACAATAGAATGAGCCTATCCTAAAGAAGGCCTCCACAATCTTAGAGATTTACTGGAAACACAGTCTATTTTGATGAAAATAACCATTGGGAAATGAATTTCCCAGTAGCAATAAATCTGACCTACATCATTTCCTGTGATGCCAAGGCTCACCTAGTTCCCCATTGTGCCTCAGAATACTGCTGTTTGACTATGTGCTCTAAGCAAGTCTAAAAAGTTTTAAAAATCCTAAAATGCTGAATCTGCTCATAGTATCCTTCATGCACTAATACACTTTTTTTCTATTCAGTCTGTCTACTGACTTTTTGACACCCACTCTTTCAGACCTCCTACTGGGTAACAGCTCTCATGGACCCCAGGCTGGGAAACTCCAGCAACAGCAGACACCCCATATCTGTTCTGCTTTGCTGCAAAGAGGATGTTCTTGATTCTTTTGTGCTCCTTTCTATTAATGCATCCACCTCTGCACTTGTGGGATAAGCACTGGCTTAGGGCAGACCAGCAGAGAGCCTTGGCTATCTCTGCTTTTATCCACTGCTTACAGTTAGCCTCTGAGTAAAAGCTCAACCGCTGCCCTTCTTAAGTCTATTAGCAGCAGCTGCTGACTTCTTGATCTTACAGCTCAACTACCCTGCCTCCCTGACTGTGACAACACTATCCTGATTTGACTGAGGGATCACTGCTACTTAATCTTTTCTCAAGGTGACCTATGATCATAGTAACCATATTTCTGAGGACAAAAAAATAATGGGAAATGTGGTCTGACAAAGGATACTCCTTTTGAAAAATTGCATTAAACACCATTTGCTTGAAAGTGAGAATATGTCCCAAATCAAGAACTTCTGGTCAAATATCTATGACCCAACCATAGAGTTTTATAAGAGATTAGAGAATCATATTCTAAAGGAAGGACTGCATCAGATCTCTTCAGGTTATACCATTGTCCTATATTACTGATAAATCAAAGTCATCTGATGTGAGTTTCTTTGAATCCCTTCCAAGTTTAAAACACTCCTTTCCACTTATCTCAGAGGAATAGGTTACTCTCCTCCTTGCTAAGGCCAACCCTTCTACCAGAGTTCCTGATCCTATTCATTACTGTCTCCTCCAACATCTCCCTCCATACATCACTCTCTCCACTGATTTCACATCTTCAATATGGCTACATCCACTTCTTCTCTAACTAAAAATACATTCAGTCTCCATCTTATTATTGAATCTCTCTCTCTCTCTCTCTCTCTCTCTCTCTCTCTCTCTCTCTCTCTCTCTCTCTCTCTCATCACCAACTGCCACATCCAGTAGATTGTTCTCTGTCATCATTTTTGTTGAGGTTTCTACAGCATCTGACACTAGGTTCTAGGCTTCTCAAGATACTCAGTATCCTATCATTTCTCCTATGTATCTAATAATTCTTTCATCGTTCTCTGGACTCTACTCCTAATAAATAAGTGTAATCATTTCCCAACACTTTGTAATTAGCCTTCTTTTCTTTCATTATGCATTCTCCCTTAAACTTTTTCCACTCACAATCCCTTTTCACTTGAGAAATTTTTTTGTGACCCCAAGTATATAGGTATATAAAAAAGCTATATATAACCTCTTACTGTTGCCAAATTTTTCACGACCCCTACATTCAGTTATGAAGACCCCATATGAAGTCACAACCCACAATTTAAGAAGTTAGCACCTACTGTATTGAGAGGTTAAGTGACCTTCCCAGAGTTACACAGGAAGTATGTGCCATAAGGCCTTACACCCTCGTCTTCCTGATATTGAGTCCAGTTCTCTACTATGTCACTCTGCTATCTTTCATCATATCAAGTCTTGAAATAAATCAAATTTATAAGTGAAAGAAAATATGTATTTAATCAAGATAAAGAAGATAAACAGCCCAGAAAACTTCCATGAATCTAAGTACATGGATATCCACCAAGAAAACTTACAGAAAGGTTTTTATAAATTCAGGATGAGAGAGTTGGACAAGATTTCATCTGAGATCCTTTCCAACTTTGTGTCTGTGTATGATCTTAAATTATTTTGTTTCTCAAAGGCTCAGGTTGCTTATCTGTAAAATTATCACTCTGAAACTTGCATTGCGTATCTCTATATAGTTGTTTACACAGTGCTTTGTAAACATTAAAATGTCTGAAAATAGATATAATTTCATTATTATTGTATTAATTTATTCATTATTGTTATTATGATTATAAATGTGAATTGATGATGGTGATTCAAAGGTGCAACCTAATGAACAGTAGATTGAAGTTAGGAACTAAACCTGGACCTATACTCAAATATTAGTTCTGAGGCATACTAGCTGTGTGACCTTGAACAAGTCACTTTATCTCTGTGAGTCTTTGTGTTCACATCGGAAAATAAAGATAATAACATGTGCACATTTTACCTCACGGGTTTACATTAGGGGAGGGGAGAGGGATTGTACTTCATAAAGATTAAGGTGGACGGTGGTAGTAGTGGTGGTAGTTGTTTTGCATTTTAGTGTGGGGCAAAAACATATAGTTATATGTATGAGTAGAATGCAGTCCGAGTATAATAGCTGAATCAGATCAATGAATGTATTTTATTTTCAGAGTTTATATGACAGGGAATGAAGTGTTTTGTTTCAATTGTACTTTCTACAATTTGCTTCAGTAGGTCTTTTGAAGTAGCTGCTTTATCTTTTTTTTTTTAAAAAAATATATGTTTATATATATATATATATATATATATATATATATATATATAATATATACATATACACACATACATATAAATATATAAACCCTTTAAATACAAGGAAGGCATATTGCCGGAGGGAAAATGGTCTTTTGCTTCCCTTTCCATGGTCAACCCAAACTAAAGATAAAGTGCTCCATTAAATCTCTTTTTAATTGTATAAGTGCTCTGATGAAATTGTCTCACTATACAATACCATTATGTTAGACACAAATTAAGGCATACACCAGACATTACAATGGTATTTAAAGTGAAATATTTATGAAGTGATTTAAATACTAATGACACAGCATTCCTAAAGGAGTCACAAAATTAAAGGATAAAACCATTCTGCAGCAGCCCCTCAGTCTATGGGGCTATTGAATACATTGTTTTCTCATTATTCAAATCCAGAGACTTAGCCAGGAGAAAGAAGAGAGCTAAGGCTTGTGGGGAATAATAATAATAATAAACTACGAGAATGAAGATGGCTCTCACTGCTGACTTACATCATTATCATCAAGTATAATAGCACCTTAATCATTTTGTCTTCATGGACCATAGTTTCAAAGACAGAAGGAAACAAAAGGAGTCTTTGAACTGGTAAAAGAGAGTGAAAAAAAACCACACTTGACTCATAGGTTAGCCCCTAAGACCCACCTTTCCTACCCTTCCCTTAGAGAAATACTTCTTGTTCAACATATATTCTTGTTTTACACATATTTATAAGTTAAATTATAATAAATCATTGATATTTTTATAGTACTCTATGAGGTACACAAGTTCTTTTCCTATGATGTAGGGATTATAAAGAGTAGAACCTCATTTTATTGATGAGGCCAATTACACTCAGGTTGGCTGATTTATCCATTATCACTCACGCATTAAATAGCATGACTAAGACTATACCAAAAGTTTCTTAACTCCAAGTCAAGCACTCATTCCACTATAGCACATAATTTTAAGCCTGTAAGATATTTGCAGCAAAAAAATCAACAAGTAACTGAGGTGGGATGCTGGTAAACTAGAGGCATACCAAGAGCATCAAGGATTTCATCATTATTTTCTCCTAGATACAATTTCTTGCTTGTCATTGGAGTCACTATTCTCCTGATTCATTTCAATTTTTTTGGCCTTTTTTTCTTGAATTTTCATCTTCTCATATTCTTATCATGTGTTCCCGAGTGATCTCTCCTTAATTTTTTTCCCTAAACCAATGGTACTTTCCTTGGGGTCCATTAAGTTTTTAAAAATGGAGAGAGGTAGAGAGAGAGAGAGAGAGAGAGAGAGAGAGAGAGAGAGAGAGAGAGAGAGAGAGAGAGATTGATTGATACATGGATAGATAGATCAACTTTATTTCCATTTTTGAATCCTTTCTAATCCTATGTATTTTATCTTATATATTTAATCACATTAATCTATGAAGTGACACAATGACTTGCCCAGATTTCCAAAGGGGTCTATGACACAAAATATTAAGAATTCCTGTTCTTGACTCAATTTCTTAGCACTTTTACTGAGACCCATATCTTCACCTGCCTCTATTCAGATGATTCTGATACCTAATTCTCCAGCTACCTTCAGGGCATCTTCACCTGGATGTTCTACTGGGACATCAGACTTAGAAGGCATAAAACTAATCTTTATATTATTCCCTTAAACATGTTCTTCCTTAAACTTTCACTACTTCTATGTGGACAACATCATTTAACCTGTATGCAATTTCCTTCTCCTTTGTTGCAATCCAATAAGAAGAATTTTATTTTATTTTTTGCAGGTCAATGAGGGTTGTGACTTACCCACAATCACATAGCTAGTAAAAATGTCAAGTGTCTGAGGCCAGATTTGAACTAAGGTTTCCTAAATCTCGGGCCGGTGCTTTATCAACTGTGCCACCTAGCTGCCCCAGAATTTTTTCTTTTTTTAAAATTTAAGTTCTTTAGTATATTTTGTATTTATCCTTTGTTCCAACTGCCACTTCTGTCATCTCCACTTACTTAGACCTTTGCAATAGGCTACCACAAGAGCTTACTATCCCTAATCCAATCTACCCTTCATATTGTTGCCAGAATAATTTTTTATTCATATTTCAAATCAAATCATTTTTTAGTAAAATTTGTCATTACATTTGCACATCTTAAAAATAGAAGTTCAAATTTCTTCATCTGTTATTTAAGATCCATAAAAATCCTGTGGTATCCTACATTTCAAGAATTATTATATTATTCCAGTCCAAATAAGCTATCCTTCAATTAAACTCACCTATTCTCTCTACTCTAGCCATTCCCTGTACCAACCAATGTCCTTGTATTTATTCACTGTTTCTGTGCTTGGAATGTAATTCTTTCTCTCAATAATTTGAATCTCTAGTAATCAATGAAGGCCCAACTAAAATGCAATTTCTCCAAACTCCTTGATTATGACCATTCCCTTAAAACCTCTGATAGCACTTTCTTTTGTAATTGTCTACTATGGGTGTGTATATGTATAGGTATGCATGTGTGTGTGTGTGTGTGTGTATATATATATGTATATATATGTGTGTGTATATATATATGTATATATATGTATATGTATACATGTGTGTTTATGGATGTAGCATAGTACAATATTTTGGATTATACTTAACCACGTTTGTGACATCTCCCTAATGGACTAGAAGGCCTATGAAGAGAGTGACTATTTTGTATCTTAATTTTATATCCCACCCAGTGCCTAGCTTAGTGCTCTACACATTGGAGGCACTTCCTAAATGTTTATTATGTAAATAAATGAATCAGTAAGACAGTTTAATACACAATTACATTATTTGAGGTACAAAGTAATTAAAAGTTGTTTCTAATTTTAATAGCCTCCTCCCAGGGTACTCTCAATTACTCATATAACTGACTTAGAAAACTGTAGGTTTTTTTTTAATGGGTGTAACTTTTCAGAATATATGGAAATTTGACTTGAAAATATCTCCTATGTTAGAAAACAAATTCTTATCTAAAGTAGAAACTTCTATTCATAAAAGAAGTGATCTTAATCATTATTATTTTAAATAATTTTCCATTGCACATGTTTCATAGTTGTCTTTTTTAAAGAAAGAGTGGCCAAAAGAAAACTATGCAAATATAATGAAGAGCTTTCTCAATATTAAAAAAAAAAAAACGCTAAGCTTTTTGAGGTACCACAGGTTGTCACATCTTCAGCATTACAAAGTACTTCTGTCTTAATGGCTCTTTCATTTAAATGGCTATTTTAATACTTGCTCTGCATAATGAGAAGATACAACTTCATAATTCTCTCAGCATTTTCTGAATCTGATGGCAACTACGGTCAGAGTACATAACCTAAACCTATTCAAAATGAAACTCTCTGCTGGAACTCTCCATGATAAGAGCCATGAAAAACCCTAGAGAATGAGAGAGGTTAGATGGTCCAATAGAATAATATCACCATTATTATGCAGCTACAAGATTCTGAAGACTTTATTAACAAATGTGCTGATCTAAGGGAAATTGCATTATCACCATTTTATTTTAATAACAAAGGAAAACAGTTTGGAAAGAAGTTTAAGTTGGATTACTACTTTCTTTCAGTTACCATTCCAGTCTCTTCAACTGGACAAAGGTTCATTAAGGCTCTATTATGTGCCAGCATTACAGTAGGTGCTGAATAGACAAAGACAAAAGAATTCTTATGTTTTAAACCTAAAGAAATGCATAATCTAGCAGCTCTTCTACATTCTTATTGAGAAAATTGAGTCTTCCATTTGTTGTTCTTCAGTCATTTCAATCATGTCTGACTCTCTGTGACCCTATTTAGAGTTTTCTTGGCAAAGATACTGGAGCAGTATGCTATTTCTTTTGCCAGCTTATTTTACAGATGAAGAAACTAAGGAAAACAGGGTTAAATGACTTCCCAAGGGCCACACAGCCAGTAAGTGTCTGAGTCTAGACTTGAACTCAGAAAGATGAGTCTTCCTGGTTCCAAGCCCAATGCTTTATCCATTGTGCCACCTAGTGACTGAAAATAGAATTGGTTAGCCATAATTGTACTTTTCCCTCCACCATTCATCTCAAATCATTCTCTACTCTCCCTTAACTCCAATTTCCAATGAAGAGGTGATCCTTCTCTTCTCCAAGGTCAGCTATTTATGACCTTGATCAAACTCTCTCCTATCTATTTTTGCAAGATTGTCCTCACAATCATTCACTCTGCCTCATTCCTCTCTCACCTTCCTTCCCTTCATCCTTACATTCATCACCTTATGAATAGACCATTGAGTGGCCTTCTGGTTGGCTTCTTTACTCAGGTCTCTACAGTACATACCATCCTCAAGTCGATCTCCATTCAACTAATCTGAATTTCCTAAAGCTTCAAAACTGATCTTCTTAAAGCACTGAAACTGATGCTCTTAAAGCTCAAGTGTAACCATATCTCCTTCCTATTCAATAAAATACAATGGCCCCCTAGCACCTAAAAGATCAAATAAAAAATCTTTTGTTTAGCTTTTGGAATGCTTTATAAGCTGTCCACATCATGTCTTTGCAGTTTTACCATATCTTATTCTCTTCCATATTTTCTAAGATCCAGTGATATTGACCTTTTTGCCCATTTCTAAAATTTTCTCCTTCTTCCATTATATTTCCTGACTTCCTTCAAGTTACAAAAAAAAAATCCTATCTTCTATAAGTAACCTTTTCTGAGAACTTTTAATGCTAATGCCTTCCTCCTGTATTTTATCTCCAATTTATCCTGGAAAAATTTGTACATAGTTGTTTATATGTTGTCTCTCCCATTAAACTGTGAGTTCCTTGAGAGCAGGGGAATATTATTTGCCTGTGTTTGTATCTCCAGTAATCAGCATATGGGCTCTTAATCAATGATTGTTGATGACTTACATGCTCTTACATGGAGATTTGAACAATTCCCATGGGTCCAGTTAATATTTTCATTAATATGAATAACAAAATTATGTTTTCAGCTCTAGTCTTCCTCCTGAGTTCTAGGCCAACATCATCTCAGTCAATTACTTCCTATTTATCCTTTATATAGTTTATTTGAATGAGTTTACTTGTTGTCTCCCCCATGAGATTATGAGCTCCTTGAGGGAAAGGACTATCTTTTGCCACTCATTTTTTTGTGTCTTGTTTTGTTTGTTTTTTTGTGGGGCAATGAGGGTTAAGTGACTTGTCCAGGGTCAGATAGACTGGATTTGGACTCAGATCCTTCTGAATTCAGGGCTGGTGCTTTATGTACTGTGGCACCTAACTACCCTCATTTTTTTTTCATATCTCCAAAACTAGGCAGAGAGCCTGGTACATCATAGGTTCTTTATAAATGTTTATTTAAGTGAGCATCTTGACTTAAACTAGTTTAATAAGATTATTTTCTATTTGTTTTTTGTCAGTGAAGCTGAAAGCCAGATCAGGAATATTATGTTTTACTTCAATCCCTCCATGAGTTACAGGCAGGCTATTCCTCAAAATGGGAAAATAGAAAATAACATGGTAAAAGTAATATGTGGGCCATTGCTATAATATAGGCAGCAATCCATTTAGCTGTGAAAGAATGGGAGCACTGAACCATACCACTGGTACTAATTGTGCCATTTTCCACTATAGCAGTTGTATATTGGTATAGTAATATGTTGCTTCTCCACTGGCCAAGATAAGTTCTTTGTTTTCAGAATATCTAGTTACAGGAGGTCCCTGATTTATGAATACGTTGTGTTCCAAAATGTCATTTTTAAGTCTAGCTGTTCAGAACATTGAATGGATTTTCCCACAGAAATAGTGCTGCAGATGGTAGTTAGGATCCCTGGGTAGTCAAAAAAGGTCTATTTATTCTATAGTATAACTGAACTATACTATTTGGTATCAAAACCTAGAGCACTTAGGGAGTTTCACTAACTGGTCCCATGTTGAAATAAGAATGGGGTTAGAGGGAGTGCAAGTTGTCACTAGGATGTGAACAGGATAAGCCAAACAATAAATGTTAGAAAATTGGCATAAATTAGCCCTAAATTCTCTGTGGAGTCTGGCAGCAAGGGTGGAGCTGGCAAAACTAAGATCTAAAACTTGCAAACTTAAAGGGACCTTATAAAGCTTGTTCACTTCATGACCTTAACCCTTACTGTAGTTTCTAATTATTTTGGCCCATACTTTCTGAGGCCTGGCCTGGAGTTATATCAACCACATGCCTAAATTGGGGGGTGGGGGAAACACCCAGGTTAGTTTCAATTATTGATCCTGGGGGTAAGCACTATTCATTATAGGAGAGTTAAAGAGAAGGATGAAGCTCCCTTCAACCATTCTTGGTTTCAGTGGTGATTGAAGGTACAATACTATAATTGATAGTTTTTTGGGCCCCCTCCCATTTCCCTTTCAGAACTCATTCTCTAGTTCCTAGAATCATGTTTACAATTAAAATTCTATTTTTTAATTAATAGAAATCTATTTTTTCTCTCTCCCACTCCCCATTCCATGGAGGGGTGGGGGGGCAGAGAAATGCAAATTCCTTGTAACTAATATGCATAGTCAAGCAAAACAAATTCTCTGATCAGTCATATTCAAGAAATATTTATCTTGTTCTGAGCACTGAATCCATCACATTTGTCAGGAAGTAGACAGGATATTTCATCACGAATTCTTGGAAATCATGAATAGTTATTGTATTAATTATAGTTCTTACTGATTTCAAACTTGCTTGTCTTTAAGGGGGTGCTGGTTTCGTATTCATTATTCTCTCAGTTCTACTAATTTCATTCTTTTATCAGCTCATAAAAGTTGTTTAATTTCTTTTTATAATACTGATGATATAGACTATAAATTCTTCTCCTGGCTTTGCCCACTGCACTCTGTATTAGAACATTAATAAGTAAATAAGTTAAAAATCACTTATTTGCTCAATTGTTACAGCTAAAGAGAATTCAATCATGCTCATATACTACAATTTGTTCAGGGAGCTCATTAGTTTCCAATTTTTTGTTTTTTCCCCTACCACAAAAAGAGCTATGATAAATACTTTTCTACATTTAGGAACTTTTCTTCTTATTTTGACATCTTCCATGTAAGCCCCAAAGTGGTATAGCACATTCAAAGGACACACAATATTTAGTGACAGTTTGTGTGTAATTCCAAATTTGCAAAATAGTTGTATCCATTCACAGGCACATCAACAGTATCTCAATGAGCCTATTTACCCACAACTCAAAATTTGTCATTTTCTTTTTTTTTTTGGTCATCTTTGCTAATCTGATTCCATTATACAATTCCTTTTTTTTAATTTGTAAATGGTTGCCTTTTTTAATCACATAAATTTCTAAGGATTAAGCAAAACCAACTGATACAATGACCATGGATCAGTTTCATTTTCTGAAAATGTAATTTGTCATGCCATTCAGTTACACAAATATTTAATGACTTTGGCAATGATATCAAAGTAAAAAACTTCAGAACATAATTCTTATTAATGTCCTAATAGTACAATATATAGGAGAAAGAATACTGAATTTGGAGTCTAGAAACATGTAGATTCCTATAATTTCTATAGTACTTAATAACTTTGTTATTCTGGATAAATCAATTTACCCTCTCTGAGCATCAGTTTTCATTAGTAAAATGGGGATAATAATAATAATACTTTATGCTACTTCCTCACAGCACTCTCATGAGAAACTCTAAAAGTATGAGCTATGTATCCTTATAATCTTATCATCTAATAATTATCTATATAATTACCTGAGGAGAAAATTATTACATATTATTGACACCTGAGTTTGGGGAGAAGGTCTAGGAAACCTAAGAAATCTAGTATTCTTGCAGTCATGGGTAAACGTAAATACACATGGGAGTCAACTACTTCCATGAGATTTACCTTATATGAGGTAATTTGGCAGGTTTCATGGCACTCAGAGGAAAAAAAAGGCCATGTTTCTATTACAATTATGTTTTGACATCTCAACAGCTCAAGATATTTTATAGGCAGCTGAATTTCCACTGAACTTTGTTCCAGCCTTTCATCGTGAATATTTCAATACTGCTGGGAAATGGAATTCAGTAATTCAGTTTTCTTGTGTGTCAAATTCTATTTTATCTTCTACACATGATTTCATTTTGATCACGGATTGTTGACAAAATAACAGAAATCTAGGGCTCTTCAGAATTTGCCTCAAAGAACTACTCTTCGAACAGCTGCAGGATACTAATAATTATCTTGGTCAATTCCAATGTAACCAAGTCAGATAGCTAGCATTTAACTCTTCTCCAAAAAAAAAAAAATAACAAAAATAAAAAATAAAATAAAATAAGCCTCATACTAGAATGGAAAAGAGAAGCTCAGAAAAGTGGCAGAATTCATTCCTTTTGGAGAGTGGGAATTGGACATAGAAATAGCTGAGTATATATTAAAAGCTGTGGGACAATTTTGGATTATATTGAGTTTCTCCTTTCCCCACTGCAGACAATCATTTAAATATATCTTTGTGAATCAACATCCACCTTCGTGGACAAAAGACCCAATCCTTTTAAAATACACAGTGAAGGGGGCGGCTAGGTGGCACAGTGGATAGAGCACTGGCCCTGGATTCAGGAGTACCTGAGTTCAAATCCAGCCTCAGACACTTGACACTTACTAGCTGTGTGACCCTGGGCAAGTCACTTAACCCCCATTGCCCCACCAAAAAAAAAAGTTAAAATACACAGTGAAGCACTCTAATGTTAGTAGGTGCTATCATCAAAATGGTGGCTTTGTACTACCCCTCAGTTTGTTAATTTAATGAAACACTTAAAATTATGAAAAACCCTCCTTTCTTATAATCATGTGTGAATGTCACTTGTAACTTTGTTGTTCAGAATGTCATTTTAGTACAGAAAGTTCATAAAATAAAATAGACAATGTTTAAATTATAGTTTTCTCAATAAGCACAGTATTAAAAAAAAGAAAACCTGGATTTTAATGGTATTGGTAGTCCATAGATCCATGGATTCATCAATAAAGTGTTTGATAGTCCACAGACACAAAGGCTTATCAGTATGGCAAATTATTATTCACTCAAATTCCCCCCCACAAAATAATTCATTTATTTTACTTTTTCTGAGTACTTAGTTACATAAAAAGGTATGGAATATCAGCAATTCATTCATTTAACAAACATTTACTGAGCAACTATTTCCTGTTCTGCAATCCAAATAGGGATTTACAAGAAAGAAAGAAGGCAGAAAGATAGACTCCTGGCTATGCACCCCACATATTTATTATTCTATGGAGGGGGTAATTTAGCTCTTGCACCTACTTATAGTAAGTTGCTAATAAAACCAGATTCAAGACAATGCAATGCAAACTATGTACTGTGTAAAATAATTCATTAAATGCCTAAGAAGAGCATAGACAGTGACTGAACTGACTTTGGAAAGGTTTCTTGGAAGAAGTGCGATTTTGAAATAAATCTTGAAGTAGCTGATGAACATGGATGGTCAGAGAAGTTGTGTGAAAGCATCCAGAAAAGAAAAAAAAAGAATAAGAACAATGTGCACAGACACAAATAAGTTACAACTTTTCAGAAAACTATGGAGTGGGCCTATTGAGCTGAAATGGAATGACTGTGGGGAAGGAACTCTAAATATTGTATCCAATTTTACAAATATGGAAACTGAGACTCAGAGGTGTTATTGCAATACTATGTTCATACTACCCACTGTATTTAAAATTATTATTTTTCAAAGTAAGTTCTAGGGTAAGTTGACAAATTCAAATCCTAGCACTGTTATTTACTAGCTTTCTTTTCCTGGGAAAATCATTAGCTCCTTTAAATCTCAGTTTCCTTATCTGGAAAAATTTGCTTTTAAGGTTATTGTAAGGATAGCACCTTGAAAACCAAAAAATGCTTTATAAAAGTGGCAAATAAAAGTTGTGATAAAATTAATTTAAAAGGAGGCACCCCAAAGATTTTTTCTAATTTTTCTAATTATTATTCTAATCAAAAAGGTTTTCTTTCTTAAAAAAGGTAGCATGCATCATATGCTTGAAAATTGTTAATAAACATCATTCTAGATCCTTCCAATGAATAAATTCCTCTGATTTCGTTTCATGTACTTCTGAATACTTTTCTTATAGTTTTAGAATACCAAGGAATCATAATACAATGATACATTAATTCCCTAGAAAAGCTAAAATCACCACCAAAGATACCTAATTTTTTGCTGGGCAGAGGGTAGAAAATTTAAACCATACTGGGAAGATTATTTCTTGGGCCTGATTTGAAAACCTTGCCAACTCAAAAGTAAAAAACACTTCAAGAGCATATATTAGAATTTGCCTCACCAAGTATAACCAAATTTATAGCATAGGGCAGTGAATATCATAAAAAATAAATTACAGCAAAGAATAAAGATAATGTCCAGTGCTTGCAAGAGACCTGCTAAGATGAAGAGTACCGTGTTGCCTAAATTTAGTACAGAAGGAAAGTGAACAATCAAATGAATTTGCTTCCTATCAAAATCAAATTGAATTCCCCTTTCTTGCATTCATTGTCTCTACCCACCTCTGACCCTTTGTACATTTGGTACCCATTTTTGTGGATTTCTCTAATCAATAGTGATTTTGAGCATCTTTTCATATGACACTAGATAGTTTTAATTTCTTCACCTGAAAACTGTCCTGAGGTGGTCCAAACTAGTCACATTCTGTTGTGCCCTGGGTTCTGGGGCTGACAGTGTGCCTTCTGAAGTGGGGCTAAAGGCCTCACAGCTAACCTGCTGTGCAATTATCCTGCTGAGCTAGGACCAAGGGGCCTTGATTGCTTTTCTCAGCTGTGGATAAAAGTGTTCTACTGGTTTTTCTGGAGACTGCCTGTTCTAGGCTATGTGATCCTTTTACCCAAGTGAGGCAGACATTTTCTGAAGGACTTCTAAGGTATGTTAAGTTGGAAAATTGTTTCACTCTCTTTTGTGGGTTCTATTGCTACAGAATATATTTAGATGATTGATTTAATGTTGTTTCTGAAGGAAGCTGGGGAGACCTCCAGCACCTTCCTTGATTTTCTCTGTCATCTTGAATTTTTAATAATACTTAAATTATCTCTAAATCTATTTTTGGAACAGTTTTTTTCAGAGATATTTCAGTTTCATCTATTTTTGTCTTCATTGTTTGATTTTTGTTTTATTGTTTCTTCATGTCTCATGGGAGACATTAGCTTCCACTTGCCCAATTCTGATTAAGGAATTATTTTCTTCAGTAATCATTTGTATAGCCAATTTAAATTTTAAGTCATTTTTTCATTGTACATCTTTTTCCATGTGGCCAATTCTGATCTTTAAGGAGTTATTCTCTTTAGTGAATTTTTGTGCTATATAACTATAATGGCTATGTTTGTCCCCAAAGGATAATAAAAGTTCATTTCCTTTTCTTCTTTGTAGAGGTGGATGACTAGAGGTAGATAACCTTGCATACATAATTATAGACTAGAGATGGTTGGGACTTCAGAGGCCATCAAGTCCACATTCTTTATATTACACATAAGGAAACTGATGCCCAAAGAATTTGCATTAATTGTCCAAAGTTAGTATTAGGAAGAATTCTTTTTATGTTGTTTTTTGTAATTTTTGTGGGGCGATGAGGGTTAAGTGACTGGACCAGGGTCACACAGCTAGTAAGTGTCAAGTGTCTGAGGTTGGATTTGAACTCAGGTCCTCCTGAATCCAGGCCTGATGCTTTATCCATTGCACCACCTAGCTGCCCTCAGTAGGAAGTGTTCTTGAGGTGGGATTTGAAACCAGGTCCTCAAGCTCCAGGATCAATATACTTTCCAGTATACTATACTCCCTTCACTTGTTAGTCTCTAATAATTTGTTACATATAGCTGAAATTATTTTATTCATCTCTTTTTCCCTTTTTTTAACTAAAAATATTTGTTGTAGGGATGACTCTTTAGTGAGGGGTTGTGGACGGATATATTTTGAAATGAATATAATATAAAAACAAGAGTTAATAGTTTTTTGTTTGTTTACTTCTTGTTTTTATGGGGCAATGAGGGTTAAGTGACTTGTCCAGGGTCACACAGCTAGTAAGTGTCAAGTGTCTGAGGCCAAATTTGAACTCAGGTTCTCCTGAATCTGGGGCTTATGTTTTATCCACTGTACTACCTAGCTGCCCAATAATATTTTTAAAAGAAAAGTAAGCAGCTGAAAATCACTTCACTTTAGGCCTACCTTTTCAGAAAGCTGGTAATGACAATCAGCTTCCTTGATCTGAGGATAGCCCATTAATTCTTTTTTTTTTTTTTATGAGGCAGTTGGGGTTAAGTGATTTGCCCAAGGTCACAGAGCTATTAAGTGTCAAGTGTCTGAGGCTGGTACCTGAACTCAGGTACTTCTGACTCCAGGGCCGGTGTTCTATCCACTGTGCCACCTAGCTGCCCCCTCCATTAAATCTTTATGACCTATTATTTTAACTATGGTGAAAAAACAAACAAAAACAAACAAACAAAAAATCCTTGGATGATTTTTTAGTCCTAAAAAAATCCAGTCCTGTCTTTATAAGTACCTTACCAACACTATGGAAAAATGCAGGAGCATTAAGTGAACAAATCATTTATGTCTTCTGTGTAGACAGATTAGATGAATTCTATTCTTCCATCTAGGTACCCAGCATAATAATGACATATACATTTTCCTAGCACATAGTAGAATAATAAATACTTATTGAATTGAATAATGGAGCACGTGAAATATTAAGAAAATGTAACATCTTGAATTTTTGTAGAAATAAGACTCATACTGTGCTGTTTTTCTTTTACTCTTCAATGTTAAAAAAGTTTTATCCCTGCTCAAAACCCTAGAGAATAATGATTTTCAATAAATACGGTATAAAAAAGCCTTCAAGAAACATTTATGTCATAATATTTAATTTTGTACATAATATACAACTTAATCAAATAACTACTTTAAAAAGACTATGAACTCATATTCTCTGCTTTTTTAATCTTTTTCAATAATATAAAAAGTAAAGATTCTATAACTAATAGATAAAGTAAGCCTGAAGAATGCTCTTTGTACTTCCAGTATATTATCCCATTTTTCCTCACATATTTTTTATTTAAAAAATTGCTGAGGTGATATCTCATTTATCCTCAAAATTTTTTTGAAAACATTTTTGTATGTTTGGTTTTATCTCACCCCCTCCCCTTCCACTTGGGTGGTTTATAAAGAAAAGGCTTTTAAAGGAAATTTTTTCACTTATATTATTTATGAAAATCTATTCTTTCCACATTATTGGTCTATTGACAATTTTCTTCTACAATCAGATTCTTTTCAAGTTTATACATCACATTTCAGAAAGGGCTAACTGATAAATACTTTTATTCTAATCCCCATTTTCTTTAGTTTGTACTTTCTTTTTTCCCTCAACAAGTAGTTTTATACTTTACAAAAACCATATCATATATTTGTATTTCAATATGTGTAACAATGTTGAATTCTTCATAAACTATAAACTGCTTTTCTTCTCCCCTCACCATCACCTTCCACATAGGAATGAATGTACTGGCAAAAGTACTAAAGTCACTTCTTGAAATACTAATCTTATAACATATCTTCATAAGGGTTTTCATTCTCATTTTACTCATTTCCTTGAAAGCATTCCCTTGGGGCAGCTAGGTGGCACAGTGGATAAAGCGCCAGCTCTGGATTCAGGAGTACCTGAGTTCAAATCCGGCCTCAGACACTTAATACTTACTAGCTGTGTGACCCCGGGCCAGTCACTTAACCCTCATTGCCCCACAAAAAAAAAAAAAAAAAAAAAAAAAAAGCATTCCCATGCAATTTTATGATTGTATTAATCATCTTCCAGAAGCCTTGATGCAAACGTATTCTAAGAATCTGTCTTTGACCCTCTTCTCTTTTTCCATCTATAGTCTTTCCCTTGGCAATCTCATTCATTTTTATAACTACAGTTACCACAGCTGTGCAAAAGACACTCAAATATGTGCCTCCAGTCCTTATCTTTCTTCTTTCTTCTCAACCCCAATTCTTAAATTTCTAATAGGGTACTTTTACACAGATGTTACTTCATACCCAAATTCAATTGGTCCAAGACCAAACCTACTATATTCATCACTCCCAAATATGCTACTTCTTATAATACTTAAAGCCAGTTAGGCAATATAGTATGTAGAGAGCCAGATCTGGAATTCAAAAGAACAGAGTTTGAATTCTGCCTCAGACAGTTCAAAATCTTCATAACTTCTCTCAGCCTCATTTTCTTTATTTGTCAAATGGGGCTAATAATAATCTCTACCTCACTTAATTGATTTGAGTCTCAAATGAGCTAATATATACATAAAAACAGGTTATAGAAACTTTTCAGAAAGACTTTTGAAGATTGTGAAATGAAAAATAACTTGAATGGTGGACCTCCAGGCCCATGGATGGGAACTAGCCCCATCATGTAGCTCACAGGAGTACAATTCAAACTTCTAAGCACTTTCCTACCACCTCCCAGGAGGTCTCTTTCCACATGCCCCTCTCAAGAAACTCTATAACTACCTGAAGTAAGTTCCTTCTGGCAAGTACAGAGCATCCTGATGATCATTTTCTCAGTAAATCAGCAATCATGTCTTTCACCTTGTATGAAGTAAGAAACATGCAAAACCAACTTAGACTTTAGTGGAAACCACATTACGTATGGAAAAAAAGCTTTGACATCTGTAATACACTATATATAATCACAGGAGCCCTGAGATCGGAAGGATCCCCCAAACCACTGGTTCTTTCTCGATCCTAGCTTTCACAACTACCATATGGGGAAGTAACTTATTCAAGTGTCAACTAAATGCAACTCTCATGGGTAAGCAAATCAACCTAGCTGAAGTATCAAGGTGTCTTGATGGAGGGACAGGAGTAGCATATGCCAGGTAAGACAGACTACCATCATCACCCACCGTGACCCCATCTACCCCCAGAAACTGATGGGGACAAATGGCATACTGTATTCTGGAGCCTCAGGGATAGCAGCATTCCCCAAATCTCTATACATGCCTCCAGTTCAGCTCCCAAAGCCATCATTGAGGAAAGAAACCATTGTGAAGAAAGGACCCACATTCCTCACCATCACCATCACCAGCTGCTGACCAAAAGGAGAAAAACCTAAGGGACTTGGCAGTTATAGCATACCCAGATGATAGGTCATAACTCTAGCCCAGCCCTTATAAACCACTGTCCAGGGAAGCAGATCCTAAGGAAGAAGAAATCTTCTTTCCTACACATATGCCACCCATAAAGCTGGCAATCCAGCTTCAATGAAACAGTGAGACATTCTGAGGGAGAAAAGGTAGCATGAGTCAGATAAATCAAACTGCTATAACAAGGTTGTCTGCCTACTTCTTACACCTTGATGGAGAGATCTGAGGACCCTGCACCCAAAAGCCTTAGGAATGGCAATGCATCAAACCCAGTGCCTGCAGCCACCATCCTAGAAAGCAACCCCAGTGGATGTAGACCTTGGCAATTGCTTCTGCAGCTAACTACAGACATAGCTACTGAAGACCCAGAAGAGAAAACTCTTTCCAACAAAGTCCTGGTCCAGCCAAATAGTTTAATTTTAAAATCTGACAAGATTTTATTCATGTAAATGTCATGAAAGGAGAGGGTTTATCAACTGCTTTACTCATGTTACCTGAGGATCATGAGACTTATTTTTCAACTGACTTGCAGCTGAATCCTTCAATCTGGATTGTCTCCATATTTACAATGTAACCTTCTTGAAAGCAAGTATCTGTTTTATCTCTATCTCCAATCCTTAAAACTTTGCACAAATTATGTAGTACTTTGTTTTAAATCATTTATTTAATATCACCTTAGCTAACATAATTATTATCCCATTTCCATCTATGGCTCACCATTTTTACTACCCATGTTTAAAACCTCAGGGTTAGAAAGGTGGAGCCAAAATGGCAGAAGAAAGGCAGTAAATGCTAACTTCCTGATATAATCACTGAAAAAGAAAAGTAAACAAAACAAAACAAAAAACTCCAAACACAGCCAGAAAACAACTCCTGGAGCAGCAGAACCCACAAAAAAGATGGCTGACATTATTTTCCAGCCAAAGACACCTTGGAAGTATGGCAAAAGGGGGAGCCATGCTGGGAGTGGAGTCTAGCCCCACAATTGCACCAACACAGATACAGCCCCATGCAGGCTGGGCCAGAGAAATTTACCCACAAGACTCCAATTCAGCGGCAGTGTCAGCAACTTCTGGAAATAAAGTCACAGTATGGTGAGAGGGCTGAATAGCTGGCTAGGGGGCAATCTACAGGGGTGCAGGAGCTTTGGGGGGATTTGGATGTCCTACCCCAGCTGGGAATCAGCAAGAAGCCTTGAGCAGTGGTAGCCCAGGCTGGGGCAGGGTGCAAACTCATCAGAGCTAGCAACTACAGCACATAAAGTTTTGCAATCTGGTTGATTGACAAGTTGGCCTGGGGTTATTTACAGACCAGAGAAAGGGTCAAGTGAGTGAAGAAACTGCCCCTCATTAAGTCATAACACCTGGGACCCCCTAAAGCTTAGTACAGTATAACCTGCAAACAGGACCCCACACTAAGAAGGAGTTAAAAGTCAAATGAAAGCTGGGCAAGATGAGCAGGCAGAGAAATTTGTGAACCAGAGAAAGCTTCTTTAGTGACAAGGAAGATTGAGGTGTACCCTCAGAAGAAGATAAAAATGTCAGGGCTCCTACATCTGAAGCGTCCAAGAAAAATATGAATTAGTCTCAGGCTACAGAGGCACTCAAAAAAGGACTTTGAAGATAAAGTCAGAGAGGTAGAGGAAAAAATGGAAAGAGAAATGAGGGTGATGCAGGAAAGACATGAGAAAAAAGTCAACAGCTTGAAAAGCCAAATGGAAAAGTTATCTGATGAAAATAATTGCCTAAGAATTAGGATTTAACAAATGGAAACTAGTGACTTTATGAGAAACCAAGATACAATAAAGCAAATCCAAATGAATTTTTAAAAATTGAGGGCAATGTGAAATATCTCTTTGCCAAAATTTCTGACCTGGAAAATAGATCCAGGAGAGATAATTTGAAAATTATTGGACTACCTGAAAACCACTATCAAGGGAAGATCTTAGACATTATCTTCCAAGAAATTGTCAGGGAAAATTGCCCTGAAATCCTAGAAGGAGAAGGTAAAATAGAAATTGAAAGAAACCACTGATCACATCCTGAAAGAGACCCCAAAAGGAAAACTTCCAGGAATATTATAGCAAAATTCTAGAGCTCCCAAGTCAAGGAGAAAATATTTCACTCAGCCAGAAAGGGACAATTCAAATACTATGGAATCACAGTCAGGATAGCACAGGATCTAGCAGCTTCTACATTAAAGGAACTGTTGGCATTGAATATGATATTCCAGAGGGCAAAGGAATTGGGTTTACAACCAAAAATCATCTATCCAGCAAAGCTCAGTATAATCTTCCAGGAGAAAAGAAATGGGACGTCAATGAAAAAGAAAACTTTCAGGTATTTGTGATGAAAAGACCTGAACTGAATAGAAAATTTGATGTTTAAATGCAAGACCCTAGAGAAGCATAAAAAAAAACAGGAAAAAGAAATCATGAAAGATGTTAAAAGGTTAAACTGTTTACATGGGAAGATGATATGCCTAAATCATAAGAGCATTCTGAGTATTAGGGCAGATGATAGGAATAAATTTGGACAGAGGGAAACAAGTGGGAATTGATTATGAAGGGATGATACCTGTAAAGTATTTATTTTTTTGTTTCTCTTTTTTTATTGGGGGGGGGTGTTGTTGGGGTTAATGAGTGTCTTACATCTCAGGCCAGATTTGGGCTGGGGTCCTCCTGGGTCCAGGGTGTGTGCCTTTTCCACTGTGTCACCTAGCTGCCCCATGATGATATTTTTGAGGTAAAATTGAAGGAGGAGGTGGAAGAATGGGGTGAAATATCACATGAAGGAAGCAGAAAAGGGTGTATGGAGTGCGGGGAGATGGGGGAGGTGTGGAGAAATGAAGGAGCCTTATACACATCAGAATTAGCTCAATGACCTTAATCTCATCATAGTTACCTCAAGGAGGGAATAACATACACACCCAATTTGGAGGAGTAATCTATCTAACCTGCAGGAAAGTAGGAGGAGAAATGGATTAAGAAGCAACAGTGAAAGAAGGGAAGGCAGAGCTGGGGAGGGGGCAGTCAGAAGCAAAACACTTTTGAAGAGGAGTAGGGTAAAAAAAGATAGAAAATAGTGTAAATATCATGGGACGTGAATAGGATGGAGGGAAAAATTTATGATTATTGATTATAATGGCAAAATGTATGGTATTTACTTTGCTGGGCTATTGTGAAGAAAATTCTTTGTCAAGTTTAAGGTACTATATAAAAGTTATAATGAACAGGATGCTATCAGAAAAACCTAGAAAGACCTACCATGAACTGAAGCAGAGTGAAATGTACTGTATACAAAATAACAGCAATAGTGGAAGATGATCTGCTGGGAAGCACATAGTTATTTTCAGCAAGGCAATAACCCAATATAACTCTGAAAAATTTGTGAAAATTGCAGTCCATCTACAGAGAAAGAACTGATGGTATCTGAAAACAGATTGAAGCATAATTTTTTTGATAGTTCCTCAATCTGAAGTTTTGTTTTTGTCTGTTTTCTCTCACAACCTGGCTAATGTGGAGATGTTTTGTATGACTACTCATGTATAACATATTGAATTGCTTGAGTTCTTGGGGGTGGGGGTGAGAAGGGAGGGAAGAAGAAAAGTTGAAGCACAAAGTTTTTTAAAATTGATGTAAAATTTGTTTTTACTTGTAATTTGGAAAATAAAATTCTAAACAGAAAAAAAACCAAACAAACCTCAGGGTTATCTTTGACTTACCTCTCCTTTACTAATCCTATATCATCACTTAACATCATTTTTTTCTTTCTTCCTCCACATCTCACTCATCTGTACTTCCTTCTCTATTCTCATGTCCACAACCCTAAAATAGTCCTCCATTACTACCTGCTTGGATTATTACAATATCATTCTGTCAGTTTTTCATTCTTCCAATCCCCACTCCCATGCTGAGCCATTCTTCACTAGAACAGCTTTTCTGATAGAGAAAGAGATTTATATGATCATGCAATTCTTTCTTTTCAAATATCATCACTGACCAATGGTGACGGAGTCAAATTCATATATTTTTTTTGGTCTGGTATTCAAGAACCTTCGCAAGGCACTAGTGCCCACATAGATTTTTACATTCCAGAATACTAATATGTATGTTTGTATGTATGTATATATATAAACACACACACACACATATATATAAAAGGATGGGTTACTAGTTCAACCTAGCAACTGAAAATGAGTCAATTGATCTTTAAGATCTCTTTCAGCTTGAAATTTCCTCTCTAAATGCTCTATGATACTAATATATTAGAGAATGCTAGTAGTCAAGATGGAATGAATAGCCTAAGAGGAAATTTGTTCATGTGTTTAGTGAACATATTACCTAAAGCAGAATCAAATCTAGGGGCAAGATTTTGCTGAACTGAAAAAAAAAAGTGACCCGCAAAAAGAAAAGGATGATATAGTTAAAAGGACTGGAGCTATATAATAAATATGTGGCTTTCCCCTTAAGGAATATTTTTGTATCCAAATTCAAACTAGTACACCATTCTCTAAAGCATCGTTTAATAAACTGGATTCTCAGACACTAAGGTGGTACAAAGAAGCCATTTACTATTACTGGCTACTATAGAAATAAATGAGTTGTCTTGGGTTACTATACTTTCCTGGTGAAGGGAATGGAACTGATATATATATATATATATATATATATATATATATATATGATTGGTTTTCTATATATATATATATATATATATATATATGATTGGTTTTCTAATCTTTAGGAAACCACTATTTTCATTTTTGATACTAGTAAAATTAGACTAATTACAATTTAATAAATTGTATTACTTTGTATTGTATTACCTTCCCCCTTTCCCTCTCTTCCCACTAACCCAGGGAAAAGTGGGCTTATGTGTTTATACCCAGGGTTCTTTGTCATTTTCATTAAATTCCTTGGTGCAATCTGAAGAAAGTGAAACCCATTGCCATTTCAACATTCTGAAATAATTTGAGTTAAAAGGGACATCAGAGTACAAATTTTTCAATTCATACCTGAACAAGAATCTGTTCTACCATATATTTTATATATGAATACTTGGCTTCTATTTGAAAACCTCCAGTAACAGGAAATAAGCTACTTCCTGAGGCAGCCCACTCTACTCTGGGATAATTCTAGTTGTTATGTATTTTTCCCTTATGGCAAATTTCACTTTATCTTTTTACAACATCCACCAACTGATCCTGTTCTGATCTCTAGGGTCAAGAAATGAAACTATAATCAATTTCAAATACCTGAATATTACTATTATCTAAGCTTAAATTCTATTCTCCAAGATTAAAACCACTGCTTCCTTCAACTGATACTTATTAGACATAATTTCCAGATCCTTTAATATTCTGGGATCATTTGTTGGAATCTTTTCAACCTTATCATTCTCTTACCCATTGTTTTTTTAAATCCAAAATTTAGCACAATCTTCCCAGCAGATTTAGACCAGGGTAGAGCACAGAGTGCCAGGATATTGTGTGGACAATTTACTCCAAAGCAGAGTTGTATAAAGACTATACATTTTGTAAAATCCAGTCTATAATGACATTATTTCTTCTAGTCTAATGCCATAACTATACTTGATTATGATGTTGTGAAATAGCTCACTGTGGCACACATTGACTGTGATACCCAGGAAGAGGGGAATGGAAAAAAAATCAGGAAAGGGTTAGACTTTGGTTGAAATACTGAAACTTGGTTTTGGCCCATCACTCACCTTTTTTCCTCTGTCAACTTCTGGTTCTTCATGCTGCCCTATGCATACCCATCCCCATTTCTCAGAAATTCCATTTTCTCAAACTACTTTTTGGTTGCTTTGGTTCAAATCTCACTTCTGTTGATTACTAAGGGGTGTCACCTCAAAAATGTCACTTACCTCCCTACACAACACTTTCCTTATCTGTAAAATGTTGGGGTTTGATTAGATGTCTTCTTTGACTTTTTTTTTTGGTGAGGCAATAGGGGTTACGTGACTTGCCCAGGGTCACACAGCCAGTAAGTGTTAAGTGTCTGAGGCCGGATTTGAACTCAGTTCCTCCTGAATCCAGAGCCAGGGCTCTATCCACTGCACAATCTAGCTGCCCCTATTAGATATCTTCTTAAGTTAATTGAAGTTCTACATCTATAGTACTGTGTTCTCCAATGAGGACCAGAAAGGTAGCACCCATAGCTTAGATATTTGGGGAACATTTAATAAATTTTTTCATCAAATATGGTGATCAGAGCAGGTCTGTGGATCCTGTTTGAGTTAAGACAACACTCTTCCGTTAAATTGGGTCTGGTTAAAGATGGATAATCAAAGAAATAACCTATTCCTTCCTATAATACCAAGGACATTCCCTTCACCCAGATAACCCCAGAGGTGCTTAGTTTTGCTCTAAGTTAATTATTTTCATTTACATGAATAACTTACTATTAATGACCAATTGCCATGAAGCACATTAATGCATATCATGTTATATGTCAGATTCATTTTGTTACACTTCAATACACCCAGGATTCATGATTTTGTCAGTATGGGAACTCCCTCAACTGGTGGGGGATGCAAATGTGTACATCTCTATATTTTGTAGACAGTCTTTGTGAATTATTATATTCTCAAATCCCTTTCCCACCCAAATTTATCACCTGGAGGCCAAGTTTCTGTTATGAGCCTGTCTGATTCAGGAAGCTGGATTACAGGTGAAAGATAAGCTCTCTACCATAAGTTTTATGTTCAAAACTTTTCTAATCTAATAAATTCTGCCAGAATTTATGATCCACTATCTTAGCTTTAAAAAAAAAACTCTGTTTTAATGGCTATGCTCATTTTCCATAGTTTAATATTCATATAGCATCAAAATATACTTATAAATTAGAGGAGCCACCCATTATTCCAAGCCACCAAATTCAGTCTTGATGATGAGAATAATATTTTCCTCCTATTGGTTTGAAACCAGGCCACTACCAAGTTCTCCTTAATGTTTGTCTTTGAATTGAACTCCAGGTATATATAACACTAAACAATGTGCTTTTAAATATACAGTGAACTTCAAAGTACTGTACAGGTGCTGAATAATAAATAATGTCTGTATTTTAATAGCTTCCTAATTAATTGGGTTCTCTTCCACAAGTTTCCCTACTCTAATCAAAACCCTACAAAGCTACTCAAATTTTTCCCTAAAGTGAAAACCAGATATGCCATTTTCCTACTCAATAAACACCAGTGGCTCCCTACTACTCTAATGATCAAAAAAATTTTTTTTTCCTCTGGCATTTAAAACTCTTCCCAATCTGGTCCTCTCCTGTCTTTCCAACCTTATTACATAGTGTTCCCTTCCCCTCCCCTTCAAGCATTCTGTGGTCCAGCCAAATTGGTTTATTTGCTCTTTCTCATGTATGACTCCATCCTAGTTTCCACACTTGTGTACTAGCTGTCCCCATTCCTAAAATTCTTTCCCTCTTCAAGTCTTAGAATCCCTGGATTCTTTACAGACTTAGGTCAAGAACTACTCTCTAAATAAACATTTTCCTAAACTACCTCACTGTTACTACTTTTCCCTCAGAAGTAAACTTGCATGATACTTGTATGCATGTATATCCATATGTGCACATATAAATATACATATATAGCTAGATATATAACTAATGTCCTTGCATAAAATGATTCATTAAAATTAATTTATTCATCAAACAAGTTGAAAAACTACAAAATGCCAGGCACTGTGCCAAGTATTAGGAATATACATAAATAGATAAATGCACAAATGAATAAATAAATAAGCAAATAAAGAAATCAATATACACACACACATATATATATATATATATATATATATATATATATGTGTGTGTGTGTGTGTGTGTCCATATCTTTGTAGATACACAGGCAGACATTTATGTATATATATACAATTATAATAAAGATCTATATACGTGTCTATATATTTTTACAGTTCTATAAAATATGCATGCATGTAAATGTGTTTGCTTGGCTTTTTTTTTTTAAACATATATTCCTAGTGCTTGATACTTAATAGGCACTCAATTCATGTTTAATGATTGGATTGATTCCTATGAAACATCTTCAGACTATGACAACTTATAGTCTGGTTAACAAACTTATCTGGTTAAATCAAGGAATTAACACTGAAAAGCAGGAATGTGGAATTGTGTCAGTCATTTCCAACTTTTGTGTCACATTTGGAGGTTTGTTTTTTTACTTTTTATTTATTTTATTTATTTATTTTTGCTAGGCAATGAGGGTTAAGTGACTTGCCTAGGGTCACACAGCTAGTAAGTGTCAAGTGTCTGAGACTGGATTTGAACTCAGGTCCTCCTGAATCCAGGGCTGGTGCTTTATCCACTGTGCCACCTAGCTGCCCCTTGGAGATTTTTTGACAAAGGTATTGCTTTGGTTTGCCATTTCCTTCTCCAGCTCATTTTAGTGATGAGGAAAATGAAGCAAAGAGGGTTAAATGACTTGCCCAGAGTCCCACAGCTAGTAAGTGTCTGAGGTCAGATTTGAACATAAGAAGATGAATCTAAATATCCTGGAAGGAGCAGATGAAATCTAGCTTCTTGAGAGCTTAGCAGTTGTCTAAAAATAGAATAACTTTCTTATCCTAAGATAAACCTTTTTTCTGAAAAAATTTTTCACTGAAAGTAGAGAAAGGTTAGTGGTTACTTCCTTTTATTGACTAATATACGTTCATCATCATATACTAATGACTTCTTACATTAGAGAACTGATGATTATGATCTCCCCTGGACCATGAGTAGAGATTAAGCTACAATAGTTGCTATGTTCCTCTCTTCCCTTTTCTTCTCCCTGCCTTTTTTTTGCCTGTTTATTATTTATTTGTTTGTTTATTTATTTATTTTACTCCTTAGTTTATCCTTCCATACATTTTAGGTGTTATGAGACAAGCCTTTCATGGAATTTACCAGCCAATCAAAGTACCCCTTTCCTCACATGAGGTAAATCAACCAAAGTTAATTAGCTGCCATATTGTACATAAATTATATATTCAGTGTCACTTTTAATACAATGGTACTAGTCTCTCCTAAAATAAAAATACCCACCTTCTTGATTTCATATTAAGATCTCTTTGTATTTGCATTTAATAAAAGCTGTGTTTTTTGGATAGTCAAACAGCTTGGGAAGTCACTAAAGATAGCTTGTGTTCCCCACCCCAAACACTTCTTTCTGCATCTAGAGGTTTCCAGAAATCCAACAGTGGCTTTCCAAATAGACAAGAATTACAACACTACATCAAAATTCTTAGTGTTCTTTTCATGTCAATGTCTTTTGCCACCCCTCTTCCTGTTAGATTGTTGTAAATTCTATGACCGAGTTTTGTAATTCTATAAACTTATTTCTGATGACCACAAGACCTTTCTTGCATATAAAATATATTTAATAAGTATTTGTTGATTACAAGAGTTTCTTCCATACTACTAGTCAAGAGTTTTAGCCTTCTGACCTTTATTTTTGTACTTTAAACATTAAACTTCATTGATGAGCTGGGAGAGATGTCACAGTAGAGAAGATAGTGAAGCCAGATTTCAGGAGATTGAGAAATGGGAGTATATAATGGAAAAAAAGAGAATCTATCATACATACCATTTGAGAGAAAATAGGAGAGACTAGAAGTTAGTAACAATGGAACAGAACAGACAGTACTGGTCTTGGAATAAGAAAGACACAGGTTCAAATCCAGTTTCTTATATTAATGAAGTTAAATGATTTACCCTCTCTGAACCTTCATTTCCTTATCTGTAAAGTGGGGATAATATTATCTAGATATCTAAAATCTAGATATATGAAGAAGGTAGAGGGTTGTTGTGAGATAATGTATATGAAAGGGTTTGTAAAATTTAAAACAATATATAAATGTCCACTATTGATTGATGGGGGAAGGGCAAAAAAAATCTAAATTTGAATCTAACTTTAATCTATTAGCTGAGAGAACCAGAGGAAATGTAACATTTTTAACACTGCCTCTCCACACATGATTACTTTAATGAATACTGTCATAGTGTTCCATTTTTCTTTTCAGAGGACCTCTGACATTCAGAACTACTCCTTACATTCTTAATCACATTTAATTTTTAAAATACCTGCCATTTCTCATGGATTGTAGAGGCTTTTTACCTGTGGGAAAGATGTTTCTCCTTTAATAGTTATTTTTTTCTCATTGCTAAAGTTTTTAGAAATAGTTGAACTTTCTATTTTTATGGAGCCTCTAAGGGTGTTGATCTGTGATTATTTCATCTACTTGTTAATGGAAATTTTGTAGTTGGTAAAAGATGCCTTTCTAAAAATAGATCAGTGTGAGCTCAATCAAAAGCATTATTAAGAACCTATTATGTACCAGGCACTGTATTGTGTACTCAGGGCACAAAGACAGTAATATAAACAATCCATCTTCTTAGAGGTCATCTTACATTTAAATGGAAAGACTACATATACAAATATCTATATATCTACACACATATATATAACAAATATAAAATGAATACGAGGTTGATTTTGTGGGGGAAAAGATTAACAGGGGTGGGGTTAGGAAAGTGGTACTTGAGCTGAGTCTTGAAAAAGACTAGTAGGAATTCTAAGGGATGGAGGTAAGGAGGGAATGCAATGTAGCCAGAGGGAACAGTTAATGCAAATGTACAGAGATAGGAAGTCAAGTGCAATACATGAGAAATCATGAGAAGGCTGGTTGGGCTTGAGCTGAGGGAAGATGGATCAATCAATAATCAATCAACATACAAACATTATATATATATATATATATATATGTATATATCTCACATACCATCTCCTATGTGATAGGCATTGGGCTAAGCACTAAAGATTAAAGAAGTACAAAGAATGAAACAATCTCTACTCTCAAAAGGTTCTAATTCTAATTTTAATTCAGAAGACTCTCTATACATGTATGTATGTATGTGTATATATATATGTGTGTGTGTGTGTCTATATATATACAAATAAATGTGGATGAATATATAAACTCACAGGAGAGAAAGAGAGAGACAGAGAGAGAGACAGGGAGAATAAAATACATAGTGATTTTAGGGGAAGGACTTTAGCAGTTGGGTATATCATGAAAAGAATCGTGCCGAAAGTCATGATTGACTTGGATCTTAAAGAGTAAGAAAGATTCTCTTAAGAGGGCCTGCATCTCAAGCACAGGGTCATTCAAGGGAACATCATGAAGATATGAGTAGAAAAAATGCCAGTTTGTTTAGATTATAGAGTCTGGGAAGGAGAGCCAGCTGCAATGAGACTGGAAAGACAGGATGGATCCAGACTACAAAGGGCTTTAAATGAGAAAGAGAAGAATTTATTGATCCAAGAGTCTACTACATTTTCACAATAATTGCAGTGTGTGTGTGTGTGTGTGTGTGTGTGTGTGTGTGTGTGTGTGTATGGAGAAGGTTATCATATGATCACACATGATCGTGGTTTCACTATTATCCTACTCATAGCATTTTATCACCAGCTGGTGAGACTGCATATCACTTTAATGTTATTGGCTCACCGAACTGTTCAATTGTTCTGCTATCCAGGAGGCAGCCATCTTCTCAGGTCCTTACATGACAGGTGCTGTGCCTTTGGGATCAGACCAGAATAGGTCATGAATTTCCCATCATTAGGCACTTCCTATTTCTGGTTAATCTTCCAGTTCTTGTCCATGGTCCATAAAAATGTGAAAACAATTTCTCATTATAAGACATCAACTTACTTGACCTATCTGTTCTCATGGTGACAAAACCAAGATTTTTGGCCTGCAGAGCAAGCAACAGCAGGAACCTTTCAACACTATAGACACCTCATTCCACTAAGTACCCAATGAAGAGGTCATTAGCTTCAGGGATAACACCCATGCTGAACGGTGATTTAAGATTATAAAACTATCCTTGAATGTCCCTACACACCATGACTGGGGAGTCCATTCTTTCTATGCCTGGCTCTCTCCCATCAGGCTCTCTCCCATCAAGATTTCTCTTACTTTGACCTTACTCCCTTTGATTCTGTTCAATCTGCCAGTTCATATCACTAATATCTAATCTGTACCCCAACTAATCTCACTCTTCACTTCAAGGAGGAGTCAACTGATGTTTTTAAAAGTGCCTTTCAATAATGACTTACCTTGATGCATGTGAAATATAATCCAATCTTTTAAAAATATATATACTTAGTTTGTTAGAAACACATCTATTGCATCCTTTCATTCCCCAGCCTCTCACTTAATTGTTACAATCCATATCCTTTTATGATTGCTACCAAAAATCCATTTATTTTCCTGTCTACATTTTTCTTTTTATTGTTGAACTTGAAACTTCTGTATGATTCTGTAAACTAGCATTTCTCATCTCTGCAATAAAACTACCCTATTTTATCGACTCAGTTCAATGTTGTTAAGCACTTTGGATTTCAGATATCCCCTTCTTTCATTTTTTTAAACAAACTAGTCAATAGCGTTCATGCTACTGACTCTGTCATTTTCCTTATCTATAGAAAGTTTGATTTTTTCTTCTTATAAAATTCAGCACATCTATTATAGGAACAATCATATCCTAAGTACTATATTATTCTTTCTATATTTCAGGAAGTTAGTTTTGTTTCTAAATTTCCAATTTCTCCTCCTCATAAAAACATTAGTTCCTACCCTCTTACTTGTACTTTTTCATTCTTTTCTAAGTGAATTTCAGAAAGATTTGTCTATTATTTCTCAACTTTTAGTTGGGATTGTCCAATTTCATGCCATCTAACCATGGCCATGTTTTCTCTTTTGCATGAACTGGCAGGAGTCAAATTTGTGAATCCTTCTTTCCCTCTTTGCCAAACTCCTCAATTTACAAATGCACTTTTCAGTTATTTATCCCTAATTAACTTAACCTATTCTGTATCTATAGTCTCCTTCAAATATTAATTTTCTTCCAGGATGCAAAATGAAATTTTGAGCTGGGTTTTTATTTATTTTTTTCTTAGTGAAGCACTGATATTTACCAATCTTCTCATTTCACCTTCTCAAGTATTATATATCTTTAGCAAGGAAATTTCACACTCCTCTATAATGTGAGAAAAAGAAAGTAAAAGCCTTCCAAGAAGGCTGTCCCTCCCATATACATTCTGTAATGAGATGTCTCTTTTTTGAAATCTGGTTTCCTAAACTATCAGGGCGCCTGCCCTTTCCTAAAACTGTCTCTATTTTTATCCTTCTAATTGTGTTTGATTATCAAAAGCCTTATTTTGCTTTTGAAATTATTTACTTTGGCCCTAATCGATACCAAGCCACTAAGTTTTGTTCAAGGCCTAGCAACTGGGTTTATTTTAAATCTTTCCTTTTATCTCCATTCACCCACTCACCACACAGTTTTTGATCTCCCCCTCACCTTCCCATTATCACTTACCAGGTTTCTTGTTCTTTCAACTCTCGCTTGTTCTTCATTTTCCTCTGGGGTCCTATTTGAGACTCTAATCCCTCTATGATTGTCTTCATAGACTTTTTGAAAACCCTCTGCCCTGCCAGTACCATTTGTCAATCAGCTATATCCAAAGCTATATCCAGGTAAACCTGCTCTAGACTTTGCTGCTCGTTTCACAGATGGACAGCAATACTGTTGATTCCCATTAAATCTCTTTACCCACCCACACGTTAATTTTCTCAGTTCTGGCCATTTAAAATTTCCCATGTCTATTTCCTGTAGTCCCACTCATATTCATTTTAAAATTATCTCTCCCCCTACTTCCTCTAGCTTTAAGTCTGGGAGGTAGTGCTTTTTCTACTTCTTAAAATGTTTAAGAAGCAGTTCATTTTGATTACCCTAATAGTTCTATGTCTTTCTCCTTTCACCCCTACACTCTGATGCTTTGTCCTCAATTCTGGGTACCCAGACTTAAGTTAGATGGGGATATTCTAAACAGAGCACCAAGAGAAAGAGTTGAGTCATACATTTTCCATATTAGGTAGAAAAGCAAGGATACCAACCATATTAGATGGAGGGTTCAGAGAGGGGAAAAAAGTATGTTTAAGGAATAATAAACAGCATTACATGACTAGAAGGAAGTAGGTAATAAGAGATCTGTGGGTGAATTTATACAGCATTTAGACTTATTTACGATCCAGAAGCACAGAATGAAGAGTTTCAAGGTCATGGAACTGAAGTTCTGAAATGCCCTGACATGTTAAAAACACATAACTAGTAAGAGATAGCTCCAGGAAAGATAAATGCCAGTTATGTCTTTCATAAACATAAATCCCCACAAATCCTAATAAGGCATTTTAATTTTTTTCAAAAAGCAACTGCAAGGCACTAAGCATATAAACATATGTCTATATGAAAGACATTGTAGCTTCCTTGACAAACACCCATTGCCATGAAAATTACTGAAAGGAGAATTAAAGTTTACTGAAATTCTCATTAAACCCACTGGCTGATTCTCATTAATCGTTCTGACTGATTTCTATTAGCCCCACCCTAATTATGCTCTGGATACATGACCAACATTTATTTTCATGGTTGAATTGTGTTATATATGAAATCAGACTATTTTTTTTCATTCTTTTGAACTTTGAATTAATGAAATAAAACAACCAATATACTATTTTACCATTGTAGTCCTTAATAACTTTTGCATTCATTTGTTTGGGCCATTTGGGAAAACCATTTACCTTTTCATAATAGTTTCTAGTTTGCATTTATAAATGTTATATCCATTATATACTTTCATGCATTATGCATCATTGTCCTTCATATTTCAAGATGTTGTTGCTTGATATTAATGCTATTTGTATGTGTACGTCTGAAGAGCTTGTAAAAAGAAGTAAACAAACAAAATAAAAGTTTTAATAAAAAGAAATAAACAGAAGAGAATGGCAAAAATATGATGACTGCCTAGTTTCTCTATAAATGAATGGTGGGATATAGTTCATTATATATAATGATAAATTTAAAAGACATTAAGATCATGTGTTCCTTACATATATACAGAGGCATTGTTATTTTTTAAAATTCCTGAGTTCTCTAAATCCCATACATATTTATGGACAGTTCATATTAAATAGTATAACACAGATCCATTTTTTATGCAGGGCATCATGAGAAAGTTCTAAGAAACCCTCCCTCAAATGGCATGGATGATGTCATGTCCAGTACTATTTTCCCCAGTATGGTTCTGTACTGAAACATTACAATGCTGAAATACAGGTCCTCCTTTTAGCCTCCTCATTTTCAAATGCAAAGGTTCTCAAGCCATCCTTTGTATTCATCCCTGCTGCCTTTTTAAAAGGTCATTGGAAGCTAAATATTTAACTTTAACAAAAGCCTCCTCCACTCTCATCAGGAGTTCCTTTGGTTCTCCTTATGGTCTCTAATAAGGATGACATTATAAGCCTAACCTTGATTGTAGCATCTGCTTCCACCAATGCAAAATGTAATATCACATATTCACTGGGAGTTCAGCCTATTGATATTTCTGGTAAAGTTTGAGCAGTTGAGAAAAAAAAACAATAATGCAGCTCTAGTGAACTCCTTTTGGATGTGAATCCAATCTGTTGTACTCTATATGTTATGGATTCCACATAAACTCGTGCTTTAAAAAATATCATACTAGAAATATTGATGGAAGAAGAAATCTAGAATATTTAATTAGAGTGATAGAAATAATTATATAAAAGAAATGGTTCTTAACCTGGGAGGAGTGTGGTATAGGAAAGTATGAAATTTTCTAGCACTAGAGATAATTAAGATGGCAAAACAGTATTTGTTTCCCAGGATGGTTATGAAAAAAGCACTTCATAAATCTTAAAGTACTATTCAAATGGTATTAATAATATACACAGAGGTTGTCTATGCTGGAAAGAATTAAAGTGCTTTGAGGAATTATTTAGCAGAGGGTCTCGCAACTACTATCAGAGGCAGCCAGGTAGCAGAGTAGATAGAGCAATGGGCTGGGAACTGGGCTGGGAAGGCTAATCTTTATTTTTGTTTTGTTTTTGTTTTTGTTTTGTTTTTGCGTGGGGCAGTGATGGTTAAGTGACTTGACCAGGGTAACACAACTAGTAAGTGTCAAGTGTCTGAGGCCACATTTGAACTCAAGTCCTCCTGAATCCAGGACCCATGCTTTATCCACTGAGCCACCTAGCTGCCCCCTAAGACTCATCTTTGTGAATTCAAATTTAAACCCATACTAGTTCTGAGACCCTGAACAAATCACTTCATCCTATTTGCCTCAGGTTCTTTATTTGTAAAATGAGCTGCCGAAGGAAATGGCAAACCATTCCAGTATCTTTGCCAAGAAAACTTCAAATGGGATCATGGAGAACCTGAAACAACTGAACAGCAACAATAGCTCACACATAGTGAACACTTAGTAAATGCTTGTTAACTATGTGAAAGAGGGGAAGATAGCAAAGGCATGGGAAATACCATATACACTATTATTACCATAAAAAGTAACCAGGAGGATATCAATAACTATGTATTCATATGCCTACTTTTTCTATCTATACAAAATTAATATGAGAACAATAGCTCAATATATCAAAGTAATTCTTGATAAATTAATCACTCAACAAGTGTGTTTTAGAAGTCAGGACATGGATAAGGATCCAGCAAGGAGCTTGTAAAAAAAGTAATCAGGGGGCAGCTAGGTGGTGCAGTGGATAGAGCACGGGCCCTGGAGTCAGGAGTACCTGAGTTCAAAGCCGACCTCAGACACTTAACACTTACTAGCTGTGTGATCCTGGGCAAGTCACTTAACCCCAATTACCTCACTAAAAAAAAAAAAAAGTAATCAGGTAGGAGGAGAATCAAGAAAGCAAAGTCATAAAAACCTAGAAAACAAAGAATATCCCCTGGAATAAGATGATTAACAATGTGAAATACTCCATAGAGGTCACAATGGATGAAGATCAAGTGGAAGTCATTATATTTGGCAACTAAATATATCTTTGGCAACTTTGTAGAGAACAGCTTCAGTTGAATGATGAGGTCAGAACCTAGCTTTAGTGGGGGGGGGGGGGAAGGAGGCAGAGGAAAGAAGTAGAAAGAATCATAGTAGACTTCTTTTTAAGCATTTAGCTGAGAATGGTAGGAGACATATAGGATGATAGCTGATGGACGTAGGATCTAGGATTTTTTGTTTGTTTGTTCATTGTTTTGTTTTATTTAAAGTAGAGGGGCAGCTAGGTGGTACACTGGATAAAGCACCGGCCCTGGATTCAGGAGTACCTGAATTCAAATTTGGCCTCAGACACTTGATACTTACTAGCTGTGTGACCCTGGGCAAGTCACTTAACCCCCATTGCCCCCCCCCCAAAAAAAAAAAAACTTTAAAGTAGAGAGAAAATTGGCATATGTGTAGGCAGGTAGGAGCCAGTAGATAGGGATGGTCTTTTGGAGAAGGAAGAGGAAGAAAAGAATAGGATTAAAGATACAGCCATACTTTATTTTATTGTGCTTCATTTTATTGAGCTTTGCAGATATTGAGGTTTTTTTGTTTTGTTTTGATTTTTTACTAATTTAAGGCTTGTGACAATGCAGAATTGAACAAGTCTATTGGCACTCTGCGTGTGTGTGTGTGTGTGTGTGTGTGTGTGTGTGTGTGTAAAATGCTGATTGTCACAATGTTACAAATATTCTTATCATTATTATTGTTATTATTGTATCTATTATGGGAACCTTTGAAATTACTATTGTAATTATTTTGGGACTACACAAACTGCAACCATATAGGATGGTGGACTTAATCAACAAATGTGTGTGTTCTGATTGCTCCATCTACCAGCTGTTTCCCTGTCTCTCTCCCTCTTCTCAGACCTCCCTATTCGCTGAGACTCAACAACATTGAATTTAGGCCAATTAGTAACCCTACAATGTCCTCTAAGTGTTCAAGTGAAAGGAAGAGTTGAGCTCTGCCTCAAACATCATTGTTGTCTTATTTTAATAAATTGCCGTAGCCACCCCAAACTTTAACAGTCACCCCCTGGAATAGTCAGCAGATATCAACACTGAAGTAAGGTCCTGCACCAGCAAAAATGATTATAACTTGCTGAAGGCTCAATTGAGGCTTAGCATTTTTTTATCAATATTTTTAATTGATTATATGCATTGGGATACAAAAAAATCAGCTGACTTATTTTTTCGCAATATTTGCTTTATTTAAGTGGTAAGAACTGAAGTTGCAGTATCTCCAAGGTATGCCTGTGCATATAAAGGTGTTGTCCTTAGAAAGTAGAGACTAGAGTCATCTGGTTCAAAAGAGACTAGAGTGAAATAGAAGGAAGTACTGTGTGATGTCCAAAAGATATGATAAGGAGGAAAGAATAAGGAATTTTTAGTGAATACCTTCATTTTTTTTTAATATGAAGTATGAGTGGAGGTCCTAAGCAGAAAGGGTAGGGAGTGTGGGGGAAGTACATTGGGAGAGACTTGAGAACAAAAGTTTCAGAATAGCTGCTTATTAAATGGTTTATAAAATCAATTAAGATTAGGATTGTTTTACTACAATGAAGGCCAAGTTGAGATTAGCTATCACAAATTTATAGCTGACCTAGACAGCAGGATATTAAAAAAAATGTTTAGTTTCATTATTAGATAGATTTCAATTAAAGGTGGGAATTGATGTGAGTAATCTAGGACTGTGGTTTTCAAAGGGAAAAAAATACAAGGGCACAAGGGATTTAGAGTAGAGGAATGGGGGGCAGCTAGGTGATACAGTGGAAAGAGCACCGGCCCTGGATTCAGGAGGACCTGAGTTCAAATCCGGCCTCAGACACTTAACACTTACTAGCTGTGTGACCCTGGGCAAGTCACTTCACCCCAATTGCCTCACAAACACACAAAAGAGTAGGGGAATGGCTAGATTTGAACTAGTTTGCCAAAGGGTCATGATTTGAAAAGGAAGAGAGAGCAGTCGGAATGGTGCTGTAGGGTATTACTGATGGAAGGAAGGATTGGAACTTCCAGTGAATATAAAAATAGGTTTAGAAATAAGGTTTAGAGAAAGATGAAGAGATAGAAAATTATGATGAATTAAAAGAATTTTGGGAGTTCTTGAGCATGGAAGCAAAACATTTGGGAGTGATGGAAAATTCAAGGATATATCCAGCCCTGAGAGAATTAATAGATTTATATTGTTACATAAGGAGTAGCTTGCCCTTTTTCATTGTGTCAGACTCCCAGAGCAATGCTAATTATTGTAGATGACACTACCTCATAATAGAACACCCTACATCTTGGAGACATATGATCTTTAGATTGTTTTTACACATCCTGTCTTTAAGATCAATCTGCAAGCATATTGTATTTTAATGTTATTGCTTTTCCTTCTGTTCTTCGAGATTGTCCTTCCCTTTTGTGTATTTGTTCAATCTACTGTACTCTCTTTTGTTTCTTTGGTGAGGTTTGCATTGCAGATTCAAGTTTCTCTATTCAGACCATTCTTTTTGCTGTGCAGGTGATAAATTTCCCTATCATAATTCTCATTTCCTCTTTGAACCATTCAGAATAATGGTGTTTTATTTCCATGTTATCCCCACATTTCAAAAGGTCTTCTGTCTCATCAAGAATTGGATCATTTTCCTTTGTTTTCCAATATTTATTCAAAGACTCCTGAACTCATTTCCTAGATCTGGAGGTCATATTTCATTGGCCTTTGAGGTGTTGAGGTGTTGTTTTTCTTCTCTCTCTGAGATCTTTGGTAATTTCAGGGGTCTTTTTCTCCCCCTTATACTACTAATAGTAGAAATACTATTGTTCATGTTCTAATTTTCTTCTCATTGATCATGGCTTCTTTGGGGCTGTGTCTCTGGTCAATTCTCACACTGGGCAATTCCTGGTTAAAAAGCTTATGTCTCTGCTCCAGCTGACTTTTGCATGGACAGAACTGGAACTAGCTAGATGTTGAACACTGCTGTTCATTGTGGGTGCCAACAATTCTGAGTACTATACTATTGTTCATACCGGGATTGTCCTACCAGACACCAACAGTTCAGATCATTATCACACTACTACTAAAGGGTTATCTGATGAAGACTTGGCTCTATGTCCTGGCTCCTGGCATACTTTTGCTTCTGTGAATCTCCCTTGGAAGTCCTAACTGTCCTGAAGCAAACTTCTATAAGTTGGTGCCAGGGTCTCCCTGGCAGTAGAAAGAGGGGTAGGGGATAAATGGGGTGGTGTTGGGGGTAGGGTTGTGTTTTGTTTAAAAAAAGCCTTTGGGTAGTGTCTTTGGTTCTGATAATGTAGCCTCACTTCAGGTGGCCTAGGATATGCAGGAGCGATGCTGAGTGAGCTCTGTGAGCTTCAGTTCATTTTTTTAACTTCGGTTTTTTTTTTTTCAGGATTCTGGAAGTCCTATGCTATGAAGATAGTCAAAGTTGCTTGAAGAGCTATGACATGTCATGGGGATTGAACAAAAAATGTCTAATCATCCATCTTGCTGTTCACACAACCTCCTGCCTAGTTACTATGAATTGAAGTAAGCCTGATAGAATTTTGGTTTGGTATGTAAGCCTACTGAAGAGGAAGATGATTTGTATTCATTCTAGAAACCCCCTGGAGCAGAGATTGACTGAGATGTTTCAAAGAGTCGGGAGGTGGTGTGTCCCAGTCCAAATGCCCCTGAAAGCAGAGCCTAGCCACATTGTGCCAATGAGGTAGGAGGAGAAACTACAGCAAGAAAGGCCCTTGGGCTAGTCTTATATATAAATGACAATGTGCTGACTTTACCAAGCTCCAGAATATTACAGAGTCTCCTAAATGATATCTAGAATCACTCAAAATTGTTTGAACAAAGAACTGACACAGAGTAATCAGATGTACAATAAATGTTTTTTGGTCAGACTATGATATACAAATAATTTACCTAACCTGAAGGATTAATTTATTAGCATGTATATGTATGTATATCTGTGTATGTGTGCACACACGTGTGTGTGAGTGTACTTTGAGTCTGTGCGTGTGTGTGTGTGTGTGTGTGTGTGTGTGCACTGCTACAAATTATTAGTGAATTGGACTCTGAATTGAGCAGGAAGAGAAAAGCAGGGGAATCTTTGGAAATTTTACAGTTCTTTTTATGAACTCTAGCTTTCACTGGAAACAAAGTTCCATCTCTTGAAGAATATTTTTCTGATAAATTATTCTTGTTGTTGTTATTGTTGTTATTTTGTAGTTCAGTCATGTCCAACTTTTTTAAACCCCATTTGGAATTTCTTTCTCCAGTTCATTTTAAAGATGAGGTAACTGAGGTGAACAGGGTCAATGACTTGTCTAAGGTCATACAACTAATAAGATTCTGAAGCCATATTTGAACTCAGTTCTTCCTGACTCCAGGCCTGCCACTCTATTTACTGTGCCACATAGATTCCCAAAGATCAAACTATTACATATATTGTGTTCTTACTATATGCAAGGTATTGAGGTAGGCATTGAGAAAACAAATAATAGCTGGGTAGACATTTCTTGTCCTCAAGGAGCTTATATTATAAAGGATAACAACACATAAAGGGGAGCTCTAAGGAGTGACATACTCAGGCATTGTTGAAGATGTCTTAGAGGTGCTGTGGAGGCCTAGAACTGAGAAAGATAAAGGAAAAGTGGGGCTATTAAAGTCTAGGGAAGCTTTTGAGGCAGATTCCAATTCACTGGTTTGAAAGAGAGTGGATTTGATGGTGTGAATGTAGACAGCAGAGCTAGAAATGGCTAGAGTGCTAGCACCCTATGCCTTCAAATGATGAAAAACTACAATTTCCAAAGAAGTTGGACATTACTCAAAGGGCAATGGAAAGGTGCATGTTGGATATGATTAATTTATATCCCATTACAAACAAGGATTTATATGACAGAAAGAGTGCAAAGGATATTATCAGAGAAATGTTTGACTATGGAGGAAAAATATGAGCTAATCACAAAGAGAGCAAAGCATAGCAGATGAATGACTCTCAGCTCCATTAGTACCCAAGCAATGTCAAGAGAATACGATGAAGTCCATCAGCTTATGTGGTAAATATTGTCAATTTATGAGAGTGTGTTTATAAGAGTCAAACAGAGTGGGCATGGATGTTTGGGCTAAAACCTATTGGAGGGAATAGCCAGCCACGTCAACAAAATCAGCAATAGCAATAACTAACATCAATATACTACTTTTAAGCTTTGCATAGAACTTTATAATGTTATTTTCTCTTCACAACAACCATGGCAGATAGGCATTATTATTAGCCTCCATTTACAGGTGAGGAAACTAAGGCAGACAATGGTTAAGTGATTGAGTGATTGTTCTGGTCAAAATGCGAGTGTGTGAGGTAGAATTGGAACGTGGGTATTCTTGACTCCAGGTCTGGTGTTCCATGGGGTATTTAAGTAACAGCAATAACTGTAGCAGGAGTGGTAGTAATGATAAAAATAAAGAAAAGTAGCTCATATTTATAAGGTATTTGGGCATCCAAAACATAGATAGATAGATAGATAGATAGATAGATAGATAGATAGATAGATAGATAGATATACACACATATATATGTGCGTGTATATATGTATATATACATATATAGAATATATATGAATATATATATAATATCTCTTTATATACTCAAAATAATTTACTGAAAACAATAGAGCCAATATTAAAATTCTCATTTTAGAGATGAGGAAAGTGAATTTCATTCAAGGTCAAGGTCACACAGACCATGTCACATGAATAGAAAGAGGCTTGCCTGTGATTCAACCTGGACTTCTGAATCTGAATTTTTTATGATTTGCATTCTCCTACACTAAAAGAAATATTGAAAATTTTTTTGTTTGTTTATTTGTTTTAAGGCACAGTTATGGATCTCATGGAGAACAATGCCATGCTAATCAGCTGATTGAAGTACAGAGAGTTATTACTTTATATAAGTGGACCTTTTAGCAGTCCTAAAGCAATATTATGTAAGGCAAATTTTCCAACCCACTTGGGGAGGCAGGGATGGGGAAGATAAAATAGGGCCTCCTTGGGAGGGAGGGGACCTGCACAAGGTTCAGTGATACATGGCTACCAGACAAAGAAGCAAGAGCAAGAGGAGGAAAATTAGAGTCAGGGGTAAACACTCTATAAGTAATTGGGCAGAGTGGGGCAAAGGACAGCTCTTTTTTTGTGTGGGAGGTCTCGAGCCAAGCCCCTATCTGGTATGGTGGTCTCTCAGTGGCTATCCTTTCTTCTGCTTTCACTTGGAGGGTTTATTGAGGGGACCGAAGCTCTAAGTCAAGGGACAGGAATGGAGACAGAAAACACAGTACTGTACAATAAAGTTAACATAGATGGGTTTTTTGTTTGTTTTGGGGTTTTGGAATTCAAATTTCTTTCAGAATTCGTGACCTAAAGTCAAATTTCCATGACAATTGTCTGTATTTCATATATGATTTGATGAGTCATTTTATATATTATGGACTGTCCACAATGGGTTATTGATTTATACATCAGGACTTGAATAGACTTGATCAATAGGGTTACTCCCTACTCTACAGTAGATGGCTAACTCTTCATGTCCTCCCAATACTAGAAGACTCTCATTCTTGTCATTCCATAAATTGTCCATATTTGACCTACGTAACCTACTGATGACTTTTCTAAGGTTACTTTAATATCTTATGAATGGGAGCACTCAGTTCTCTGTTCTCTTATTCCTTCCTTTGGCTATATGACTATCACTGGTTCTAGTCATGCCTATCCCTAATACTGCTTCTTAAAATTTTGAACTTCAGCACATTGATGTCTGAAATATGTGCTTCCATTGTTCTTTGGATCCACTAAAATAATGATTATTCTGAAATTGTGGGGTTGAAACCAGAACATGTTGCTTGAAAATTCTAGCCATTAAAAAAATTGCGTTTCTTTCAAGCAGTTTTGGATCATCATTGAAAATGTTGCATAATTTCACAAATGGCTTTTGATCTAATTTCCTCCTATTCAATTAATATGTATCACAATTAATCAAATCTTAAATTCATTGCCTTATATTTGGTTCCCTTAAGGCATACTGAGTTTTAAATCACTTTTAGGAATAATGGTGGAAACAGTACCAATATCATCTACATTTCATATTGCCGTTTAGGAGCAATTGTGGCATTTCCTTTTCTCTCTTTAAATCCAAACATGATTGCTTTTTAGAGAACTTTGGTTTTTCATGTGTTTCTTGATGCCCGGTTTTAGCTTCAGTGGAAACTGTTACTAAGTACAAAGGGAAAATACTGATGAGAGGCAGTGATGTATAGAGGATAATATGCTAGACTTGGAGTCAGTAATACCTGGCTTCAAATCCCATACTGGACTCTTACTAGCTATGTGAAATTAGGCAAGTCATTTAATAACTTCTCTCTTACCTAGTTTGCCCAACTATAAAAAAAAAGCATAGCCAGTTAGGTTACACAGTGGATGGAGTGCTTGTCCTAGAGTCAGGAGAACCTGAGTTCAAATCTTTTTTTTTTTTTAATTAATAAAGTATTTTATTTTTTTTCCGTTACATGTAAAGATAGTTCTCAACCTTTGTTTATACAAACTTTACAATTTCAGATTTTTCTCCCTCCCTCCCCTCCCTCCCCCCTCCCCTAGACAGCAGGTAATCTGATACAGGTTATATATATATATATATGTGTGTGTGTGTGTGTGTGTGTGTATATATATATATATGTGTGTATATATATATATATACACACATAATAACATTAATCCTATTTCTGCATTAGTCATGTTATAAGAGAAAAAAAAATCAGAGCAATGATGGAAAACCTCAAAATAGAAAAAAACAACAGCATCAAAAACAAAAGAAATAGTATGGTTCATTTAGCATCTATACTCCACAGTTCTTTTTTTTTTTTTCCTGGATTTGGAGATCCTCTTCCATCATGAGTTCCCTGGAACTCTTCTGTACCATTGCATTGGTGAGAAGAATATAGTCCATCACAGTAGATCAACACTCAATGTTGATGTTACTGTGTACAATGTTGTTCTAGTTCTGCTCATCTCACTCATCATCAGCCCACACAAGACCCTCCAGGTTTCTCTGAACTCCTCCTGCTCATCGTTTCTTATAGCACAATAGTATTCCATTGTATTCATATACCACAACTTGTCCAGCCATTCCCCAATTGATGGGCACCCCCTCAACTTCCAATTCTTTGCCACCATGTGAAGAACAGCTATAAATATTTTTGTACATGTGGGTCCCTTTCCCCCTTCCATGATCTCTTTGGGAAAAAGACCCAAAAGTTGTATTGCTGGGTCAAAGGGTATGCACAGCTTTATCGCCCTTTGGGCATAATTCCAAATTGCTCTCCAGAATGGTTGGATCAGTTCACAGCTCCACCAACAATGGATTAGTGTTCCAATTTTCCCACAGCTTCTCCACCATTTATTATTTTCCTTTTTTGTCATTTTAGCCAATCTGATAGGTGTCAGGTGGTACCTCAGAGTTGTTTTTATTTGCATCAACCTGAGTTCAAATCTAACCTCAAACACTTACTAGCTGTGACTCTAGGTAAGTCACTTACCCAGTTCCTCACCAGTAATATGAGCTGGAGAAGGAAATTGCAAAGTGCTTAAGTATCTTTGCCAGGAAAGCCCCAAATTGTATCACAAAGTGCCAGATACAATTGAAAAATGACTGAACAACAACAAAATGGAGATGATACTTCTGACTTCATAAGTATCTAAGAAGTTTTCCCTAAATTAAAGAGAATGCTGGGCTTAAAGTCAGGCAAATCTGAGTTCAAATCTGTTCTCAGCCACTGTATATCTCTAGAAATGTCACTTAACATCTATGTCTGCCTCAGCTTCATTATCTATAAAATCGGAATCTTAATAGTACCCCCCTTCCCCCAGGGCTGTTATGAGGAACAACTGAGATCATATTTGTATAGCATGTAAAACAGTAGCTGGCACATTGTAGTTGCTTTATAACTGTTTATTTCCTACTTTCCTTTTCTCCTTCACAAGTTTGCTGTGTTCAAAATCATGAGCATAAATCATTATATCACAATTAGCTATTATTAAGAGATTTCGTAAACCTTGGACTAAGTTACTTTGGATGATACTTTCTGTTGTTGATGTGGCTGTCCACTCATTTCAGTCATATCCAACTCTTTGTGACTCCATTTTGGGTTTTCTTGGAATACTGGTTTACAATTTCCTGAGGAACTGAGGCAAACAAGATTAAGTGACTTACTCAGGGTCACACAACTAATAAGTGGCTGAAGCTAGATCTGAACTCAGGAAGATGAGTCTTCCAGACTTCAAGCTTGACACTCTATCCACTGAAGAAATTACCTGCCCTTCACCCCCAAACCTAACAGGGAATTAGTGTTCTTTTAACTGAGTCTTCAATGAAATTAAAATGAAAATAAAATAGTAATGCTAAAAGTTATGATGATTGTAGAATATAGTATTATTTCAATACCTAAAGAACTTGTGATTTACAAAGTATAGCTTTGTCCTCCAGGAACACAGATTGCAACCCTTTTTTACTTTAAAATATGACTTTCATGTGTTGATATAAATGAAAAAATTTCATCACTTTCTGTTGATGTTTCTTTGTGATTGGCAGGCTGATCAGTAGATAATAAATTGTGTGGTTCCATACTTGAACCTTTTTCACCTTGGTGGGATTCAGATGTTCCTATACTTCCATTCAAGCTTTTTCAGGCAGTCTGATAATAGAATTGGGATAGTCACTAGATGAAGCACAGGGTTAAAGATAAAATTGTTTCTAAGTTGGGGGAGGAGGGCAGTGTTAACCATATCTGTACATATCTGTATTTTCTGTGAGATCTAAGTACAATTCTGACATTTTCAAAGTCTTTACGTGGATACAATAGAGTTTGTGCCCTAGAATACACCTTTTTTTTAAAAAATTCCTTACTCTGTGATCTGGTCATTTCTACATTTACTTTTATTTCAACTATGAAAGATCAATTACATTTAATCGTGCAGACCTCAATCCACATTTTCAACTACATGAATCATGTTTCTCAAGACTCATACTAAATGTCATGTCCTTCATTAATCCCTTACTGATTCCGGTCCCCTTTCCTCTCAATCATAAGTGATCCTTTCTTCCTTTGAAATCTCCAGTGACTTTCTCTGTGACATAATCTAACACTTCATCATTTCATCTCTCCCAGCTCCTTGATAACAGTGGCTGTGTTTACCCTACCATAAGGCTTAACTTATTGTAGCTCTTTTCATCCATATACAAGCTATCTACTGTCTTACTGCAATTTTAAACTTCAATGACCTTAAAATATTGAGCTCCTTCATTTAAGCATTAATAAGCTTAAAACAGCATTAAGACCTTAGGGACATCTTATACACATTGTATATATTTTGCATTTATATATCATGGTATTTCTTCAAGTAGAATTTACGAACTTTTGAGAAGGGAGAGTGTTTTATTTTTTTCTCTGTGTCCACACTGTCTGACACCCTTGCATACAGTAAGCATTGAATGAGTGCTTGCTGAATAAATGAATGAAAGCAAGGCAAAACTAGAAGAAGCAAGCCTAGTCTTCACTCCACAAGCAAGAATTGGAGTAGGGCTTTTGTGAAGAAATAATAAAAACAAAAATAATATGACTCCCGTTTATATAGCACTTTAAGATTTGTTTATAAAGTATTGCTTCCTTTTTGTATTGTGTTTTGTTTTTTGTTTGTTTTGTGGGACAATGGGATTTAAGTGACTTTCCCAGGGTCACACAGCTAGTCCATGTCAAGTTTCTGAGGCCAGATTTGAACTCAGGTCCTCCTGACTCCAGGGCCAGTGCTCTATCTACTACGCCACCTAGCTGCCCTACTTTCTTCTTGTAATATCTCCTCCCTTAGAGAAAATTCAAAGGTGATTCATCAACCTGTTTTTATATTGCCTGACATAATTTTCGTTTTATTCTCCAAATTCTGAAATATACTGGGAGTGGCCAGGTTTCAACAATTGCATACTACAGAGAACAGAGAAACTATATTGTTTCTACAATGGTACTACATCTCCCCAAATTCAGTGGGGTCCAGCTAATTTTCTTATTTAAAGCTTTCTTCATTAGGGAAATATGAAGAACTACAGCAAGATAATACTTTGCTCTTGGTTTTTCCTTTGTATGGAATATTTCCAAACCTTTTATTAGAATTTCAGAAGACAAAGGAGGATTCCACTTTAATTCTGTGCCAGATCTGCTTTGTCATTTCTTTCAGCCTCTCTGTGTTTGATACCTTGTCACCAAATGCACAAACATCTGGCCTTGGGCATATACCTACTCGGCATGATTCTTGATTTACAGTAATGATTTTCAGGGTTGTCTACTTTTTCAATTACAGGTTCAAAGTTATGCTGGTGAACATGTGTCCTGCCTCACTATATTGATTTAATCTTTCTCCTCTCCAGTTCATTGGGCTCATTCATCAGTTGCTGTCATTCATAAGAATCAGCATATTGGCAAATTCTGGATTAACTGTATAAAATTTCTCTCTAAGGCTGTACTCTTTCTGGGGTGGCTTCTCTATTACATATAGGCGGTTCTTATTGTTCTATTCCAATATTTGCAGATTTACTGTGGCATTAAAAAGATAGCAATGAAGGCCCCCACAATCTACTTTCTAATGGATGGCTGATTTACTTCTACTTTTTCTTAACTATACAAGACATGCATGAATACCAAGCTTTAGTTCAACAGAAAGCAAATGTCTCTCTGCCTTTGTCCACTCAATTCAGCATCTTCAAAGTGGATATTTTATCCTTTCATTTACAACCTTTCCCCCAAATGATCGTTACTTAAGAGCAGAAAAAAACAATATTAAGAAATTAAAGAACTTCTATGTTTTGCAGAAGATTGAAATTTTATAGTCCTTTAGAGTTTTTTAAAAACTCTTTTTTTGGTTATATCTCTTGCCAATTTTTCCCCCAAGTCACAGATGCCAATTCCTATTCAGCTGCTGTTCTGTTTCTTACCAACACTCTGCAGATCAGATGGGTAACATTCCAACTGAAATTGAATCATTTGAGTAGGAAATAGCTTCTGAAAATCTGTTGCCTTTTCCCTTGTTTCCCTCTACCTCCCCACCCTTTCACCTGTTTGGTGGAAATTTTGTTGTTTAACTTTAAATTTCTGACACAGGATAATTCAAATATTGGTAGAATTCACTTTTGATCACACACTAAAGAAAAGAAGGAAAAAAAAAACCTCAAAGTAGAAGAAAATCTTTTATTTCCCCCAACAATACTATTATAATAAGAATTGCTATAAAACAAAAGACTCCTAAGCCCTAGTCAATTATACAGATATTTTAAGCAATGCTCAGTGTAATTATATTCTAGGAAATTTTTAAATTTCAACCACCTTTCTATGTATTCATAAGATTTAACCTATCAACAGCAACAACCAATTCTTACCAACATTTAATTTGGCCAAAATGATCATTTCAAAATATGATAATATTATGATACTGAATATGTATGTATGTGTATATAAATACATAAATATACATCATAATACTATAACACACACATATATGTATATACATACATACATATACGCACATACTATGATTATTATCTTTATAGGTTATTTCTCTCCAGGGTTGACTTAACAACACAAAAAAGAAATTATTTTTTAATAGCCCAGATATGTGGGTGATCATTATTGAGGTAGGAATCATCTCTTAACCAACTGACTATGCACAAAGTCAGTACAAGGTTTAGCCAAAAGCTAGAATAATAGTCATAACTGAAATTAAAACAATTCACTGTTGAACTATTTAAATGATTAATAACATAATGTTTAACTAAAATGACATTGATGATGATAATAATAATTGAAGGAAATAATTTAACCAGTATAAATTAATAGCCATTAAAATAGACACCAAAATACAATTGTTACCAAATATTCAATTGACTCACAAATTAGAAATACATCGTAGCCAAGGGTATAATTCATGCCTTTGTATAATTCACTTGTACAATCTTACAAACTGAGGAGAGTAATAGATGAATATAAGCAGTATTGCCTCATACAGAATAGAGAACCAGTGGAAATGAAAATTATTTTAAAGTATGTATGGCAAGGGATTAACTAAAGAAAGATATCTCAAAGATATGTATGGATAAAAGGAAAAGTCCATCAGTGGAAGAAAAATGGAAAAGGTGTATTCAACTGGTTTGTTAAATATTTGTAAAACTGGTTACACTGGACTGGACTTTGACATTATGTTACTAAATGGATTTATAGGGAAAGTAGTAAAAGTACTAAAGAGAACAAAAATATAAAAGTGACCAGGTTGAACCAAATAGATGGTAGATACTGTCTTCCATTTTTTTGGTGAACATGTTGGTTGCTTGATAAGGCAGAAAAATACATTTGTGTAAAGAACACTGCTAAAATGAGCTTAAGAAGAGAAACAGCCATTTAATTAAAAGGAATAACAAGAGATATCAAATTCCTGATTACCTGAGAGAACACTGCCCCCCCCTTCCCCCAAGATAAATGTCCTTAGAAGAACTATTTGAAGGCAGAGCACTGAGTTAAGGATAGCTACAGGTCATTTTGGGAAATCCCAATTTCCTAGATTCCTTCAAGACTTCAAATTCTGTCTCATTCAGAGAACCTGTTGTGGTCCCCATTCCTTTCCCTGAAAACCAGTTCAAGTCCGTTCCCCCTTTAGATTGCTCCTTGAAATAACCTACTCTTTCTATATTTTGTGTGTTCCCAGTTGTTTTTTTGTCTCATCAATTAAAATGTGAACTCTATGTCAGCAGAGACTATGTTTTTATTTTCCATGTATCCCCAGTATTTATCACAGTACCTGAAACAAACTAAGCACTTAATATCCTTGTTGACTGACTATCTCATATATGACTGTTTCAGAGTTTTGATGGCTATAATTGAGAATTTATAAATGAAATTATATGTTTATGGCCTTATAAGGACTGCTTGTGTCATTTCAGCCACAAAATGAATATTTTAGAGTTTCATATTATAGAGATGAGTCACTGCTTATGAGCAAGGCCTCATTTGAAACATTAATAGCTATAGGCATATCAGACATTACTATGATGAAATCTAAATTGCTAAGGAAAGGCACTATTGACCTCTAGACTGTGATGAAATAATGGGATTTAGCAGATACTCAAAGACCCACCTGGAGATTAATCTATACTGATTGAATCAAGTGAGAGTGATTGACTGCTGATTAAGCCTACTTCAAGTTAACTGGATTGTAATCACACCTGGCTAGCCCTTAAGAAGGTATTGTTCTCAGAAGCTAGACTGTGAATTCAACTTGAGAACACCTTCAAAGCCAATGGATTTGGATGACACCAACCAATCAGCTTGAAGCAGTGTGTAAGGACCGCCTCTGTTCCAGAGGTATAAAAAGCTTCCACAATCAGCTTCCTGGAGAGAGATCATGATTGAAGCAGGCTTGTGGCAGAGGACTTAAGGAAGAACCAGACCAGGCTGGAACTCTAGGCTAAATAGGCTTTTTTCTTAATTTTCTGAACTCCATGGGAACATCTGTATGCTTTAATAAATGTTTAATGCCCAAGAATTTGTGCTAAAGCTTCTAATTTAAGGCAACCACAATTTAGATTTTAAACATCACAAGACACATCTACAACATGAATGAGGTGTACCTAATTTGTCCTTTATTACTCTATAGTCTAAGAGGGACAGAGTAGGAAAGAAAAGCTTTGCTTCCGGTTTGCTATGAGCTATGCAGATTAGATGAAATGTGTGATTTTGTGGAAAGTTTACTTGAAAAAACAGAATTGCTTGCTATCTGAAGAGTGGACTGGGAAAAGGATGCATGACCCTATCACTATCTATAGCATAAGAGGGAGAAACTACTAAAAGCCCAAGGAAGTTATCTGACTTATGGCTACTTGTCACTAAAATAATTTAATACACTACCCATTTTAAAACGGCTTGGCTGTGTGCTAAAAGATTTAGAAGACATTTGTTCATGGGTTGTTCTGGTGAAAAGTCATCCCTATTTCCTCATGAGGCTCTCTGGATTCAGGTACATAGTTCTTTACATACATGCATTTCATCACCAGGCTTAAAGACAAACCCTTTCTATATCTGTAGGACCTATAATAGCTTGTACTCTCGGTATAAATACTTCTATAATTTAGGTTCTCTTCTTTCCCATGAAGAGGCATCAGAGTAGAGTTTGTTAGTCTTCATATGAGGTAGTCACAACATCTATTATTCCCACCCTCCCCCCCAACCGCATACAGGTAAGGGAATTAATGCTCGAAGACTTAAGTATCTCACCCACAGTTGCATAGTTCTCAAGTAACAGTGCCAGTCTTTGAATCAAGGATTCTCCAACTCCATGTATATATAGCATGTTACTATAGTATGCTGATTAATAAAGCATTATGTAAAGACATAAAGTTATTTTTTCTCAGTAAACATAGTTCAAAGGTTTGTGGAGTTGAAAGGGACCTTTGAGGTTATCTTGTTCAACATCCTCATTTTATGGATTAGGAAACAGACCCACAAAACTTATCTGACTTGCCAAAGGTCACAGAGGCACTACATGTCACAAACAGTATTTAAATGAAGATTTTGTGACTGAAAGTTCAGCACTCTATATCCACTGTACCCACAGAGTCACCCCAAGACACATAAAGGAGCTCGTCTTCCTTAAAAGTTGTTTATAACAAAAATGTGATGGAATACTTTCAATATTTGATGACACTTCTTCCACAGTATAAAAAGTAAAACAAACAATCATTTTGAAAAGGGGCAAAAAAAGGTGAATGACTGGAGATAATCTTCTGAATTTAGTGGCATCAGGAAAAAATGGCTGTAAACAAAATTGTGAAGATGAAGATTCCCTTTAGAGCTTACAACGTCTCCTTTCTTTGCCCTATTCTCCCTGTAGTAGTACTTATACTTCCCCTCCTTCAGGGGCTCAGCTTACACTTATCAACACTTGCCCTCAGGAAAGGAACTGAAAATAATTCAGGCTGAAGCATTAATAACTGGTAACAGCTTAAAGCATAACTCCCCACAGGGGAATTCATGTTTTAACCAGAGGACGTGATATTAAACTCAAGGAATGAGTCTCTAATTGTGAGATTTCAGATACTAGATAATAGTCTTGGGGGGTACTTTTGGGGGAGAATAACAGCACATTACTTTTAAGCATCACTGAAATCCTGCCACATCAAAAATTACCTAAACCACCTACATGATTCCAGATCTTACCCTAGGTTTGCATCATTTTAGTTAGACTCTGACTCTCCAGTTATCTATGAACTTGAATTTCAAGCATAGAGGTTATTCTAGTTGTTATTAAGATAACTAAGTACCCCTCCATGGTTATGTTTATGAAAAATAATACATGACATAGAAAAGTAGGCCAGCCTTGTGAGGCTTTTGTAATAGGAGTTCATAGGAAACTGAGCCCATTCAACTCTCCTTTTTAAACTGCATTAATGCAAGTATTCCCATCCCTCCCAGATAGCATGTCCTTTCACTTTAAACAAACATAAGCATATTTCTTATCTTATACACATATATTAAAAAGTGAGTGTTTGGGGACGGGTTCTTTGATTATTCTGAGTTAGTCTACTTTTGTGATTTTGGTGAAACCCACGGGGCATGGGAAGAAAGAACCATGCATTGCTAAAGGGATTTTAGCCATCTCAAGGTTTATTTTCCCTTCTTTCACTTGACTCACCAAGTGCTTCTGAAAAACAGAATCATTCCGAAGCCTTACATAAAACCACTATCTCCAGAGATTCCTGCTAAAGCTTTAATGGCTTTGTAAGTATTGAGATGCCATATACAATTAGGGAATTACAATGAATTATGCCCTACTTGTGGGCAATTCTTTCACCTTAAAGATTTCTTAAATCCTGTTCTTCCCTCTCCCTCCTCCCTTTCTCACTTGACCCTCCCCCTACTATGACATAGTTCCTAAAAGACTGACTTTCAAGCTTGATACTCACAGAGCAACAAAACGCGTGTATATTAAAAATAAGTTTGGCATTTGACATTAGGAATATAATTTTCATCATGACATTGTATTGTCTGTGGTACATATGGTGGAAAAGATGAATGAATCCTTGTGGACCATTTCAGTTTCTGGTCACTGCTCTATCATATACAATCCCTAGGGCTCATGTGCCTCCTTTATTCCATTTCTGGCAGCCTTTTGTAAATTGGAGAGTTCCTATTCTCATCCACTCATTCCTTTACTGTCATAACAATCCCATTTTGTATTGGAAATTGGTCTTCTCTGAGGCTTAAATATTGTTTTATGCTCTTTATGGTTTCTATATTCCAAATGAAAACCAAGATTTACGATGCCCTAGAGGGACCACTTGGTTTCAGTCCTTCAAAGAAAAATGTTACATTAAAGACAGTCTTGGTAACCCTGCAGTGTATCAGAAATTTATTATGAAATATAAACTGTGCTAGAAGAAGAGAGATAACAGCACACATGGCTACAGAGCTGACAGAGTTTAATTATTTTATGTTTTAATGTGAGGTTATGAATATTTACAACATTTCTGAAATTATTGGGTATTTCCCCCCCTCTATAAGGCAATTTTCTATATTGGAGTGACTCTAGACAAAATGAACTCTCCTCCTCATGTCAGCTTCTCCAAGTATGCTCTGTATATCACTACACAGAAAGTTGTTAAACAACCTCAAGGGTATTCATCTGCTGTCTTGTGGAAGAAGAATTTGTCTTTTAGAATGAATGTGAAACCTTAATAAATTCCAAAGAATGTTATATACTTTTTCGTCCTACAGAAGCAAAAGCAATGATCATCTCCAATGTTTATTTTCACAGAATTATTTTCATGATTTATTTCTGACCCCTAAGAGAGTAGCTCACAGAGCAGAACCTACATAGAGATTGTGTGCAAAAGGGCAGAGAAAGGAAGAGTATTATCATTTCAGGCAAGCAATTGTTTCTGAACTCCACATTCACTTTTTTTTAGGACTATGGAGAGACAAAGTAGTTTGGTAACTAGAAAACCAAATTTGAGTTAGCAAGACATGGGTTTAAATCCTGCTTCTGACTCATTGTGGTTGTGTGACACTGAGAAAATCACCTAACTTTTCAGTGCCAAAGGAAACTTTTATTTATTTACAATATAAACATTTACACTATAAATCGTAAATTGCATAACAGTTGTTAATCTGCATTGCTACATGAGGTTTCCTCAAGAGAAGTTCCTTATAACAAAAAAAGTAGAGGTCAGAACACACCTATGCAAGTTTAGCCAGAAAAAAAAAAAAAATGTGATGATTTTTTTCCCCTCACAGTCTGGTCTAATCTAGCCATAGGCAAAACTGTGAAGTAGTTAGACTGTATATTTAGGCATGCTCTCTGTCTATAGTATCTGTTTCCTCTATTCTTCTTTATCCTTGCCACCCCCAACACCCTTCTTTTGCACCTATGAAAATGGTGGGAGGACATTGTGGGAAGATGGTGGAGTAAGTCAGAAATTTCCCGGCTCTCCAGATTTTCTCAACAAACAGAAAGAAAATCAGCATGAAACGAACATATTGCTTCAAAAATATAGGGGTAATGCAGTTTTCTTCCTAAAACTTGTTGAGAAGACCTCAGAGAAGACTCCAGAGGATGAGATTTGGCCTGAGAGCAATGTAAACACCTCTAGGCTAACTTCACTGAATCAACAAACAGTAGCCCCTAAGGAAAGCAGATTAGGTCTCAAGAAATTTCACCTCACTAACTTTTACCTCATAGACTTTCTCTAAAGAACAGAGATGACTGAGTGGGGGAACATTGAAGGACTTGCTATGTCAGGAAGTTAGGCCTAGCAGATATGATCCCTGGTTGTAGGTGAGGAGGAACAAACACAGGCCCAGTGAGTGTGGTACCACAGGGAGCAAGGACATTTTGAGTCAGTGTGGCAGTGAATAAGGGCATGAAGAGAGGTGTCCCTGAGGTTGAGTCCAGATAGAATTCAGTAAAGAACAGTCAAAAGGACCTGAGGCTTAGGGTAACATTACCCACAACTTGGAAATAATAATAATAATAATAATAATAATAATAATAATAATAATAATAATAATAAAAGTCTAAAAGTAAAATTAGAGTAATAAAAAATAAAAAATGATTGATCAAAAGAAAAAACAACAACCATAAATAGTTACTTTGGTACTTTGATTCATATTCAGAGGAAGATAGTCAGGTTACAAAAAATAAGCTACTACTACCCTACAGGGTATTGTCAAGTGGTCATAAGCCCAGAAAGAAATCATGGAAGATCTTTTAAAAATTCTGAAATCAAAGAGAGAATGAGGGGGAAAAATTAGAAAAAATAAAATAAAAACAATTAAAGAAAATTATGAAAAGAAAGCTAGCCAACTGGAAAAGGAAATAGAAAATCATAAAGAAAAAACTATAAAGGAATTAAAAAGTCAAATAAGAATGAGGAAAAATTAGAAAAAAATAAAAGTAATGAAGGAAGATTATGGAAAGAAAGTTAACCAATTGGAAAAGGAGGTACAAAACCTTAAAGAAGAAAATAACTCCTTGAAAACTAGAATTGGACATGTGGAATTGAATCATGTTACATCAAGATGTAATAAGACTAGAAAAATAGAAGAGAATCTGAAACACTTCAGAAAAAAAACAAACACACAGATCTGTAGAACAGATCAAGGAGAGACAATGTAAGAATTGTCAGACTGCCTGAAAGTTATGATATGATCAACAAAAGATTCTACATACAACATTACAAGAAATTATTAATGTAAATTGCCTTGAAGATCTAGAACAAAAAGGTAAAGTAGAGATAGAAAAACTATATATATTCACCAATCACCAAGTAAAAGAGGTCTTACGAAGAAAACTTGTAGGAATGTCACAGCCAAATTTCAAAATTCCCAAGGTAGGGAGAAAATACTGTAAACAACAAGAGAAAAATCTATTTAAGTATGGCAGAAAAACAATCAGGATTTCACAAGACCTAGCAGCTTCTTTAAGGAAAGACCGTAGATCTTGCAACAATATGTTATGAAGATTAAAGAAGCTGGGTTGTATCCAACAATTACTTACCAGCAAAGTTGAGTATAAGCCTGAATTAAAAGAAAAAAAGATATTTGATTAACTAAAAGACTTTCAGGTATTTATAACAAAAATACCAGAACTCAATGGAAAATTCCATATAAAAGATCCAGAAGAAATATAAGGAAATCATTAAAGACAAATTATAAGGTACTGGTAAAGGTTAAACTGTTTAATTATGATATATCAAAATGTTATCAGTATTTTTAAGTGTTATCCTTACTAAGTTAGTTTGAAATAAAGGTTGTATCTGAGTTGTCTATGATGGGATGATTCCAAAACCAAACAAAAACACACAAGGAAATTAGTAGGAAAAGGCAAAAGGAGCAATTATATCATTAAAAGGGGTATGAAATGAAACATTAAGACAGAAGGAAAAGGTAGGGGGGAGGGGTTAAAGTTGGAATCTTATGCTTATCTGGGTTTAAGAGGAAACAAATTATACATCTGAAGAGGTTGAGAAGTCTTCTGAACATCTAGATGGTGGTAGCCATCTATAGTGTGTGTGTGTGTGGGGGGGGAAGGTAAGAAAACAAAGAAAAAAGATCCAAAAATACCAAATCTATAATGGTGAAATGTCAGGTAATGGGACTGACAGAAGGGATATGATAGGATAAGATTATAAACTTGAAAGGTGATCTACTTCAGTGTTTTTTTTTGTTTTGCTTTGTTTTTCTCATTTTACTCTTAAAGCAATTGAGGCATAAGCACTTAATTGATTTGCCTAGGAATAGACAGGTATTAGGTGGGAGAACTGGAAATCAAATAGACCATCTGCCTCCAAACCCAACCTTGTTTTTATTTCACCACACTGCCCCACAATATTTTTGTTAGCAAGGAGAAAGTCCATGTAATTGCACTTGAATTGTAATATGTTGGTAACAGTCCATTCATGCAGTTAACCATAATCTTCCTTCTCCACTTCCCACTAACCCATTCCCCCTTCATATAGATTGAATAATTTGATCATTGACAATGCTATACTAAGGATTAGTGAAAATCCAGCAGTTCAACAGCTAAAAAAGTAAGAGAGTCCAGAGACAACTGGAATCCAGACCAGTCCAGTTTCCCTGAAGAAATCTCACACTCAAGAAATACAAGATTTCAAAGACTTTAAATCAACAGTTTTGTTTTCTCTTCTGTTATTATATAACAGAGTAATATGTATTCTCTTCAGAGGCCCTCCCTCTGCAGGAAGTGTCAAAGCATTGGTTCATGAGGGACCACCCCTCTGGACAAAATTTCCCCTTTCTTCTTTTCCTATATTGTTATCTACACATTGTTTGTTAGCATAGGGTGTTATATTCTGTTATTTTTTGCTATTTCATCAAGGAAACACTGTTCCTTGAAGAAACAAAGGGGAGAACATGTTAAGATAATGGAGTTTGGTAGATGCCCAGGGAACTGACTTGATTGATTTAGTAGTGTTTGAATTGGGTATGAATGAAGAACTACTAAGTATGCACTTAAAGGAGTGTTCTCAAGAGGCTATTGACTCCTGCATCAGTAGGAGATCACTCTCAGCCAATCAACTTGAAGAGCCTTCCATTTTTGGGAGGAGGAAACAAAGTAGGAAGTCATTTAGACTTTCAAACAACACACCTTAAACTTAAAATGTTTAAAGTCAGGTTCAGCTAGGTGGCACAGTGGATAAAGCATAGGCCCTGGATTCAGTAGGACCTGAGTTCAAATCCAGCCTCAGACACTTGACACTTACTTGGAGTGTGACCCTGGGGAAGTCACTTAACCCTAATTGCCCTGAAAAAATAAGTTTAAAACAAAACTCTCTGTGTTCCAAATATTCACAATTAAGTTTTCACATTACCATTCATGATTCATTTATTTATTTTTTTACTTCTAAGGCTAAACAAAGGAGTTTTTTTTTCATCTGTCTGATCATCAACCTTCAGATCTAATCAATTAACAAATATTGCTAATATGTTCTTTCTAAAAATCACCTACCTATTTTCTAATGCCAAAGCCATGATTTAATTCTTGTTCCATCATCTCAGGCCTGTATTGCTATAATAACCTACAATCTGTTGACTATTCCAATATTTTCCTATGTAATAAGTTCTATACACAGCTTTTAGAGATATTTTTCAGAAATACAGTTCTATCTTGTCAATATTCTGCTAAAGAATCTATAGATTCTCTTCCTTATCCCCTATTCATTCAGATCTGAATTCTTAGCTGGAGATTGAAAACTTTCCATAAATATCAAATCTTTTTGTCATGTTGTTCTCTTTATCATTGGTTCTTCAACCTCCTATTTTCCAAATCCTGTTACCCAAAATGCTCCCAAAGTACCATATTTCTTATTACCTTCCTCACCATATATCTATACTACTACATATTGCTATAAATCTAGGGCTATGGACTATATTTATTAGCACACACATACATGTTTGGTAGCTGTAAAGTATTTCTATATCTGATGATATATACATATATTTAAGCATAGACATAGTGGATGTAGTGGTGGGGTGGGAGTAAAAAAATTCATTCTCCTAAATTCAAATTAAGCTTCAGATGGCTACTAGCTATGTGACCCTGGGCAAATCACTTAATCCTATTTGCCTCAATTTTCCTAATCTGTAAAATGAGCTAGAGGAGGAAATGACAAACCACCTTCGTATTTTTTAAAAGAAAACCCAAAAATGGAGATATGAAGAGTCCTACATGACTGCAACAATTGAGCAACAATAAGATCTAATACATTATTTTATGCTACCTTAGTATTTCAAGTATCTGGATTTTCATTTGTTTTTTAGGGAATCTGATTATTTTAAAGTTATTCATACTTGACCTTTTTTTAGGTCACTTGTCTTAATAGTAGACAGCTTCATATACTTATTTTAATTGTTTAAAACACAAATATAAACACAAATGTACTATGACCATCTGTGTATGAATCATATTTTAATTGATACTATCATTACTTCTAATTTTATGAATAAAAATAGCTATTGGCAGACAATGGGAATAATAACAAGTTTTTTTCTGGTTATAAGAAATTCTATGAAATTATATCTATCTATCCCCACATATAATTATGCATAAACATCGTGGGTTATACATATACAAAAATTTTTGTGTAAAACATTTTTGGTTTCTCACAAACTGGAAATGCTAATAGCCTATAGACCTATAATAATGATAATAACAATAATAGCAATAATAAAAATAACAATAATGATAACAATCACAGCAACAAAAGCAATTATAATAACTAGTATTTTGCAAGGATACTTAAACTTGTTTCTGTCATGGACATATTTGACCATCTGTTGAAGCCTATGGACCTCTAAATGGAATATTTTGAATGCATAATATAAAATATATAACATAATAAAGGAATCCAATCATACTAAAATACATAGATCTGTTTTTTAAAACGTTCCCATACCCAAGATTAAAAACCCCTTAATACACTTAAAGATTAGCAAAATTCTTTATACATTCTATTTGATCCTAATGTAACTACATTTTATATATGCTATTATGTTATTAACTCTTAACAGAGGAGGAAACTGGCTAGAAAAAGATAAAAGCTTTGGATTGTACAATTAGTAAGTTTCTGAGGGATGCTAGGATCCCAGTTCTTCTGACCCAAAGTTCATTGCTCTATCTCCTAAGCTTACTACATGTTAGAGGAATGCAACATAAACTAACTGTAAAATCTGACAGTGTTGCTAAGGTTTGGGTTGGTTTTTCTTGGGTTATTAGGGGAGGGAGGAATAGGAGAAGAGAACTAAATTCAAGACTCACAGTTTCAATATGAACAATTGAGTGATTAACAAAAGAGAGATGGAAATCAAGTGGATTGTAATATAGTTTTTGCCAGAAATAGACAAAAGATCTAAAAATCTGGGGCAGCTAGGTGGTGCAGTGGATAAAGCACCGCCCCTGGATTCAAGGGGACCTGAGTTCAAATCCGGCATCAGACACTTGACCCTTACTAGCTGTGTGACCCTGGGCAAGTCATTTAACCCTCATTGCCCCAGGGGAAAAAAATTAAAAAGAACTAAAACTCTTAAGTAAATCACAAAATCCTAAACCTTCTAGCAATGGGTATAAATTTCAATAAAGTTAAAATATAAGAAAACCAGATTGTTCGGGACATCAAAATCAGGTGTCCCCATGTAGATGATAAGTTTCCTGAGGACAGGAATGTCACCTTCTATTTCTTTAGGTAAGGAAGATACACAATAAAATCCTATTTAAGTCAATTAATTCTCCATTTTATATAAAATAACATTTTAACAAAATATTAAAAACTCTTTATGCCCTGATGAATTCCACATCCATAAGATTATGAACTTTCAAAAACATCAAAGATTTTCTCATTTAACACTTTCTCATTTTGAAACTTCTTCAAAAGCTGGCTCCAGGAGTCCTGCTCCTTGGCCTTCTTTCACCTTATTCCACATCATTCACAGCAAAAGGAGACTACTTACATTTCACCAAATGGGACTTTCTATTTCTTGCCTCCAGGCTTTTGAACAAGCTTGAATGCATTTCCTTCTCTCCTAGCCTCTAAAAATCCATAGTTCTTTCAAGGCTTAAGTGAAGTGTCAATTAATGTAAAACATGACTTGATTCCTCTAGCCATGCATCTTCACTGCCAACATGGTATACACTTTTTCATCCTTCATTTTGGAAGAGTAACAATGACATCAGAGGTGATATCTTAACTCATGCATATGTAACGATTGGAATGACGCCACCTGCTGGAGACTTACTGTAGGAAAGCTCCATCATGAGGAGAAGGCCTCTGAGGGCAAGGCCATGCAGCTTTTCTTTGGCATCAGGAAGTGATGTTTGCTTGTGAGAGGAAGAGGGGGTGAGGCTGGCTCTCTTACTCTCTTTCCTCGGGACTCAGGTGGAGAAGGGCATGAGAAATGTGATCTCCCTTTAATAGATAGATGAATCTAGGCCTTTCTCTTTCTTTTCACCAAATTCTTATTCTCCTTAATAAATGCTTAAAAGTCTAACTCTTGCTAAAGTTTATAATTTATTGGCGACCACTAATTAGATATCTTAGACAGACTAGCTGGAATTTTAGCCCCTTACATATAAATTGGCTTGTTTGCTTTTGCTTTTGTGGGACAATGAGGGTTAAGTGACTTGCCCAGGGTCACACAGCTAGTAAGTGTCAAGTGTCAGAGGCTGGATTTGAACTCAGGTCCTCCTGAACCCAGGGCTAGTGCTTTATCCACTGCACCACTAACTGCCCCCCACCCCCATAAATTGGCTTTTAAGTGAGGTGGTGTTGTTAGCTTCATTCTCTCTGCCAGATTCATCAGAATCCAATGGCAAGAAAGAAGTCAGAACAACTGGTGATTGTCCAAGATACAGTGGATGAATTTGGTGTCTTTGATGTCTGACCAAGTTCTAATTTCTCTTTAGTCCCTGCTTCAGTTGCTTTTATGGCTTTTGGAAGAAATTGTTCTTATCTACTGGTTCTACCAAAATAAATCTTCATGTACTTGGAGTAGACATACCCGTGACTCACTGATGGATTTGAGACCTGTTGGTTACCTTCAACCTGGTTTAGACTGTCTACTGAAACTGTTTTACCAGGGTGTTGCTGCTTTGCCTGCTACAACCACAGGTAAGAGTGCCAGGTGGATACCAAAGGTGGATGGATGAACAGCCCTGGAAAAGGCTCAGCAAGCCCTCATACTAGATGTACTTAGTCCTGGCACAGTGGATAGAGTGCTGAGCCTGGAATCTGGGAGACATTTTCCTGAGTTCCAATCAGGCTTCAGATGTTTACTAGCTGTGTGACCTCAGCCAGGCCAGGTAATTTAACCCTTTTTATCTCAGTTTCCTGATCTGTAAAATGAGCTGGAGGGGAAAAAATTGCAAACCACTCCACCATCTGCCAAGAAAACCCCAAATGGGTTCACAAAGAGTCAGATAGGACTGAAAATAACTGAGTGACAAAAATATACCTAAAGTATTTTCTAAACATCAAAGCAAAACAAGACATCAGTGTTAGTTACTCAGGAAGACCTAGTCCCAAACCTCACAGACACATCAGCTGTGTGACCCTAGGCAAAACACTGAATGTTTTTCAGGCTCAGTTTCCTGACAATAATAGTATTTAACCTCACAGGGCTGTTTGTGAGCATCAAATGAGAAAACATATATAAAGTGATTTAAAACCTTAAATTTCTCTATAAATATTAGCTGTTATCCTGCATGCTCTTTCTTTCATTGTATGAATTTTATTTTATTTTATTTTTGCGGGGCAATAAGGTTTAAGTGACTTGCCCAGGGTCACACAGCTAGTAAGTGTCAAATATCTGAGGCTGGATTTGAACTCAAGTCCTTCTGAATCCAGGGCTAGTGCTTTATCCACTGAGCCACCTAGCTGCTTTCTCATTGTCTGAATTTTATAATAACAATAATAACCTATTCTATACAAGAACACTGAAAAGAAATAACAGCCTCCCCCTATCCCTACCCCACAACATATAGACATATTTTCCATAATTTTCCCCCATCATCATGCACAAAAGAATTAGTAAACAAAGTTTATCTGAATCAATGATTTTCCAGTGAGATTAGATCAAAGGTTTTCATGCAGGTATGTTTTCCTTCCTGATCCTTACATCTCCAATATTTACAAGTAACATTTTAAAAAATTGGATTTGTTCTTTTATTTGTATAGGGTGAGCCGAGAGTCACAATGTTTTAATAACTTTTTGAAAAGTAGTTTTTCTTTATTTTTTGTCATTTACAAGATTTGACTTTTTACAGGTAATATAAATTTATTTTCTATATATACTAGATATGATGATATGGTATTATAAATTTGGAACAAAAATAAAGGAGTTATTAAATATTGAAACCCCTTCATGACGGTTGGCTCAACCTGTATAAGAACCTCTGGATGAGGTAACTCCATCATCTAGCACTTGTTTTTGCAACTTATTCACTCTAGGCAACTCTAGACTCCAAGCCTTAGTGCTCTAGGCCCTAAAATCCAGAGGTTAAGTGATTTCCCCAATGCTATACAGACAATACTTTCAGAACCAGGCAGAACTTGGAACAAAGTCTTCCTAACTCCTCCACTGATAATCTATCCATTTTAACATACTGCCTTTCAATAAATTCACATGGTGATGTATTTTTAAGAAAGATCAACTATATCATTAACCTTCAAAATTGATAAATGTATTTCTATGTGACCTAAGAAAATTTTGTAAAGCTACCATTTTCTACTTCTCCCTCTTCCCCCCTCCAATTGACTAATCCAGGAATTTTCTTTTCATACAAAATGGAGAAACAAAAGGTATCGGTTCCTTTGGTATGTTTCTTCATAACTGAAACATTTCTATCAATGCCAAATTGTATTTGAATGTGGATTCACATGCTCTAGCATATCTTACATTTGCTTAATAGTGTTGCTTTTATAATGAAGAAAAAGGCCAATGACATTCACATACTATACACAACATTTGTCACACTATAAATATGTTAATATTATACACCATCCTAAAAACAATGGGTGAATCATATAGTTTAACAAGCAGAAATAGCAATTGACATATGGAGGAAAAATATGGAAGTATTAGGAAAAGAATTTTCATAAGGGACAGTGCTCTTTTATATTATAACTATTTACCTCTCCAGCATGACTCTCAATGATGAGAGGTTGAATTTAACATGGATGGCCTGATTGAAAAGTGAATGAGTGGCCCTTGACTAATTATAAGTATTTCAAGTATAGACTTCATCAATTACCTTGGTTTCCTTTTTATTTTTTATATCAGGGTTTTAGAGATTTAGTTTGGGTCTTCTATTATCCTCAAAGCTATTAGGAAATTTATAGTTTCTCTATGAAATGGATTGCTTTAGAAATTCTGGTTTTCTTAATTTGTATCAATTGTTCAAGGTTTGGTTTCCTCTCCCCACTCCCCAAGTTCTTTGAACTTAGAAGGGCACAACAAAACATCCTCAAGAGCTTTAGAGAAAAGACTTTTTTTTCCCATTCCCATCAACTTTTCTCTCCAACCACCTATACACTTCACAAGATTCTTTTGAGTTTATTCTTCCTTGTAGAAAAGATCAGCTACTGTGCCAGTCAAAACAATGGCTTGTCTGCAGTTGAAAAAAGACAAGGACAAGACAAGTAAGAAGAAAGGAAAGGAAAGGGAAAGGAAGGAAAAAGAAAAGCAAAGGGAAGGGCAGTGAAGCTGAGGGCAGGGGAATGCAGAGAACAGGAGGGAAAAGAAGGGGAAAGAAGTGTAGGGGAGAGAAGAGGGTCCTCAGTACATTGGGAAAGTTTTCTTTAAAATTGTGTAAACAATTATTGACCATTTTCAGCAAGGCTATAAACATATGCTTTTCATTTCCTCTTCTGCTTCAGTGACTGGACTGTGTAACAATAATGGGTCATGACACCCCAGAAATTCATGAGCCGCTTAGAACAATTCTGCACATTATCATGGAGTTTTTTACTTCCTTCCACCCATTCCCCCATACAAAACTAGGGAAAAGATAATTAGACTCAATAGTTTTTTGAGCAACTGGGTTGGATGGAACTGAAGGAAGAGGAATAAAAAGCTAAATAAAAACAGTTACTTCCCCTGTGGAACATTATTTTTAATGGGGGGGCACAGCAAAAGGATTTTTTTTCATTTTTTTCTTATTTGAAAATGTTTATTTTTTAAAAATATCAATTTATTTTTAGCCATGCTTTCCCTCAGCTTCTCAATTAAGATATCTACAAGAGACAATTCTGTTGTTTATTAAAGAATTTCAGTCTTTTTTCTAGCCCTTAGCACAGTAGCCTAGCACATAGTAAGTTCATAATAAATGTTTGTTGACTGATAAAAAAATTTGTAAATTTAAACAGAACTAGCAATTTGAAACTAAGGGAGGGGAAAATTTGAGTGCTGCCTTGACCTTTGAAATCTTTGTCCTCTACTGTCCTGGATTTTATTGACCAGCTTACTTTGGGCATCAACCTTGAATTAAATTTTATTGGCAATACAATGAAATGATAATTTTTACTATTGGGTGATCAGATTTGTCTCTCCTTTTCTTTTATTCTGTCTGAGTATCTAAATAATTAAATATTCAAACTAAAGAAGCATCCTTTTTATTTATACAAACTCATTCATTTTACTTATATATTCAAATGTACAATACTTTCAATTTCAAATCATAAGTCACCCCCATGTTGACATTTGCCTGTTTTCAGAAGATAATATTGTGATATCTTAGTACCCCTCATGTTTCAGTTCAGCCTTAAAAGCAGTTACAGGAAGATTCCTTTCACCATGTAGGAAAAATTTTTATTTGACTAAGTTGTATCCTATTACTTGGTGTACCCTTTTGATAGTGATAAATTTCATAATGGGTCCTAGATTTCAAATCAACTATTCTACTATCTAGATGAGCTATTAAATCAAGAATGGATGATACACAAATCAGATCTAATAGCTCAAATGCCATTTTGCCTCCAGGTGCCACATATAGTAATTACTGTAATATGTATTGGAAAGAATAGCAAAATACTATCATCCCAACAATAAATTTGCATGTATATTTGAAAACATATGCATAAATACACAAAAGTACAGACCTGCAGGAGCAGATAAGGCAAGGATTTTGTTTTTTGTTATTGTTGGTTTTTTTGTTTGTTTTGTTTTGCTTTGTTTTAGTGCACATGGAGGGTTCTCTTCTTTGAAAAAACTGCTTAATTAAGATGCCACAACCCAGACAGTACATTCACCTCCTCCTTGAGATTCCCCTTTTCATAAATCATATTCAAATGGATTCTGATGCTGAAACAATGCTTGGCAGTGAAATGTTAGTTGCTGGGATTCTGAAAGCAGTGTATTTTTCTCCACCTGGTTTTAGGATTCTCTATAGCTGTCAATTTTCCCCTATTTATTCATTTTTAAAGAAACCGACAGAGAAGAGGTATTCAAAGTGTACAGTAAGTCTTGGAATTTTAAACAGATTGGTTAACATTAAACCACAAATCCAGAGTTTTCAAACATACATAAAAAATAAAATCACAAGTAAACACAAAATACACATACACAACACACTATACAATTAAGCTAAGTCTCCCATATTGAGTATACTTTCCAAGCAGACGACTTTGAAAGATTATCAGATAAATATATAAACTTTAAAATAAACAGCTGTTACCATAAATATGTTGGGGCTTTAACAAGCTTAGATGTACCTTTGCCTTTAAAGGTCTTTATTAGTTGTAGAGTTAACTGACCTTACAGCTAAGAGATTTCCTGTGGAATGCAAAATACTGTGCCGTGACAAGGTGATGCTTACTGGGGATCCTGTGGGGTATGTTGAAAAATGTTATGACCATTCCTATTTGCCATTTTGTTTTTTCAGCATGTGATCAATTGCCAATGGGTCATGAAGGCATACCTGATATGGCTGCTTAAAGGATAAACCTGACCCCAAATGTGAGTTCACTGCAAAATTCTTTTAGCCTCCTTTTTTCTTGTAGGCTTATTCAGTCTGTTTAACTAGGTTTCAAGTGTCAAGGGGCTTGTTCTGTTGCTGTTTCTTTCAATTTAGGTATAAAAGACCAACGATTTAATGAGAAGTATGAGGAGTGAAATGAAAGCCCTCTTGTGTTATTTCCCATGGGCATACTTCTTTAATTTGAGAACAATCAGATGGATTTATTGTCTTGTTCTCAAGCTCTTATGAAAACCTGAATTTCTGAAGGTTGTGGCCTTTAAAAGGTTAACATATAGGAATGTGGGCATGGGGAAGAAGTCAGAATGTTGTTACCTCTAAAATAGAGATCCTCAGGCTGATATGGGTTATATGTACAACCATTAAGGTTATACAATTTCCCCAAAGACAGTTGGATGAGTTCTCTTGATCTTAGGCTATTCCAAGAATGGGACAGACCACCATTGCTTATTATTTCTACCTGGAGTTGTTTTCTTTCTTTCTTTTTTTTTTTTGTTGGGGGCGGGGTGTTGGGAGGGATGGGATTGTGCTTCGAGGAAGTACAGGCTATACCACTGACCAATGATGTGGTCAAGTACAGGCTACACTATGGACTACTGAAGTACCTAATTGTCCTGTGGGGGAAGACATCCTTCTTCACCATGTCATCTTGGCATCATTCATCTATCTAGACATTTGATTCATCAGAAATAGAAACAAGTTCATAAGTTATAGAATAAGATATTTGTTATCTTTCACATTGAATTTGTTAACTAGAAAGGAATTTGGTTAAAAAAAGGTGACTAGGAGAATGGAGATGCATATTTTTGCTTCTAAATATTTGTAGGATCAAAGGAAAGTCATAGAGCCTACTTGAGTTTTTGTTAGTTTATACTCCGCCCCCCAAAGAAGTAAGGGAATTGAACAGGATGATGCCTAAGGTCTTGTCAAACTTTGAAATATGATAAAAATATATTTGTCAAAACATACCTAAGGCATTGCTATCACATAGTCCTATTCATTTTTATCTAACTTGAATAAAGGAATGGAGCATTTATTAAACATGTGATATATGCAAAGCACTATGCAAATTTCTGAGGCTATAGAGGGTCTCCACTCTCAAGGAGTTCACATTCTTTTTGGTTTGTTTGTGTTTTTTTGGTGGGGCAATGAAGATTAAGTGACTTTCCCAGGGTCACACAGCTAGTAATTGTGAAGTGTTTGAGGCTGGATTTGAACTCGGGTCCTCCTGAATCCAGGGACGGTGCTTTATCCACTACGCCATCTAGCAGCCCACAGGAGTTCACATTCTAATGGAGGAGGGGCAGCTAGGTGGCACAGTGGATAGAGCACTGGCCCTGGAGTCAGGAGTACCTGAGTTCAAATCTGGCCTCAGACACTTGACACATACTAGCTGTGTGACCCTGGGCAAGTCACTTAACCCCAATTGTGTAACTAAAAAAAAAACAAAACCAAAAATCACATTCTAATGGAGGAGAAAATATAGAGGAAAAGGTCCTATGATTCTTCTTTCTGTAAAATGGTGGTCCAAATAATAATGCCTCTTCTTTAATTTCATTTCAACTGATAAAATTAAATTAGATCATATCACTTAAACTTACTACAATTAACAAACACATCAACAAACTTATCTTTATTTATTAATTGATTTATTTTTTGATGAGGCAATTGAGGTTAAGTGACTTGCCCAGGGTCATATAGCTAGTAAGTGTTAAGTGTCTGAGGCCAGATTTGAACTCAGGTCCTCGTGACTCCAGGGCCGGGTGCTCCATCCACTGTGCCACCTAGCTGCCCTCAACAAACTTATAAGACACATCAATTAACATACTAATTAGGCATCAATTTTTTTTTTAAAAAGTATTTTATTATTTTCAAGTTACATGTAGAAACAGTTTTCAACATTTGTTTATATAAGATTTCCAATTTCAAATTTTGTTCCTTCCCTGCCCCTCCTCTAGACAGCAGGTAATCTGATATAGGTTATATGTACATAATAACATTAAAAATAGTTCTGCATTAGTCATGTTATAAGAGAATAATCAGTGCAAAAAGGAAAAACCTCAAAACAGAAAACCAACAGCACCAAAAACAAAATAAATAGTATGGTCCAATTAGTATCCATATTCCACAGTTCCTTTTTTATTTTTTTTTCTGGATTTAGAGAGCCTTTTCCATCATGAGTCCTATGGAACTTTCTTGTACCATTGGATTGGTGTGAAGAATCTAATCTATCACAGTTGATCAACACATAATGTTGATGATACCGTGTACAATGTTCTTCTGGTTCTGCTCATCTCACTCATCATCAGTCCTTCCAGGTTTCTCTGAACTTCTGCTCATTGTTTCTTACAGCACAATAGAATTCCATTACCATTCCTCAATTGATGGACATCCCCTCAATTTCCAACTCCTTGCCACCACAAAAAGAGCAGCTATAAATATTTTTGTACATGTGGGTCCTTTTCCCTTTTCCATGATCTCCCTGGGAAAAAGACCCCAAAGTGGCATTGCTGGGTAAAAAGGTATGCACAGCTTTATCGCCCTTTGGGCATAATTCCAAATTGCTCTCCAGAATGGTTGGATCAGTTCACAGCTCCACCAACAATGGATTAGTGTTCCAATTTTCCCACAGCTTCTCCAACATTTATTATTTTCCTTTTTTTGTCATATTAGCCAATCTGATAGGTGTCAGGTAGTACCTCAGAGTTGTTTTAATTTGCATCTCTCTAATCAATAGTGATTTAGAGCATTTTCTCATATAGACATGGATAGCTCTGATTTCTTCATCAGAAAACTGCCTGTTCATATCTTTGACCATTTCTCAATTGGGAATGACTTGGATTCTTATAAATTTTATTTAATTCCCTATATATTTCAAAAATGAGGCGTTTATCAGAAGTACTGGCCATAAAAATTGTTTCCCAACTTTCTGCATCCCTTCTAATTTTGGATGCATTGCTTCTGTTTGTACAAAAGCTTTTTAATTTAATGTAAGCAAAATCTTCCATTTTTCATTTCATAATATTCTCTATCTCTTGTTTGGTCATAAACTGCTCTCCTTTCCAAAGATCTGAAAGAAAGGTAGACTATTCCTTCTTCTCCTAATTTACCTATGGTATCACCTCTTATGTCTAAATCATGAACCCATTTTGACCTTACTTTAGTATAACACATAAGATGTTGGTCTATGCCAATTTCTTCCATACTATCTTCCAGTTTTCCCAGCAGTTTTTGTCAAATACTGAAATCCTATCCCAAAAGCTGGAGTCTTTGGGTTTATCAAACAGTATATTACTAATATCATTTACTACTATATCTCTTGTGCCTAGCCTATTCCACTCTATTTCTTTGCCAGTTTTGATGACTGCTGCTTTATACTAGAGCTCCAGATTTGGTACAGCTAACCTACCTTCCTGTGCATTTTTTCATTATTTCCCTTGATATTGTTGACTTTGTTTTTCCAGATGAATTGCTATTATTTTTTCTAGCTCTATAAAATATTTTTAGGTAGTCTGATTGGCATGGCACTGAATAAGTACATTAATTTAGGTAGAATTGTCATTTTAATTTTATTAGCTTGGCCTATCCATGAAAAGTTGATATCTTTCCAAATTTTTAGATCTGATTTGATTTCTGTGAAAAGTGTTTGGTAATTGTGTTCATATAGTTACTGGGTTTGTCTTGGCAAGTAGCCTCCCAAGTATTTTATATTATCTACCATTATTTTAAATGGAATTTCTCTTTCTATCTCTTGCTGCTGTACTTTGTTGGTCATGTATAGAAATGCTGATGATTTATATGGATTTATTTCATATCCTGCTACCTTGCTAAAGTTGTTAATTGTTTCAAATAATTTTTGAGTTGATTCTCTAGTATTCTCTAAGTATACCATCATTTCATCTGCAAAGAGTGATGGTTTTGTTTCCTCCTTGTCTATTCTAATTCCTTTAATTCCTTTTTCTTCTCCAATTGCTAAAGCTAACATTTAAAGTACAATATTAAATAATAGAGGTGATAATGGACATCCCTGTTTCACCCCTGATCTTATTGGGAAGACCTCTAACTTGTCTCCATTACATATAATACTTCCTGATGGTTTTAGGTAGATACTGCTTATTATTTTAAGGAAAGCTCCACCTTTTCCTAAACTCTCTAGTGTTTTTATTAGAAATGTGTGCTATATTTTGTCAAAAGTTTTCTCTGCATCTATTGAGATAATCAAATGATTTTGGTTAGTTTTTTTATTGATGTGGTTGATTATGTTAATCATTTTCCTAATGTTGAACCAGCCTTGCATTCCTGCTATAAATCCCACCTGGTCATAGTGTATTATCCTGGTGATGGTGATCACTTGCTGTAATCTCCTTGCTTAATATCATATTTAAGATTTTAGCATCAATATTCATTAGGGAAATTTATCTATAATTTTCTTTCTCTGTTTTTGCTCTGCCTGGTTTTGGTATCACCACCATATTTGTGTCATAAAAGGAATTTGGTAGAACTCCTTCTTCACCTGTTTTCCCAAATAAATTGTATAATATTGGAAATAATTGTTCTTTAAATGTTTGGTAGAATTCGCCTGTAAACCCATCTGGCCCTGGGGATTTTTTCTTAGGGAGTTAATTAATGGCTTTTTAAATTTCTTTTTCTAATATGGGCTTATTTAAGAATTGCATTTCCTCTTCAGTTAACCCAGGCAGTTTGTATTTTTGTAAATATTTATCCATTTAATTTAGGTTGTTAAATTTATTGGCATACAGTTGGGCAAAATAGTTCCTAATTATTGCTTTAATTTCCAATTCATTGGTGGTATGATCACCCCTTTCATTTTTGATACTGGTAATTTTGTTTTCTTCTTTCTTTTTTTTAATCAAGTTAACCAGTGGTTTATCTATTTTATTGTTTTGTGTTTTTTTTTATAAAACCAGCTCTTAATTTTATTGATTAATTCTATAGTTTTCTTGCTTTCGGTTTTATTAACTTGTCCTTTAATTTTCAGGATTTCTAATTTAGTATTTAATTGGGGATTTAAAATTTGTTCTGTTTCTAGCTTTTTCAGTTGCATGCCCAATTCATTCATCTCCTCTTTCTCTTTTTTATTGATGTAAGCATTTAGAGATATAAAATTTCCTGCTTTGGCTTCATCCCATAGATTTTGGTATGTTGTTTCATTATTGTCATTGTGTTGGATGAAGTTATTGTATGTTTCTATGATTTGTTGTTTGACCCACTCATTTTTTAAAATGAGATTATTTAGTTTCCAATTAAATTTCAGTCTACCTTTCTGTGTTTCTTTATTACTTGTAATTTTTATGGCATCATGATCTGAAAAGCATGCATTTACTATTTCTGCCTTTATACATTTGACTATGATGTTTTTGTGTCCTGCTACATGGTCAATTTTTTTTTTTTTTTTTTTTTTTTTTTTTTTAGATATTTTATTTTTTCCGTTACATGTAAAGATAGTTCTCAACTTTTGTTTATACATGCTTTACAATTTCAGATTTTTCTCCCTCCCTCCCTCCCCTCCCTCCCCCCCTCCCCTAGACAGCAGGTAATCTGATATAGGTTATATCTATATATATCTATACATATACATATAGATATATATATACACACACATATATATACACATAATAACATTAATCCTATTTCTGCATTAATCCTGTTACAAGAGAAAGAATCAGAGCAGTGATGCAAAACCTCCAAATAGAAAAAGAAAAGAACAGCACCCAAAACAAAAGAAATAATATGGTTCAATCAGCATCTATACTCCACAGTTCTTTCTTTCTTTTTTTTTCTTGGATTTGGAGATCCTCTTCTATCATGAGTTCCCTGGAACTCTTCTGTACCATTGCATTGGTGAGAAGAATATAGTCCATCACAGTAGGTCAACACTCAATGTTGATGATACTGTGTACAATGTTCTTCTGGTTCTGCTCATCTCACTCATCATCAGCTCACGTAAGACCCTCCAGGTTTCTCTGAACTCTTCCTGCTCATCATTTCTTACAGCACAATAGTATTCCATTGTATTCATATACCACAACTTGTCCAGCCATTCCCCAATTGATGGGCACCCCCTCAACTTCCAATTCCTTGCTACCACGTAAAGAGCAGCTATAAATATTTTTGTACATGTGGGTCCCTTTCCCCCTTCCATGATTTCTTTGGGCAAAAGACCTAAAAGTGGGATTGCTGGGTCAAAGGGTATGCACAGCTTTATCACCCTTTGGGCATAATTCCAAATTGCTCTCCAGAATGGTTGGATCAGCTCACAGCTCCACCAACAATGCATTAGTGTTCCAATTTTCCCACAGCCTCTCCAACATTTATTATCTTCCTTTTTTGTCATTTTAGCCAATCTGATAGGTGTCAGGTGGTACCTCAGAGTTGTTTTAATTTGCATCTCTCTAATCATTAGAGATTTAGAGCATTTTTTCATATGGGAATAGATAGCTTTGCTTTCTTCATCAGAAAACTGCCTGTTCATATCCTTTGACCATTTCTCAATTGGGGAATGACTTGGATTCTTATAAATTTGATTTAATTCCCTATATATTTTAGAGATGAGGCCTTTATCAGAAGCACTGGCCTCAAAAATTGTTTCCCAGCTTTCTGCCTCCCTTCTAATTTTGGATGCATTGCTTCTGTTTGTACAAAAATTTTTTAATTTAATATAATCAAAATCATCCACTTTGCATTTTATAATATACTCTATCTCATGTTTGGTCAAAAACTGTTCTCCTTTCCAAAGATCTGATAGGTACACTATTCCTTTCTCTCCTAATTTACCTATGGTATCACCTCTTATGTCTAAATCATGTATCCATTTTGACCTTATTTTAGTATAAGGTGTAAGATGTTGGTCTAAGCCTAATTTCTGCCATACTATCTTCCAGTTTTCCCAGCAGTTTTTGTCAAATACTGATACATGGTCAATTTTTGAATATGTGCCATGTACTGCTGAGAAAAAGTTATATTCCTTTCTATCCCCATTCAGTTTTATCCAGACATCTATCATATCTAACTTTTCTAACATTCTCTTTACATCTTTAATTTCTTTCTTATTTTGTGGCTAGATTTATCTAATTCAGAGAGGGGAAGATGCAGATCTCCCACTAGTATAGTTTTGCTATCTATTTCCTCTTGTAACTCATTTAACTTCTCTAAGAATTTGGATGCTATACCACTTGGCACATACATGTTTATTATTGATATTACTTCATTATCTATAATACCTTTTAGCAAGATGTAGTTTCCTTCCTTATCTCTTCTAATTAGATCTATTTTTGCCTTTGCTTTGTATGAGATAAGGATTGCTTCCCCTGCTTTTTTTGACTTCAGCTGAAGAATAATATCTTCTGCTCCAACCTTTTACCTTTACTCTGTGTCTCTCTCTGCTTCAAATGTGTTTCTTGTAAACAGAATATTGTAGGATTCTGGGTTTTAATCCACTCTGCTATTGGCTTCCTTTTTATGGCAGAGTACATCCCATTCACATTCACAGTTATTATTACTGTCTTTTCCCCTCCATTCTATTTAACCCCTTTGTACTTCCCCCCCTTCACCCTATGACTCATCACCAAAGTCTTGCTTCTTACCCCTGCCTCCCCACAATGTGACATCCCTTTGATCATCTCCCATTCCTTTTCTTTACCCTTTTCCCCTGCTTCTGTCCTCTCTTCTATAAGTGCTCCCCTCTCCCCTTTCCCGTTTACTTCCCTAAAGAATAAGCTAAGTTTCTTTATCCAAATGTATATATATATATGTTATTCCCTCTTTGAATCAAATCTAGTGAGAGTAAGTTTGAAACAATGTTCACCACTCCCTTATTTCCCTCTATTATATTAGTTTTTTTGTACCTCTTCATATGATGTCATTCATCCCTTCCACCTCCCCTTTCCTCTTCTCACCATAAACTACTTTTACTCCCTTAATTTTCTTGATGTCATCACATCAAAGACAGTTTATATTTATACCCTCTGTCTGCCCAAATATAAAGACAGTTCTCAAGAGTTTTAAGTATAATTTTCTTATGTAGGAATGTAAATAGTTTAACCTTATTGCATAACTTTCTCTCCCCTCAACTGCCCCCCCATTTACCTTTTTAAACTTCTCTTGAGTCTTATATGTTAAGATGAAATTTCCTATTCAGTTCTGGTCTTCTCATCAGGAAACCTTTAAAGTTCCCTATTTCATTGAATGTTCATCTTTTTCCCTGAAAGGGAATGATAAGTTTTGCTGGGTAATAGATTCTTGGCTACAATACAAGCTCAGAATATCATATTCCAAACCTTGTGATCCTTTAATGTTGGAGCTGCCAGGTCCTGAGCAATCCTGACTGTGGCTCCATGATATTTAAATTGTTTCTTTCTGGCTGCTTGGAATATTTTCTCCTTCACTTGATACTTCTTGAATTTGACAACAATATTCCTTGGAGTTTTCCTTTTGGGTGTCTCTTTCAGGAGTTTAACAGTGGATTCTTTCAATGATGATTTTATCCTTTGATTCTATATTATCAGGGCAGTTCTCTTTGATAATTTCCTGGAATATGATATCTAGACTTTTTTTTTTATTATGGCTTTCAGGCAGTCCAATAATTCTCAAATTATCTCTCCTTGATCTGTTTTCCAGGTCAGTTGTCTTTCCAATGAGGTGTTTGACATTTTCTTCTATTTTTTCATTCTTTTGATTTTGTTTGATTGATTCCTGGTGTCTCATGTATTCCTTAGCTTCCAACTGTCCATTTTGAATTTTTAAGGTCTTGTTTTCTTCAGTCAGATTATTCATCTCCTTTTCCAGTTCGCCAAATGAATTTTTTAAGGAATCATTTTCACCAGTCAATCTTTGTGCTTCCTTTTCCAAGCTGCTGATTCTTTTTTCATAATTTTTGTATTGCTTTCATTTCTCTCTGCACCTTTTCTTCTTCCTCTCTCAATTGATTTTTAAAATCCTTTTTGAGCTCTTCCAAGAAGGTGTTTTGTTCTTGACACCAATTCATCTTCCCTCCTGAGGCATCACATGTTGGCAATTTGAGATTATTGTCCTCCTCTGAGTTTGTGTTTGTCTCTTCCCTGTTGACACAGAAGTTCTCAATGGTGAGAGCTCTTTTTTGTTTCTTACTCATATTGCAGCTCATTTTTTTTTAATTTGAGGTCCACTCCTTGGGCACCAGGGTCCCTGTTTCAAGCTTCTGGTGCTGGGTTATAGGGGCTCTGCCTCTGGCGTTCTACTCTGAGGCCTCTATGGCTTGCAAATTTCTCACCACCCTGGGCTTTCTGTCTGTGTTTGCTCCTGGTGTGTGTTGAGATGGCTAGGCCTGTTCACACCTGTCCTGTGGGTGACTCCCTAGCTGGCAGCCTACCCTCTCAGCTGGTGCTGGTGGATCTCACCACTGGCCCACTGTGCCACCAGCCCACTGAGCCAAGATCAAGGGGCCTCAGTTGCTCTGTTGTGGCCTATTGCTTCCTGCTGACTTACCCAGAACCTCTCCATGCTGTACTATGCTGAGGTGCACTGTGCCCCCCCCCTGCCCACCCGAGTGAGATCAACCTTTTCTGAGGTCTTCTAAATTATCTCTTCTTTTAGGTTCTTTAGTTTTAGAATTTCTTTAGAGGCTTGATTTAATGTTCTTTTTGAGGGAACTGAAGGAGACCTCAAGCAGCATGTTGGCTTCTCTCTGCCATCTTGGCTCTACCCCTCTTCTACATTTTTAAAGAATAAAAAAACAAACAAACAAAAAGTTACCAGCAATAAATGAATGATGAATAATCATCTTTGCCTAGATCTTTTTTTCCTTTTATCTTCCCAAGAGATCACAGTATGGAACACCCATTAATATACCTCAGGGGTACAGCACTCAGCAAAGAAGGGGTCTCTTTCAAGTCTTTAATCAAGGCAATTATTACTTTATTTACATTTACAGACCTACATGAGCAATACCAACACAGTTCTCCTGAGTTCCCCAGTTTTTGTGTACTACCAATAAGTAGCTTCAAAGTGGGAAGGCTTCCATTGGACTGGACTGGCAACTAATGATTTGGTTTAAGTGATCTTAAGTTCAATCATCTTATGTGCTTGATTTTGGTGATTCTTAATACTGCTTTAGTATAGTCTTGTAGGAGGTCTCTGAGATTATGTTGGACCTTAATTAAAGAGATGAAATTGATTCGCCTCCTAATTATTAGTGCCTAAGAACACTTTTTTCCATAGGATTATTGATAGCTTTAATATCTTCCTGTGATAACTTCCTGTTCATATCCCTACTCTATTAATCAACTGGAAAATGGCTTCTCTTCTTAAAAATTGCAATCAGAGAAATTTGATGCAAAGATTTTTCCACCTAGTTAATTGTATCCTATTTCCCTTCTAATTTCATTCATTGGAGTCCCAATGATGAAGAATGTTACCTGCCTCCTGAAAGATCAGTAATTGACTCAATATGTAGACTGAGACATATATGTTTGGACATGAACAATGAGGGAATTCAATTTGCTTAAGTATGCAGTTTGGGGAGGAGGTAAGAGAGAACAAAAATTTTCTTAATTAAATTTTTGAAATAATTTGAAAGTTATGGCTAAATTCCCGTCTAATTCTGAAGCAGAATGTGGTTCTTAGAGCATAATACCTTTACCTGTAATTTACCTTATGCTAAATCACCACCCAAAGTATATGAAATCATTTATGCACTAAGCCTAAGTGCTCAGCTTTCAACTCTTTGCCAGAGTGCCTACATTTAACACCTGTAAGCATACCTAATATCCCTGGACCTACGTTCTTTCCTATACCTATAATAAGATTGGGTTTTTTTTTGATTTACAGTCCAAGGTTGTGTCTCTTTTCTGATATTCACATATGTGGATGAGGAAGCTATAGGAATTCCACTTGGGATCAAGTTTCCTTTGTAAAGGTCAGGTATTAATTCTTTAATACAACAAATAACCTTTCCCCTTATGTGGTGGATCTCAAGGGAAAGGAAAAAGCATATTCTTCTTTTCTTAGTGGATTCATCAACAACTAATCAGAGTTTTCTTTACTTTGGAATCAATTGGCATATTGTATCAAACCAATTAGAAGGGGAAAAACAAAGCAGTAAATAAAGTTATTTTTTAAAATATCAAAATCTGTGGAACAAACTAAGGGCATAATCAGGAAGGAAAGTGTTTGGCTAAGTGTAGAAAAGCAGAATTCTATTTAAAATGTTCTTACTTTTAGTAAGGGGGAAGAGAGTGAGAGAGAAAGAGAGAGAGAGAGGGTGAGGGACACTGTTATTTTCATCATTGTATGTGTTTGCTCCTTCCCTCTTATGCCCTGTAATACTCAATATGAAATGGGATTTGAAACTTCTAATCTGAATTTGCTTTCACATTTTATGAGGTTAAGAAATAAAGTTCATCTTATTGGCAGAGAGTATAACTCTTGGACTCTTGCCAAGCATTCCTTCTAACCATGCTTCAGTGACCAGTATCATCAGTCTAGATTTCTACTTTGTGATGGAAAGGTGAACAAGAGGTTAAAAATATATTGTAAAGGAAGATGCATGGGGAAATGGAAATGGCCCCTGTAAAATCAAAACAAAATTGGAAAGCTTATAGAAATCATAAGTTTGGAAATAGCAAAACTCTCACTATTTAGAAAAGTCACACAATCTGGGGGAACCATTATTAATGATTTTCAGTGGCTGGAGCTAGGGAGATATGATGGAAGGCTGAGGCCACTAACCTCAATGTGTGATGCTAAGGTTAAAAATATCAGCTGCTATATGGAAACTCTATATTTTAGCAGATAACTATGTTTCCATGTCTGAAACAGCATTGGTTGGAGGGAGGATGGTAGAGAGGCATAAGGAGGCGACCTCCTAGCACAAACTCAGCTCCAAGAGGCAGGAAGGTAAGGTTCTACTAGATATTTAGAGTATAGCCTAGAATTAAAGTTTGCTGCATTTCCATAACATTCTGTTCATGTATACAGAGAATGCTAACTCAAAGCAACATGTCTACCTTCCAAATTCATTACAGAATGAAGTCAGTTCACTATCTATCCGTAAGAAGTCTTATGCAAATGCACCAGGCTTGAACCCTGGTTTAAAAAAAAAGGCAGGTAGGCAGGGAATAAAATAAGCTCTTACTATATTACTGTCACTGGGCTAATCACTGGGCAGAGAAATAACAAGTAATATGAAATAGTTCCTACCCTTACAGAGCTTATGTTCTAAAGGTAAAAAAATAAATAAAAGAAAAATGAAAATGTAGGGAAGATAAACTAAAAGAACAGAGACATGGTGGTAAAATGTAAAAATAGAAGTGAAGCAGGGGGGAAAATGAGGATTGCTTATCCTAAATCCATCCTCAAAACAGAGATACTACTTTCTTCCTTCTACTGGAGGAACTCAGCACTGGGAGAAGGTAGCTGGCATGGGACGGGGATATTCCAAGGTGAAAAGGCAGCATAATTATAGTGGAAAATTACAAGAGCATTAGAAACATGGCTGTGAGGGAAAATAGCAAAGAAAAAATTCTTTCTAACAGTTCATGGATCACCATTAGTCAGTCAATAAGCATTTATTAAGCATCTACTATTTGCCAGCACTGGCGGTACAAAATGATGCAAAAGATATCCCCTGCCCTCATGAAGCTCAAAATCTATTAGAAGAGATGACACATAAACAAATATGTACAAAAATATATGTATGTCTACCCATATATATGCATATGTGCATATAAAGAGAGGGGAGGCAATAAAATTAAAAGAGTGGGGGAAAGGCTTCCTTGTAGAAGATGAGATTTTAGTTGTGGCTCATAAGGAAATTAAGGGGAAGCTAGGTGGCACAGTGGATAAAGCACTAGTCCTGGATTCAGAAGGACCTGAGTTCAAATCCAGCCTCAGACACTTGACACTTACTAGCTGTGTGACCCTGGGCAAGTCACTTATCCCTCATTGCCCCTCAAAAAAAGAAAAAAAAGGAAGCCAGGGAAGTCTGAGGACAGAGATGATGAAGGAAAACATTACAGGCATGCAAGACAGGCAGAAAAAATGCCTAGAACCAAGAAAAATGAAAAAAATAGAATGTCTTGTTTCTACAACATCAAAGAGGCCAGGGTCACTGTATCTAAGAGTATGGTGGGGAGAAAGATATAAGACTGGAAAAGTAGAAGGGAGTGAGGTTATAAACACCAGAGGGTTTTGTATTTAATCCTGGAGGAGATATGAAGCCACTAGAGTTTAATAAATAAGAGAGTGAAATGGCACCCGAGTGTAGGATTTAGGAAAATTACTTTAATGTCTTAATGTAGGATGGATTGGAATGAAGAGAGACTTGAGGCAAGAAGACTTACCAGAAGGCTATTGCAATAATCCATACATAAGAGCTTGCACCAGAGGGGTAACAGTGTCAGAGGAGAGAAAGGGGTCTATGCAAAAGATTTTGCAAAGGTGAAAATGATAAGCCTTGGCACTGGTTGAGTATGGGGCATCAGAGTTGGTGAGGATTCAAAGATGACATCTAGGTTGTGAGCCTGTGGGACTGGGAGGATGGTGGTGCCCTGAATAGAAAATGGGCTCAAGGGGGCAGAGCCAAGATGATTGAGGAAAGGCTGTAACTTTCAGAACTCCCCACACCATCCTTCCACATACCTCCAAACAATGCCATAAGACAATTCCTGGGGCAGCAGAACCCACAAAAGAAAAGAGTGAGATCATTTTCCAGCCAAAGATAACTTACAAGGGTGGCAGGGAGTCTCTGCTGTCCCAGCTGAGAGAGGAGCACAGCTGCGCCACACAGATCAAGCCCAAGGCAGGTTGCACCTCCAGAACCTCAGAATCATCAGCATTAGCAAATTCTTCTGGAACTCAGCTCACGGACAAGTGAGGGGGTCCAGCAATTGTCTGGGGGGAGATAGCAGAGGTCTGAGCTGGAACTGAAGCAGAGTACCCTTGTTTTGAACCAGGAAGCAGATTCGAGTGACAGCGGCCCAGTGGAGAAGAGGCAAACTCATTACAAGCTTACAAGCACAGTAAATCAGATTTCTGCTTCCAGGTTAAAGAGCAAGCAGGCCTGTGGTTACTTATAGGGCAGGCAAGCTGAGAACATGCTTCTTCTTAAATCAGACTACGTAGGACCCTTGAAGCTTGGGAGAGTGTGTTCTGGAAGCAGTGCCCCACTTTAAGGAGTTAAAAGCCAAGAAATAGGCTAGGATAATGAGCAGGCAGAGAAAGCTGAGGACCATAGAAAGTTGCTTTATTGACAAGGTAGATCAAAATACACCTTTAGAAGAAGATAACAAAGTCAAAGCTCCTACATCAAAAACTTCCAAGAAAACCATGAATTGTTCTCAGGACATAGAAGTACTCAAAAAGGACTTTGAAGATAAAAAAAGAGAAAGAGAGGGAAAATTAAGAGAGGTCGAGGAAAAAATGAAAAGAGAAATGAGAGTGATGAAGGAGGGTCATGAAAAAAGTCAACAGCTTGAAAAGCCAAATTGGCCAAATGGAAAAGGAGGTAAAAAAGCTCTCTGAAGAACATCATTCCTTAAGAATTAGGATTGAGCAAATAGAAGCTAATAACTTTATGAGAAATAAAGACACAATAAAGCAAATCTAAATGAATAAAAAAAAATAGAGGGCAATGTGAAATATCTCCTTGGAAAAACAGGTGACCTAGAAAATAGATCCAGTAGAGATAATTTGAAAATTATCAGTCTGAAACCATGATCAAGGAAAGAGCTTAGACATCATCTTCCAAGATATTCTCAGGGGACATTGCCCTGATATTCTAGAAGCAAAAGGTAAAATAGAAATTGAAAGAATCCACCAATTACCTCCTGAAAGAGATCCCATAATGAAAATTTCCCAGAATATTATAGGAAAATTCCAGAGCTCCTGGGTCAAAGAGAAAATAATGCAAGCAGCTAGAAGGAAATAATTCAAGTACTGTGGAGCTACAGTCAGGATAACATGAGATCTAGCGGCTTCTGCATTAAAGGATCTGAGGGCATGGGATATGATATTCCAGAGGGCAAAGGAACTAGGATTACAACCAAGAATCACATACCAAGCAAAACTGAGTGTAATCTTGGGGGGGGGGGGAATGGGACTTCAGTGAAAAAGAAGCCTTTCAGGGATTCATGATGAGAATACTTGAACTGAATAGAAAATTTGACTTTTAAATACAAGAACCTAGAGAATCATAGAAAGGTAAATAGGAAAAAGAAATTAAGTGGGATTTTATGAAGTTAAACTATTTACATTCCTACATAGGAACATGATATTTCTCACTCGTAAGAACTTTCTGATTATTAGGGCAAGTGAAAGGAACATACTTAGACAGAGGGCACAGGTTTGAATTGAATATGAAGTGATTACTGTAAAGCATTTATTTTTTTTGTATCCTTCTTCTTTGTGGAGCAAACAGGGTGGGGTTGCCTATGTCTGGGGCTTGATGTGGGCTTGGGGCCTCCTGAGTCCAGGGCTGGTGCTTTATCCACTATGTCACCTAGCTGCCCCATGATGACATCTCTATAATGAAATTAAGGGGTGAGAGGAATGCACTAGAAGAAAGGGAAAGGGAGAGGTGAAATAAGGTAAAGTAGCTCACATAAAAGAAGGAAGAAAAAGCTTATGGAGTGGAGGGGAAGAGAGGGAAGGAGCAGGGGAGAGAGTGAGCCTTACTCTCATCAGAATTAGCTCAAAGAGGGAATAACATATGCTCTCAACTGGGCATAGTAATATATGTCCTGTGGGAAAGTTGGATGGGAAGGGTAGAAGGGGTTGAGGTGAAGGAAGGGAAGGCAAATTGGGAAAGGGGCAATGAGAAGCAAAACACTTTTGAGGAGGGATAGGGTGCAAGAAGATAGAAAATAGAGCACTTATCAAGGGGAGGGAATAGGGTGGAGGGTAATACAGTTAGCAATAGTAACTGTGAAAGAAATGATGAGCAGGATACTATCAGAAGGACTTGTGACAAAAACAATTCATCTCCAGATAAACAACTGATGGTATTTGAATACAGATTGAGGTATATTTTTGTTAGTTTCTCTTTCTAAAGTTATTTTGTCTGTTTTCTTTCACACCCAGACTAATGTGGAAATGTTTTACATGACTACACATGTATACCTTATATTTAATTGCTTGAGTTCTTAGGGATGGGTGGGCAGGGAGGGAGAGAGGGAATTTGGAACACAAAGTTTTAAAAATTCAGTGTGAAAATTTTATTTTACAGGTAACTAATGTAAAATTCTAAATAAACAAATTTATTTTTAAAAAAAGAAGGTGGAGGTAAGCTAGGTGCTGCAGTGGATAAAGCACCGGCCCTGAATTCAGGAGTACCTGAGTTCAAATCTGGCCTCAGACACTTGATACTTACTAGCTGTGTGACCCTGGGTAAGCCATTTAACCCCCATTGCCCCGCAAAAAAAAAAAAAAGAATATCAACTGAAAAGCAGAATTAATTCCCCTAGCCATCTCAGTCAACAGGAAATATAATAAGTTGCCAAGATCTTCATGTGTTTGGGCACTGTATTGATGTCTATATGGGATTAATCATGGGGAAGACCAGAGAAAGCTACACAGGACTGGCTATTAGCTAGATATATTATTTTCCTTTTTTTTATTTTAAAATATGAGATAGGGACTGCCAGCACAGGAATAGTTTGTTTGTTTTTTACAACCAAAAAGTTTCATATATCCTTTCAATTAAACAAACATCACTTTGAGTCCTATCTTAGAAATTTACTGGCTGTGTAACCTTGGGCAAGGCACTAAATCTCTGAGTCCTTAAGTTTCCTCACATATAATGATAGTACTCACCTTCCAGGATTGTTATGAGGATCTATATATGTAAAGGGCTTTATAAACTTTAAAGCAATAAACACATTTTTATATATCATCATCATAATTATGTACAAATACTCTTCTAGGTGCTAGGGATACAAAACAAAATTAGAAAGTCACTGATCTCAACAATCCTATATTCTTTTAGTGTTAACCAAATTAAAGCCAATATTTTCTGTAAGGTATAAAACATGTTCCAGAGTCACCTGAGGAAGAATGGAGGGTAGTCAAAGTTATAGCCCTTTGTAAACATGAGCTGATTCAAAATGGCATCCCACCTGTCCAAGAGAATTAAGTTATTCTGCCAGGAAGATCAGACTTAAGTATTTCTCCCATTCCATACTAGAAGAAAAGCATGAAAAGGAATGGGTCTTCTAATATCTAAGGATGACATCATGGACCTGTTCTCTTCCCAATCCTGATCTCTGGGAATATTGTTAGGTTTTATATTGAATGATAAATGACATGGCAACAAGGTATCCAAGAAGGTAGTCCTGAAGCTGTCATTATGTAAGCAGTGCTGTAGACTCCTAGAAGTTATCCTGTAAGCAGAGTGGTATATTCAAGAAAATACTGTATTTCCAGGCAGTAGACCTGTGTTTGAATTCTAGCTCTGATATGTTATACTGGTATAACAGCATGAAGAATAAAAGGATCATAGGTATGGAAAGGACCCTAGATACCATCTAGTCCAAACTCATCATTTTACACATTAGGAAACTGAGGTTGAATGGGGTAAGGTATTTGCCCATGGTCGCACAGGCAGAATCTTCTAAAATTCTCTGATTCTGGACCCAGTTCTTTTTCTACTGTACCATAATGACTGCTGAAGTCATTTAATCTTTTGTGTCCAACATTCAGTTCCATCATCTAAAACAAGGTTTTGACTACGTGATTTTTTCTAGTATTTTAAAAAAGGTGGGTAGGTTCTGTCAGAAGAGGACAGTGCTGCTTCAATGGCATTTAAATTTGACCCATGGCTTCTTAACCTTTTCTAAATCTTTAATCCTTTTGGCAGTTTGGTTAAACTTATGGACCCCTTCACAGATTAACTTAAAAATAATTAAATAAAAATATATAGTTTCCAGGAAAATTTATTATTTTGAAATAAAGATTTTATTTTCTAACTTCATAGATACCCTAAAATCTATCTACGGGCTTTTTGGGGATCTATAAATCCCATGTTAAGCACATTTGATAGAGGAAAACAATTAGAGCAATTAATTAGTCCATTAAGTCATGACTTGTCCAAGAAAAAAACTAGACTAACTGGGAGTTGAGCATGCCAATAAGGAGTATGCATGATAGTAGTGGACCCCAGTCTGAAAAGTGAGTGACTTAGGGAATCAGTTTTTCTGAAAGAGAGTAAGTGGATTGTTCTAAGAAAATTCTTAGGAAACACTATAGTGTCATTCTTTATGGTCATTTGATGACTTGAGTTATGTTTCATACAATTCACTTCTATAACCGATCATTAAGTTGCTATTATAAAAAAGGTACTTGGTGTTGGTGACACCAAGTCAAGAGCAAGATTATCCCTCTCTTCTGGTAGTCATAATCAGTCATAATCTTAAAGCTAGGAGTGTCCTTAGAAGTCATGTTGTCCAACCTTCTCAATTGACAAGTGATCAATGAAGGCTCAGAAAGGTTGTGATTTACTTATAGTCATGCAGGTTGTAAGTGACAGAGCAAGATCCCAAACTGAGGTTTTCTGAGTGGAAAAACAGTTCTCTTTCCACTGTGCCATTTCACACACACACACACACACACACACACACACACACAATTGATGAGAGATAAACCCCTAAAAGTAAGGATCACTGGGCTTTTTCCCTTCCCAGATCAGTTTCTAAGCTGAATGGCACCCTGCCTCAATTGGCATCTAATGCAGGAACTTCCTTCAGCAACTACTGCAACCTTTCAACCTGAAATATTCCACCCAAACTCCTCTTGCCATGCTAGCCCCCTTCTCCCATTAGTGAGCTCTTTCAAGTGACTATTTTGGCAAGAGGTCCTGGCTGACTAACATTCAATCTCTTCCTGTCTCTAACCCTGATGTTCTGAATTTCTTCAATATTATGTTCCCACATGAGGACGTTCCCTTCCTTCCTTTTAGCTTCCTTTTGTGTATTATTTTCTCCCATTAGAATATAAGCTCCTTGAAAAAAGGAAATATTTTTTATTCTTTGCTTGTAATTATATTTCCAGCACTTAACACAATGCCTGGCACAAAATGATTATTTAATGAATACATACTACCTTGTCAAGAAGGGTGTATTTTCTAGAGTTCTGGATATGTGTGCCAAAGCTGAGAGAGATTAATTAAGTAAGTATCCAGATAGTAATCCAGGCTTACTGAACTATAGGTGCCTTTGTCCCAAGGGCTGCAGCACTGATTTTGGGTTCCAAGATCACAAGATAACAACATAAATATTATGCCTTGTGATCACATTATTTTTATTACTGCAAAGGAGCTCTCCTTTATCAAGGAGATCTTCTACATTTACAAACTTATCATTTTAATGTTCATTCTATACATATTTATAACCACTTGCTGAAAAAAATGACCTTTACCAAAGGTACATTTGATTTTCTTTTTTTCTTTATGGGCATTTGTTACTCTTCAACATTAGAATTGTTTTATTGAGGCCTTATATGTTTTGCCTTGCTTTACTTTTATTTGTTTGTATCATATACAGGTACCAAAAATGTATGGTGTATTATTGCAAAAGAAGGCTGGATTGGGGGAAGAAAACCTAAATTTTATGTTTGGTACTCTATTAAACTCTAAGACTTCAGATGAGTCACTTAAGCCTTTCCGAGTCTCAGTTGTTTCTACATCCATAATATTGGATGACATGATAATCCAACTATGATAATATTGGCCTCATGGGAGCCATTTCTAAGATCAGAGATCCAGGGCTGGGTGGAACCTCAGCAGTCAAGATCCCTCACATTATGAGATGCATGGAGAGGCCTAGGGAGACTAAGTGAATTGCCCTTGGTCACACAAGGAGCAAAAAAATTGATTCTGACTCCACAATCATTCTTTTTTTTCACTGGGATCATATTGTAAAGATCAAATGAGATCACATAAGTGAATGGTTTCATGGATTCTAAAGGGTTAAATAAATGTCAGTGCTTATCCTATAGAAACAAATTATTTTGTTTCTTTTCTTTTTAAGCATTGAGAGTGTTTCTAAGTTGGTCTGATTTTCATAGTGCTCTTGAGTTCTCTGCTTCTGAAGACTTACTTGAAAGCTTTGGCCTTTTTGTTTTTTTGAGAAAGAAGGAAAGCAAACAACTAACATCCAAAATATAGCATATGTGGTCAGATTAGGCAATTTTTAAAAATTACATTTCCTTTGTTACAAGGCAGATTTCTGAAGGTGGAAGATTTGTTACCTGCTTTTGCTTCTAACTTTTATTCATTAAAAAATATGTAAGCTTGGGGCAGCTAGGTGGTGCAGTGGGTAAAGCACCGGCCCTGGATTCAGGAGGACCTGAGTTCAAATCCGACCTAGATATCAGTGTGACCCTGGGCAAGTCACTTAACCCTCATTGACCCACAAAAAAAAAGAAAGAAAAAAAAGGGAAAAAAAAGTAAGCTTGTTGGTGAGTGCCCCATGAAATTACTTTAGTTTCTTTATACAACTCCTATTATCTTTTTTATCCTTTATAAAATCATTTCTCTTTTATATTTCAGAATTTCATTCATGAGAATTTCCCATATGTCTTATGCAGACTTCTGTGGAATTTTAGTCCAATGCATCCTACTATCCTTTCTCTGTATACTTTGAAATCTGCTTTACAAAATCTGGATTGCATGTTACTCCATTCATGTTTTTTTTTTTTCTCCTTGCTGTACTACAAATTCTAAGATGGAATTTCCTTCCTTTCTCCTCACCAAGTTTCCATAACACTATCTAATTTGTTTTTTTTTTTTTTGGTTCTTCAATCATATGACGGATGGAATAAGCAAGACAAATTATTAAACTGTAAGAGATTTTGCCTTGAGGCGAGAGAGGGGGAGAGAGAGAGAGAGAGAGAGAGAGAGAGAGAGAGAGAGAGAGAGAGAGAGAGAGAACATTTCGATAACTGATGTCTCTCATTACTTCATTACTATTATATCTTGCCAAGATCTGGTCTAGTTTTGTTAAATCAACTTTCTGTGTTTAGAGACTTTCTGTTGTAAACAACTTTCTGTATTTAATGTGTATGGCATTAATTGTATCAACTCTCTGAGCCTCAGTTTCCTAATTTTTAAAATGAATTGGGTGGTTGAAATGAATTTTAAGCTTTTTCCTCATCTTAAGATTATTGAAGTCTTAAAAATCTGCCCTCTGTCCCATCCCAAAAAGATTCAGTTCTTTGCTTTTCAAAGGAGAAAACTAGCTACTATGATCATCTAATCCAATCCAGACTAATGTATGATAGAAAACTAGTGTACTAATGAGAGAGGGCAAATTTACTCTTTGCTTCTTTACCTTTCTTACATGACCCCAAAAAGATTGACTTACTTCTATTCCTAGGTAAAGTGTTCTATTTAGTAATGGTCTTTTAATGATGTTTCACCTGAAAAGAATAGGATGTTCCTGTCAATTAGGAATGTAGGAGACAGATTTTTGCTATGGCAGGCCAGTGGAAGAAATATTTAAATAGTCAGGTACTTATTTCTTCTGTGCTTAGGATTAACCTTGAATTTAAGAATATTTATATTTTATAAGTTACAAATCATAAGGAAAAATTATATTTTAAGAAAATATCTGAATAACAAACTAACTTAAGTCAATGTTACATTTGAGAAAAAGTATCAAAATCTATCTAAGAAACCCTTCATAAAGATGTTAGGGAACTAGCAACTGCTGAGATATATTTCCATCTGTACCCATCTTAGTAAAGTTATCTTTCAAAACCAAATTTCTGAATCTTTGGAAAACCCCCAACGTGAATAAATCCAAGAAATTCCTGTATAAATATTCTTCTTTGAATAATGTCCTTATGGGAAAGACGTTAATTAGTCTTTGTGGGAATTCTATTAAGGAATTAAAATGTGTACCTGCCAAATCATTGAAATTGAAATGGGTATAGTTGAAGAGTATTATCATTAATCTACATTTAGCTTCATTTGTCACCAGATGCAGTTATGATCCTATTATATCAATGTCAAGTTTCTGATGTCACACCACTTTTTGGAGGCAATAGTTCTACATTTTCTTTCACTTCCTATACTTTGAAACATTCCAATTCATTTGGGATTGAACTTTTCCAAAAGGTATTTTGGTTTTAATGAATAATTGTAATGTCTCTGCCTCATTTTTTGACTGTTGGAAAGCTTGCTCACAATACAGGAGGGAGGGAGGGAGGGGGAGAGAGAGAGAGAGAGAGAGAGAGAGAGAGAGAGAGAGAGAGAGAGAGAGAGAGAGAGAGAGAGAGAGAGAGAGAGAGAGAATGGATATTACAGATTTTCATTGTACATTTTGAAGCACATTATGGTAGATGGAATGTTCCAGTGAATCGAATCACTTAATGTCTAGTAGAAGCTTAATGGGGATGCAAACTGCAATGTCCTGGCTTGTTTCTAATCAGCATTAAAGATGTGCCAAACTGTCAACAGCTTCTGAACAATGGGAACACTCTTGTTCTTCACACCCCTTTGAGTTCATATCAATCATTGGAAAATAACATTTTTTTTCCTAGAATGAGCTGTCACTATCAATTTGAATAGTGGCTGTTGAACTGGAAGTTATCCAATTTATGTCTGCAAGCCATTTGGTTCATTATATCAAAAATGAAATGACTTGCAAAACCATATTTTTTCATACTGTTTTTAGGGCAAATCCAAATAATAACTGTTCCAAGCTTGAAGTGTCTATTTAAGCTATTTGGCATTCAGTATCTCCATCAAAAGTTCTCCACTCTATTTGATTGGTATCCCCAAATCACTCTCCAGAGAGACAAATCATGATTTTGTTTATTTGTTGTTTTTTTTTCCCCTGCTTACTGTTCTGTAAGCATTTCCATTTGAAATGAAGTGGTGCTAGAATTTGTAGTGTGCAGAGTCACCCTACTTGAATCAACAATATAGGGTTGTAGGCAGTAGACATTGTTCATAAAGTATATTCATCAGCATTAAAGGAGACATTAGTGGTCACCTCAGCTATTCTATATCTGAAGCAGGAATCTCCCTTGGTTATCTAACCTCTGTTTGATGGATATAACATCATAGGATAATATACTTAGAGCTGGACAGGACCTCAGAGGCCATCTAATACAAAATCCTACTTTATAGATGAGGGTGCTAAAATTCAAAGAGGTTAAGTGATTTGTCCAATATTACATAAACAACAATGTCTTAATGGGGATTTGAATATCTTTTCCTGACTTGAAGTTCAATTCTTGATCAGGTATCCTATGTTACTTTGATTTGATTGATCTCAATTCATGGAATTTCACTATCTTCTGTAATATCACATCTCATTTATGTCTGGAAATATCAAATATTTAAGAGTTCTTCAAAATAAATAAAAATCTATCTATTCATCTACATTTCCATATACACATTTATTTACACATACATAGATGTGTATATATGTGTGTATATATTCTATACATTGCATATAGTTATTTGTCTTTAGGCAAATACTACATATTTAATCTCTTACCATATATTTTATGATTTTAAAAATATTCTCCTTTCACATGACTTTGACTGTCCACACCTTTGACTGCCTTCTATAGTTATTTCACCTTATCAGTTAATAAATGTGTATTGACCTGAATGAAATATTCCATATTGGACTTGCTTAAAGATGAAGACTTGGATGCTTATTAGATTATATACTTATTAGGATTGCCAGAGATCCAAACTTGAGATAGTTTCAGTGGTGTGTGAATTCATTGGGTCAAGCAATAATTTTGCTATCATTTAATTTGAGAATGTTTATACACTTACTTCTGCCAACATTAGATGGTCAAAAGCCCATGAAAGGAAAAAGTGTCAAAGTCTGCTCATGGCCTGAATTTCTGATTTTATTGCTTGTTCTGATCAAGTCTACAACTATTAAAGCATGGTAACTGCATTACATATATCTATGGGAAACTATAAACAATATCTATTTAGATTTTTTTTCCCAGAGTAAATTCTGAGTGGGGCTAAATATCTGTCTGTCTGTCTGTCTGTCTGTCTCTCTCTCTCTCTCTCTCTATCTATCTATCTATCTATCTATTGGATTAACTATCATCACTGAACTTAGTTCATGTGAACCAAGTTTGTAGCTCTAGGATCTAGGTTACATCTGAAGAGACAATAAGAAGTAGGAATACATACAGAAGATGACAACCAGGAGAATTGTGAATCTTCTACAAAGTAGGTGTTGTTTTATTAAAATAATTGAAGGTGTTTTACCTAGAAAAGAGAATATTAAAGATTGGAAAGCTTATGGCCAATTCTCTCTTTTTTAAAATAGTTGTTATTTTGATAAAATGTGACCTGCTTTGTCCCAGATGCTAGACCCAAGAACAACAACTGGAAGTCCCAGAGATACAAATTCGTTCTCCATATGAAGAGAAAGTGAAATGTACTATTTCAATAGGCTGTGGGATACCTCCCTAGAGGAGTTATTAAGAATTGTACCCTCTTTGTGGCTTTTGGCACACCCTGTATTTGATCTGGAGTTAATGGGGAAACACTGTATTGAATAAAGAAAGGATGGTAACATTGCATCACTTTTGTACTTTCTGTGATTAGAAATGAAAGTTATCTAATAATATTACTGTATACAGTAACATTGAAGAAGCTAGATGCATTATGGATAGCATGGAAGTATTCCTGCATAAGTTCAGGGTGAGCTAGAAAACCTCTGATGTCCCTTCCAACTCAGAGATTTTATTGTTCTGTGATTACCAACTCCTTCAGGCAATCAAGCCTCCTAACATGGCCAAGAATTGAATTCTGGTTTTTAGTTTTCATTTACTCTGTTAACTCCTTTTGCACCTAAAGTCTATGATATACTTTCCCTGGGCCCCGCCTTGATAAATTAGAACTATTCTTCCCTACCTTTTTTCTAAGCCAGGCCTCATTGGGAGTATTGTATTCAGTTCTGGTCACTAAATTTAAAAAGAATATTGTAGCTTCATGGAGCAAAACAAGGTAAAATGGATGGCCATTACAGGGAATTTGGCTAATTGAGAGGAAAAAAATAACAGTGTTGTCCAAAGATGGAAAATTGTTGGCAGCTAGTAAGCCTCTCTCTCACTGCAGGTCTTTAAGCATGATCTGAACAGCAAAATGTTGAGGAGGTTGTAGAGGGAATTCCTGCTTGGAATTTGTCCCTTTACTTTTTAAGATTTGGCAATTATCTGACAGTAAGCCGTGGGTTGCGATCTCCAGTGAGAGAGAGATGAAAAAGTTAAAAAAAAAAAAAACAACAATGTCCATTGCTTCAGTGTTTGGTTATAGTTAATTCTAGGATCAGTTCATTTGAAAGCTATTAAAGGGGACAATGATGAAATTTTTATTTCATCAATCACCTGTAGGAGTACTTATTTTTTTTAAAGTATAGTAGTTTTCATTTAAGTGACATGAAATACATTTTTCTCCATAGTAAAACATAGTTGAAATGAATGATTAATCTTCAAAAAATAAAAATATATAAAGGGCCTGCATCACTCTTTGGGACACTGAGGGAAGTCCTTAATTGCCATCTCATGTGTCACTGTTACCATACTGAAAAGAGATCTGGATTAGACATAAGAAGACATGGTTTCTAGTACTGAATCTATTTCTAGTATCCACTATGACCATGAGTAAATACCAAACCTTTGAGATGTCATATTCCTTACATATGATAAGAACAATTATGCTTGCCTAATAGGAATAGTTATCATTTCAAATACTTTCCTAAGTGAATAATTCATTTTAAAATAAGCTTGATTGAGCAATTGTCAAGAATCAGTTTAAAAATATTTTAGAATAGATGAAGTGTATCCTTCTATACTATTCAATGTATAAATTGTGTATGATCTAGAATGTTGTCTTGATTTTCCCTAGTAATCATTTTTAAAATATTACATATTTAAAAATTGTTATTTGTCCAGCATTGGTTTTAACAAGACAATGTTATAGGTAAGTGGTGGGACTGTATACAGTAATATTATTAGATAACTTTCATTTCTAATCACAGAAAGTACAAAAGTGATATAATGTTGCCATCCTTTCTTTATTCAATACAGTGTTTCCCCATTAACTCCAGATCAAATACAGGGTGCGCCAAAAGCCACAAAGAGGGTACAATTCTTAATAACTCCTTTATTGTTTTGTTTTTAATTTACAATTCCATAGCATTATATATAGTGTACATATATATATATATATTTTTTTTGAAATGAATTTACATTATGTTTGAAATATAAAATCTTGTAAATGGTGAACAACAAAGAGAAAAGTAATTTTAAAAAACTTGTTAAAAAATATGACTTTTGACCCACCCTGTATGAAATCCTCTTTCTGGCTTTTTAAACCCCAAGCTTTTATGACCCAGATCCTTCTTGCCTTTCTACTCTTTTCATACTTTATTGTCTTGCATATACTCTATGATGTAACAACAATGCACTTCTTACTACTCCTTCCATATGACATTCCATTTCATAACTCCATGGAATTTTCAGAAATACATGGAATGCCTCCTTTTTCACTTCTGTATCTTTGTTTCCTTTTCCAAATGGTCTCAGATCACCTCTTCCAAATTAACCCTCTGAAATTACTTCCGCCCACCAGGCCCACACATTTGAACTACATATTACTTTTTTAAATTTTTTTTGAAGGTAGAAAAAAGAATCAGGTGTGAACTCTTTGGGGTAGAGCAGAATGACTCCAAGGATCTGGTGTCCCTGAGAAGCTTTGGCTATTTTCTTTGCATTTGTGCTCCCATCTGCATTTATAGAGAAATTCTTGTGTACTGCGATATTTAATATAGAGAATGTTAAATAATTCAATGGTAATGTATTGTCATAAATTCTACAGATTGATACTGAACTTTCTTTATATCTTTCCCCCAGTTTTCAAGTTAGCATCACATCCATAGTGAATGCCTAATTCAAATGTCATTCCCATTATGACGTTTTCTTGTCTGTTTTTATGTTTAGTCCTCCTCAACCTCACATAGCATTTTTTTCCAATTCTTTAATACACTTAAGAGATGTAGCATGGCATGATGGACAAAGAACCAGACTTGAAGTGAGGAAGACCTAGGTCAAGTCTCAGCTCTGACATATATGGACTGTGTCACCCTGGGTAAGTCAGTTTTTTCAGTTCTCTAAACAGTTCTCTAAGATTATAAATTGTAAAGATATTGTCAAACTGAATTGCTAGAATTAGTTTCCTATCCCAATGAAATCACAGGTTTAGTCCCTTTCCTATCTCTGTAATTTTCTGTCTTCTTATCTTATCCCTTCCCAGACTATAAGCTCCATTAAGGCAGAGACATTGTCTTTGTTGATTATCAGAAACAAACAAAAAACCTTTTCCATAGTCTAGAATAGTTCTGTGTACATACTAGGTGCCTAATAAATCTATGAATAACTGGTAGAGACAACCTTATTTTGAGGTACACCTATACCATGGAACCATAGCATTAAAGTTAATGAATACCACTGTTTGTAGAGTTGTGAACTGATTCAACTATTCTAGAGAGTAATTCAGAACTATTCCCAAAGGGCTAGAAAATCATGAACACCCTTTGACCCAGCAATAACACTACTAGGTCTGTGTCCAAAAGAGATTTAAAAAGGGGGGAAAGACCTATATTTATCAAATATGTGTAGTTGCTCTCTGTGTTAGCAAAGAATCATAAATTTATTGCATACCCATCAATTAGAGAATTGATTAACAAGCTTGGTACATGATTGTGATGGAATACTCTTGTGCTATAAGAAATGGAGAGCGGAATGCTCTCAGAAAATCCTGGTAAGTCTTACATCAACTGAAGCAAAGTAAAATGAACAGAACCAGGAGAACACTGCACACAGTATTAGCAATATTGTATAGTCAACTGTAAATGATTTAGCTATTCTCAGTAGTACAATGACCCAAGACAATTCCTAAGGACTCAATGATGAAAAATGCTATCTCCAGAGAAAGAACTGATGGAATCTGAATAAAAATTGAAGAATACTGTTTTTAACTTTCTTCTTGTTCTTGTTCTTCAACTTTTGAGTCTGGGTTTTCTTTCACAACATGACTAATATAGAAAGACATTTTGCATGACTGCACATATATAACCTTATGAAATTGTTTGCCTTCTCAATGAGAAAACAGAGTAGATAAAGAGGAAATTTGGAATTAAAACTTAAAAATAAATATTAAGGGGCAGCTAGGTAGCACAGTGGATAGAGCACCAGCCCTGGGTTCAGGAGTACCTGAGTTCAAATCCGGCCTCAGACACTTAACACTAGCTCTGTGACCCTGGGCAAGTCACTTAACCCCAAATGCCTCACTTTAAAAAACATTTAAAAAAATATTAAAAATTTTTTATATGTAATTGAAGCAAAACAAACTATTAAACAATCTAAAAAGGAATTAATGAGCGCCAAGTAGCAAAATGCTCTATATCTCATAATTTTTATCATTATATTTAACAAAAGCTTATTGGCTATATTTTTGAGAGGCAGCTGCAGAACAATAGAAAAAAATCAGTGGTTTTAGAGGAAAAAAATGAATTTAAGAATAAATTCTATCACTGGCTCATATGATCTTGAACAAATCACAAGCTCTGTGTACCTCAGTTTCCTCATATGTAAAATAAATCTAAGGATACTCACATTCCTTATTTTATAAGGGGGAATCCAATGAGGTAATTATTGCTAAGCACTTTACAGGTTAGAAATTCCTATGGAAAAGTCAGTTTCTTAAGACATTTTCAATGCTATCAGTATTTTAATATCATTTACTAATGCAGGCTAAAGACTGCAGGACACCAAACTAAGTCTATACTAAATATATGTAATAGCATTATAGTTTAAGATAAATGTATACTATCAACCTCTTATTTGGAACTTGTTTCATAAAATTTGAGGGCACAGGGGAAAAATCCAATTGTTTGGATTCTGGATATGTAAAAGTCCTCTGCAGATGCATTAATAAGCAAAATATCAAAAAGCACTGTTTTCAGACCTATAATGAGCTGAAAAGGAGAGGAGCTAGGAAATACTTTCTGGACTAAGCATGTTTAAGTGGAGAATATTTCAAATGATTTGCAAAAGTGATTTTAAAGACAAGGAAGGATCTGGCACTAGCCTCATGCATACTCAATTGCTAATAGCACACAGGTACTAAAAGCCAGTTGGCTTCAATAAAACATTCAGAGCAAGGCACTAGCAAACTAAATTCATACATTCCTGTCTAATACAACAAAACATTCCTGTTCTGTAAAATAGTGGGGAACTTTTCAATATGTATATTAGCTTCTTCATTAGGTCTTTTTAGCTTGTGGCTAAAATCCACTTGTTTTTTTTTTTTTTTTTTTTGTGGTAGTTACTAAGTGTTTATATTAGGAATACTGTTTGAGGACTCAAGTGTGATTGCTGCATTAGCTATGACATTCCATTTCTTGAAGGCTGGTTAAGCAATCAGAATGAATGAACTGAAAGCCAATTTCTCCTAGGAAGCTAACCTTTCCAATATATGAAAAAGATGGATGTTAAAGTAATTTCAGAGTATTGACTTTGGTTTGTTGGTTTTCTTTTCTCCCCACCCCAGTCCTGGGATCAAAGTCTTAAAAGTTTAGTTTCCTAGATATCAGGTAAAGAGCTACATTATTTCTGATTTGAGAAGATGGGGTAATTTCTCTTTTTCAAGTGAGTGGTCACGTACCAATGTGCTGTTTAGAACAAAAAGAGAGAAAAGAGGTGAGATGTGATTTCATAAGGTCTGAACATTAGGGGAATAGCCTTGCTTTACACATTATGCCAGTCTTTAGAAACAGAAAGAAATATTACTAATGGATAGTTCTTCCTTTGGTATAGCAAGAAGTAATGGGAGGAAGTGAAAAGAGTACTTGACTGGAAATCAATTCATAGTTTTAGTATGTACTAGTTAGGTGATCAAAAGTAAGCCTCTAAACCTCAGATTCCTCATTTGAAAAATTGGAATAATAATAATAATAATAATAATAATGATAAGAAGAAGAAGAAGAAGAATATTAAGACTATATTGCCCTACAAGACTGTTATGAATGAAGTGATGTGTATGTGTGTATATATGTATGTATGTGTATATTTGTATGCATATATATGTATACCTATGTGTATATGTATATGTGTTTATACATGTTTATATATAATTAAAATGTTAAATATTGCTATTTAATAAGAGCTGTCCTGCATTTCTTTGCAATAATAATAATAACAACAACAAGCTATAATCATTTCTCCGCAATAAGTTCACTGAAATCACTAGACAATTTAAAAAGCATTCTCTTTGGGTCAGAAATTGGCAAAATCCTATTCTGTGAAAAATATTACTATTATCTCAAAATTCTAGAATGTTTAGGGACATAGGAATTACACTGAAAAAGGTGGAGGAGGCATCAACAGGAAATAATTTAATAGTAGAATTAGATAAATCAAGATAGTAGTAACAATACTAATAATAGCTCATATTGCAATAGTTCTTCAAACATGAATATGAATGCAAGAATAACTTGCATTGACTACTAATTCTGTTTGAGCCCATGAGATAATTGCTTTAAATATATTAGCCCAACTTTGAAGATGGGGAAACAACGGGTCAGAGATGCTGGATGTCTTGCCCAGGGCTGCTGGAATGGGATTCAAATATAGGCCTTCCTGACTTCTGCCTGGGGGATTCTATTTACTTCAACATGGCCTCAACTATAGATTCATAGGTGACTACAAAATAATCTTCAGTCAGTATGGCAAAAGCATATTAATGAAAGGAATTTTAAAACATTCTATAATGCTTGGATGGAACTTTAGTGTGATTTAATACAAGTAAGTGCCACTTTCATTGATAAAGATGTAAATCTTGACAGGAACACTTGTCCATTTTCCTCCATAAATCCTGAATAAAGTATCTCCCCAAAGAAGATTTCTTCTTGTTCTTCTAGTATCTTGGGGTGACAATGTATCACTAGAACTATCTATTATTCATTAGAATCTTTTTTACTTAGAATGTGAGTTACTTGAGAACAGAGAATGTCTTACCTTTGTAATAATATGTCCAGATCTTAGCACAGTGTTTTGCATATAGTTTGTTTCATTCATTCATTCGTTTGTTCGTTTATTCATCCATCTATCCATCCATCCATCCATTTATTTATAAACAATAACAATTAGTGAAAAAAGGAGAAATTAGTAAAATCTTCTAAAATGGAAGTTCAAAAAATCAAAGGGAAACTCATATTATAAAGATGCTAATACCCTTACTAAAATGAAGAACATTTCTTAAGACAAAAATATAGTTATGCTTTCAGAATGGGGGTAGAAGGAGAAAAGGGAAAGAAGGTTTTGTTTTATTTTTTTTCTTTCATTGATGCAAGTAGCCATGTCTGTAGAAAAGGAAAAAGAAAAAAAATGAAACTTTTATGCCACTGCTTTCCCAAATATCCTATGTGATTTTGAAGGAAAAAGATAAAGTAGAATGACAAATATAGAAAGAACAAGACCTGGTTCCTGCCTTCATGGAGCTTACAATCTATGAGAGGGTGAGAAGATAAATGACATAAAATAGAATGTGGGGTTATAATAAAAGATATATAGAATGTTGAGGAAAGAGAAAGACTATTTCCCAAAGAGATTATCTTAGAAAATAATTCATAAAAGAGATCTAATTTAATGTCTTAAAGGGTACAAAGGAATTGAATGACCAAAGCTATGAAGGGAGGGGATTTCAAGTAGAAACATCAGATAGCCAAAGGATAGAAGATAGCTAAAGGAATAGTAATTGAAATCATATTATCATTTCTGAATGAAATAGGGATATTTATTTTGGAAAAGAGAACATGGGTGAGGGATCAGGGACATGACAACAGTATCTTTTCCTTGACTTAAGAGGTTAAAACAAGGAGGTTGGTAACAATTATAGACAAATGGAATAGGGCCATTTGTAAAAAGTTCTGGGGTAGCTATGTGGTGTAGAAGATAAAGAACTGGCCTTGGATTCAGGAGGACCTGAGTTAAAATGTGACCTCAGTTATTTGACACTTCCTTGCTATGTGACCCTGGGCAAGTCACTTAACCCTCATTGCCCTACCCACAAAAAAAAATACATTTAGGGGGCAGCTAGGTGGCACAGTGGATAGAGCATTGGGCCTGGATTCAGGAGGACCTGAGTTCAAATCCAGCCTCAGACACTTGACACTTACTAGCTGTGTGACCCTGGGCAAGTCACTTAACCCTCATTGTCCTGAAAAAAAAAGTTCCCATGAGTGGAGCTGTTGAAGTATAAACTAAGTGACCACTTGTGGGATATTGCACAGAGGACTGTTGGTAAAGGATGGGCTGGGGTAGATGACCTCTGAGGTCCCTTCCAAATTTGAATCCTATGCATCACAATTGTATTCTTTAATGACATATAAGAAAAATGGTTGATTTCCCTGCCAGCATAGCCCACAATGCACTAGTGGTGAAGCTAATGTACCTCTTTGAATACCTCCTTTATCACAATGGAGTACCTTAATAGTAAAGAAAAGGAAACCTATTATCTCGCATATACTTAGTCTGTGGGGAGAAAATTCACAAAGTAAATATGGAAAGAGTAGTAATATAATGGTTCCATGCTCAAGCAAGATGTAGTACATTTTGTAATGATGGATGGACTTTCTGAGAGGCTTTTTCATTTGAAAAACCAAGGATACTTTTTTAGTAGAGACAAGCCATATGGTTTAGCAGAACATCCATTATTCAACCTGAAAGTAGGCAATGTAATTTACTGCCCATAACACTAACTATAGTATCTATATCTATCTATCTATACATATCTATACATATCTATATCTATATATCTATATCTATATATCTATATATATGTATATATAGATAAGAACCAGGCTTGAATGAATGTTGCTCAAATCTTTGTTTACTTACTGAATCCAAAAAGGCTAAATTGTTTTCAAGATTTTGTTATGCTCTACAATGATACTAGTTATAAAATAGAAGTTTATTTAATTATTTCTTAGGCAAAAATTAAAAAGAAATTTGGTGTGGTATACCAAACAAGGAAGATGACAGCCCATCTATGACTCAGCAGAGAAGTAAGTACTAAGTTACCTGAAACACTGAAAGATTAAGTCTATTGTCCAGGATTATAAAATAGTGTCAGAGGCAGAGTTGAACCCAGGTGTTCACAATTCTAAGCATACCCCTCTATTCACAATGTCATATGAAACACTATTATTTCACAATAAAGTATAGCTATCAGATAAAATAGTAAAGCTATTTTGTAAATTACCATGGCCAAAAATGTTATCTCATTGAAATGACTATATGTAAGAAGGCTAGTCCTTGGAATAGTCAGTTCATATAATTCCATAATCAAAGTCTTTCCAGTAGCATGTAGCTAACTAGTATTCTACTGGAATAGGATTCAAAAATCCAGAGTCACCTTGAAATCACAAGATATCTGATGAGTCTATTTATGGAGGCAAAAAAAAAAAGAATTGGGGATGTTGAATATTGATATATGAAATGGATGGCCCCAATCTACACTGAAATATTAGAAGAACCAGGGGAAAGACTCAAGTGCATTAGCTCTCTCTATGGAGGGATTTTAGAAAGAGAGAATCAGAACACATGAAAAGGCATTACCTACACTGGTGGGATGAATACCCATGCCAATGAGCTCATAGATCCCTTGAAGTAAAAAAAAAAATAGTAAATGTTGAAAGCTGATGAAATTGCCAGGGTGTGTTTAAAGACTGCATACAATATTCTTTATTTAAACTGATGTCAATAGGAAGGTGCCAACACAATACCATAGTTAGTGAAATGATATACTCATCACTCTTAGGGATAATCCTTTTTAAGGAAATAATGTCCAAACATCAGAGATAAATCGATTACTAGGCCCAAGAGCTACATGATTTCTCTGTTTTAAATGAGAATACAATGACCCGGTTATTAAAAATAGGCAGGATAAGGGATATGAGCACATTTTGTGGAAAAATTGAATGCTAAATAAATCATTAGCCCACAGGGGTTCAATACATGGGTTAGTAGAATGAGTTAGGGAATTTGAGTTCCAAGCTCAACCACTATAGTGAACTTACTTAAGCAAGTCACTTAAACACTCTTGCCCTTGGCTTTAGACTTTAGAAAATGTGTACATTAGACAACTAAGGCTCATTAGGCATCTAATATTCTAATAATATAAATATATAGATATTTAAGCTACTTTTTGTTATTTGCATTTTCTAAAATATAAAGCGAGTCTGAAATTTATCAGACTTTTACTCAAATTCTAATATAAATCATCAGAAATATTTTCAAAATTTGTTCATATTCAGTTATATATAATAAACTTATTTTTCAAATTATTATGTTTGTTAAAACTGAATTTTTTTAAATATAAGAATTGAACTTTCCCAAATCAATCTTGTTTTATAGAGTTTACATATGTATGACTATTATCATATTTGTTTCTGTCTCTGCCTATATGAACACATTTATGTATGCATGTATGTATATGTATACATATAGATACCTGTATACACACATAGACAGATATAGATAGACAGAATATGTAGGATGTTCAATAGATACACATATATAGGAGATACATACATAGATGCTGATAAGGAGGGAGGTAGATAAATACATAAATATATAGGCAGATATAGATGGGGAGACAGAAACACATGCATATGTACATATATGCATGCATGCATGCATGCAGACAGACAGACATAGACAAAGATATGGAGAGGGAAGGAAAGGGAAAGAGAGGCAAAGACAGAGACAGAGTGACAGAGAAAGATAATTATTTTCTAATGGCCTACAATATCATGGTTTTTGTGGAAATAGTCTTAAGTATAATGAGACTACTGAAAGACTATTGAAACAAAATGTAAGTATCCTGACTTGTAGTTGCATGCATTTTATAATAAAATTACATTCAATTGAGCCTCATTAATTTAGAATTAATGAAAATTTAGTCAAAGGGAAAACTGAAGTTGCTTTTTGGATTATATTTAAGGCCTTGCTTATATCAACATTACAAACACAGTTGTGTTTATTTTTCTTATGAAAAAAGTTGTTTTCAAACAGTTAATAAAAACTTACTAGTAATACTTTTTGACAAAGCCCATGTGCTAATTATGCAGAATCATATAGTAATAACAACTAACTTTTATATAGTGCTTTAAGGTTTGCAAAGATAACTGAAATAAATAGAACTGGTAATATAACCAGTTCTGAGAAAGCATTGGAGCTTAGGTCTTCCTGACTCCAATTCCAACCCCCTTTGCCATTTAATTGTCTAGTAAAGAAGGTCCAGCACTCTACAAACTTGTTTGACAGTTGTTAGTTCCTCTTAAATAGTTTCTTAAAGTACAGTTAATTAAATTGAATTCAAACTTTTCACTGATGTAGATCAATCCTTGTTACTCAAAATGAATGTTTTTTACAATTGCATCTCATATGTTGAGAAAAACTGGCCATCATCTTATTACTTTTTTTGGGTGGGACAATGAGGGTTAAGTAATTTTCCCAGGGTCACACAGCTAGTAAGTGTCAAGTGTCTGAAGCCAGATTTGAACTCAGGTCTTCCTGAATCCACGCCCAGGGGTTTACCCACTGTGCCACCTAGCTGCCCCACCATTACATTTTGTAAGACTCCCTAATACTTAGCACAATACCTGGTAACATAGTATTTAATAAAGATTGAGTCATTGATTAATTTTGTAAAAAGACTTTGAGACTTTAAGAAGTTAAGCGATTTGCCTAAAGTTGCAAAGCTAATAAGGATTTGTACCCAAGTTTTCCTACTTCAGGACTAGTTCTGCTTTACCACATGACATTATTGTGGATCATTTGATGAACTTTTTAAACTATAGCTGGTTTTCTTTCATTACATTCTACAGTTTGGCCTTGCAGTCAGTATTATCAAGGACAAACTGGCTAATCAAAACATAAAGACGTCTTGAATGTGCATATTTTTTAAACAAAACAAAACATGAACGTGTAGTTTTAAAACCAAATTGTCATATTCTGATTTAATTCCTTTTGATGATTAATTTTTGTCTCATGAACTGCATGTATTTGGTTTATTTCCACATTCCTTATACATAAAGTTTTAAGGTCTATATTAAAAACATCCATAAAGATAACCTTTAATCATCTGGTATATAGTCATGTGAAAACTACTTTTAAGGAAAAAGACAGATGATTTTTAAAATTCCATTGAGGTGTGTGTGTGTGTGCATTTGGGGGGGGGGGCAGAGGAGTCACCAGGTGACCCCGAGGATGGATCAGTAAACCTGGAGTGAGGAAGACCTAAGTTTAAATCCAACTGAGCCATGTCACCTTGGGTGAGTCACTTAAACTTTAATAATTGGATCTACCTCACAGAATTATTGTGAGGATAAAATGCTGTATTGTTTTTTTTCTGGCTAGATAGCATAGTGGACCGAATACTAGACTTGGAAGTCAGGGAGATCTGATTTCTAATTCTGTTTCATACACTTACTAGACATGTAACCCAGAGGAAGTTGTTTGGCCTCAGTTTTCTCATCTTTAAAAGGGAAATCATGGTGATGCTAAAATAAGATAGGTAAAGCACTTTGCAACTTTAAAGCTCTATGTAAATGTTTCTTATTATCACCATTATTGCTACTACCACCACCACCACCACCACCACCACCACCACCACCACTACTACTACTACTACTACATCTTTCTCAAACTACTTGAGTTATTACTGTTTTTTGGAAAAGTTAGATTAGGTCAGCAGTTCCCACTTAGTGATTCATGGGGATTTACAACAATGGTCCAAGAAGGTCTTGCAAAAAATCCCTTACTGATGCTTTTAACAATAGAAATAATTATAAAAATGTTATGTACAGTAGGTTAACTAATGTTTTTCTATCTTAAGCATAGATGAAAGTATCCTATTATTCTATAAGATTGAATAAAGAAATCATGGAGAGAGTGAAAGAGGCCACCACATTGTGTGTGTGTTTTTTTTTTTAATTTGTCTGGAACTTAAAAGTCATCTGATTCCAAAAAATAGGCCCTCGGTAACTAGCTCAGATAAAATTCAGCTCAGTTTAGTCCTCTAGGTTCAGTCAATGACAGGTCTAAAGACGAAGCAACATAGAAAATCTTGCAATCAAAACCTCAGAACTCATTAGGGGGCAGCTAGGTGGTGCAGTGGAGGAAGCACCGGCCCTGGATTCAAGAGGACCTGAGTTCAAATCTGGCCACAGACATTTGACACTTGCTACCTGTGTGACCCAGGGCAAGTAACTTAACCCTCATTTCCCTGCAAAAAAAACAAAAACAAAGAAAAAAACTCAACATGTAAGGCCACTTTATTTACAGCAGTACAGAAATTCTTTACAAAATATGACTATTTCAAGATCAAAAACAGCTAAGAAAAGCACCTGTTGTTTTTTTCCTTGAAAAAAAATGAAACCTTTTCAACAGCATCTAATAATTTTGTACACTAATTGATTCATGGCATTTGGAATATTTATTATAATTATGAAAAAAGTTCCTGAACCTCATCATAATATATGGCACCTTGAACAAAACAATAACCCCAAATCCAAAAATTATAATCTGGGAGCAGACAGGTATATATAAGAAGGAATCTGCAAGGCATTTGGGCTCCATGTTATTAAGAAACTTATAAATCAATTATAATACTTGAAAATCAATTTGACTTATAGTAGAAACCAGGGAAGATTACCTGATTCTTGATAAAAACTTTGGCAGTGGCATTTTGTGCCAGATGAAATTTCTAAACATCACAAGCTGCTGATATGAATTGATGATTCATCACATTCCATTTTCTTTCTCTAACCTCCAACGTGTAGAGAATAACTCGATTGTGTTTTCTTTTTCTCTCAACTGGGAGTGAAATTGTTAGGTTTCACAAACTGAAAGATATAACTTAATGAAACCTATTCTAACAGGTCTTGATACTCCTGAGAATTGAGTTCGCTATTTGGGGGCTCTTTCTTAACCCTTTCTCTTCTCTTTGGTACTCATTAGAGCATTGGAGTGGCAACATACAAAGTAGTAATGTATTAAGCTGAAATATTTAGAAGAGATTCACGGTGTGCTTAAATTATTGATGATCACTACTTGGGTCATATAATCACAGAATTAGAAGTAGAAATAACCTAAGTCCAATTTCTTCATTTTATGGAAAAGGAAACTGAGTAACAGAAAAGTTATATGATTTTTCCAGGGTTCCACAATTTATTTCTAAGGTATCATTTGAGCCCAGGTTTTCCTGATTCCAAGTTCAAAATCTTCACTAATACAACATATTGCCTTAACATTTAAGTACTCAGAGAATGTTACTTCATAAGGAAAAGAGGATTCATCTTCCAGAACCAGAATTGTTAATTTTCAAGTTCCAGTCAGGCAAGATGGTGTACTGGAAAAGTACTGAATTTTGAATCCAAAGAGAGGCCTTTCTTTTATTTTTATTTTTATTTTTGCAAATTCATAATACATATTATTTATTCAGTCTTCAGAAAGCTATGCTTACTTTTATTATTAGAGAGTTTTCAACATTTGTTTTTACAAGATTTCTAGTTTCAAATTTTTCTCCCTCCTCCCCCCCAAGACAGCATGCAATCTGATATAGGTTATATATGTACAATCACACTAAACATATCTCCGCATTATCCGTGCTGTGAAAGAAGAATCAGAGCAAAAGGGAAAAACCTTAAAAAAGGAAAACAAACAAAAAAAGTAGAAATAGTATGGTTCAATCTGCATCTAGATTCCAAAGTTTTATTTTATTTTATTTTATTTCATTTTTTTGGATTTGCAGAGCATTTTCTATCATGAGTCCTTTGAAACTATCTTGGACCACTGTTGGGCTGAGAAGAGTTAAGTCTATCACAGTTGATCAACACACAATGTTGTTGATACTGTGTACAATGTTCTAGTTCTGATCATCTCACTCAGGATCAGTTCATGTGAGTGCTTCCAGATTTCACTGAAATCTATTTGCTCATCACTTCTTCACATTGATTTTTTTTAAACTTTGTGTTCGAAATTTTCTTGCTCCCTCCCTCCTCAACCCTTCCTATGGAATCAAGCAATTCAACATAAATCAGACATGTGCAGTTATGCCAAGCATCTTCACATTAGTCAAGTTGTGAAAGAAAATAGAATAATTTTAGAAAGAGTAACTAACAAATAAAATTATACTTAAATCTGTATTCAAATACCATCAGTTCTTCCTCTATTGATGGTTCTATTTTTTCATATGTCCTTCTGATACCATGCTGCTGATCATTTCTTTCATTGTATTACCCTCCATCCTATTTCCTCCCCTTGATATTTACTCCATTTTCTATCTTCTTTCACCCTATCCCTCCTCAAAAGTGTTTTGCTTTTTACAGCCCCCACTCTCATTTCTCTTTAAATTTTTTCCTCCCTTTCTCTATATCTTCCTTCTATCTCTCCTACTTTCTCTTCAAAGTCCCTTTTGAGTGCTTCCAAGGCCTGAAACCAATTCATATTTTTCTTGGAAGCTTTGGATGTTGGAGCTTTGACTTCATTATTATCTTCTTCTGAGGGTGTATTCTTATCTACCCCTCCCCCAAAGAAGCTGTCTATTGTCCACTGTTTTCTTTGCTGACACATCTCAAGCCAGAAGTAGATGTCTGATTGAAATCTGATTCTCTATGGTTGGAAGCTTGGCATGCCTGTTGCTCCTACCATACTGGGCGGCCACCACTCAATTCGGCCCACTGGTTCAGAACTAGGGTGCTTCACTCCAACTTTAGCAGAGACTAGAGCCACTTCACCCTGGTCAACTGCAGAACCCTCTCACCCATCTGCAAGCCGGACCTCAGAAAATGCTACTGGCGCTGAAGACTTGGAGGTGTCTGTTCCTGGGTGGATCCAGGCCATGTGCTAAGCTCCTCTTTCATCCTGCTCAACAGGTGATTTCAATTCTTGTTTCTCCCTGGAAAATAGTCTCACTCTGTTCTTATGTGTGTTAGGCTGCTTTGGTTTTTGTTTGTTTTTGTTTGTTTGTTTTTGTTTTTTATTTGTTTTTTAAATGGCATTATTTGGGAGTTAGTGGACAGATTTGTTGGGAGCTAAGGGGAATCACAGCCTCCCCTCTGCCATCTTGGCTCTGCCCCTGTAGCTTATTTTTTTAAAGTTGAAATCTGCTCTTGGGACACAAGGATCACTGGCAAGGGTCCCTGTTTCAAGCTTCTTGTGCTGGGGGATAGAGGCTGTGTCAGTGGCTTTCTACTCTGAGGCCTCTATGTCTTGTGGATTCCTCACTGCCCTGGGCTTGCTCCCTGTGCTTGTTCCAGGTGCTGGGGTGGCCAGGCCCAGTCAAGCCTGTCCTGTGGGCGGCCCTCCAGCTGGTAGACTGTCCTCTCAGCTGGTGCTGGAAGATCTCACAACTGCCTGACTGTACCACCAGCTTGCTGAGCCAGGATCAAGGGGCCTCAGTTGCTCCACTGTGGCCAAGAGCTTCCTTCTGACTTGCCCAGACTCCCTCTGTGCTGCGCTGTGCTGAGATGTGCTGTGCTCCCCTTTTGCCTGAGTGAGATCGACCTTTTCTGAAGTCTTCTAAATTATGTCAAGTTCGAAGATTGTGTCTCTCTGTCCTTTTGTAGGTTCTGTAGTTTCAGAATCCATTTAGAGGCTTGATTTAACATTGTTTTTGAGGGAAACCTGGGAGAGCTCAGGCAACTTCCTGTCTTCTCTCCATCATATTCAGACATGGCTTTAAATCCTGAATCAGCCATTTATTAGCCATGATATTAGGTAGATCTCTTAATCCTTCTGGATTCCATTTCTGCATATGTAAAATGAATGAATTGGCCTATTCCTAGTTCAGTAGTTCCCACTTAGTGGTCTGTGAACCACTGGGGATTCACACCAATGCTCCAAGAGGCACTCGCTAAAAATTCCTTGATGACACTTTAAGTAGTAGAAATAATTATTTTTAAAATGTTATGTGTATATATTAAATTATTTTTTATTGTTGAAAGGATTTTACTGGACAACAACAACAGCAACAAAATATTCGGAACTACTAAAGTGATCTCTAAGATTCCTTCAAACTCTAAATCTTGTAAGGCAAACTTGGCTTTCATGTACTCAACTTTCAAAATAGGATCAATAATAATATAAGAATTTTTTTCTCTCAATATTAATTCCAAAAGTCTTCACCCATGCTAAATATGAGCCCCAATTCTGAAGTACTGGTATGATGATATAAATATAAAATCCCTTCCATTATTATATCAAAATGCACAAATCATAAATATAAATAAATCTAACCTCCATTTTATTCAACTCAAGCATTTTTCTGATACCGTTAATTCATGAAATGATAATTTATAAACTACCACTTTATTAAATTGAATATCTTCATACAGATTCAATATCTGTGGGCTAATAAAAAAAAAAACAGAAGGGTGTTTACTCTACCTCACTGGTTGATCCTCTATAATTTAACAATGATCAACTTCTGAAGTACTTTCTAGTCCTTTCATACTAATCACAATTCTCTGGCATGCACACTGTGCTCTCCGATTATGAGATGCTAAGTCTGTGTTTAATTACATTAATAACTTAGCATGTTATTCTCCAAATGAGTCACCTTTGGTGTTAATTCAGAAATATTAAAGAGAAATAAAAATACACTGGAGTTGAAAGACATTCTCTTCAAAAAGTATGTCCTTTCAGAAGTTGATCTAATGTTTTCAGTCTCATCACCAACACTCCTTGCACAAAATTAAAAGAGAAAGAAATATTAATTTAATCCTGGGACATATGAATAGCTTGTTTGTGATGTTAAATTCCTATATCCAACCGTGTTAATTGGCTGCCTATTGAGTCCAAAGAAATTACCACAGGCTTACAATGTCTATTACCATTTAAGGAATGGCATTTTTTAAAAGCCCCACTGTATGCATTTATATACTTGTATAACTATGCAATGAATGAAAATGTGTAATAACAGGTTTTTGGTTTAAAATTTTAAAACTAGAAGTCTAACTAACATAATGCCCCAAATTTTCAGGGGTCCTAATCTAAGTTCCTCATAACCTTTGAAATCTAACACTTTTATGACACCAGGATCCTCTTTGCAACAGAAAAAGAAAAATATAATTACAACACGACAACGCATCCTAGCCAAAGAAATGTGATTAATATCAAGGAACTGCATAGGCATCTTTGGGGGGTTGTTTTCATGTTAGCATTTTGTATCTTCTACTTCTGAAATATTCATCTGGTAACTTAATAGGACCTCAGTCTCTGAGCATTAATGAAACCATACTGATACGTAGTTTCTATGCTGTTTTCTAGATCATATAACATCTCTTTATAATATTATATTTTAATAGTTAAATACATCAAACTGAACTATACTTTATAGTATTATAGGATTTAGAATGTGTTTTTTTAATTAATTGCTATTTAGAACAGTTTGGGCAGTGAGAATATTATTATTTTATTTATATTATATCCCAGTCAAGGATTGACCACATCTTCCTAACTTCTCATGGTCTCAGGCCATTTAGTAGAGGAAGCAAGGAGAGAGCTTCAGCATTCCAATTAGCGTGAGCTAAAGAAAAGCCCCAAACCACCTAGAAGCCAGAGAAACTTCCAAAAGCATGCAGAGAGCTTGTGGCCTTTCCCCAAAGATTTTATCCTCTTTCCCTAGAGGCAAGTCATTATACATTTATCAGAGCTAATTGGTTAGCCTCATTCAATTCCATTGGTTGACATGACTTGAAGGTGGTCTACATTAAAATGAACTCCACAGAAGACATCAGGAAGAAGAATGTAAAAGACCCTTCCTAAAGGGCAAAGGCCAAGTCCATTATCTAGATGTGGTTTGATCCCATCAGTCCTTTCACTAAGCTAAATAAAATATTCTATCTCCATTTCTTTTGTTCCCTTGGGTTTGTCCTAGATCAAGGAGAACAAGACTTTTTGGAATGGAGGGAGAAAGGACTGAGAAACTGATCTCTGCCCCACCCCCCCAAAGAAATCTGGTATTAATAATTATTTTCTCTTTCTTTCTTTCTTTTTTTTTTTTAGAGAGGCAATTGGGGTTAAGTGACTTGCCCAGGGTCACACAGCTAGTAAGTGTTAAGTGTCTGAGGCCGGATTTGAACTCAGGTACTCCTGACTCCAGGGTCGGTGCTCTATCCACTGCGCCACCTAGCTGTCCCTTAATAATTATTTTCTCACAAGAACTGGAAAGCATGTTGGGGATGATTTAGTCCAGTGGTTCTATTTTTGTTTTTAATTTTTGGTCTATGAATCATAAAATAGGGTTGAGTGCCTACATGCATGGCTTCCTTTGTACCACTGGATTAGAACTTATAGCAGAGGCAGCTCTATTGGGCAGATGACTGGGCAAGAAGCCAGGAACAACTGGGTTCAAATCTTACCTTAGACAAGTATTGGTTTTGTGACCCTTGGCAACTCACTTAACTTCTCAGGATCTTATATTCCACATCAGTAAAATGAAGGAACTGGACTTCAGTGACCTCTGACAATACTCCTAACTCTAAGGTTCAATGAGCTATGTGAAAACAATGTCTATTAACTGGCAACCTGCTACTCTGGACTTAATTTTGACTGATAATGAGAAAGGGCTTGATGCAGTGGAAACAGAGGAACCCTGGAGAGAAAGTCACCAAGCCATATTAATTCTGACTTAGGAGACCAATTTTTTAGATGTGTTCAGACAAATACAAACACTGATGCAACAACTACCAAAAAAAGAAATATAAATCAGATGCAATTCAATAAAAAAGGTCTCTAAGACAAGTAATTGAGGAAAGAACATCACATCCAGGGTTCTGTTCAAAGTCAATGGCAGTACAGTGGATAAAGCACCAGCTCTGGATTCAGGGGTACCTGAGTTCAAATCCAGCCTCAGATACTTGACACTTACTAGCTGTGTGACCCTGGGCAAGTCACTTCACCCCTATAGCCCTGCAAAAACAAAACAAAAACACAAAGTCAATGGCAGAAGAAAAAAATATATCACCGGATGTGTCTATTTAGAACACATACTAGACAGGAGAAAATCCTTTGAGCAATGGAAGATTTCAACACAAAAGACAAGATAAAAACAAAACATCACTGCTGAATGGATAGTATTTAGTATAAATAAGGAGAAGATTTCATGATATATGGCACAAAAGGCTAGTCAAGTTAACTCACAGATTAGAACAATTTATTAACAATTCAAATAGCGGGGGTGGCTAGGTGGCACAGTGGATTAAGCACTGGCCCTGGATTCAGGAGTACCTGAGTTCAAATCTGGCCTCAGACACTTGACACTTACTAGCTGTGTGACCCTGGACAAGTCACTTAACCGCCATTGCCCTGGAAAAAAAAATTCAAATAGCACTGAAAAGTAGACTGGGTAATATCTCTATGTCATCATATCTCAAATGAAGCAAGAAGACTAAAGTGCCTTAAGTTAAGGAAGATTATTTGATAGGACTAGAGGAGCTGGGTCAAATAACAATCATTTAATATCAAAAAATAACTAGAGTGGATTGGACTACAAGTTATGAACAGTTCAGGTCTAGGCAATTCAGTGGCAAACTTGCCCCTGGATGGAACTCCAATATACAGTCATTGAATTCTGACACTGTAAACTAGATGGAGAACTCTTCAGATTCAAAAGAATAGTCCTTATTTCTGTTTTCTTATTCCTCTTATATACAGCAAGGACCAGAATCTTTGTTCCTCTCTCTGTTTCAGAGAATCAGAGTGAAGGCCTATTCTCCTCCCTAGGAAGTCTGAGATGCCCTCTTTAAGGTTAGAGCCATAGCACTGCATCCCCTTTTTGTTCAGAGGCAGTCTGTGATCCACTCTCAATGATTAGAGTGATATGCTGTGGAGTTTATGCTTTCCCTCTCTGGATCAGAAGAAAAGCATCATGGATTAGTTGTGAGCCCAAGGGCTGAGTCTGAAATCCCCCCCCAACCCCTGCTCTGAGGTCAAAGGGAAAGTGTCAGGGCCTGTTTCATCTAGGCTTCTGACTTCCCATCCCCAGGTAAAGTAGCAGGGCCAGAATCCCTAAATCTGGTGTGTAATGGCAATGGGGTTACAAGTCTGGCCTCTGTGCCCCTGGAGCTGAGACAGCTGACTGAAATTTTTAAATCTCCTCTATGGGGTCAGGCATTGCAGCCCTACTCTGCTTCCAGAGTCTGACTCCAGGATACTGACACCCCCTCCTCCCCTTCCTTGATTTACAGCACCAACCCTGATCACTTCTCTAGGAGTCAAACTCATGTTGAAGAGATGAATCCTTGGAGTTTCCTTAGCTGTCTCAATTAACACACTTCTTAGACTTTGTTATAATAGTTATGGAGGCAACTGTGTTGCATGGCTTCCTCCTATCCCAACATCTTTGCTGGTTTCCCCTCTAGTTTATTTATGATAGTTTTTTTTCTTTCTTTCTTTCTTTATTACTCAGAAGTGTGTCATGAGATTATCTTGTACCCATTGAGAAAATGCAAAAAAGGATTTGCCATTGAATACAGCCCTTTGCCTAAACTTTGGTGGGTTAGGGGAGGGGATGTTTTGGGAGGTTAGAAATGTTGAATAAAAGGTATTCTGCATCAAATTTGTGATATTTCATGCAATTTGAGAAAGGAAAAGTTGCAAATTACATTACATTTTATAATAATCAGTGAAATCTGAGTTTGTGACTTTTTCTTTTTGTTTTTGAATAAAATGTTCTTTATAATCACCTCTTGCACTTATTCATGCCTTTGAAAAACTTGAAAACTTCTGTATTATGCTTGAACACACAATGTAGAGTCTGGTTTAGATGAATTATGCAGTCTCATGCCTCAGTACTTGAAGAATTATAGGCTCTTTCATATTGATCCACCCTTTTCCCCCAAAACCCAGCAACCCCATAGAAAGAAACTTGGTAGGTCAGGGCAAAACTGTTGAATGCTTATCATACTGTAATGATGGAAGATTCAACATGATCTATATTAGCTATCTTCTGTGTTGCATATGTCATTTGGAACAGTTTCTTTTTCCAAATTGCTTGTTTTAAAGAATATCTTATATAATTCAATACAGTTTCTATTCTTTATTCTGTAGAGGTTGTGGGGGGAGCACTGGGGAGATGTAGGAGAGTATAAAATGATGGAAAACAGAATAACTAGATTTGTCTTCTGTCTGACAATTATATGCTCTGTGACCATGTCCAAGTCACTAAAAGTCTTTAATGTTGTTTCCTCATTTGCTTATCTGTGAAGTGGCAGTACCTGAAATCCATATTCAAAACAAATAAGTAAATAAAATGAATCTGGAAGTCGTATTTCAAGAAATTATGAAAGAATATTGTTGATATATATTACATTAAGAGGGCAGTGTAGGGGGCAGCTAGGTGGTGCAGTGGATAGAGCACCCGCCCTGGAGTCAGGAGTACCTGAGTTCAAATCTGGCCTCAGACACTTAACACTTACTAGCTGTGTGACCCTGGGCAAGTCACTTAGCCCCAATTGCCTCACTAAAAATAATAATAATAATAATAATAATAATAATAATAATAATAATAATAATAAAGAGGGCAGTGTATAAAGATAAAGAATCAACTAATTATCTCATGAGAAAAAAAAAATCTTCAGAATGTCATAGCCAAAATTCCCAGGCTCTAGGTCAAAGAAAAAATACTACAAAGATCCAGAAAGAAAAAGTACAAGGAGCAAGGAACCATAGTCAGGATCACACATGATTAACAACTACCATTAAAAAGAAATGGAGACCATGAGATACATTATTTTAAAAAGCAAAATATGGGGGCTTACAACAAAAATAATTGACCCAGAAAAACTGAGAATAATTTTATTGAGGTGGGGGAGGAGAAGGCAATTTTATTGGGGTGGGGGAAGGGAAGGAATGGATCCTTAAGGAAATGGAGGTCTTCCAAACATTCCTAATAAAAAGGCTAGAGTTGAGTTGAAGTTTTGAAATATAGACATGGAAGTCAAGAGAAATATACCAAGGTGAATATATAACTGAAAAATTAAAGAGGGTTTTATAAAAAATGAAATGTTTACATTCTAATCATAGGGGGATTATATGTGTCCCCTCAGAAATCCAATGTTATCAAGAGTACAGAAGGAATCAACTAAGACTGAAGGTCTGGGAGATGTTTTTGTTTTTTTGTTTTTATAATTTTAAAAGAAGGAGAGTGGGCAGCTAGGTGGTGGTGCAGTAGATAAAACACCTGCCCTGGATTCAGGAGGACATGAGTCCAAATCCGTCCTCAAACACTTGCCACTTAATAGCTGTGTGACCCTGGGCAAGTCCCCCCAAAATAAAAAAATAAATAAAAAAGTAAGAAGAAGGAGGAGGAGGAAGACAAGGAGAAGGAGAAGAAGAAGTAGCAGAGGAGGAGGAGGAGGAGGAGGAGGAGGAGGAGGAGGAGGAGGAAAGATGTGGGAGTTGGGGGTAAGAATGCCTTAGGAAAGAAAAAAATAGATGAAAGTTAAGGAAACTTGTTATCTCAAATAATTAAGGTATTCAAGTACAAATTTACATAATCAAAGAAGTGGATCTAGCTTGAATCACCTGAATCTTATTTTCATCTGAACAAATCAAAGGTGAATAACATGCATGCACACACACAGACACACATAAAATTTCTGAGATGAAACCAAATTGAAGTAGGATAATATAGAGACTTCTAAATTCCCTCATAAACAAAACAAAGAAAAAAAGATCAATGAATTGTACATGCCACTTAAAAAAGAAAACCTAGAAAAAACAATTATTTAAGAACACAAACACCAAATTGAAACCATGAAATAAAAGATTTTTAAAAAATAATTAATTTATAAAATTAGGAGCTGCTTTTGTCTAAAATAAAATAAAATAAATAAACCATTATCTAATTTGATTTTTTTTTTTGGTCAGGCAATTGCAGTTAAGTGACTTGCCTAGGGTCACACAGGTAGTAAGTGTTAAGTGTCTGAGCCCGGATTTGAACTCAGGTCCTCCTGACTCCAGGGCTGGTGCTCTATCCACTGTACCACCTAGCTTCCCCCCAATTTAATTTTTTAAAAGGAAGAAAAACAAATTGCCAGTATCAAAAATAAGAAGTATCCAGAAGCAATGGAAACTATTTTATCTAACTACATGCCAATAAACTGCCAAAGGAAATGGATGGTTAGTTACAAAAATTAAAATAAAACAACCTTGATTATCTAGAGAAGAAATACAGAATTCAAATGATTCAATTGCAGAAAAATAAAATGAACATAGAATGAATACATGATCCAAACTTCATGAGGGTTGGGGTTGGGGACAGGACCAGATACATTTACAAGTGAATTATGTTAATTACTCAAAGAAAATTAATTCCAATATTATATAAACTATTTGCAAAAAAAGAAAAGAAATGAGGGAAGCCTATTAAGTTCTTTCATTGAGATAAGTAAGGTCTTGATACATTAGGAAGATTTAAAACAGAAAAAGAACCAATAGCAGTAAAGAACCTTGATGCAAAAATGTTTATTGAAATATTAGCAAAAGAGCAACAGCAATACATCAATTTTTAAGATTATACACTCTGATGAGGTTATATTTATATTATAAATTCAAAATTGGTTCAACATTAGAAAACCTATGAATATATACTTTATATAATTTATCGCTCTTGAGGAAGTACTGTTACTCTTTCTTGTTCTTTCTCCTGACTTTTCCTTTTTCTATTCTTCTTCCCTTTTTCTTCTCTCTCTCTGTCTCTCTGGCTCTCTCTCTCTCTCTCTCTGTCTTTATGTTTCTCTCTGTCTCTCCCTTTCTTTTTGTAAAAGGGTCATCATGGGCTTTTACTGTCATTTCCCCTTAATATTATCCTCCCTTTCTACTGAGAAGAAAGAAATAGGTTTCATTATGAGTTGTCTTGACCCAGATCATACATTACAACCCATTTGAGTTGGACTGACTTTTAGAGTCAGTGTTTAAGTCACAGGCCTATCATTGTTAATGATAACTTTCAAGTACACCTCCATGTACTCTTTGACCTAGTGACACAGGCCTTTTTGCTGTTTCCCAAGTAAGACACTCCATAACCTGCCTCTGGCCATGTTTTTACTGGCTGTCCACCCTCCCTGGAATGCTTGTTCTCCTAACCTCCATCCTTCAAGTCTCAAAAAAATCAAACCTGCTACAAAAAAAACTTTCCCAATTCCTCTTAATTCTAGCCCCTTCTCTTTGGTGATTGATTCAAAATTTATCCTGGATAGAGCATGTTTGTGCATGGCTCTTTGCATGTTGTCTCCTCCATTAGACTGAGACCTCCTTAGGTCTTTTACCTTTCTTTGTAGAACTATAAATTAGCAGAATGCCCATCAAAGAGCTTAATAAATGTTTATTGACTTACTGATTCACTGATTATAACATTAGATAAGTATTTCTAGTCATATGGTGATGTAAAGAAAAATAAAACTTTTCAAATATAAAATAGGTGAAAGGTTCTGTGCAGCTTCTCAATGCTCAAGGCTTATCCTTACTATGAATTTTAATGTTAAGTCTCACATAGAACATCACCTTTTCACCATAGCAAATCTTGGATTTACTGCATGTTAGTTAAATCAAGAGAACTATAATCCTTTGCAAAGAATTGTTTCCTTTTAATCTGGGTTACTTTGCTCCCTGATGAGAAAGTAATCTCATCATAGTTCTGGTGGACAAGTTTTAATATGTCAGCTAACAACCTGGCAATGCTAAACACACACATACACACACACACACACACACACACTACAAAAAATGTATTTTTAAAAAAGATGTCATTAGTATTTTGCCTCCTGAAAGAATTTATTTTTAAATATGGAAACAACATTGCTTTTCTAGGATCATTTGAAGCCCAGGAAATTATGTTTCATTTACAATCCTCTTTCCTTTTTAATTTTCCTTCTTTAATTGCAATATTTATATTTGTTGATCATTTTCATAACAAATCAAATAAAAAATAAATGTAAAGAATTTAGTTTTAAGTAACTTAATGGTTATAGATTTTGATGTAGTTATCGTTTTTGTTGTTGTTGTTGCTGCTCCTGTTATTTCTGGTATATGGGGCCATAGGTCCAATCATGATTTCATGTGATTGGGAACTCCCATTAAGGCATATCTTTGCCCAAAGCAGTAGGCTACTTTGTCTGCAATTTATAATCTCAGAATTGCTTGAGAAATTGTTGAGAGGTTAAATACTTTAGACATAGTTGTTACACAGACAGTATTTATCAGAGGAAGCACTTGAACCCAGATCTTCCTGGCTTCTTGGGACCAGGGCCAGCTCTGAATCCAATCTTCACACAGTCTCTCAGTTGAGAATGAGAACAACAGGAAAAAGTCAGAAACAAAAATCAAGACTTGGAGATGCAGGGTAAGAAAAGGAAAGGAATAACACAACACTGGAGTTTATTCTTCCTAAAGCCACAGATAATCAGGTCAATAATGATCTTTTAAGTGCTGAATTGCCAAAGTTAGATTAGGATCATATAAGAACAACAAACCATTTTTTATCAAGGTTATCTTTTGTCATCTCTGTTGCACAGGATATTTTGAAACTTCATCATTAACTTTAATATATGTTTAATTTTTTAAACATTTAACTATTGACTCAGATTACTAAAAAAAAGTAGATCTTCACAAATCATTGCAGTTTTAATTAGCCTTGAAATAATTTTCTAATGAAATTTATTCAGGTCACCTTTATCCACTTAAACAGGTTAAATTTTAATGTCACTGATGTCCAAAGGGTGCTCAAAATATTATCATACTAAATATTTAATAACATCATTACATAAAATTTAGGCATTTGCTACTCAGACTCCAGAGGCTTAGAGCTTCACTCTATCCTGGCTCTCTAAACACTAAATAGGTCCATGGAGATTTAGACATTTTTTTCATAATTTAATAATGGGGTTTAAGTTGTTGCTAGCATTGCAAAATGTAGTGTACTTGCACAGATGTGACTGTTAATTAAAAAGTCTCTTGTGAGAGCAAATGGGTTTGTGGGTGGCGTTTTACACAGGTTTTTGTCATTTAGGAAATTCTGAGTACACAGAAATGTAAACTTGTAAACATAAAGTGGATAAAGGCCCATATTCTTTTTCAAAGACTCTATAGTGTAAATAGATAGAACTGAAACAAATATACCCAGAGGGTTAGTAGGTACTTTTCTACCTCTACCATATTGTTGTGATCAATAAGATTTATTCTTTGTTTTTTGACAGGGAACTACTTATGCAAAAACTCCTTTCCCATCAGTGTACTCTGTGGCTAGGGTACAGGTCTAAGAACAATTCTAGATTTATCACTATTCAAAAGGAATGGAAATTATTATCTGTAAGTAACTGAATAAAGTTGCCACAAATTATAATGTAGGAAGAAATTGAAAAGTCATCAAAAGAAACCAGAAAGAATAGGCAAATGAACACATAATTTTTGCCTAGTGGAAGGAGCAACATTCCATATTTTATATCATCAAGAATTATTTCATGGGGAAGGTAGGTAGCACAGTGCATAAAGCACTGACTTTAGATTCAGAGGACCTGAGTTCAAATTTGGCCTTGGACACTTGACACTTACTAGCTGTGTGACCCTGGGAGCAAGTCACTTAACTTTCAATGCCCCTAAATATATATATATATATATATATATATATATATATATATACATATATACATATATATACATGTATATACATGTATATGTATATATATATATATCATTAAGTATCTGAGAACTTACAGGTCTTTCTTTTTAAATTTTTTCATAAGAGTCATGGTGAAAAAATGTTAATGTACATTTATCATATATTTGCCCCAATATATTTAATCATGTGTGTAAGATAGTATATGGAAATGAATGATAATGTCAAGGATAGAGAGGATTCTAGTGGTATCTAAAGACCTCTGTAATGTTTCAGTTGAATCAAATTCTCTTAGTGACTGTCATACCCTGGAGAAAATTAGGGATCCTGTCAAATAGATCTGAATCTTTTCAGTATGAACTGCACTATTAACTTTTTATAAATGGTTGTCATCCTTCCTACATGAAGAGGACCCAAAATAACATCAAAATTTTGGGGTCAATATAAAATGTGTCCAAGTATGGCTGATCAGACTAATATGAGCTCAAAAGACCATACTACTCTTTGGGCACAAAAAGTCTGTACGAACATTTGTAATGGAGATATCTCTAAATCTGCACATCTCACATTTCTTTTGAGCTACTTCAATTCTGCTTTGCTCGTAGTGCACAGTGCCTCTTTGATGTGGGCCTGCCATGCTGGGCAGTCCTGTGCCAGTGTTTCCACTGTTTCACAATCAATTCCAGAGTTCTTCAGAGGGACCTTAAGCATATCCTTGTTTCACTTCTTTAGACTTTTGTGTGAGTATTTGCCTTGTGTGAGTTCTTTTCTGTAAAAATAGTCTTTTAGGCAAAAATGTATTTGGCGATCAAGCAACGTGGCCAGCCTATCAGAGTTGTGCTCTCTGCAGTAAAGATGGTTGGCAGTTCATCTCCAGAAAGACCTCTGTGTCTGGTGTCTTCTCTTACCAAATAATCTTCAGAATCTTCCTAAGACAAAACAGTTTTGTTTGCAGATGATTGTGCACTTGATGCAGCCTTTGAGACTGAGCTGTAACAAAGTAAGAATAGATTATCTGCTGCTTGTGCTAATTTTGGCTAAAAAATCGTGAACACAGGCTCTGTAATGACTATGTTTGAACTTCCTTTCTTCAGAGGAGAGCAAGAAAATGGAATTACACAACAACTAGTCAATCAGAAGGATTTCTGAGGCTCAGAGCTGTTCGACATATCACTGATCCTTTGTGATAATACTCTAGCTAAATTTGGAGATTACTACAGTAGTAAGATCAGTCTTGAACACCAGCTGCAGACTCAACACTTTCCAAACATAGACTTGGGAATTTCCAAACACCATAAACTTTGGCTTATTGTATTTACAAATATTCCCTTCCCCTTAATTCCCTATTCCCTGCCTGAAAGCATCTAGAAATTATGAAATATCTTACCCCTTTCCACTCCCCTTTTGAGCAAGTGGAGAATTCCTCTCTCTGTTCCACTTTCACAAGGTCTTCTCAGACAATAAATGCTTTTGTAACTTGTGATTCGATCCAGTTTGATTCCAGGTCTTTTTTGGGGGTCCAGGACAGGGGCTCTTTCTTGAACAAAATTAACATCAAGGAAACAGATATTCTTCACCAGTCAGCATCACACTATCCATACATGGAATGTATGGATACATTGGTTCCATGGAGAAATGGAGAAATTTCTACTACCAATGCCATGCCAAGAAACTGAATATTTTTATAAACACAAACATAGAGAAATGAGCACATTCAAACACAACAGTTTCTGTACATAAAATTATATGTATTACATGTACCTTCCCACCTATCTCAGGCTATATCTTTCTTCCTGAAAGCCAGAGTATAGTTCTGACTCTCTAATGTTGGTTGGAGACCAACCAAGGTTTCTATAACACAAAGTGCAGAAGTGACTCAAAGAGGTGAGTTGTTAGGGCTTTTAAAAAGCATTTTTCACTCCCTACCACTTTTTACCTGATAAATTTTTATCCAACCCTGGGTATATAGGCATATAAAATTTGTATAAAATAACCCTTGACTTTTGCCAAATTTTTGCAACCCCCACATTCTGTTATATGACCCCACATGGGTTTAGGACCCACAGTTTAAGTAGCTTTGGGTTAGGTGACCATGGTTCCAGTGCTTAGCACAGGGCCTGGCACATAATAGGTACTTAATAAATGTTTGTTGATTAATTGATTGTTGGATTCTACCAGGTGAAAAGGTTTTTGTTGTTGTATTGTTTCTTTGTTTTCTTAGCTTAAATAGCTCTCCTGGTTTAGAGTGACTATAAGGTTTATATGGTTCTCCCAATTTCTCTCACCTCCTCTAACAGTCCTGCCTGTCTCTCAGCTACATAAGATCTACCAGGTCTCATTTCCATTAATAGTTTCTCTGTTAATGAGTTGTTACTGTAGGTTTCTAAAGTCTTTGGGGTACATAAGTAGTCCTCAGATCCATAAGGAACTGAAGAATATGCTTCTTCTGAGTTCTCTAGGAGTGTTGTATGCCTCAGGAGATATCCCTTTATGGGAATAGTACTATTTGAGGAATATGCACCGAGTCCTCTATGGTTACCTCATGAAGCAAGATATTGTGATTTCAGATAGTGTCGTACTACCAACAACCCCAATTCTCTTTCTGCATATTATGACATTGTAGCATAACACCTTAATTCTTCATTGGTTCAGAGTGCATTCTAATTAAATTCCTCGACAGAGTATTTTTTCACAATAGGTCCAAATACCTCTTCAAAGATAGTTTTGTTATTCAACTGCCATATACCCTGCCATATGAAAATGGTTAGAAATTTGAAGTTCTGATCTTATTTAAGGGCACATAAGGTAAAGGGTTGTCAAACACAATAAGACAGACAGATAGATGCTAGAGGGAGAGAGAGAGAGAGAGAGAGAGAGAGAGAGAGAGAGAGAGAGAGAGAGAGAGAGAGAAAGAGAGAGAAAAAAAGAGCAAATGAATGAATAGGTAAATAAATAAGTAAATGAATGAATGGATGGATGGATCGATGAATATGCAGAGAAATGGAACTTTGAAGGGAAAATGACAGTCACAAACGAACCTAAGATGAGTTTTCATCAGCTGTGATGCTTATCTTAAAATAATAATCTATTGACAAGCCCTGATGCAAGTAATTTGGTGTGCCTATTTGTGTTTGTTTTACCCAACATTGCTTATTGTGAATTAGAAACAGTGCTTTTTTCACAATTGGAATATTTATGAGACCATGTCACCTAAGAAGCTACTCATCAATGGGCATTTGGTTCTATCCTCTATTGCATAGTTGTCTGAGTTAATATTACTTTGATCCTGTCCATTGAGGTCTGGGCCCAGGGAACAAGAGTTATGTGTTCCCAGGAAAATGAAAAATACCTTGGATATCAATGTAGTGCTATCTGTAAAGAATGCAAGTTTTTATATCTGTGATTTGAGGACTACTTGCCACTGAGGGCTTAGTCCTAGGAGCATCCATTTGTGTCTCTCATCTATGTTTTGCATATTTATAAAACATCTAGGAAATCAGTAAATTAATCAAGAATTTATTAAAATCCTATTATGTAATAGACCTTTTTTTGGGCGCTGGAGATACAAGTACAAAGGAATAAATAATCTCTGTTTCATTATTAACTTCTATTCTAAGGAGGAAAATAACAAGTATATGATATGCTAGGAAATGTTCTGGTTGCTGGGAATTGAAAATACAAAAAGAAAAAAGAAGAAAGAATCTCTTCCCTCAAAGATATCATAATCTAATGAGAAAACACAATAAAGTGAACTGGAAAACTGGTGATGATAAAGGAAGAAGGAATGTGTCTATAAGGTAAGTTGGTAAAGAAGTCTGGAGAGTCACAAATTGAGCCTAGAAAGTTGTGGGTAATGATCATAGCTGGCTTGGGTATTTCCTTAAAATGAAGGTTCCAGGAGGAACTCACTAATCAAAGGATGAGACTTTAAATAGCTGGGGAAGGGAGACAGAAGGGCATTAGCAGCTGGAGTGAATGACCTCTATTCAATGTAATTTCCAAATTAACTGTTTATATATGATCAAAATATCATCAAGACATAGAAAATATCAAAATTAACACCAAATTAGAAGAAAAACCAAAGACAAGAAGAGAACACTATGCATAATTACAACCACCCCACACAGAACAATTTAAAAGAGAAAAAAAACAAACTAAAGGAAGCTCCATTGACTATAATTTATAACCCTTTCCTATAGGAATTTAATTGATATAAATCAATTAATACATGAAAAAGAGAAAGGATCCCAGATGTTACCTCAGCATACAGACACTTGGTCTCTTTGGGAAGAAAAACATGGAAGACAAAACAATTTAAGTTTATAAAATAGGATCATGGATCTAGGGCTAGGAGAGAAATAAAACCACAACAATTAGTATTTATGTAGTGCATTTTTTAATCATAAAAGTATTTTATCATTTTCCAGTTACACATATAGTTTTCAACATTTGTTTCCATAAGGGAAATAATGAATAAAATTGCCTCCGCAAAAGGCTAATAGGTATGGAGAGGGAAAGTTACTAGATTAAAAAAATGTCAAAAGGGAAAGCCATTGAAAATATGGAGCAGTGAAATGGAATGCCTGTTGCTGTTTTTCAATTCTATCTAACTCTTCATGACCTCATTTAGGGTTTTCTTGGCAAACATACTGTAGGGGTTTGCCATTTCCTTCTCTAGCTCCTATTTTCCGCAGAAAAATCATTAAGACGATAAATTGCAGAGAAGTTAATTTTGTCCTGAAAAAAGGAAATCAGGAAAGGAAAACAGGAAAATCTCATATTAATGAAATCACAAATCTAGGCTATGTGCAAATACCTATGCTTATTGGTGAAAATGTTATCATTGGAAAGGAACTCAGTGGCGTTCTTTGGCCCTTAGGTGAAAAAGCATTTCCTACAATATAACCATCAAGAAGCCATCCATTTTCTGAAGCCCTCCATTGAGAGAGAGCCAACTTCCTCACAAATCAGTGCATTCCATTTTGGACAGGTCTAAGTTTAAGATGTCCTCCTTGCTCCCCTTTGCCCCTTAAATCAAGCCTTCATTTCCCTCTTCATAAGTGATAGGTATTGTTCCTGCTTCTACCCTTCGAGTGGATCATCTGTACATTGAAAATGTTTGATTCACAGGTACTGCCTCCTTGAACTCTAATTAATTGTGGAGGCAAGCAAATAACTTATAGTTATTCTGCATTATAGAAGTGTTGGCTATTGAATTCAGAATTAAAGTGGGTTCCATTATAAGGTGGAATTATATTGGTTAAATATCATGTAAATTCAAAGAACTGATAATGAACAATGAGCACCATTTTTTGGGGGGGGGGGAGGGGTGAGGCAATTGGAGTTAAGTGATTTGTCCAGGGTCACAAAGCTAGTAAGTGTCAAGTATCTGAGGCTGGATTTGAACTCAGGTCCTCTTGATTCCAGGGCCAGTGCTCTATCCACTGGCCACCTAGCTGCCCCAGCACCAATTTTTTAAGGTTATATTTTAAATGTACATGGGAAAAGACCATTATAGTAATGGTTTATATATTCTTCCTTGGAAAAATCATATAATTTATTGAGTTCTACAAATACAATTTCCTCCAAAATTATGTATTCATATCCTACAAGAGAAAAATATACTGAATGCATGTTATTACCTCCAAGAAAAGCTTGAAGAATTTATTTTTTTGCTTGTTTATTTTTGCAGGACAATGAAGGTTATGTGACTTGCCCAAGGTTACATAGCTAGTAAGTGTTAAATGTCTGAGGCCAGATTTGAACTCATGTCCTCCTGAATCCAGGACCATTGCTTTATCCACTGTGCCATCTAGATGCCCCAAGCTGGGAGAATTTAAAAGAGAAATATAGTAACCCAGGAACTGGCATGTAGGGAGGTTATTTACAAACAATGTCATTTTATTTTTTCCTTTGGAGGTCCACAATCTTCAAGAGACCAAACAATACCACAGGATATGGAATAACTTGAACACATTTCCATTTCACATGACCTGCATAACAGGAATAACAGAATTTGGACAAATATAAGACCAGGGTTTATAATTCACTTTTTTTTGGGGGGGGGGCACTGAGGCTTAAGTGACTTGCCCAGGGTCATACAGCTAGTAAGTGTCAAGTGTCTGAGGTCTTTCTGAATCCAGGACCTGTGCTTTATCCACTGTGCCACCTAGCTGCCCTACAATTCACTTTTAAAGTGAATACCTGACTAGAAATAAGTAATGAGCTAAGGAAATAAATAATTGGGAAGTGTTTACTGAATCTTTTTTATATAAGGTATAATCTGAACAACAAATTCAAATGCATTTCTACTTTTCAAATACCCATAATACCTAAAGATACCTCTAGCTTTAGCAAAAGAAATAGCAAATATCCATCTATATTTTAACTCCCAGGTTTTAATTATATCTAACTTCAGTTGCAATTTTAAAGCATGCAAAGATGTAGAATGCTATCCCATTTTCAGACCTAAATAAATAAATAAATGGAGTTTGTGAACATGGAGGTATTTCAATTCACTAATTTTAACAAATAAAAGGAATATTGTTGAATCATTAAAGTAGGAGTGATGACATTAAGCGGAAATGACTATTTTAATTCTATAAGGAACAAGAAAAGGTCCTATTAGCTGTGTTATTTACAGGCAAATTTAGTAGTAGCCTATACTTTCTCCAATAATCTATACTTGAAGACTTTCAATTACAGAGATTTCTTGTATCTTATTTCTAATAACACTCCCATGAACTCACCCATTCTACTTTTAGCCACCTTTATTGGGATGATTTTTTCCTTCCATTAAGCCAAAATCAGCTTTTAATTTTTCTCTTTTTGGCTAGACATTAATGTTTACATTGTCATGTTGGTATTTCTGTCCTCTATTTTTTCCATTTCTATTTATTTTCAAGAATACCAAATAGGGGCAGCTAGGTGGCACAGTGGATAGATCACTGGCCCTGGAGTCAGGATGACCTGAGTTCAAATCCCACCTCAGACAATTGACACTGGCTGTGTTACCCCTGGGCAAGTCACTTAACTCCAATCACCTGAAACAAATGGAGAGGTAGATTTTCTTTCCTTTCTTTGTGGGTTTTTTTTAAGGTACTTTTGTCAGAAATTAAATTAAATGAAATTAAATGTACTCCTAGAAATCATATTTGTTTGTAGTCAAAGATGAAAGCAGCTCCAAACCAACTTAGTGAGAGTTAGAGAAGGTGGATGAAGGTGTGACATATAAAGAATGAGAACTTGGAAGAAAATAAAACAGCAACTCAGAAGCAGTTTTGGATGTTGGTTGGCCATACCTTCATAAGCAGATAGATAAATGCCTATTTAGTTAACAACTATTATTAATGAGGCCAACATTAATCCTAAGGACTATGTAATAGTAATATAAATAAAAACACCCCTTGAGTTATAATTATATATACAGTTGCCAGATTGCCTTGATTTTTCCATTGACCTTGTTAATTAAACTTTTATTTATCAAGTGAGTGTCTCCTGATGTGTTTAGCTTTCATTTTAAAACTTGAATAGCTCTGTAGATTGTCTTATATAGGCTCTTTATTTTACATCAAATTGAAACCTATGCTATAAAATAAAGTGAATTTGCTAACATGAGTGAAGGGAAAAGCCACAAATGCTGGAAGAGATGTGGAAAAACTGGGATATTACTCCATTGTTGGTACAAATGTGAACTGATCTAAATATTTTGAAGAGCAGTCTGAAATTACGCCCAGAGTTATTAAACTACCTTTGATCCAGCAATACCATTACAAGATCTATTTTGCAAAGATGATTAGGAAAAAAGGAAAAGAACCTATATGTTCTAAAATGTTTATAGCAGCTCTCTTTGTGTTGGCAAAGTACTGAAAATTGTGGGGATGCCCATTAATTAGGAATGGCAGAAAATGCTGTGGTATATCGTTGTGATGGAATACTACTGTACTATAAGAAATGATAACTTTAGAAGAAAAAACATAGAAGCACTTGCACAAAATAATGATGCATCATTTAAAATTTAATGTGTGGTCACCTTAAATTAGAAGCTTTAGCATTAGTCTTTGGGCATTAAGCATTTATTAAAGCATACCAGGTGGAGTTCAGAAAGTTAAGAAATGGCCTATCTAGCCTAGAGTTCCAGCCTGCTGAGGTTCTTCTTCAAGTCCTCAGCCATGAGCCTGTTTCAAACATGAACTCTCCTCAAACTGAGTGGGAAAGCTTTTTATAGGTCTGGAGCAGAGGCAGTCCTTACACACTGCTTCAAGCTGATTGGTAAGCATCATCCAAATCCATTGGCTCACTGGACTTGAAGGTGGTCTCAAGCTGAGTTCAAAGTCCTTAGCTTCTGAGAACAATACCTCCTTAATGGCCAGCCAGGTGTGGTTATGATCTAATTAACTTGAAGTAGGCTAATCAGCAATCATTCTCAATTCAATCAGTTTAGATTAATCTCCAGGTGGGCCTTTGAGTATCTGCCAAATCCCATTATTTTCTCACAATGAAGGGTCAAACCAGCAGTACAAAAAACATTGTGTACAGTAACAGCAATAGTGTTTTAAGAATGATTTTGAGCAAGTAAATTATTCTATTATAAATACCTAAATTAACTATAAAGGACATATGAAGAAAGATGTTATCTGTATCCAGAGGAAGAACTGATAAATACAAGTACGTATACAATAATTTCCCACACGCCCATATACCTACTTGTGTCTAATAGTAGTCATCTCTAGAGTGGAGGAGAGGAAAGAAAAAAGAAATTTACATGATAACTTTAGTATATATTTAAAGAAAATAGTGTTTTACATAATTGATTTTTAATTTCACGTACAATCACCTGTTTTATTATATACTATGTTAAGGAAATGTTTGTTTATATCATGAATTAAAAATAAAATAGAAAAAAATTAAAAATAAATATATGTTGATTATTTGGTAAAAAAACAAAACAAAAACAAAAACAAAAAAAACAAAACAAACACAAAACCTAAACTAGATGTGAAATATTTAATCACTCTTAACTATATACTGTCCTACCTGACTTAGAATAGAAGTCTATGCATATGTGTAAGTCACACACACACACACACACATAGAATAATGCTTACAGGAGGGAACAATTAGAAAGTTAATTTACATTGTCTCTATCTATCTACAAGCTAATAATTTAAGTATTAGGCTTTGCTTGAATCAGAGCTGTGAACACAGGGAAATGTTGACTAGACTGATAACTTTTAGCTTAAATAAATGATGTATAAAATAATTGAATTCAATTTAACGTAAAAAGATGTAAAGAATCTCATGCAACAAGGTACTTTATTTGCTACAGGGAACACAAAGAAGGAACCATATTCTAAGTATGGGTCTCATCTTGTCAAACTTTAGTGATATCCAATGAGTTCAACTTTACTTCCAAAAATTGATATCTCTAGTTCAACTTTCTGGTTACCCACAGTTCACTTATTTGTATATAGGGACCCAAACTGGATTTATCTACTCTAAGTTCCAGGTTTCTCTACTAGTATGGTTACCACATTGTAGTTGCTTCCAATGCAATTTAATTTGGTGTGAGTGTGTCTGTATATGAGTATACACACATCTACATGATACCATTCTTGAGGATGTCTGACTCTAGATCAATAAGCACACTATCATCATTATTGGTGATGTTAAGATCTTTCCTATAGAGTTCTTCTGGATATGCACTTCATCTTAATCTCTTCCACTTCTATGAAGTCCATACCATTTTTGTCTTTTATCATGCCCATTTTTGCATGAAAGAGTCCCTTTATATCTTTGATTTTCTTGAAGAGATCTCTTGTCTTACCCAATCTATTGTGAACAATTGGAGAAAGAAAAGGCAAACCAATCCAATATCTTTGCAAAGAAAACTCCATGGATGCTATTAAATGATAAACAAGATAGCATCAGAAAATAAGTATCTCAGGTCAGAAGGTGTCCAATATAATATTGAAGAAGAGTGGAGGACAACAATAAGTAGCTCCAGTACTAATGAACAGGTGGACCAGAGACAAAAAGAAGTTCTGGTGCATATGTGTATATACCTTTTGTAAGACAAAGGAAAAATTCAATATTGTAAAGATCAATATTGCACTGGAACCTGGAATATAAGATCTATGAACCAAAGTAAACTAGATGTGGTCAAACAGGAGATAGGAAGATTAAACATTGACATCTTGGGTGTCAGTGAACTTAAATGTATGGTAATATGTGAAATTAATTCAGGTGATCATTACATATACTACTGTCCTAAAGAATCCCTTAGAAGAAATGGAATCACTCTTATAGTCAATAAAAAGGTGAGAAAAGCAATAACTGGGTTATAATTTCTAAAATGGTAATGATATCTGATTCAATCTATGGCAAATAGTTCAATGTCACAGTAACAACACATCTATGCTCCAACCACTGATGCTGAAGCCAAACTTGATCAGTTCATAAAGACTTAAAATTTCGTGTAGAAATAGCACTGAGAAGACATCATATACATCATGGGGGATTGGAATAGTAAAGTAGGGAATCAAAAGATAATTGGAATAATAGTCAAGTTTGACCTTGTCAAAACTGAAGAAAGTCAGAGACTAATAGAGCAAGATAATTTGCTAGTCAAAGCAAACACTTTTTAATTAATATAGAAATCAGATTTATATATTTTATAATCAAAGGTAGAGAAGCTCTTTTATAGTCAGTGAAAACCTGATGTGAAACTGACTGTGGATCAGATCATGAGCTTCTTATTGCAAAAGTCAGACTCAAAATGAAAAAAAAAAGTAGGGAAAAACATCAGATCATATGGATATGATCTAAATAACATCTCATGCATATGGAGTAGAGGTGATGAAGAGATTTAAGGGATTATATCTACTAGATGGAGTGCCTGAAGAATTATGGGCAGAGGGTCACAATATCGTACAGGAGACAGCAGCAAAGAAGCAACGTAGTTGTCTCATGAGGCTTTACAATAGCTGAGGAAAGAAGAAAAGCAAAAAGTAAAGGAGAAATGGAAAGATATACTTAACTGAATGCAGAATTTCAGAGAACATCAAGAAGAGATAAGCTTTTCTTAAATGAACAGTGCAGTCATTAACACACAGATAGTAATTTTACCACTTAATTTCTCTTCATTATTAATTCATTGATTAACATTAGTTAACATTTATAAAGGCATATTTAGTAAAAATATACAGCGGGGGAGGCTAGATAGCACAGTGCACCGCCCCTGGATTCAGGAGTACCTGAGTTCAAATCTGGCCTCGGACACTTGACACTAGCTGTGTGATCCTGGGCAAGTCACTTAACCCCCATTGCCCTGCAAAAAAAAAAAAAATACAGCAACAGACAAGTACAAAAATATCTCAGCCCTCCTTTCCCCCACAAACTCAGAGCATGCTGCCCTCCAAACTTTGTTCTAGTTGGAAAGTGGGGGTCAAATGTAAGGTGACTGGTACAAATATTTCTCTCACCCCTAGTTACAACTATACTAAAGTGATACGCCAACTATATTAAAGTGACATAAAATCTAAAAAAGTTGAATTAAATTAAAAGTGAATAGTTAATGAGACAGCTAGGTGGCAAAGTGGATACAGCACCAGCCCTGGAGTCAGGAGGAACTGAGTTCAAATCCTGCCTCAAACACTTGACACTTACTAGCTGTGTGACCCTGGGCAAGTCACTTAACCATCATTGCCCTGCAAAAAAGAAGAAGGAGAAGAAGAAGAAGAAGAAGAAGAAGAAGAAGAAGAAGAAGAAGAAGAAGAAGAAGAAGAAGAAGAAGAAGGAGAAGGAGAAGGAGAAGGAGAAGGAGAAGGAGAAGGAGAAGGAGAAGGAGAAGGAGAAGGAGAAGGAGAAGGAGAAGGAGAAGGAGAAGGAGAAGGAGAAGGAGAAGGAGAAGGAGAAGGAGAAGGAGAAGGAGAAGAAGGAGAAGGAGAAGGAGAAGGAGAAGGAGAAGGAGAAGGAGAAGAAGAAAGAAAGAAAATTATAAAGTTAATAGTTAAAATTAAGCATTAATAGAACTGTATATGTATGTATGCAAGTGTGAATGTTTGCATTTTTGTCACTTTATTACTAGTAGAAAGCAAGACTCTCATGGCAAACATGAATGTTTATATAAATGAGAAATTAATTTTGAATACTATTAATCCTAAACCATATTCTTCCAAATTCAGCGGCACTTGTTTTATATTTCCCAAAGCTAAACCTGTAGAACAATTTTTCTAGTGGCAAAATCTCTATAACATAATACTAACATCTAAAAATTATTGAAGCTATGAGTTACCTAACTGCCTTAATGAACAAGAAACTGAAAAATTGAACTTAATTTGTTATTTTGCAGATGGGACCTGCAGGTCTTTAACTTCTGCCCAACAAATGAAATGAAAAAGAACATATACATAAAGAAAAGTTTTTGTTTGTTTGTTTGTTTGTTTGTTTGTTTGTTTGTTTGTTTTTTTGGTAAGGCAATTCAGGTTAAATGACTTGCCCAGGGTCACACAGCTAGTAAGTGTTAAGTGTCAGAGGCCAGATTTGAACTCAGGTCCTCCTGACTCCAGGGCTGGTGCTCTATCCACTGTACCACCTAGCTACCATAGAGTTTTTTTAAAATAACTGTGTATGTATCAGACTATACTTTAAATTTGTCATGTACACCTACAATTTGCATTTTAATTCTTTAGAAACAATACCAACATTCTTATCATTTAATAATTTAAAATCATTAAGACATTTCTTTCAACATCTTCGAAGAACAAGGAAATGCAAGAGATGGATCCCAGATTATTTAGATGTGCATTTCCTACACTGCAGAATAATAACAATAATTATTTATTATTATTACAATATTAATAATAATAGCCTACATACGTCACTTTTAAGTTTTGAAAAGTAATTTACATGTTTTATGAATATTAATGTTAGCATAGACTAAACACAGTAACATCAAGAACAATTTATCTATTGTGACATCTTTCCTAGAGAGAATTCTGCCTACCTTAAAAAATAGTATGTTTCTTTCAAATATAATTTAATATGGCTTCCAAGTTAAAAAAGATTCCTAATAAAAATCATTTTAATTACTTTACCTATATAACCAAACCCCATAAAACAACTGCTTTATATAATGGACAAAATCTACAACAATATCAAAATGCAAATAGATGATGAAGTGGATAAAGAACTGGAATCAGTAAGTTTGAGTTCAAATCTAGCTTCACACATATACTTGCTCTGTGACTGCACAATTAACTACTGTCTGCCTCAGTTCCCCATATGTAAGATAGGGGTAATAATAGAATCTATCTTCCCAGATGGTTGTGAGGATTTGTCAAATGCTTAAAGTACTATATAAATGCTAGCAAATATTGTTATTATGATTGTTATCAATAGCAAAATGACATTGGATTCAATAATCATACATTTCTTAATGTATGCTAAGGAAAAAAAATAGTTGAAAAACTTTGAGTTTGAATCTAGAGGTCAAATAGAACCAATGGATGAAAGCATTACTTACAAATGGTATTTTCCAGGAAGACACATCAAGCATCATGCTATCAAGCACAAACATGAAGAGATTTATTTGCACCTAAAGCCAAACTCAATGGGAAGAGCATATTTAAAGCATTAGCAACTACACAGGAAAAACACATTCTTTCAGAGAATGCACAAACCCCCAGATTATGTACTTTGATTTGACTTTAAAATGCAGGAATCATACCCACCTGCACAGGAGTCCACAAAACATTAAGTAGAAAATAACAGTAGCAGGATAGTTACCTGTCTCTTGTAGGACTGTGTCTATCTGATCTCCATTGAAAAAGATCAGGTTAAAATAATAGCAACAGACATAAGAACTTATACTAGTCTTCATAAGCAGAAAACAAGTACCTAAGCTCTAAATACAAACCCCAAATATCTTTGATAATGCAGACTACACTGGACACTATACTGGGACTGAAGCAATATGACACATATAACTGTTGCCCAGAAACTCTTAGACATAAAGCTGACCTTTAAAAACCTAAGAACCATGTTTTTTTTTAATAGATGTTGCCAAACCAAACAATCATATCCTTCAAACTCTACAGAATGAAAAGCTTTCAAAATATGAAAAACTACTGGAAGAAATCAAAGCCATGGGGGAACATGATGAAGTATATGCCTTTCTATCTACTACTGGGATTTTCAGAAAGATGTTTTCGCTAAGCCTACAAAAGATGAGCTTACATTCCAATACATTTGGACAATTAATAACTACTTGTTGGCTGAAGTATCAAAAATAATATCAATTAATCCAATTGTACTAGATTCATCTAGAAAAGAAAAAGAAAAGAATAGTAAGATATTGATCCCAATACTATTTCCACCTGCAATCTATTAAACAATATGAGAGGAATAAAAATAGGAACATCTGATGTTGATATAAAAATTGCACATTTTGGTAGCAACAGGAACCTCATGTAAGAACCTCTGACTGATTTCATGCACACAATTATTTTATAAATCAATAAAATAAAAAACAAAACATTCAAAATGGAATATTCATTTTTGAAAGTATTTTGATATTCATGGACTTAAGCAATTTTAGGTATTTGCATGCATGCCACAAGCAATGTTTTAGAGATAAAGAATAAATAATGTGGTAAAATTAAAGGAGGATGGCTTATCTATGTGACTACTTAAAATCAATAAATATCTCAAGGTCAAAATCTATGTTCACTATGTGTAGATATTCCCAGGTATATATGTCTGGGGGAAAACACACACACACACACACACACACACACACACACACACACAGATTCATATATCCCCAAAGAGCAGCATCTTTATAATGCCACCATCAAGAGAATTTTGGTATTTCTCTTACTCACACATATTTTTGGTGATATAAATCAGGCAATTCACCAGTCTTTTTCTTACATGAATATATTAGATTCTTATTATAACTACTATTTTTAAAAAGCAATGCAGTTATAATAGACTAAGAAATTAGGCCAATGCTTTCTGTTGGAGAAATTATTATGTTTTATGAAAGCTTTTCTCATTCATTAAAAGGGAAACATAAGAATTAGAAAGTATTTAGCATTTAAATTCACCAAAATAAAAAGTGAAAGTTTAAATGAAATTAGCAAACAGCATTGAGAATTTTCAGTGTGTCAGCATTTCCTTCTGAATAGCTTCTTAGTTAAGGATCTTTATATCTGAAGGAGGGGATTTACAATGGTCTATTTGAGTTTCTAGACTCAATAGCCATCAATCACAAAACAATGGATCAACTGCCAAATTGTTAATCTCCCCACTCATTTTAGCAATTGAATAACCCAGCTGTCTAAGTCTTTCAGCAGATAAGATGAGTAGATCTGATCAGATCAACTCTCTGACCCATTGCTTGACAACTGCACTATAAATGACTGATCCAATCAGGTATGAGCAACTTGTGGTCATAGAATAAATTTTATACCTAGTATTTAATGTGCTTTCTATTTTAGATATATACAATACAAGCTCCAAATTTGATTTTGGAAGCAATTTCTATAAGTTGAGACAGACCTAAGCTGAAGCAATCATTTTCACGCTTCTTCTTTAAGTACAGAAATCCCCCAATTTTCTAATGCTTGTGTAGCAGCTTACCTGGTGTAAGCCAATCCAGTATGTGGATTGTACTCTCACTCCTCTCTCCTAATGCAGTCACTCTTTGTGATTCATTTCCCCTCGACCTATTTCCACACTGGCAAGTTGGGGTTTCCCCAAAAGGAAAGAAGCTGCCCATCTCATTAATCCAAGTGCTAACAATTTCCACTAACTGAAGCTTTTCAGGCCCGGTCTATATATTTTCCATGAATGAATGAATCAGCCTCAAATAAATCAACTCCATTAACATTAACCAAAACATTGACCAAAAATGCAAAACAAAAACTAAATCACACTTTCTCATGTATGCAACTTGAAGTCCCAGAGTGTTAAGGCAAACAGGTAAGAAAGATGTGTGGGTCAGGACAACTCATAATTCATAAATTAGGCTTCGATAACCACATTATGCTTAAAGAACTGTCTGGAAAAGTCTGTGGAATTGAATGCATCCACTGCTAAATTGGGCTGAGCTATTCAATGCAGGATTTACTCTTTACCAGGCATGGCACCTCACTGGGACAAATTTATCTGCTGGTCTGCATCTCATACTTTAAGTTGTTTTTATACACAGGCGGTCATGCTCCTGAATAGATAGTATAGGATGCAATCACTCCTGTATTCAAGATTGGTTAATGCCTTGAGCAAAAGTAAGGGTATCCTTTTTTTTTTTAATCTACTTCTCCTTTTTTCTCCTTTCTTCCATTCCTCCTTATTCTCCTTCTTCTTCATGTATATCCTCTCTACTTTTCAGCAGCAAACAGCAAGCTGCAACATAGAGCATAATATATTATCTCCATTCTTTTCTCATCTTAGTACTGCATCACATAGTGGAAAACCTGCTCTGTCAGCAACTTCTATAAAAGAACTCCTAGCAACTATTTTGTTTAGAACACTAAAGCAGACATTTGTCACAGAGAAGTGAACTGGCCAGGGTCAAACCTGCTTATGTTTGTCAATTAGCTTTCTGCATTGGAAAATAAATCTAAAATACTTATTTCCTTTATTTTGTTAATATATTATGAATTTTCTTTTTTGTTTTGTTTTGTTTTTTTAGTAAGGCAATTGGGTTAAGTGACTTGCCCAGGGTCACACAGCTAGTAAGTGTTTAAGTGTCTGAGGCCGCATTTGAACTCAGGTACTCCTGAATCCAGGGCAGGTGCTTTATCCACTGCGCCATCTAGCTGCCCCATGAATTTTCATTCAATATGAACTTATTAATTGCTTATAGTAGCTTAGGCATTGTACTAGGTGTTGAAGCTAAAAGGAACAAAGCAATATCTGCTCTCAAGGAACTTATATTCCAATGGGGAAAAAACAAAAACATATACACATATGGATGTACAGAATGAATATAAAGAAAATAAATGTCTAGTAGGTATTTATAAGACAGGGAAAGAAGGCACTAGCACTTTGGTATATCAGGAAGTCTGCAATGTATCAGTTGATACTTGAACTGCATCTTAAAGGAAGAGAGGAAACAGAGGAGATAGAGTGTCCTGTGTAATAAATATAGAAGTTTCCAATTTTACTGGATTGCAGAATATATGTGATAGATTAATGTACAATGAAACCAAAAAGTATAATGAGGCTAGTCTGTGAAGTGTACCAACTAAAACAGTGAAGTTTATATTTTATCCTAGTAGTAGGAAACTGCTGGAGATTACTGAGTAGAGAACTGATATTGTCATATCTGTACTTAAGAAAAACACTTTGAGTCAGTCTAGGAGGAAACAGCTGCCTAGGACTTCTAAGAAGGAACTGTAAAGATGCTTTCTATATACATAGCAATCAGTTCTGGAATTTCTGTAGTCTTTCCCTGAAAAATTGAGCTAATTTCTAGAAATGCATTGATGATAGCTTTTATTGTAATAAGGAGCTGCCATTTGTCTAGCACAGAGTGGGTGGGATGGGGGAGAGGGTCAAAGTCCAAAAAAACAGGGTTCATGAAACTGCACATAAGTATCCAGAAAACCACATTTTAACATTATCTATATTCTATTTTTGAATTTAATTTTGTTAAAGATTTCCAAATTATCTTTTAATTTTGTTCTGTCCATTGGACTGTTTGGGGACACTGGCAGCATCAGTGCTTATGTAATAGGGCACACCTTTGTTCTATTAAATACTTTAGAAGATTGTTGAGATATCTGTTATTTGGTAGAATCACATTATGGGATATTATGCGTCTATTGATCTTGAAGATACTGGGCAACTACTAAGTATTGCTGATGGTATTGCCTATGTACATAGGCTAAAGAATCTTCAGATAAAAGAAACAGTGAAATTTTCTTTAAGTCTAAAGGGCACATTCCCAAACTTTAAAATTAATATTGTTGGTGTTATATTTGGCAACAACAAACTAAGAGAGGAAATATTGTGAGAAAATGATAGGCTATGTTGTATTGCCCCTAGGCATATAAGTGTCCAGTTTGTTCCAAAATTCATAGAAGTTTTGGTCTGAAGGCCACTAGAATCATTCTTAGAATCTCTTTGAATGAGCCCCAACAAACTGATATTTAAGCTATAGATACTTTGGCACTCAGTGGCCATGGCCAGTTTATTTCATTATTGATGACTAGAAGAACATCCATTTTTACTGATTCAATCATTAACCAGAAATGCTCCAATGATAGAACTGATAAAAAGAAACTATACTATATCTATGGTGCTAATAATTAAAAGAGACTCCCTCCTACATAAGCAGTGAAGAAACTTAAAGATGCAGATGTCATGCTGTATACCACTGTGGTTTCTCTTCCTACTTTGGATGCTATATTACTTCACTTCTTGTCTACTTATTCTTGTTGCTATATAGAAGAATATTTCTAAAATGATGGTAAACACTCATCTATGATTTATCCAATCAGAATGTTGCCAACAATCTGATATTTCTGCTGCTCTACTGCTCCACCTCACCCCACCCCCCCAATCATGAAGCTTCTCCTGGTGAAATGATCTATATGCACTCCCATCTTATTGAAGGAGAAGTCAAAAAAAATGACACTTTCAGCGGTAGCCCCTTGGCTGCCCTTGCAGTCACTGAAACAGATGCTAGTGCTGTTTGTGCTTACATTCCAATCTAAGTCATATCCATGTTTTTCTTTACATTAATCTTAAATCTGCCTTTTTGTAATATTCAAACATTCCTAGTTCTGTGTTCAAAGTTGTTTTGTTTTGTTTTGTTTTGCTTTAGAAAAAGTCTAAATCTTCAAATACTTGATCATAGATATCATGCTGTTTTATCCTACTCTTTTTCCAGGGCATATATTACCAATTCCTTCATTCAATATCCATAAGGCACTGACTCTATTTAGTCAATGAATGCCCTTCCAAAAATGTGGGACCCAAAACCAAACTCAATTCTTCAAATATAGTCTACCCAGCAGAATTATCACATCACTTAATGATGAAAACCATGTTGCTCAAATAGCCTATGATAGATTACCTTTTGGGAGATTATACCCCATTCTTGACTCATATTAATCCTAAAGTTTATTAAGACCCCTATATTTTTCATAATTTAGTATTATCTTGAAACAGAATTTTATTTAATTTTATAATACACCAATCCAACCCTCACTGGGATACAGTAATTCACCTACTCAATATTTACAAGATGCCTGTCATATAGAAAATCAACTCTGCCTATCTTTTCACATTCATTTAAAAAGAAACTTCAAAATGAATTCCCATCCATTCAAAGTTCTCACTGACCCCTTACAATCTGGCTTCCGGACTACCCATTGAAATGAAACTTGTTTTCCAAGTAGTTATTCATCTCTTTATTGGTATTTCCATTTTTTAAATTTTTCTTTTTTCTCAATCCTCATCCTCCTTGATTCCTCTGCTGCATTTGACAGTACTGACTATCTCCCTCTTTCTAAATACTTTATTCTTTCCATCTCTTATGACATTGATCTTCTGTTTACCCTCTTATCTGAAATGGAAATTTAATCAATTTCTTTACTTTCTTTTAACACATTTGCCCCCACATAATCTTTACATGATGAAAATAGCCATAATACCAGCAATATTTAACAGCATTCCTCCTTCTTCCTTTTTTCTCCTTTAAATTTAAAAATCAATATCATAAAACTTTTTTTCAGGGGAAGAGACTGAAAGGTTCAGGTAGTGAAGGGCAGTAATAAGTGCAAGGGCCTGGATTTTAATCTTGCTTACATTTCTTGAAAAAAGTAAATTTCCTGATTTGTTAAGAAATTAAAATTCCTATACTTTGCAAACATACAAGATGAATACATAAGCTACATTTATTATCATATATGCAGGTGTAATTGACATTTAATGAAAAAAAATAAGTAAGATAAACATAAATGACCCAGAAGTAGCAATGCTGAGGGGATAGACAGGGTATGGTTTTGGAGTTTTGAAGATCTGAGTTCAAATATGCTTCAGATGTTTACTATCTATCATATTCTGGCCAATACATTTAACCTTTCTGTGTCTCAAATGTATTAGCTCCAAAGGCCTGTTTAGTTCTTGTCCATCTTTAGATTAACTACCCCATGATTCTGTGAAAGTATGATTGAAAATTTCATGCATATCCTTGTTTTTCTCTTTCCTTTGAACTATACCATAAATAAGCTACAAACATTCAGCAAAAATTTGTTTTTTATTCATGTTTAGCCATTACCTATCTCCAACTAATGAAGAGTGGAATCATCAAAACAATCTGATTTTTATAAGAATTAGAATGGTTGATCAAAAGAATAGATTAGGGATCCAATATAAAGAAACAGGTGAGCTCAGTAATGCAGTGTTTAATAAGCACAAATATCCCAGATAATGGGGCAAGAATTTGTTATTTGACAATAACTGCTTGGAAAAATAGAAAGTAGTCTGGCAGAAACTAGGCATAGACAAACATTCTCAACATACACCAAGATAAAATCAAAATGTATACACGATTTAGGCATAAAGGGTGAGAGCATAAACAAATTAGGGTTGCATAGGGGAAAAATGACTTGTCATATCTACAGAAAGGGGGAATTCATGACCAAAAAAAGGAGATAGAGGGAATCATGGGAGGTAAAATGAATAGTTTTATTACATAAAACTACAAAGTTTTTACACAAACAAAACTAATGCCACCAAAATTAGTTGGAAAATAGGAAACAGGGGGATTTTTTTTTTTTTTGGCGGGATAATGAGGGTTAAGTGACTTGCCCAAGGTCACAGAGCTAGTAAGTATCAAGTGTCTGAAGCTGTATTTGAACTCAGGTCCTCCTGAATCCAGGGCAAGTGTTTTATCCACTGTACCACCTAGCTGCCCCCCCCCAGGGGGGGAAATTTTTAAAGCAAGTTTCTCTTATAAAGGAATAATTTTTCAAATATATAGAAAACTGAGTCAGATTTATAAGAATATGATTCATTCCCTAATTGATAAATGACCAAAGGATATGAACAGGAAGTTTTCAGAAGAAGAAATAAAAACTATCAATAGATACATGAAAAAAACTTTTCTAAATTGATAGCAATTAGAGAAATGCAAATTAAAACAATTCTGATGTAGCACCTCATACATATAAAATTTGTTAACATAAAAGGAAAAAGATTATACATGCTTGAGGACATATGGGAAAATAGGTACACAAGTGTACTTTTGATAAAGCTTTGAATTAGTCCAAACATACTGGAGAATAATTTGGAACTATGATAAATGACTATAAAACTGTGCATATTCTGGGGCAGCTAGGTGGCACAGTGGATATTTCACTGGTCCTGGAGTCAGGAGGACCTGTGTTCAAATCTGGCCTCAGACACTTAACATTTACTGGCTGTGTGACCCTGGGAAAGTCACTTAACCTCAATTTTGCCTCACCCCCCAAAAACCCAAAAAACTGTGCATACTGTTTGACCCAACAGCACTATTATTGGGTCTATATCCCAAGCACATCAAAGAAGAAGAAAAAGGACCCATATGTACAATGATATTTATAGCAGCTATTTTTGAAAAAGATATGGAAATTGAAGGGATACCTGTCATTTTTCAAATGGCTGGACAAGTTATGGTATGTAATTATGATGGAATATTATTGTTCTATAATAAATGATGAAGACGATGAATTCAGAGATACCTGTGTAGTTAGTTATATGAAGTTATGTAAAGTGAAGTTGAGTACAACCAAGAGAAAAATGTACATACACAGTAATGCAATATAGTAACAATAATAAACTGTGAAAGACATAGCAATTCTACTCAATACAAAGATCCTCAATACCGAAGGACTCATGATGAAAAATGCTATCTACCTCTAGATAGAAAACAAATTAACTCTGAGTGAATATTGAAGCTTTTTTTTCTTTTTCTTTTTCTTTTTCTTGCTTTGTTTTGTTTGCAACATAGCTAATGTGGAAATATGTCTTGCAGAAATCCATTTTTATAATGGGTTTCCTTCTCAGTGGGTAGGTGATAGGGTAAAGGCTGGGAGCAAATTTGGACCTATTTTTGTTTTATTTCAAAAAATTATTTACTTAGAAAAACAGTCAATAATTCATAGTAGTAGTTCTGATAATTAACATTTTTCTGAATTCAAACGTTTTATGAATGCTGATAATCAGTAACTATGCAAACTAAAGAAATGATGTTTGAATAAGTTTAAACATATTTGTTATTTAAAAAACTACGTCTTGTGGCTTAAAAAAATTTTTTTTTCTACTTTGCTAACTTTTCCAGGTTTTCTTTCCCTAGGTAATGACTTTCTTTTATACTTTCTGGAAATGTGACATAATAAACATATTATTTCACAAACAGTAACCAGAGCAGCCTTCATTTATTTAAGGAATGAGAGCTGTACCACATAACTAGTTTATATCTGTCTTTCCGCTACCAAATGGTTCTAAAGTGACATCTTGAGGCATCGTTTATGAGATTATCTTATGCAAGAAATCTGGGAATAAGGTCATATCAAATTGGATCATTTGGAGATAATTTCATGACAAAATAAATTAGTTAATGGTAAATTTATCTTTCAATAATAGAGATCTAAAATAGCTAGAAAAGAAAGGATTGGTGATGATGAATATGTACAAATATGCATATATACACAAAATATATAAACATATATTAATATATACATATGGCCAAGCACGCTTACATGCATATATATATATACATGCATGCATGTATGTATATTAGATTTTAAATTTTAAAATAATTAAAACTGGATTTAAGTTTTCTGTTAACTATGGAAGCACTTTGAGACATTTCATCAACTAACTTCTATTATCTCCTACAGTACAGCACCTTGTGCTGCAAACTTACTGATGAACAGTTCAATATAACATTCTCTGTACCTCTATGGCATTTTTCCTTCCAAACTATTGTATCCTCTATCTAGTTTTTCATTTTCAGAATCACCTCTATCTGGCTTCACTTACTGCAAGTTCATTTGGCCATACTGATTTTTTACATTTTTTGTAACATTTTAAACACATAAAATTAAATATATGAGATATATACAGCTTAGAACATTTTCCTAATGGCATTATTTCTAAATGGATGGTAATTTTTGAGAAGATTTTATTTCCTTATTCATCTATTCCCAGAACTGATCCTATAAGTAAATGAAGTCAGTAAAAATCAAGTCAATAGTAATTGAGGAAAGCAGGAAGATCTTCCTCTCCCATGGACCTATGAAAACTTGAAATTCCTGCTATCAAAGTCCTTCCTCTAGGTTAAACAACAAAGTGGAGGGTGAGATTTTTCCAAAAGCTCCTATAAGAATAAGAAGCTTTATTATAAAGTGGCAGTCATCAAAACTATTTGGTACTGACTAAGAAATAGAGTGGAGGATCAATGGAATAGTTTAGTCACAGGAGACACAGGAGTAAATGACTTTAGTAATGTACTGGTTGATAAACCCAAAGACTCCAGCTTCTGGGATAGGAACTCAGTATTTGACAAAAACTGCTGGGAAAATTGGAAGATAGTATGGCAGAAATTAGGCATAGACCAACATCTTACACCTTATACTAAAATAAGGTCAAAATGGGTTCATGATTTAGACATAAAATGATACCATAGGTAAATTAGGAGAGGAAGGATTAGTTTACCTCTCAGATCATTGGAAAGGAGAATAGTTTATGACCAGAGAAGAGATAGAGAATATTATGAAATGCAAAATGGATGATTTTGATTACATTCAATTAAAAAGCTTTTGTACAAACAGAAGTAATGCATCCAAAATTAGAAGGGAGGCAGAAAGCTGGGAAACAATTTTTTATAGCTAGTACTTCTGATAAGGCCTCATTTCTAAAATATATCGAGAACTAAATCAAATTTATAAGAATCCAAGTCATTCCCCAATTGAGAAATGGTCAAAGGATATGAACAGGCAGTTTTCTGATGAAGAAATCCAAGCTATCTATCCATTGCATATTTTAAAAAAATGCTCTAAATTACTAGTAATTAGAGAAATATAAGTTAAAACAACTCTGAGGTATCACCTGACACCTATCAGATTGGCTAATATGACAAAAAAGGAAAATAATAAATGTAGGAGAAGTTGTGGAAAAATCAGGACACTAATGCATTGTTGGCAAAGCTGTGAACAGATCCAATTTGGAACTATGCCCAAAGGGCGATAAAGCTGTGTATACCCTTTGACCCAGCAATGCCACTATTAGGTCTTTTTCCCAAAGAGATCATACAAAAGGTAAAAGAACCCACATGTAAAAATAATTTATAGCTGCTTTTTTGTGGTGGCAAGCAATTGGAATTTGAGGGGATGTCCATCAATTGGGGAATGGCTGAACAAACTGTGGTATATAAATGTAATGGAATACTTTTGTGCTGTAAGAAACGATGAGCAGTGGATTTCAGAGAAACCTGGAAGGACTTGCATTAACTGATGATGAGTTAGATGAGCAGAACCAGGAAAACATTGTACACAGTAACATCAACATTATGTGCGGATCAACTGTGATAGACTTTATTCTTCTCAGCAATACAATGGTACAAGATATTTCCTAAGGACTCATCATGGAAAATACTCTCCAAATCCAGAAAAAAAGAACTGTGGAATATGGATACAGATTGAACCATACTATTTCTTTTGGTTTTGGTGCTGTTATTATTCTTTTTTGAGGTTTTTTCTTTTTGCTCTGATTCTTTTTCACAGCAAGACTAATGCAAAAATAGGTTTAATGTGATTGTACATATATAATCTATGTCAGATTACTTGCTGTCTTGGGAAAGGGAGAGGAGGGAGGGAGAAAAATTTGAAACTAGAAATCTTATAAAAAGTAATGTGGAAAACTATCTCTACATATAACTGGAAAATAATAAAATGCTTCTATAATTAAAAAAAATAATTTCCAGTTTACTCTCAGGAGGTAAGATTACACTTGTTCTCCCAATAGTTCATACTACAAGTTTCGCACAGACTCAAGGCTCTGATTAAAATTTATCTCTCTAATTAGCCTACTTTTCAACTATGCAGATTCCAAACTGGTTTGGTATTTTACATAAGACCAGCAGACTACAACTACGTTTCTTGACTCAAAATCAATATATTTCCTGTCATGGCATTTTGCTTGATCAAATGTTTTTCACTCCTATATTGATTTTAGATACCTAGTTTAATGACTTTGATTTATAGATTCAAAAAAGATGTTCTCACCTGTTAAAGGTGTCATGGCTAGAGCATCCTGTTAGTTCCTATGCGGAGAAAAGGATAATTGATTGGTTTTCTGGTTGGTTAGTTGGTTGGTTAGTTTATTCAATCAATTAAGAACAAGTACTGAATTTTCAGACTCACTATTTAACATTTTGGCAAACAACAAGGGCCTCGGGAAGATGAGATAAAATTCCATGGGAAAACATGGAAGAAAGACATACTAGTTGAACACTCAGAGGCTGTTGACACATCACTTATTCTTTAAGACCTCATTTACTGACTATAACATTCTCCTGATGATGTCTTTTTAAAAATTCTCCCAAATATTACCTTGGATAATATGCTCTAATCCTGGTGATCTCATAATTTGATGACTTGCAAACATAGGCAATTACTGGACAAATGATAATGTTGAAACAATTTTTTTTGTGGCAACTAATATCTTGGGTTCATTGAAAGAGTCATAGAATGTTTTAAAAAGCATTTATCACAATCTTTTTTGTTTTTGTTTTTGTTTTTGTGAGGCAATTGGGGTTAAGTGACTTGCCCAGGGTCACACAGCTAGTAAGTGTCAAGTGTCTGAGGCCAGATTTGAACTCAGGTACTCCTGAATCCAGGGCCAGTGCTTTATCCACTGCACCATCTAGCTGCCCCTATCACAATCTTTTAAAATCTGAGTCCAGTGTATATATTGTTTATCTGTAATGTACATATATGTGGCATATGTGTATCTATCTATCTATATACACAGATATATGTAATACAGATACACATAGATATGTTATCTCATTGGATTCTAATAACCACACTGGGAGGTAGGTGCTATAATTATACCATTTTACAGATAAGGAAACTGACAGGACAGACTAAACTTAAGTGATTTGCACACAGTCACAGGACTAGTAAATATCTAAAGCTGGATTTTAACCCATGTCTTCCCCAGTACTCTATCCATTAAGCCACCTAACACCCTCCTTAGCTATGCCCTGACACATACACACACAAAAACACCAGTTTAAACTCTGAGTTTATCACCTTTCTATGTTCAGATGAAGAGCATATTTTATCAGGAGTCCCCTGGAATTGTCATTGGCAATTCTTACACAGTTGCTGTAGAAATGAGAAAGTAGGCATATACAACAGTAGTTGTTAATGACCTCAAAATCAACTTTCATTGTATCTGTGTTATTCATGATACTGTCCTCTATTTTTAAATATCTTGTTCTTTCAGCAATATAGTCAGTTCTGCTATAATATAAAGAATTCACTGTGATTGATATATTAGGGAATATTATGAATATAACTTGAATTTCAAGTTTGCTTTTGTGATTTCTACCCTGACAATCAATAAGAGCACAAAAAAAACTGAATTACTTCATATATGCTACTAACCCTTAAGAGAGATAATCCACTTCCACAAACAAACTTCAAATCTTTGTCAAGGTAAAACAAAACTATAAATCCTGGTGCTCTGTGATCACTGCCTCCTTTCTCCTCCCCCCTGCCCACTTACACTAATCTTTTATCTCATTGACCTCCAGGCTGATTGAGGTTAGGAGTTGTGGGATGCTCAGTCTGCTCTGGGCACATGCTGAGCAGCAGCCAACAGTCTTAGATACAGCCATTGTTTATTGTAGTATTTATATATTACTTAACAATTTATCATGTATAAAATTGTGTTTTTTTAGATTCCTATCTTTTTTTTAAAATATGTCACTGACAAAGTTTTATAGTATTATGCCTCTAACCCCACTTTCCTTACAGGCTGGTTTTTATCACATGATTTTGCAAAGCCTTGAACTTTAGAAGAATTCATATATTATGTTATAGAAGAACCAGTGATACTAAAAGTTGGTACCTAAATTCCTCTAGAGTTTGTGGTGTTTAGGATAGGGATTGGACGCATAATTTCATCAATTTACGGATCTCCCTGAAAAAGGAAACTCCTTCTACCCATGAAGATGAGCAATTATATTATTAGAAAGTTGTCCAAAGTTACAAGAAGGACTTGAGTGCTGAGATGGCTGAGTGAAGAAGAGACCCTTTGGAACTCTCCCAAATTTTCCCTCCAAACCAATATAAAGTTGCCTTTGAATCATTCCAGAAGCAGGGAAGCAGCCTACCAGTCCATGCAGGAAAGGAAGTAAAATCCAGGAGCAGCTGAAGCAGCCTCTGGGCTCACAGTAGGGGGCCAGGAGCAGGCCTCTGAGCCTGGGACAAATCACCAGAGGGCCTCCACCCTCCTGCAAACCAGAAGCCCCCTGGGCAAGTGAGCAGTCTGGGAGCATGGATGAACTCTCACTACGTACCCCACAGCTAGCACAGACCACCAGGGAGGCCCAGACCCCACTGCTGACAAGTAGTGAAGCCCTGCCAAGGCTGAGCAACAGGAAGTTCCGGGTCCTGGGGCCTACCAGCAGAGATACTGGGTTTTTTCAAAGCAAATCAGCAGCAGAGGGCTCTAAGCCTCAGCAGATCTATAAAAATATTACCCCTCCAGGGTCTGTTAGCAGAGTGACTCTGGTACCATAGCAACCCAGCAGCAGGGCCCCTTACCCTTGAGCAGATTTGCAACAAAATTATTCCTCCAGGGTCAGCTAACAGACAGCAACCCAGCAGCATCCTGGGAGCAAACCAACAATATTCCTCCTCCAGAGCCAGCCACCAGAAAGACTTTATTAACTTTTGCAACCCAGCAGCAAACCCCTGGAGAAGACCAACTCACACCCAGGGGTGGTCAAAAGGGAGGATCAATTCCCCCAATACCAATCAGAAGAGAAGCTTACTCTGCAGAGAAAGCAAGTAGCTCAGCCCTGAAGCCCAGTGAAAGTCCAGAGAAAGACCTAGAGTCTCAGTAAAAAAACTTGGGACAGCACAGGTATAGAGCCCAACTTTCTCATAAAAACACAAAGCCACAAAAAAGGCAGAAAATGAACAAAAAGACCTAAAAGCTTTATTACTGAAAGTTACTACAATGATAGGGAAGATTAAAGTATAACCTTAGAGGACAACAATAGTAACAAAATGGCTAAAGGTGAAGATTTAAATAAAATTGTAAATTGGCCTCAGGCCCAAAAAGAATTCCTAGAAGAGCTTAAAAGGGCTTTAAAAAGCAAATTAGAGAAGTAGAAGGAAAATTGGTGAAAGACATAAGAGTAATGCAAGAAAGAAATACAAAAAAAAAAAAAAGAAATACAAAAAAATGTACTGAGGAAAATGACTTCCTAAAAAAAGCACATAGCCAAATGGAAAAGAGAGTACAAAAGGTCACTGAAGAAAATAGTGTTTTAAATATTTAAAATGAACAAATGGAAACTAATGACTCTATGAGACACCAATATGTAATAAAACAAAAGTAAAAAACAAATTAAAAAGAAGAAAATGTGAAATTTCTCATTGGAAAAACAACTGACCTAGAAAGTATATCCAGGAGAGATAACATAAGAATTATTGGACTACCTGAAAGCCATGATTTAAAAAAAAATGCTTGGACAATATTTTATGAAAGAAAGAAATCCCCAAATGAAAATTCCCAGGAACATCACATTCAAATTTCAAAGATTACAGATCAAGGAGAAAGTATTACAAGCAGCTAAAAAGAAACAATTAAAGTATCATGGAGCTATAGTCAGAATAACACAGGATTTATCAACTTCCACATTAAAGAATCGCAGTGCTTGGAATATGATATACCGGAAGACAAAACAATTAGGTTTACAACCAAAAATCACCTCCCAGCAAAAATGAATGTAGTCATTCAGGGGGGAAAATGAATATTTAATGAAATAGAGGACATTCAAGCATTTCTGATTAAAAGGCAGAGTTGAATAAACAATTAGACCTCCCAATATAAGATTCAAGGAAAACATAAAAAGGTAAAAAAGCAACAAGAAAGCAAAATTATAAGAAATTTGATAAGGTGAAACTCTTTTTATTTCTATGTGACAAGATAATAATTCTAAGTCTTAATGACTTTATTATAAGACCAGTTAGAAGGAGTATATGTAGACAGATGATGCAGTTATAAGGTGATATTGATAGGATGAAAAAATGTGTAAGGCTTAAAAACATTATTATAAGAATAATTAGAAAAGAGTATATGTAGAAAAAAATAAAATAGAAACACCATTGGTTAATTTGATCAAAAAAGTAAAGAAGACCAAATTAATGCTATCAAAAATTAAAAGGATAAACTCACCACCTATCAAGATGAAATTAAGAAAAATGTTAGGAACCATTTGGCTCAATAATATGCCAATAATTTGACAATCTAAATGAAATTAATGAATATGCAAAAAATAAATTACCCAGATTAACAGAAGAAATAAAATCCTTAAATAAGCCCATTTTAGAAAAAGAAATTAAATGAGGCATCAGTGAACTTTCTAAGAAAAAAATTCCCAAGAGCAGATTGATTCACAAGTGAATTCTATCAAACATTTAAAGAATAATAAATCCCAATAAAAATAAATTATTTGAGAAAATGAGTGAAAAAAATGAGTCCTACCAAATTTATTTTATGAGACAAATATGCTGCTGATACCCAAACTAGGAAGAGCCAAAACAGAGGAAGAAAATTATAGACCAATCTCACTAATGATTATTGATACAAAAAATTTGAATAAAATACTAGCAAAAATATTATAGCAATAGGGGCAGGCAGCTAGGTGGTGCAGTGGATAAAGCACTGGCCCTGGATTCAGGAGGACCAGAGTTCAAATCAGGCCTCAAACACTTGACACTTACTAGCTGTGTGACCATGGGCAAGTCACTTAACCATCATTGCCCTGCCAAAAAAACAAAACAAGCAAACCACTAGAGAGCTTAGGATTCAATAGAGCTTACCTTAAAATGATAACTACTATTTATCTAAAACCAACAGTGAGCATTATCTGTAATGGGGATAATCTAAAAATCTTCCCAGTACAATCAGGGGTGAAGCAAAGATACCCATTATCACCTCTATTGTTTAATATTGTACTGGAAATGTTACCTATAGCAATTAGAATAGAAAAATAAAGGAATTAGAATAGGTAATGAACAAATAAAACTATCATTCTTTGCAGATGATGTTTTACTTAGAATATCCTAGAGCATCAACTAAAAAGCTACTTGAAATTATTAAGAACTTTAGGAGAGTTGCAGGATACAAAATAAACCCTTGTTAATATTCAGCATTTCTGTATATTACTAACAAAGTCCAGCAAGAACAGGTAGAAAGAGAAATTTCATTTAAAATAACTGTGGACAATATAAATTACTTGAGAGTCTACTTGCCAAAACAAACCCAGAAACTATATGACCAGAAATATAAAACACTTTTCACACAAATAAATTCAAATTTAAACAATTGGAAACAAATTGATTGCTCGTGGGTAGGCAGGCTGAGCTAATATAATAAAAATCACAACCCTTCCTATTTTATTTAATTTATTTATTGTTATACCAATCAATCTATCAAAAATATTTTATAGATCTAGAAAAAATAATAAAATTAATCTGTCAAAACAAAAGCTCAAGGATAAGAAGGAAATCAATTTTTAAAATACAAAAGAAGGTGGTCTAGCAGTACTAAATCTCAAACTGTATGATAAAGCAGTAATTATCAAAACAATTTGGTACTGGCTAAGAAATAGAGAGATTGATCAGTGGAATAGAATAGATTTAAATCATGACATAGTAAATGACTATAGCAATCTAGTATATGATAAACCCAAACATCCAAGCTTTTGGAATAAAAATTCATTATTTGACAAAAACTCCTGGGAAAACTAGAAAACAGTATGGCAGAAATGAGGTATAGACTAACCACTCACATCATACATAAAATAAGGTAAAAATGGGTACATGATTTATATATGAAGGGTGATACCATGAGCAAATTAAGAGAGCATGGAATCATTTTTCTGTCAGATTTATGGACAGAGGAAGAATTTAGGATCAAAGAAGATATAGAGAGCAAAACAAAATGTAAAATAGATCTTTTTGATTATATAAAATTAAAAAGTGTTTACATAAATGAAACTAAGATAATCAAGATTAAACAGAAAACTGGGAAAGATTTTTTGAAACAAGTATTTCTGATAAAGGCCTCATTTCTCAAATATATAGATAGCTGAGACAAATTTATAAAAATATGTCATTCCCAATTTGACCAAAAATGGTCAAACGATATGAAAAGGAAACTTTCAAAAAAAGAAATCAGAGCTATCAATAGTCATATAAAAAATGTTCTAGATCACAATTAATCAGAGAAATGCAAATTAAAACAACCCTGAGGTATCATCTCATACATGTCACAGTGTAAAATATAACCAAAAAGGGAAATATTGGATGTTGGAGGTGATATGGGAAAACTGGGATGCTAATCAACTGTTGGTGGAGTTGTGAACTGTTGCAACCATTCTGGAGAATAATTTGTTTTATCGAATTGCACATACCCTTTGATCCAGCAATAGCACTACTGAATTTCGATCTGAAAGAGATTCCCAAAAAGAGAAAAAAGACCTATTTTTGTAAAGATGTTTGTAGCAACTTTTTGTGGTAGTTAAGAATTGGAAATCAATGGAATGCCCTTCAATTGGGGAATGGTGATGGAATATTATTGTGTCGTAAGAAATTATGAGGGCAACTAGGTGGCACAGTGGATAGAGCATCAGCCCTGAATTCAGGAGGACCTGAGTTCAAATCCTGCCTCAGACCCTTGACACTTAATAGCTGTGTGACCCTGGGCAAGTCACTTAACCCCAATTGCCTCACCAAAAAAAAAAAAAAGGAAGGAAGGAAGGAAGGAAGGAAGGAAGAAAGAAAGAAAGAAAGAAAGAAAGAAAGAAAGAAAGAAAGAAAGAAAGAAAGAAAGAAAGAAAGAAAGAAAGAAAGAAAGAAAGAAAGAAAGAAAGAAAAAAGAAAGAAAGAAATGACAAACAGGATGATTTCAGTAAGCTTAGAAAGACTCGTATGAAATGATGTATAGTGAAATAATGAGCAGAATAAGGAGAATGTTGTGTACTATGATAGCAATATTGTTCAATGAAGAATTGTAAATGATTTAACTATTCTCAGCAATACAATCCCAAAGGACTAATGATGAAGCCTACTATGCACGTCCAAAGAAAGAACTGATATTTATTGAACAAAGACTAAAGCATGACATTTTTATCACTCTCATTTTTTTCTTTTTTCAAGTTTTCTAATACAAAAATACTAATATGATAATGTTTTACATAATTATGCATTTATACATATGTTATACATGTGTAATTATGAATATATATATATGATTGTTTACTACCTCTGGGAGGCAGAAGGGAGAAGGGAGGGAGGGAAGGAGGGATAAAATCTGGAACTCAAAACTATTAATAAAAATATTTATTACTAAAACAAAACAAAAAAAAACCTGAAAGTGATGAGTTTAGTGACTTTCCAGGATCACATAACTAGTAGTTGTCAGAGTCTTTCTAACTTCATACTCAGCACTTTATTCACCATAACATACAGCCCCTCTATCCTTCACTTAAGATATTTTCTATTCAGTTTTTCAGGTTCCTTTGTTCTTCCCAATTTCATCTTCTTAAGGGATCCATTTCCAATCAAATACAAAGAGCATGAAATTCAAATGTGTTGGTTCCGAATTTGTAAATCTGAGCATTTGCATTGCTACTCTTCTTATTGTAAACCCTTCACACTACATATTTGCTCATACATCCAAACACTTCTTGTTCTCCTGTCCTCCCCTTTCAGTGTGCATCAAGAAGAGGGTGATATTCATTATGCTGGGCATACCACATAGCTGAAGTAGAGGAAAGAGGAGTGTGAGGAGACAACAGACAACATCCTTTCCATTGTCTTTTTTTTGTTGTATTTGTTTACTTATTTTGTCTTTTTTTTTTTTTTATCATTGCCTCCCTTTTAGTTTTATACACCAGTGCTCTCCTGTGAGTGTGGATTAACCCAAGTTGCACAAGCTTTCTCCATTGTTGTGTTCTCTTCAACTTCTTTTTGAGTGTTTTATGATACAAAATCACTCATAAATCATAATCTTAAAATGGTCATTGAGTCAAGGTTGGTTGATTGTTTTTACTCTATTTTCCATTCTTTTAATTTGACAGCTTATTACAATAAGACAAGTTGTGATTATTATAATTTCAATACAGTAAATTCTCATCTTTATCACTTCTTCTTTGCAATTGATTTTTTTAACCTTTCCTCTTCCCCAATCAGACCACTGATTCAGAAAGGACTCCCACCTAAATATCCAGTCATTTCCTGTTAATATATTAATATATGTTTATATTTTATGTTAATATATTGTCAGTTTCTTTTTTTGATGCTGTTTTGTGTTTGATATATCTCATGTACATTTCTGACTCTTTTGAACAAAGCAGTCATGATATTCAAGCACAAGGATTCTGGTGATCCTGCAAGTTATTGACTGCTTTCATTTCTCAATATAGTAAAACAGAAAACATGCAAGCAATAAGAACCTCTAAAATCTGAAATAAACATTCTTTAATCCTAAAAATCAATTTAATTATAAAGTTCTGTCTTATATAGGTAATGATAAAATGTAACACTAGCTACGTGTCTTAGCTTTGATGATTCTAATACTTAAGACTTTCTTCTCTTTATAGCATTCTATAGTCTACTTATACCATAGTGTCTTTATTACAGTTGAAATAAGAAGCAATATTTATTATTCAGAGAGTGTGCTATTTGTAATTCATAGCCATAAAACATGACAAGAAGAATCTGTTTCTAGGCTGGAACCTATTATTTCACATTTAAAGGAAATTCTTATTGAGAGAATACCCTCCACTAATGTAGAACAACACTACCATCTCTATCTGAAGCTCTACTTGGTTTCAAGTTCATGAGAACAAGATATTCCTTCAAGGATAAGCTGACTATTTCTTCTCCTATCATCATGATGGTAACCCAGCCTTTCCATCTCCCTCAGCCTTCTATCGCTTTCATTAGAGGACCAGAGGGGAAGCTAGGTGGTACAGTGGATAAGACACTGGCCCTGGATTCAGGAGAATGTAAAGGCTAAAATTCTAGCTAGTCTAAAATATCTAATGAGTGGTCACCAATAAATTATAAGCTTTAGCAAGAATTAGATTTTAAGCATTTATTAAGGAGAATAAGAATTTTGTAAAGAGAGAGAGAAAGGCCTAGATTCCTCTATCTATTAAAGGGAGAGAGCATTTCTAGCTTTGCTCTCTGCCAGAGTCCTCAGGAAAGAGAGAGAGTCAGAGCTCCAGGCTTCCCCTTTTTCCTCCCACAAGCAAATGTCACTTCCTGATGCCAAAGAAAAGATGCATGGTCTTGCCTTCAGAGACCTTCACCTCATGGCAGAGTTTTTCTACAGTAAGTCTCCAGCAGGTGGCATCATTCCAATCATTACAAAAACCTGCATTCAAATCTCACCTCAGACACTTAGTTATGTGATCCTGGGCAAGTCACTTAACTCCAATTGCCTTAAAATATCTGGGGCTATTTTCAGTCATCCTGATTTTATCTTGCCACTGGACCCAGATGTCTCTAGAAGAGAGAATGAGGTTGGTGAACTTTCACAACTCTCTCTTACTTAAATCCAATTCAGTATAAGATGTCATCGTCCCCTTTGAGAACAAAGGCCATTCAGCAACAAGAGGGCCCCAGAGCAGAGCACTAAACTCCTCCCAAAGCCTTCCTTTATAGAAAGCAGAAATGAGACTTTGAGCTCCCTTTACTCATTATCTACAGCTCTGCTTTATTTCAACTCCATGGAACAATAAGCCCCAAGTTGCGAATGGCTTGATGCTACCCATTCCCTTTCCAGACCCCTTTTATGGATTGCCTTTCCCCATTAGATTGTAAACTCTTTAAGGACAGGGATGATCTTTCTTTTTCTTATTTGCTTCCCCGCCCTTAGTACAGTGGCTGCCACATATTAAGGCCTTAATACACGTTTACTATATTGAATTGAATTTCTCTAAAACTGGTGGTCTTAGAGCTTTTCATAGCCACTGCATATTAGGAGCAGGACTTGAAACCAAGAATTCCTGACTTGCACTTGAAACATGACAATGATACATTCATGACTAAAATTTGTATAGCATGTTAGGAATTTAAAGAAAAAGTTACTTAGAACTTAGGGAGCAAATTGAATGGTCTAGTTTTGATTAACAAAGAAAGTGCCAGACACTTTTCTTTTCTTTTTGTTTTTTTTTTGTCCATCAGAGAGCTACAATTTGGGATAATTCAAGATGTAAATTTTGATTCATTGTGAATGTTAATTTTTATATATTACTACTGAGATGAATGATATTGGGGTAGAAAACAAAAGAAAACATTAAAACATCAGTTATATAAAGCACTGGAAAACTTGCTACAATTTTGGGCCACATTCAATGTAAAGCCATCAAGGGCTTTTCTTAAGTGAGGCACTAAACTGATCACTTTATAAATTGATTTTACTTTTAACATAGTCCCAAGTAATAGACCCTATATAAAATATTACTAATAACAGCTGAGTTTGACATTACAGGTATAAGCATCCTTTTATTAGAAAAAGAAACTGAGGTACAAAGAAGTCATTTGTTTAGGGTTACATATATGACCTTGTTAAAGTGACTAAATCTCCATGGTTCATAGTTCTTTCTACTCTTTAAGATGGAGGAATTGGACTAAATGACTCCTAAATTCTTTTAGTTATATATGCATAGGATAGGAATTGATCCATTCTTCTCCATTCCAAGTGGAACACTGTATCCACCAGGCCTACTCATCTAGTAATTCATCAGTTTGACTTCTTTCAAAAGTAGCATCTCTAGCATATTTTCTGAACCCGAGAAAATGGTGAAGTGGAACTTTTTGTGTACACCATACAACTCATTGACAGGAATATTTGAAATTAAAGAGACTCCTCCACCCTAGATTGTCTATTCACTGTTGTTCATTAAAAAAATTAATAAGCAATAACAGAATTTAAAAAAACTAAACTAAAATGGCACTTTGGAAACTAATACTGTTATATGATTTTGACTAGACTATTCTCCTTATGAGTTTTCCCTGTTCCTTTTAGAGGCAGCTAGGTGGCATAGTAGACAAAGAGCCAGGCCTAAAGTCAAGAAGACCTAGTTCAGTTCCACCTCACAATTACTAGCTGTAGCACTTAACTGTGCTTTCCTCAGTTTCTCCACTGCTAAAATGAGCTGGAGAAGGAAATGGCAAATCACTCCTGTATCTTTGCCAGGAAAACCCCAAATGGGGTCAAGAAGAGTTGAACATAACTGAACAACAACAGCTTTTAATCCTTTTAATCCTATATTCATGTAAAGAAATATTCCCTAGGAACTCTTTTTCCTGACAATAGCTATTTTGGCTTATAGTCAAAACTTTCCAAAATAAAATTCTAGGGCTACTTGCTGGAGCATGTTTAGCATCTTATCCATCATAATTATTTAAGATACAAATTTAGGAAGGATAGAAATTAGGATGAAGAATCTTTATATATTTTTGAAAGACAACAATATATCTAAAAGGTGTTTGAAAATAGAATGGGGGCAGCTAGGTGGTGCAGTGGATAGAGCACCGGCCCTGGAGTTAAGAAGACCTGAGTTCAAATCCAGCCTCAGATACTTAACACTTACTAGCAGTGTGACCCTGGGCAAGTCATTTAACCCCAATTGCCTCACCAAAAAAAAATAGCATTAGTATGTGCTTAATAATGATTCTACAATGTTATATATTTCCACCAAGCTAAATGATTCAACCTGTATGACTGTGTTTGGGTGTTTCCTTATAGAAGCTGTTTTATTGTTTTTTTTAAATAGTTGATTTATGAAACATCATTAATACTGAACAAATGAATGATTCCTGCAAAATACATTTACAATACCTTCAGTATAAGACAGGCAATTTAAAAAATTGTATTGATTTCTCTAAAATGTTAAATGACATAATAGCCATACAGTAAAGTATTGAATAATTTAAGTAAATCAATGTTTTCTGAATTTTGTAGGAGTATAAACTGTCTTGGGTGCTAAAGCAAATCAATATAATAAAATAAAAATGAAGTGGTTTATAATGATGAATGTATGGGTAGATTATAACTAGAGGTAGGATCTCATTTTACTATTGTAACAAACAACTTCCAGGCATCTTTTGTATACTATTCCCATCAGAAAACATGGTATTATATAGCCAATTGATTTTAGCACTTAAATAGCTTTTCATTTGCAAGACACCTAGCCTAAGTATAAACTCAACCTTTCTCAGACTGTCATCACTTATGGCTTGATCTAGAGGGATAATATATATTTACTACCATTACAGCTATTTTGTATGCTTTATGTGGTTTGTAAATAATGCTCTATTTTTATGGGGAAATGAGTAATATTCAACTGTTATGATCTTATATATTCATAAACCCATCTTTTTTAAGATTTAGCATTTCAACACCTATATTGATCTACTTTTCCTTTTATTTTAAGGGCTAAATATATGAATAGATAATTCAATTTAACATTTATTTTCATGTCAAATTTTTTGGTTACAGTTTCTGAAGTTTCATCACTCTCATATTCTTTACTCAAAGATATTCACCTTTTCTTATTACCTTCTTATTGTGAGTAGGAAAAAAATTACATGATTTGTTCCTCTTGAATTTTTTTTCTGCTTCGAAACAACCACCAAAGGTATAATCAGAGGATCCAAGAACATTAATTTCTTACCAAAAGTCAGAGTGATCTCTGTAAGGGTAGGGCAATTCCTCATTTGGTTTTTCCACTAGGGACACTTTTCCCAGGGAAATAAATGAGATTTTTTTTGACAGGATATACAATGGTGAGTTAATGAAGCTTCAGGCCATACCTTTTTTGCTTTCTAAGTCAAGAGGTAAATGGAAGGTATATTAAACCAATATTCTCTTTGCCCTGTTTAATTGCCTTACTATTTCCTTCTAACCTATCTCCATATTTCCCCAGACCCAAGGCTGCTAGATGTATGGAGCTCATTTTAATTCTACTATGGAAGACAGTAGAGAGGTAAGTGGCTTAGTGGATAGAGTTCTGGGCCTGGAGTCAGGAAGACCTGAGTTCAAATCTGCCCTCTGACTCCTACCAGATGTGTGACCTTTGGCAAGTCAATTAACCTCTGTTTCCCTTAATAGACTAGAGAAAGAAATGACAAAGTACTTTACTATCTTTTGCAAGAACCAGCATTGGAATGATACAGTGCATAGGGTCATGAGGAGTCAGATATAACTGAACAATAGCAATGTGGAAGATAGTAGTTAATATAGATGGCTAGAGAATGAAGTCATCCTGAAATTTACTTAGATTTCCTAAAATTTAACCTCAAAACTAAAATTAGAAAGCAAAGGAAATGCTAAATCTAAATAAACATCACATTTCAACCTCATTGTAATTCTTTTTCTTTACATGATATTTATTCTTATTATAAAAATTTCCTCAATACTAAAGGACAAAGCACAAAACCTGAGATGAAAACCAGTGGAGTAATTTCCTATTTGGTGGAGTTAGGAAATTAGAGGAAGATGAGAATGAGGGCAGGTATCATAAATGGCAAGGCACCCAGCCTAAGATAAGTAATGAATCAATTCTTAAATATAGGTAAGGACGGAGCCAGGAGACATGAAATTATCTAAGGATAAATGGGAAATGGAAAGTCAGGATCCTGGCCAGACTTTATTCCTAGGGAGCTTATTCACAGAAATTATGGAAGCATATACCTTATACCAAAGTAAAATCAAAATGGCTACATGATATAAAAATAAAGGGCGATACCTTAGGCAAATTAGAAAAGGAAGGAATTGTTTACTTGTGAGATCTAATGAGAGAAGAAGTATTTATGAGCAAAGATGAGAAAGAGAAAATTATGATATGCAAAATGAATCATTTTGATTATATTATTTTTTTTTCATAAAACCAATGCTATAAAGTTTGGAAGGAAAGCAGAAAACTAGGAAAGAATTTTTATAGCCACTGTTTCTTAAAAAGGCCTCAATTCTAAAATATATAAAGAATTGAATCAAATCTATAAGAATACAAGTCATCGGGGGGCAGCTAGATGGCGCAGTGGTTAAAGCACCGGCCCTGGATTCAGGAGTACCTGAGTTCAAACCCGGCCTCAGACTCTTAACACTTACTAGCTGTGTGACCCTGGGCAAGTCACTTAACCCCCATTGCCCTGAAAAAAAAAAAAAAAAAAAGAATACAAGTCATCCATCAATTGGAAAATGATCAAAGGATATGTACAGGCAGTTTTCAAAAAGGAAGAAATTAAAGCTATCTAAATTCATATGAAAAAATGTTCTCAATAACTACTGATTAGAGAAATTCACATTAAAACTAATCTAAAAAAAAAAAACTAACCTGAGGTACTAACTCATACATATCCTATTGGATAATATGATAAAAAAGTTAAATGATTAGTTTTGGAGAAGATGTGGGAAAATTGGAACACTAATGTTGGTGGAGATGTGAACTGATCCAGCCATTCTGGAGAGCAGTTTGCAACCATGACCAAAAGGCTTTGCATACCCTTTGACCCAGCAATACCTCTCCTAGGTCTATATCCCAAAGAGATCATAGAAAAGGGAAAAGAACCCATATGTACAAAAATATTTAGAGCTGCTCTGCTCTTTCTGTGGTGGCAAAGAATTGGAAATTGAGGGGATGCCTATCAATTGGGGAATGGCTAAACAAGTAGTAGTATATGAATGTAATGAAATATTTTTGTGGTGTAAGAAATGATGAGCAGGCAGATCTCAGAAAAACCTAGAAAAAACTTAGATGAACTGATGCTGAGTGAAATGAACAGAACCAAGAGAACACTGTACAAAATAACAACAACACTGTATGATGAACTGTGATAAATTTAGCTCTTCTCAGCAATAAAGTGATCCAAGACAATGCCAAAAGACCCATGGAAAGTGTTCTTCACATGCAAAGAACTATGGAGCCTTTATGCAGATTGAGACATACTATTTTCACTTTTTTGTTTGTTTGTTTATGTCATCCTTCCTATGTGTTTTTTTCTTTTGTCCTCATTCTTCTTTCACAACATCGTAATGTGGAAATATGTTCAACATGATTTAAATTTATAACTTATGTCAGATTGCTTGCTGGCTTTTAGGGTTGGGGAGGGAAGGGAGGGAAAGAATGGAGGGAGAAAAAAATTGTAACTAAAAATCTTACAAAAATGAATGTAGGGGGCGGCTAGGCGGCGCAGTGGATATAGCACCGGCCCTGGAGTCAGGAGTACCTGAGTTCAAATCTGGCCTCAGACACTTAACACTTACTAGCTGTGTGACCCTGGGCAGGTCACTTAACCCCAATTGCCTCACTAAAAAAAAAAAAAAATGAATGTAGAGGGGCAGCTAGGTGAAGCAGTGGATAAAGCAGCAGCTCTGGATTCAGGAGGACCTGAGTTCAAGTCCAGCCTCAAACACTTGACACTAGCTGTGTGACCCTGAGCAAGTCACGTAATCCCCATTGCCCCAGAAAAAAAAATACCAAAAAAAAAAGAAAGAATATAGAAAACTACCTTTACATGTAATTGTAATAAAATAAAATAAAGTACATTTTTAAAAGGAAGTATATGGTGACACATTGTTAAGAAAGCCTATTCTCTCTGCTCCAAATGACTTCTCTGACCACCTAGGGATTACTAATTACAAAGTAATTACTAACCACTAATTACTAGGGATTACCACTAAGTCCAGAGCCGGAGTCACAGAAACCTGAGTTCAAATTTTACCTCAGACACATACTATCTGTATGACCCTGGCCACATTACTTAACTCCTGCCTGCCTCAGTTTCCTCATCTGCAAAATGAGTAAAAGAACAGCCGACACTTCCAGGGTTGTTGTGAGGATAAAATGAGTTAATATTTATAAAGTGCTTTGAATATCTTAAGGCACTCTATAAATGCTAGCTATTATTATTAAAAAAACAAAACATATTGCTATGATTCTTGTGTAAAACCATCATTTTTATCTACCTCTTCCCAGAAATGTATAGGAAGAGCAGGATCCAGGGGCAGCTGCCCAGTCTCTTCAGGAAAAAACAAAACAAAAACAAAAACAAAAAACCAATATGAACCATGTTGTGTCATGCATTACTACACAACTTCAGGGGCCCTTTCCAGCTCTATAAATCTATAAATCCTCTACATTGAGACAAATGTCTATAATAATAAAATAAATAAAACATTGTTGTTCAATTGTTCCAGACTCTTTGTGATCCTATTTGTCATTTTCTTGACAGAGATACTGGAGGAAATGGCTTGCCATTTCCTTGTCTGTATTATTTTACTAATGAGGAAACCAAGGCAAACAGGATTATGTGACTTGGCCAGTGTCACTCAGCTAGTAAGTGTCTGAGGCCACATTTGAAATCATGTCATCTTCCTGAGTTCAGATGTAGGGCTTTATCTACTCACCACCTATCTAACAGAAATACAACATAGATACCCCTGATGTCTAGTTGATCAGGTTAATATGATAATGTGGAGACTTATGACAATGAAATACACGAAACAAAGATATAACCATAAGGAAAGAAACAAACAAAAAAAAAACCCTCTCCAATGTGTGTTGTGCTTTTTTTCAGAATTTCTTTCAGATTAGAATTCACACAATTTTTAAAAATCTGCTATTTGAAAAAAAATTTCACCTTTTTTTTCCTTCATATCAACATCAAAAGAACAATTACTAGGTTAAAGATGGGGTACAACCTATGTCAGATAACACCCTTATAGATGAAATGATAGATTATGGAACTAAGAAGCAAGTATTATTGATGGGTATTTCCCTACTTAAAAATTCAAATAAATAAGTGATCTATTTTACTTAGATTGCAAATGAGCAGAATTTGGGTCACTTTATGAATTCCAGTACTCATTCAATCATAGATATAATTAATAAAATACATAAATAAAACAGAAAATTCATAATTAATCCCACCATAAAACAAAAATTTGAGTATAGCAGTCTAGCATCCTATGTGTTTTCTAATTCTTCAAATTATTCAAGCAACTACAAATATGTATGTGTGTGTATCAGACATTTTGCTAAGTGCTAAGGATCAAGTAGTATTCCCACACAGTGGTTAATAAATGTTTATTGATGTATTGTATGGATATTAAGCATTTTAGTAAGCAACTGGAAAGTCCAAATCATAAGTTCCAGAACTCATTAGTAAAAACTACCCTGAAATTATGTTTGTTTTGTTTTGTTTTATGAGCATCCTGGCTCTTTGCCTCTATATCTCTCTAGTCACTAGAGTTAAGAAAACTGAACCCAATCTGCAGGCTCAACCCTACTTCTTTTGAAAGAAACCATCTATTGTTCAAAGAAGATTCATTATAATTTAGTATCTGGGGACCCTTGCTTTTGGTTCTATTCTAACCTTGTACTTTGTTTCTATATGACTCTTGAAAGGTCCCTTGTGGGGCAGCTAGATGGCACAGTGGTTAAAGCACCGGCCCTGGATTCAGGAGTACCTGAGTTCAAATCCGGCCTCAGACACTTAACACTTACTAGCTGTGTGACCCTGGGCAAGTCACTTAACCCCCATTGCCCCGCAAAAAAAAAAAAAAAGAAAAAGAAAGGTTCCTTGTAAATAAGATCATATTAGATGTTATAGTTCCCATAATTGGGACATCCCTTGCCTTTTAATCCATTCCCATTCCTTGGCACTCTGCCCAACATTCTAATTCTTCCAGGTTTGGACCCTATCAAATACCATTCATTTGGAGTATAATCCCTGAACACAAGCATTCACAGTGGGATCCCATCATTAATTGCCAAAGCTCTGATGTTTACTAACTACTTGGTTCTCTGCTTCTCTGCTGCTAAAACACCCCCCAATTCTGTGTACAATGCTTACCTGCTAGGACATCCATAAGCTGTTTCCTGAGAGACCCCTCTGACACTGTCACCCACAGACCTCCCCAGATTTATGAATATCACCTGCCAAAATATTGTGCAACATATTAGAGTGTTGGGCTTAGAATAAAGAAGACCAGACTTAAATCCCCATTCTAACACTTACTAGCCATGTGATCATGGACAAGACCTCATTTAATTATAGATTTAGGTCAAGAAAGAAGAGGAATTAGAAAATACAATTGGCTTAAATAATTCAAAGAATAATTCAGGGGGTAGCTAGGTGGCACAGTGGATAAAGCACCACCTCTGGATTCAGGAGGACCAGAATTCAAATCTTGCCTCAGATGCTTGACAGTTACTAGCTGTGTGAACCTGGGCAAGTCACTTAACCCTCATTGCCCCACACAAAAAAAAAATAAACAAACAAACAAGCAAGCAAATGAATGAAAGAATAGGTAAATAGATAAATAAATAGATGAATAAACAATTGAACAAACAAATAAATAAATGGACATAGGGGCAGCTAGGTGGCGCAGTGGATAGAGCACCGGCCCTGGAGTCAGGAGTACTTGAATTCAAATCCAGCCTCAGACACTTAACACTTACTAGCTGTGTGACCCTGGGCAAGTCACTTAACCCCAATTGCCTCACTAAAAAAAATTAAAAAGTAAATAAATGGACATAATCAAATGAATTAATAAATAGATGGATATATAAATAAATGGATAGATAGATGAATAAATAAATAAGTATATAAATGAATGAAGGAATGAATGAATAAATAAATATTTGATCATAGATTTAGAACTCGAAGGTGACTGTTGAGACCATCTAGTTTGATGTCCTCATTTTAAAGATGAAATCACTGTGGCCCAAGGATATTAAGTGCTTTGCCCCCCAGGGTCACAAAGTTAATAAGTGATAGAAGCAGAATATGAACCCAGATCTCTGGGTCTGAGGTTGCAATAGTTCTTTTATACTGTTCCATGTTTCCTCTTACTTAATCTCTTGGAGTATCTTAATCCACAGGATTGTTGTGAGACTCAAATGAGTAATTTTTGTAAAGTACCGTCCCTTAAAAAACTATTTTAAATTTCAATTATTAGGCTTCTTCATATTACCTACCACCACTTAGACCTTTAGAGGTTATCAGCCCTACCCCCAGGAAATGTGTGCATCATTTTTGGTCCTGGAAACCCCTTGTTTGTTTGGTTGGTTTTTTTCCTCTCCTGCCAGGACCTAGCATTGATGGTGACACAATTAGAAGGAAATTAGTATTTCTCAAATATCTTTCATCTTCATATGCCCCAAGCACCCAAATTAGAATTGGAATAGTTAAGTAGTTCCACATAATTAATGATTAATAAATATTTGTTGATTTATTATTTGGATATTAAGCATTTTGTTAAGTAACTTGAAAGTATAGATTATGTCTCAGGTCCTTTGGATAAATTAAATCAATGAATGATGAATCAACCAGCATTTGTTAAGTGTTTCCAATATGCATGGCATTGTTCTAAGTACTGAGGATTCAAAGCAAAAGCAGACAGTTCTTAACATCAAGAAGTTTAGGTTCTAATAAAAGAGAGAATCTCTAGCTCCCTTGGGAAATTTTGTGGACCCCCACTCTCACACTCTGCTCTGGCTTGGTCACCTCAACTTACCTTCAAACTAGCAGGTTAGCATTCCTAGAAAGGGACCAGCATCACATGGTTGACTCCAGCTTTCTAAGAGTCCTGGTAATAACTCTATTGGTTTGGGGAAGTGGGTTGAGGAGAGAAATGATACATTCCTACTGTGGTCCTCTTTCACTTCTGAGCCCTCACTGGAGTTTTTCCCATTTACATGAAATCAGGCAGTCACAACATTCTTACCACTAACTCAAACACAAAACATTTATTTAATGAAAAGGAAGAAGCAAGATTAATCATAAGAACACAATAACTTAATGACAACTATGATTAAATATTTAAGCAAAATAAAGGAATAATAACAACAACAATGACAACAATAATAAGAGTCTATCCAAAATTGTCATATTTTCCCACTCAATTATTCAATGTCCTTAGGAGAAAGTGGCCACACACTTATAGTAACCTAGCAGGGAACACCCATGTGCTCAAGGCAAATCACAACTCTGGAATATAGGCCTTAACTTCTTTGATCATTTCAGGAACAATCTGTACCACATGAAGCCACTCCTTTGCTTGGTATTCACTTTTCTTCCCTCCTGATAGGTAAAGCCACTCCTCCTTTTCTGTTCCCAAACTGATAAAGCATTGACAAGCACTATTTACTCACAACCACCTTAACAGGGTACCAAGAAAGTGTTATGCTATTGTAATGACAAGCAGAAGCCTTAAGCCAAAGAACTGCAAAGATTCTCAAACTGGCTCTCTAGGAAATGCAAATGAGCCCAGGAACACCTTTGCTCAACAGGGTTTTTGCTTTGTCCAATCAGCTATCAACATTCAAGTATCTTCTCAGCAAAACTGAACCCAAACTATCCCCCTACCCTCATCCCAGTTAATTTGGCATTAGAGAGCAACCAAACAACTCTGAGATGTGTTACCAGCCTCCAGCCACAGTAGAATTCAGTTCTTTTCTAATTGGGTTCCAGACTTTTCTTGTTAATCAATAAAGCTATGTCTCTCTTCTTATCAGATGACTCCAAAGAAAGTGTATGAAGACTTTGTGTCAGTTTACTTTCATGCCACCTTCTTCACACTGCTTCTGTATGACTAGCCTTTCCTATACATACCTAATGCCTTTTGGTGGTTAAGGACTCATCTTCACCTTCTGTATTATAACTCAAGAAAATCTACATTTCTTACAGTTATGAACCCAACAGTCTTTATCCTTTTTCAATCTTCCTATATTCTCCAAACAGTTATTGTCAGTTATGTATTTCCAAACTCCAAAATTAGTCAATTGTAATGAATTAATGGACCATGATGTCCTGGAGCAAACATTACCTTAGTCATGTTTCTACCTTCAAACACAGTCTTTAAGGCCACTCGTCTGAGTTCCAATTTTCTACTAGACAGATCCATCTAACTCTATGTGTGTATGTATGTATATGTGTGTCTGTCTGTCTGTCAGTATAGCTGTATCTCCCTATTTTATCTGAATTTTCCTTCATAACTGGATTTTACCAGTTTTCCTCTCACAAAATTAATTTTCTTCCTCTTTCATAAAGTAAACTGTTCACATACAGAAAGGCAAGTATTTTATACATAGATAGGTATGTACAAGAGTGTTAATATCTATATCTATGTATATGCATCCACAGAGACACAGAGTAGGAGGTAAAATTAAAAGTTAATAAAAGCATTTGGTTAAATGAGGAAAAGCTGGTGTTTAAGCTAAGTAATTAAGGCAACGATACTGTAAGGGTCAAATTTAGTATGGGAAGAGTTAATTGGGTGGCTCACCTTAATATTAGGTAAGAAAAGAAACATCCTCTTTCAAAAAGAAAACAGGTTTATTAATGGGAACAAATTTAAAACACTATCTGAATCACACAAGTGAGAGTAATAGAACTAGAAACAATCTATATATCTCTGGGGTAAAAAGGCCCCAAGTACCTGAACCTGCCTGCAGTCTGGCTAGCTCCAAAGAGCTAGCTTTGCCTCAAAAAACAAAACAAATTCACCATACCTGAAATCTGTAGCTCTAAGGAGAATTAGCTGTGTAGTCTCTTCTGGTTTTGTCCAAAGCAGCTCTAAATGTCTTCCTTCCTTCCCCATTTCCCTCAGAATACTCTCTAACTGCCTTTTTTTTCCTAACTCCCTCTAACTGAAACTAACTGACTCTCCCACTAGAAGGGAAGGGACGGTTCTTAGCCATGCTGAGTCTTCAAATGGCTCAGCAGACCCACATGGGCTGTCCCCATTATAATCTGGCCAGACCCATGGGGCATGGGGAACCTATTAGAGGAGCTATTAGTTACTTAGTTTCAATAAATGTTCCTTGTGATCAGAGTTCCTCTTGTTTGTTCAATCATCTCTCAAAGTACACACCTATCTTCTCTTAGGCTTTTAAGCTTACATTTGTTTTTCAGTTTGACCATAATAAAGCAAAGATAGGGTTATGAAAAACCCAAATCACAATTAATTCCTTACAATACTAAGAAATAGAGGTAAGGAGTAAAGGCAATAGGAAGGAAATGTCAGTACAATGGCATGAAGATAAAATATTAAGTGCTATATGTGAAGAATAGTAAATATACCAGTACAGGAAGAGAACAAAGTGTGTGAAGAGGAGGAATGTATAGGAATACTGGAAAGATAGAAAGGAGTCAGGTTGAAATATATAGCAATAATAAAATAGCATACATATATATGCATAGAGATAGATATAGAAATATATAGATATAGACACATGTAAGGAATTAATTGTGATTTGAGGTTTTCATAATACTATCTTTGCTTTATTATGGTCAGACTAAAAGAAAAGCCTAAGAGAAGATAGGTGTTTTGTTTTGAGAGGTAAATGAACAAACAAGAGGAACTCCGACCACAGGGACCATTTATTGAAACATTGTTTCAAAAGCCTTCCTTGAACAGCTTTCCCACATGAACGTGGGTCTGGCCAGATTATACAACTAAAAGTAATCATTCATCAGTTAAATAAACCCCTATGGCAAATTTGTGGCACAGACAAAGCCAACACTAAAGAACTCCGTATTTTCTACCATAACAATCATTATGACAGCTATAGGAGAATCAATGATGATTCAGAAACCCCTGCCACTTTGGCATGCAGAGAATTGGGGAACCAGTTTCAAAAATATGGTATACCCCAAATTCTAGCAATATTGGCTCTTACCTTAAACAAGCTTTTGCTCCTACAGGTGAAGAACTTCTCTACCAAGAGCATATGGCTCAAACTTCTAGGGTTATTGAAACTTATTGCTTGATTTGTAAGGCAATTATTGAACATATTGAGTCTCACTGATGTTTTATTTCCTTTTGATAAATTGTTTATTACTTCAAGTATCTATTATTGTTATTATACTAAATAGAGAATTCATGGACAAGATGGTGTGGTTTAATGTTTAATATTTTCAGTCATTTATATTTATATGCCATTGTGACTATGTATACTCTGGGTATGGTTTGGGATTATTGCATATATTTTAAGTATATCCTGAGTTATGCAGCATAACACACATTTTTACTATCATATTGTCTTTGGTGAAATTAACATGAGATTTATGAATTATGGAAACTTACCATTTCAGAGACTACTTGATCTTATACTGAGCTTAATAGAGATGGCTCAACTCCATGATGCAGGCCCTGGAGAGAATATATGTACAACAGGAGGAGAGACAGATACATTTAAGATGCCCTGATAGAAGCTGAGAGAACAGCCATGGCTGAGAGGAACACATACAAAAGCAGGCATTGAGCTCTCACAGAAGAGGAGACACGTATGAAGTCCAGGTACTGCACTGACTTGGGAAAGGCCAAAAGAAGGGCTATTGGCAAGAGCTGAGGTTGGCTTCTTTTGGCTCCATTTCCTCACAATATTGTACAGTTGGCTGGAAGTTTTTATCCCATCCATCTCATTCTATACTTGGCTTTTATTCCCCCTCCAATATGCCTGATGCCATGGGCATCTCAATCCCATGCATCTGATTAAGCCTGAATCAGTTACCTCCAATATGTTTGGTGGCATGGATGTATATCCCATCCACCTATTTTAAGCCTGGCATACTGCATGGGCTATATATATTGCTCAAATGTGGGAATGTTCATCTCCCATCATTTCTCTGTTCTTTTATGGTAACCCCCATAATTATCTCAGGTATCATAATAAATATAGGGTTGGATTTGGCCTTGACATCTGCTCCCAATTGTATTAGATTCTTTATTTTCTCATAATGGCTTGAGGATAATTAGGCAGATGATGCAAAAAGTGATGAAACAAAGATAAAAATTATTTTCTAAACTAATATCATAAGTGTCTTCTCAATTTACCCTCCACAGGGGGGACTGTAGTAATATTAAGTTTTAGAGGAGTGTAGTAATATTAAGTTTTAGAGAATGTTTCAATTTTTGTTTTTATTATATATTTCATGTGTAACAACTAAGATTCTGAATTCCCTTAGACATGTTTTTGAGAATTCTCATTGTTTGATTTGATTATTGACAAAGCTATTTAAAGTTTTGTTAAGCTCAATTTTGTAGGAAATTTTCCTGGCTAATTCCCAGCATCCACACATCAATACCTGAAAAGACTTCCATTCCACAACTACACCCAGAGGAAATTCCAAGAATCATCTGAGAAAAGACTCCCAAAGACTTAAATGGACATTTCCCTGTTTTCCTTTTCCACACTGTATATACACTGTTTATAATGTCCACTTACTAAATGGGAGTGCCCCCTTTTGTTTCGTTTTGTTTTTTTCCTGTTTGTAATGTCTACCTGCTAATAGGGGAGTGCCCCCTTAACCTTTGTCAATGCGATGCTCAATTTCTTTTTCTCACTTTTCATTCCCTTTACTTAGTTGGTCATAAGCATCTATAATGTTATTGCTTCAGGTGAGGAAACCATGTTTCTTCACCTGAAGCACAGGGGGGACTGTGAGAGTTGGAATAACACCCCCCTGCTGGAAGGAACATTTTGTGAGCTCTGGCCTGAGCACAAGCCATGTGGCTTTGGAGTCAGGAAGTGACGTTTGCTTGTGGGTACTGTTGATCAAAGCTACCAGCCAATTAGCTTGGAGCTGTGTATGTGCATGTGGACGGCCCTGTTTCCACTTTCTCAGGAGGCTTTTGGGACAAAGAAGGTTCAAAGCTCTCTCTCTTTTGGCTGGGACCTCGGTTGTAGTGAAGCCGAGATGCTGGATCCTTCTTTCTCTCTTCACACCAAATTCTTATGCTCCTTAATAAATACTTAAAAGTCTAAACTCTTGCTAAATCTTATAATTTATGATGACCACCCATTAGATTTTTAGACAGTCTAGCTAGAATTTTCGCCCCTTACACATACCAATATCTCAATAACTGCATCTATATACTGATATAGAAATAAAAATATATGTACATGTGTGCATGTTTCTAAATATGTAACAATAAACATGGGAATCATTAATATACATGTATAAGTCAGGAATAAATTTATGTGCATACATGTGTGTGTATGTGTATATATGTATGTGTATATATATATATATATACAGAGAGAGAATCTTGATGAATATACAACATAATGTAAATATATTACTAGAATACATGTATCAGTCAGAAATAAAGGACTGCTGAAAAAAATCACACTCAAAGTATGCCCCTAAAGACTAGACTAATTTTTGTGCATGGTTTGGAGCACCAATCCCAATTACTTTATAATAAGTGACTCATCCTTCAGTTTGGAATCCAGAAAGTTATAGAGCACTATTCATTAAAGAATGTCAGAATGCTCAACACATGCCATTTTTCCAACAAAAAACAAGGGACAATAATGCAGAAACATTATTTGGCATGCTCAAAAATTACATAACAACTTACTGGCAGTACTGGAAATGCAACCTCATGTCTCAGCAGTAAGTACAACATCTCTATGGACTAGATCAAAGTTTTCCAAAGTAGATCCCTAGGTTATTCCACAGTAGTTCACCAGCGTGTTAACTTTGGCATACCCCAGAGATGGGTGCTAAGGAGCATGTTATTTGACAATTTTATAAATCATCTGCAAGTGGGTGTGACAATGAAATCTTCAAGTTTACAACTAACTCAAAGCCTTTCTGGAGAGAGAAATGTCAGGTTGAGAATGATGCACTACAGGGAGGCTGTGTGAGCAGGCTTAGAAGAGTAGCAGATGAGCATCAGCATGGGCAAACCTAGCATTTTAGGAAAAAAATCATCTGTGCTGCCAACCATTATGGGCACTGAGCTTTCAGTGATAAGGCAGGCACTGAAAGTGAGGTGGGGGTGGTGTAGAGAGCAAGGTCAATTAATTGCTAATACCTACCCCAACATCCATGTTCTTTAAGCCATAAGAAAAGGTAGGTGAAGTACTATTTTAAGCAATCAAGGAAGATCACTGTATATAAAATTGTATGGATAATAATGAAACAGCAAACTGCTACCAGTGAGACATAATCACATCAAGGGGAAAAGAATAAACAAGGATAAAAGCACAGTCAACTGGCTCACTTAATATAGAAGGCAATGTCTCTATCTGCCTCAGTAGGCCCCAGAGGAATTGTTGCCTTAACACTACAGTGAAATAATTAATTGTCATAATGTTGATAATGCCATGTGGGGGAAAAATAAATTGTTTGGCATACTCTCCAAAAAGGAAGAGAAGTATATATATATATATATATATATATATATATATATATATTTAAGAAGAATTCCATTAAATGGTTAAATTGTTAATAGATGCCATTTAAAAGGTATACACTTCAATTATCTGCAAAATAGTACATGGAATAACTTGTTCCTTAACAATGATGAATAAATCAAGGCAGGGTGGTCTGGTAAAAAGAAGCCAGGAGTCGGAGGTCCCAGCTTTTTCTCCTGGCTCTACCACTTGCTAGTTGGGTTATATTGTGTAAGGAGCCCAGGATTTTAGAGCTAAATTAAAAGAAACTTTGGAGATGATCTAGTCAAATTCCATACTACTTCCCCCTCCCTCATTTTGCACATAAGGAAACTGAGGTCCGAACATGTTCATCAACTTGTTCAAAGTTCCATATGTATGCATGCTTGGAACATGAGTTATTTTCTCTAGCCCTAGATTTATTCATCTGCAAAAAAAGGTAGAATAAGTCCACCAACTCTGACTGTCTCACAGGGTTGTTGTGAGAATCAAGTGAGATCATGTATGTGAAATCTGTCAGTAAAATGAAGCAGTTCTGTCTAGAACTGATCATTCGTTTAAGAAGATATACAGATATATTTACAACATTGAAATTTATACCAGGTCAAGCAACTTGCTGAAAAGTAACTAACCTACACTGAAAAGTAGCTGAGATATTGGGAAAATCTGCAATAGTCATCCTTCAACTCCTCTTCCATATTTTTTTTTATTATTTGTTGATTTCCTTGTTTTTGTTATGCTGTCCAGAATTGCATATTGCAGTCCCTCTACAATGTTGTAGAGAGTCATTAAAAGTTGCCACAGCTTAGATATTTATCACCCTGTGGCCATTGAGGCAGTGTGATAGGTTTGGAAATTAACTACGCTGGTGAAGGGATGGTAGACATTGCCAGGCCTGTATGCCAAGCCTTTGTACATTTGACCTGCACAACTGTAGCTTTGACTTACTGGTATGGCCTCCATGGGTTGCCTCCATGCCTTCATGAGGCAGAATGCACTGGAGCTGCTCAATTGAAACAAAAATGAATATTTAGTACTGACCCTGTCTGACACCAGGGGAGGTTCAAAATTTATATAAGATGCTGACTCTACCCTTATAGAGATTACAGTTTAGTAAGGAGATATGAGGGCATCCACAAGTCACAAAGTTCTATTTGAGGCTCAAGGAAATAATGTCATCTCCCTCAAAAGATGAAGGAACAATCCAAGAATAAAGTGGTTTCTGAGTTGGCCTTCTAAGGATGGATATAATGAAAGGAAGCATATCATAATAGAGGGAGAGCATCCCTGCATATCAGAAAAATCAAAGTTTAAGTCCTAACTCAGATGCATACTGGCTGTTTGACTCTGGACAGGTCACTTAACTTCTCAGCATACTTGACAACTCTCTATGACCTCATGTAACAGAGGGGCTACACCCTCCCCTGGTAGAGGGAGTTTCATTGGCTGGGAATTTTACATAGCAATGAAATCATAGGTCTGGCCTCTGTCTCTAGGAATTCAATACACAGATAATGTACTTTGAGCATAGGTGGTTTGGTGCTGACAGAAATCCTCAACAAAGGCAAGAATATAGGATAAAGAAATTAGGGCAGACATTACCAGCTCACCTGACCCTTTTGGTCTTGCCCCAAGTTGATTTGCTTCCAACCAGGGAGAATTGCAGGGATGCAAAGAAATCAAACACCCTCAGCTTTGTGTGTTTCTTTGCAGTTTTGATAAGCAGAGTCCTTAGTAGTTTTTTTTTTTTAAAGGATATAGCCTATTGACTGGAATATGACAGGAGTTCAAAGCAATGTTTTACCAAAGGGTAGGTCAGAGAGCCCAAACTCAGAAAAAGGAGAAGCAGATAAAAGAATAGTCAGAGTCTGAGTGATTGGACTGTCTTTTGCTGGGTGTCTGATTAGGTGTAACTTCAATATCCCTTTGTAATTGCCTTGGATCATGGCTAAAAAAAGCAGTAGGGCAGAGGCTGCCTACCAGCTATACTCCAAAAGCATTTTTAACTAATTTGAGGGAGTAAAGTTTGTGATGTCTTCAATGTTACATAAATGAATGTCAGAGAATAAAACTAATTTATATTTTCCATTTTAAAAAATGTGGGGGGCAGCTAGGTGGCACAGTAGATAGAGCACCGGCCCTGGATTCAGGAGGACCTGAGTTCAAATCCAGCCTCAGAAACTTAACAATTGCTAGCTGTGTGACCCTGGGCAAGTCACTTAACCCCAATTGCCTCGCCAAAAAATATGTGGATTCTGAGGTGGGGTGCACAGGGGAATGGAACTTTGCATGCATGGTCAGATCTTTTCAATGTATTGGTCACTTTTGTTAGGGGGAGTGTTTCTCTACCTCTTTTTAAATTTTTAAAAAATTGTTCTTTGTTATAAAGGATGAGTTTCTAGAATGCAGTTGGGTTAAGAGTCCAGGAAGAAAATTAAGGTGATTATTTTTTTTAAAAAGGTATAAAATTTTAAAAATATATATGAATTCTATTTCTATTTACATTTATGGCTTTAACATTGATGTTTTTTTTGCATCCAGAACTATTCACAAGTGATTGTCGTATCCAAAGATTAATCAGTGTTGAGATAGACCAGACTTGGCCAGGACCCAGGCACCAGACATAGGCTGCATGATATGATGAAATGTACATAAAGGTAGTGTTGCATAGTGTATGGGACATGGGATTTGCAATCAGGAAGACTGAAGATAAAATCCTGCCTAAGAAAGTTATTAGCTATATGACTCTAGGCAAGTCACTATTTATTAACTTTCTTATCTGTTCATTGAGAGGGCTGGATTTGATGTGTGTGTGTATAGGTATATGTGTATATACAGATATGTACATGTGCATATACATACATCTGTATATGCACAAGCATGAAATATGTATGCATATTTTATACGTGCATACATGCATGCATACATATATTCCTTTCAAGTTCTATAGCTATGATCTTATGATCTATGTGAAATATTTTAGAGCCATTCAAGGAAAAGGGCACAAAAGGGAAAAAAGGAAAGTATATGATCAGGATTCAGAAGCCTTTCATTTCTATTGCCAACAAAATATTTATAGATATCTACAATATACTTTGAACAGAAGGAGCATATACAAAGTTCAAGACCTCTAGACCAACTTAAGAAAAGGCTAATGAATGTCTAAAGTAATAAATGACCTGTAAAGTAGGTCTCAAATTCATCAATTATAACACTATTAAATAAAATATACTACACTTAAGCAACATAAGTTCTGGCTATGGAGAAGGATAATATTACTTAAATGGATTATATTAGAACACTAGAATTTATTCCTTTCTAAACCAGAATGAATGTTGACAGTAACATAAACAGAAGTAAAATGATATAGTGATTCATAATCTATAAAATAAAGTAGTCAAAGAGCAGGAGATTTATAAACGCTTACTGATTAAATATGCAAAACCTCCAAGGGGTTATACAAAGAACTAATGATAGTTTTATAATGACAACACTGAGTGGTATTTTGGGTCTCTTTAAAGTACTAAATCACTTCTTTTTCCACATCTCTGGTTTCTATTATGCTTTGGTTTGATGCAAATTATTTCCTTTAGAATCAGACACTTAAAATCTGGTGAATTCAAGCAAATGCTATTTCAGATAGCACTGGTCATCAGCACTAATGCTTTTTAAGAGAAATCATTTATCATCCTTGTCTTCACATTGTTTCTGCTCTGGGTATATGACAATATATCGATCAATATCATTACCCTTTGGTAAAAAAAAAAAAAACTTTAATAAAGTTTAGACAAATGAGTAGCTTCAAAAACATTTTAATCCACCATTTATTCCCTTTAAGGCTATGTCTAATTTTGTAACTGTCACTTGACAAGGTAATGACTCTTCCTTCCAGCCTGCTGTTAAAATATTACTTTTGCATGAAGTTCCCATTGGATTGATATGCTAAGCAGTATGTTTCCAAATTTCCTTCTCAATGATGGAAAAATTGCACTGCTTCAAAATATTTAACTCCATGGAATGTAAGTTTAATTTTTAAAAGAAAGAAATAGCATAGATTCTATTAAATGGTCTCATCCCCTTTAACTTGATGCCATGTTTTGGAGATGTTGTTGTTGTTCTCAAATTCATCAAAAATTGAAATATGCAAAGTGATGATGGCAGGCTAACTCTTGAGTTTTAGGTACTCCCAGTTTTTTCCCCATTAACCACTCTTATAATTTTGTTGTTCATATCTGATTAATTTTATAATATAGAATTATCTCGGAGCAGCTAGATGGTGCAGTGGTTAAAGCACTGGCCCTGGATTCAGGAGTACCTGAGTTCAAATCCGGCCTCAGACACTTGACACTTACTAGCTGTGTGACTGTGGGCAAGTCACTTAACCTCCATTGCCTAATATATATATAATTATCTAATTCACCTTGAGTTACCAAAGAATTGGCTCTTCTCTATATCTGAATTTTTCAAATCAACAAAGCTTCCCCCTTTTAGTGCAAAATTACTTCAGTTCATCACAAGTGTGTAATTTCAATCCCCTCCACCAGTACAAATCAGAACTCTAGCGTGCCTTAATAAAGAAGCTTCAAAAGTTGCTATAACCTGAATTATTATCATTTCGTAGCCTACTAGGGGATGATAGTCTTAAAATTTATGGAAGTTGGTCCTCAGGTTCATCACTGAACCCATAGCAGATGCGTTTTTCAGCGTGGCAGCACAAGTGCAGACTAGAACAGATTTCAAGAACTAAGAGGTTACTTCTATATCATAATAAGGGCTAGAGTAGGATTTTACTGGTCATTCCTCCTCCCACCCATCCCAGTCTGTAACTCCCTCGCCCCCCCCCCATAAAACCCTTCCCCAAAATGAAATATTTCTCTATATGCTCAGATAGATATTACTGAAAAATAATTTAAATATTACTTTATGGCTCACAGTCCTTAATACAGATATCCATTATTACCCTGGGCATTAATACAATTTGATGTCAGTTTCCTGTCTCTTCATGCAGCATCAGCCTTCCAGCTGTTACTTCGGCTGAGTGCCTGGCTCCTCTTATAACTGGCAGCTTCTGGGTTGTTGTGGAATGGGAGAACAGATAACCAAGTCTGTTAAGAAATATGCTAAAAGAGAGTTAGTAAGGCTCAGGCTGAGGGCCTAAGAAATAAAGGATGGCTTCAGGCAGGGCTTCCTGACAGCTGCTTCAGAAAGGCAATAGCCTTGTTTGCTTACTTCCAGCGTGGGGAATTTGTTCCAGAGAGTTGAGGTTGCTGCAAGATTAATCCCTGATGAGTAGGAGGTTAATGCACTTTGGAGAAAGGTTTCTGCACTTTTAATACATTTTGTTGCTTTTGAAATTTTATATTTTATAATTGGACTCATGAATAAATATAGATTTGAAAAGTTTTTCTATAATTATTTGGTGGAAAAATAGTAGATTACCAAAGAAAGGCTCTCCTGTTATGCATTACATTTTGTTCAAAATATTTAACTCCTTTTTGAAGCAGGGGGCTTAAGTGTACAGTATGGACGTATTTTGTTTTGTGCACAATAACAACCCCCTCCCCCACTTCAGTCATTAAAGGAACATCCAATCTTAAATAACAGAGTTTCCAACTTGTTCCTAAGCAACCCAGGTTAATTCGTAGAGAAAATATTTTTTGAAATAAATGTGGCTGCAAAAGCGTTCCTTGATTAGATACAGAAGACATTCAAATATATCACATATGTAAGCAGAACTAAGAACATCAATTAATTGAATGAAAAGGTACAAAAACATCCTAATTTAACAGGAGAAATACCAGAAAATATACACAAGGGCTTGAATAAAATAAAACACAGTTACATTAGACAAACTATGAAGTGAAATGCAAGAATTTTCCCCTTAAAATGATATAAAATTTTATTTAAATGAGGGGCTAGCATTTGATGAAATAGAAGAGCAAGAAAAACAGAAGAAAATAAGAAGATAAGTAAAATTCTTATCTATTCAATAAATGTAATAAATGGTAGAAATGGATTTGATTATAAAAAGTTATAAAAAATGCAGCAGGATTTTTTAAGGGATTGGGAAAATATATTTGTCTTAAATTTTGCTATTATTCATCTGACATCCTAATCTTTAAGTAAATCAGAAAAAAATATAAAAAGAAAATTTGTTTTTTGTTTGTTTTTGGGTTTTTTGCAGGGCAATGATGGTTAAGTAACTTGCCCAGCATCACACAGCTAGTAAGTGCCAAGTGTCTGAGGGCAGATTTGAACTCAGGTCCTCCTGAATCCAAGGCCAATTCTCTATCCACTGCACCACCTAGCCGCCCCAATTTATTTTTATGATAGTTTTGTGGTCAAAGATATGAAGACTTTTTTCCAAGACAAATTACAAATTATCATTAACTACCTCAATTTTTTCAAATTCTATAAGACATTATTAAATGCAAATTAGACATCTCTGAGATAGTATCTCACATCCTAATTTGACAAAAAATATGTTAAAATGTTTAAGTTCAATGTGCATTGAATTGGAGAGAAAATGTCCCAGTGCTATACTGATGAAGGAGATATGATACAATCTTTCCGAATGTAATGTTTTTCTAAACAATATGATATATAAAATTAATACACCTAAGTGATCCTACAATCAAGACTATGTCCCAAGAATGTAATAGAAAGATGAAAATGGTTTAAAATTTCAGTGCAGCAAAAAAAAAAAAATGAAAGAACTTTTATCTAATAATTGGGGGAAAGCTATATAAATTATGGAATATGAATGCAAAAGAGTCTTGGAGGTACATAATAAATCATACTTATGAAGAAGTCAAGGAAATATTGTAAGACATAAATTGATGCTGAATGAAAAAAGCAGAATCAGAACAATATACATAGTAACTATGATCATGTAAAATTTGAAATATTATACAAAAGTGTTAAAAATAGACCAGAGTGGAACACAAAAGTAAACAGGACAAAGTTATGATCATTTTCTTAAAGTTAGTATGCATTTTTTAAACATTTTTAATCGAGTCAGATGTTGTCAGTCATAATGAGAAATAAAAGAAAAAAATCAAAATTAATAGGAAATAACCAGTCACAAATATGAAAATCATTTCAGAATATGCTGCTTATCTACAGTCAAATCATGTTGAACTAAGATAAAAGGAAATCCTAAATTAGAAGAAATATGTAAATATGATAAAATGTTGGACCAGTAGCATCAGCTCCAATGAAATACATTTTTCAAAACTGGCCAATGAAAAATGGGAAATGGACAAAACTGAAGACATTGACCATCACCATTTCTTGTTTGTTTTTGTTTTTCTTTTGTTTTTTGTGGGGCAATGAGGGTTAAGTGACTTGCCCAGGGTCACACAGCTAGTGTCAAGCATCCAAGGCTGGATTTGAACTCAGGTCATTCTGAATCCAGGGCCAGTGCTTTATCCATTGTGCCACCTAGCGGCCCCCATCATCACCATTTCTTAAGGGATATTTAATCAGTACTAGCCAGTCTCTACAACAAGGAGGCTGAAAAACAATAGACTCTTAACCTGTAAAATATGTATCAGATCCAGTTAAACCAGATGAAAGGGAACGTGGTCTGACCAAAAAGAAACAAACTGGAAAGAATCTGATAGAGCTTGTAGTGATCTTCTTTCCTTAGTGACTTTTTTTTTGGTGTAGAGTGACTGAGGATTTGTTGGCCAAATATAGTACAAAATCACCCAGGTTAATTCCTGCAAAAAGATAGATCGATGATGATGATAGATGACAGATAGATTGATAGATTGATAGATAAATGATAGAGATTTAAAACTAATATAGTTACAGCTGGTTTTCTATAAATGACATTCAAATAAAATATTAGCTCCTTCCTTTTGTTACAATGAAGATCCCTGCTTAGATATTTATTAGTTTTGTGTTTACTACGGACAGACAAACATAACAAAGATAGTGATTTGTTTAGTTTGTGAAGAACTCAGACTTATGTTTTGTTCTAAATTTCCTGCAATTGTGTTGGATTATCTGAATATTAAGTTATCTGTAACAGAAGATCCTCTAGCAGATTGAAAAGGGAAAAAAAATAAACCTAATCTTTTTTATGGGGAGTTAGGGGGGCAGGTCAATGAGGGTTAAGTGACTTGCCCAGGGTCACACAGCTAGTAAGTGTCAAGTATCTGAAGCCAAATTTGAACTCAGGTGCTCCTAAATCCAGGGCCAGTGCTTTACCCATTGCATGACCTAGCTGCCCCCCAAAATAAAACTAATTTTAGTCTATATGCAATCTGTCTGGATTTTGTCAGCTGGATGTGATTATGATTAAAGAATTATCAGCCTGCCTTTATCATAGAAAGGTTTTGGCCACTATACCAAGCAGTTGAAACTGAGCCAGCTAAGATGGCTTTAAAGAGATGAATAACAAACAAATACTATGATCCCAGAAAAAAATAAATAAATAAAACTAGGCTCAGGGAAGATTCTGTACCTAGTGAGAAAGAGAAGCAATGGCACAGTGACATCTCTAGACAACTTTAGAAGACCCCCCTGCATGTGATTTTTTCATGTGATTTTCTGTATATTTGTTGGAGGATGCTCTAACATTTCTGGGGGATATGTTTCATTGCAAATTTTCTTCACCACTAACTTGCCTACAATATCCCCTCAGGATGTGATGTGAATCTAATTAATATGCAAATGAAGACATCACCCAGTGATGTCATTGATCCTCTTACAAAAGAAAGGATGAACAATAGTTAAGCACTTTGCTCTATCATCTCCCTCATTCTTCTTTCACCAAGATCATGTTGAAAATAATTTTTTATTTTATTTTTCCCAAGGCATTTACTGATTCATCAAATATTTTTAAAATACCTTTGACTTCAATGTGCATCAATATTTGTTTCCTAAACTTGATCAAGTTACAGTAATTTGAGATCATTGATTTCATGAATTTGTAAAGTGAGAAATAATAACAAAAAAAACCCAACCCACACACATAAAATGTACCTACGTTTTCCAGTTATTTTTAAGGGGTTTGTTTCATTTTTAAAGACTTGTTCCCTTGACAACTATAGATGGTTTCAACAAAAATTTAATTAGAGGATTATCCAGGCCTCTGATAATTTCTCACCTTCTAAAATGAATAGCAATTGTTCTTCAGAGAACATTTAACAACTGTATTCAGTCATGAATAGTTTCCTTTCTCATTCCCCAAATTCTATTATGCATCAAATGTTTCTTCCTTTTTTGCGTATTATTTACTGTCCAATCTATTCCAAAATGCCTGTATTTTTACTCAAGATTTTGATAGGAAAAGATGATTTATACTTATTTAAGCTTACTATGTCATAGTTCGGAAAAAACACCTCAAAACCAGAGGGTTGAACAGTGGTCCCTTTTGGGGAACCCAGTTAACAATTAAGAGAGACTCTTGATTGATTGAATGATTAATCAAACATAATTTCTAAGTCAATAAACACTGGAAAATAATGAATGTTTCCTGAGTAATGATCAGCCTCCAATAATTCTAGTGGATGTTAATCTCTAATGCTTTGTATGGTATGGTCAATTATGAGAACGAATATGGTAAATTGGATGGAGAGTTGCCCTCAATATCAGAAAGACATGGGTTCAAGTTCTACTCCTGACATCTCAGTTGTACAACTAAGGAAATTGCTTAACCTCTAAGATTTTAAATTGTAAAGAAGCTGACTGCATTTTTAGCATAGGGCCTTTATAAAGAACTCTCTACACTACTAAAATTATACAGAAAAAGAAAAAAAAATTGGGATTATTTGTTTTCTACCTTAACATCTCTCATATTCATCTCCTTCTCTCTAATTGTGCTACTACCATTATAATTTAGGCCTTCATTCCTGGTATCCTGGACTAAATTCTTAATTGTTTCCTTTGCCTTTAGCCACATCCTTGCCAATTTTTCAGTCACACAGCTTCTCAAATGATTAACTTAATTCACAATTATGACTGGGTTTCTCCTCTGCTCAAAAACCACTTATGACTCCTTATTGCTTATAGGAAAAAATATGAATTTCTAAGTATTACACTTAAATCCATGGACACTATGATTCCAGGACATATTTCCAGCCTTGTTTCACCCTGTTTCTTTTCATTCATTCTATGTTCCAATAAAACAATTATTAGTTGTTCCTCAAACTTATCCTGCACTTTCTTGATTCAATAGTGATGTGTAGGCTGTCCTGTTGCACTTGGTATCTATTCAGTACAATTGTCTGCCAGCTGATCCCCTCTTCCATCAAGGCTCAGTTGAGATACCACCACTTTCCTGATCCAATCCCTTCCCTGAACCCTAGTTGAAAAGGATTCTCCCTCCTCAAATTTTCCTGGAATATTCTCACATTGCTCTCTTCTTTTCTTCAATAACATTTTACCTTGTTTCTTCTTTATTTTAGGATATACTTTCCTTCCCCCCAACTCTCATTAGACTGTAAATCCCTTGAGGACTGGACATTGTTATTTTTCATCTTTGTATATTTGGTTATTTCATAACCAATACCCAGAACATATCTTGTTTTAAGTGCCTACCTGCGTTTTACCATTATAAAGCATTTTTATATTCATTATTATTTCCTTTGAGGCTCATGATAGCTCTTGGAGGTACTCAGTGTGAATATTACTACCTACTTCTTACTGATGAGAAAACTTAGGCAGCACATGGTTAATGTGATTGCCTAACCTAGTATTTTTATGGTGCACCTAGGGTTTAAACCATGATCTCTAAAAGCTAAATTATGTACTCTTTCTACCATCCCATGATAAAAGATATGTTAGGGTGGAGGATGAATAAAAATTTAGGTAAGACAGAGTTCCTCATATTTATACTTTCAAAATCCACTGGAAACTTAGTCATTAACACATATACATATTCTTGAAGACTACCAAAATGACATTATTATGTTAGAGCCAAGTTACGGTATGTGCAATCATGGCTGATGAGACCAATATGAGCTCAGAATGCTTTACCACAGTAGGGCACAAATAACCCATGTGAACATATGGGTTGGATTCTCATAATTTGCACATCTCACATTTCTTTTGAGCTACTTCAATTCTACTTTGTTTTTGCGGGGCAATGAGGGTTGACTTACCCAGGGTCACAAGGCTAGTAAGTGTCAAATATCTGAGACTGGATTTGAACTCAGGTCCTCCTGAATCCAGGGCCAGTGCTTTATCCACTGTGCCACCTAGCTGCCCCAATTCTACTTTGTTCTTAGAGAATAGCACCTTCTCTGATGAGGTCACACCATGCTGGGCGGTACTTTGTCAGTGTCTCCCATGTCATACAATCAATTCCAAAGTTCTTAAGAGAGACCTTGAGAGTGTTTTTATATTGCTTTTTCTGATCACCATGTGAGTGCTTGCCTTCTCTGAGTTCTTCATAAAATAGTCTTTTAGGCAAGCATACATTTGATATTGGAACAATGTGACCAGCTCATTGGAGTTGTGCTCTCTGCAGTAGAGTTTGAATGCTTGCCATTCAAAGCTTGAGAGAGGACCTCAGTGTCTGGTATTTTATGCTGCCAAGCAATCTTCAGAACCTTCCCAAGATAATTCAGATGGAAGCCACTCCCATGGCACTGGTATACTGTCCTGGTTTCACAGGCATACAGCCATGAGGTCAGTGCAATGGCTCTGTAGACTTTCATTTTGGTAATCAGTCTAATACCCCTCTCTCCCACACTTTCTTTTGGAGCCTCCCAAATACTGAGGTAGCTCTGGCAATGTGAACATCAACCTCATCATCAATGTGTATGTACATTCCTAGAAAGTATATTCCCAAGGTAAGTGATCTTATCCACAGTATTCAAAACATCTCCATTTACTGTAACTGATGGTTCTACATATGAATGGTGTGGTGCTGGCTGTTGTCTCTCTCTCTCTCTCTCTCTCTCTCTCTCTCTCTCTCTCTCTCTCTCTCTCACACACACACACACACACACACACACACACACACACACACACACACACACACACACACATAGATGCACACACTTCACAGATTGTTCCATGAAAAGATAACATTTAAAAGCAAGTTCTTCCATCTGACCAACATATTTTCAGATTCTGTGACTAAATGACAACAATGGGTACTACATAGAAGTCACATACAATTATAAGGATCTTCTTGATGGTAAAATTTCTAGAGGTTTCACCAGAACATTATAGCCCCCATCACCATTCCTTTTCATGTAACTCCTTTGTAGAATTTGCTACCTGTTATCCTGCCTCTTAGAATCCATAGCTTCCTTCAGAGCTCAAATCAAATACCAATTCCTACAAAATTCCTTCCTGATTATCTGAGCTGCTAGCATTTTGTAGTTATCACATCTTCTCCAACCCCCAATAAAATGTTCTTTGAGGCTAGGGGATGATTTTCTTTTTATCCTTTTATTGTTAGTTTCTGGAACATAGTAGGTACCTCATAAATTCCTATTGATTGTTGATTGATTGAGGAAATTAATTTTAAAAATTAACATACTTAAGGATCATTGGACTATATTTTTCAAAAAGGCCTTAGAATTTGCCCTGGAAATAGTTCAAGACTGAAGTGGCACAGAAACATATGAACTGGTGTTATTTTGTGTATAATTTAAAGGTGAAGAATTATATGCTGGTATAAACCACTGTGCATTCATCATAAAACTATGTAAATAGTAAACATATTATGCGGTGAAGCCCATTATATATGTCATGGTTTATAATTTCAAAATTCAATGACTGTCCACATTATCTAGCTAGTCAAATCTATGAATAAATATTATTCAGATGCCACAATGTGCAATCAATTATTCGAGGCACCTTGGAGGATACAAGGATGCATACATAATCCTAGACGTCAAGAGTATTACAACCTAGAAAAGTCCAATTAACATTAAATTTTATAAGGAATAAATGAAAGATCTTAATATTATCATTTATATTTCATCACTGAAGGTGAGTAATACTTAGACATCTACATGGACTGTTGTATTCTCTTTAAGCCCAGTGAATAAACAATCTTTCTTTGGTTTATTCTTTTTAAAATGTACCATGAATCAGACGAAGATGAGGAAATCTTATCTTTTTATTCACCCCCAAACTCTAAGACATCTTTCAGCATGGCATGATAGAAAGAGGACCAAATTTAGCTTCTATAGATCTGGTTTCAGTTCTAGCTACACAATGAGGTTACTAGGCTAGGTAATTATATTAACCATATTCAGTCTAATTCTCATCATCTGTAAGATGGAAGTAATTATATTTATAATACTGAATCTTGAACAACTCAGTTCATGTCTCTCACCTCTATTTCACAATCTATAAAATAAGGACCTTGTAATACATGACCTCCCAGTAGCTTCCAATTCTAAAACCTATGATCCTATGGATAATTTACTATGTGCTGTTTATATAATCTTTATTTTCTAGGAAAGTTATTTAACACAGATTTTAACATGAATGAAAAATATTATCATCTGAAATTAGTATCTAGTTCATGTGAAATATTAAGGCTAAAGGTATGCTATGATTAAAATTTACAGATGTTAGAAATTATAACTGAAAAGACATAATTTGGAAATTGCACACACATGCATATATACATATGCATATGTATGCATATATACATACACACAAAAAAGGGCTTCTTATGCTAATCATATTTTCTCCTGATAACATGTTCTAAGCACCTCATGCATAACTATTTATTATATGTCACAGTCTTCTCACACCCAACATTTTCCTTTTCATTGCCTTTTGGCCAATCCAAAACTTCAACCAATTGGAAACTATATTATTCCAACATTAATATTTTCTTGTCAATGGCCCTGACACTTCACCATCTGGACAGCTAGATTTTTTTATCTACCCTTTCCCATATACATGGTGCCCTGATACTCCGCTTTGCAGCTAGAACCAGAATCAAATCAATACTGACTTTACTACCAAAAAAGTTATGTCAATCAATTGTGATTTTCCAAATGAAAAATCTTCCACTATGGCTAACATTCTCCATATTGTAATATTATTGAAATATTCCTTGATGGGAAGAACTGGCTCACTATTATATTTTTATCCCTAGCCTTAAACACACTGCTAAATAATTATTTTTAAATCATTTATTTGTTTATGTTTTGATTATATCACATATAATATCTTTGGAATAATCTGGAAACCAATAACTTTCACTTTTGCTACTGAAAAAAATTAGAATCCACAAAATAGCTGTGCAAATTTCCTAAAGTTAATTCAACTCACTCCTATTCAATAATTCCTTCAATTCATTGCACATCGCAACAACAACTAAAAAACACAATATCAAAAAGTAATTTGGATTTCAAAATCATTGGGCACATGCCAATTTTATAGGTTAAACTATCTAAAACTTTTAGCCTTAGAAAAATGCCTGAGGTTCAGAGTGGTAAACTGACTTCCCCATGGTCCACAGAGCCATAACTCAGAGGATGAGTTAGTTGGGCTTTGTCCCAGCATGTAAAAATTAGAGGGTGTGTCAGTTTAGGAGCATTTTTACCAACATTCTTCTTTATCAAGAATATTGGCATGACTTTTAACTTCCCAGCATCCACATTCCAGGTAATGACAGTCCCCTCCTTAACCTGTCACTTGCACCAGGATAAAAATTGTTAACTTTGATATTGGTGGTGATACAGTTAATAAGTTTCAAAACAAGATTTAGGGGGCAGCTAGGTGGCGCAGTGGATAGAGCACTGGCCCTGGAGTCAGGAGTACCTGAGTTCAAATCTGACCTCACACACTTAACACTTACTAGCTGTGTGACCCTGGGCAAGTCACAACCCCAATTGCCTCACTTAAAACAAACAAACAAACAAAAAAAACCCCAAGATTTAACACCTGGTCTTCCTGATGCTAAATCTATCTTGATCCATACTATAATACTATAATACTGTCTCTTGGCTTCTCTCTCTGTCTCTCCCTCCTACTCCACCGCCCAGGGGAGAGTGGACTGACCTGTGATTTATTTGTTGTAGAGAGCTCCCAAGAGGATACTTTCTCTATTAATGCAGATCTGTACCATGTTTCAGACTTAAACATCCTAGAGAGGTGCCTAGAGCACTGAAATGTAAAATGACTTGCCCAAAGAAGTGGAACTTAAACCCAGCTCGTCCTGATTCTGTGATTAGATTTCAATTCACTGTCTCTCAATGATGGCCTAAATAATGTGTACTAAACTTTTCAAATGCATACTTGTTCTAGACTAAAATAGCTATAAAATTCTAGAAGGAAGTTCTGGAGAAAAAGGTGCACCAAGGAATGTATTTCCTGGTGTGTGTGGTGGGGAGGGGCGTGGGGGGGGGCATGTAATATTTCAGATTATGGCCACTTACTTTTCTAAGTGGAAATGCCTATCGAGAGTAGAATGTTATATTATGAAAAAATATGTCAAATGAGATAGTTTTCTCATGTCAACAAAATACTTTTTAAAAAATAAAAAATGACTGGCACATAAATGGGGAGACCTGAAAACAGGACCTGATTCTTAACTCTATTCTTAACTCTATTCATTCTGGTTGTTTGAAAGGTTTGATTTTAGGAGTCTTGACCTTGTTCATAATGGATACTGAAAAGGTTTGGGGATCATGTAGTTAGTTTTGCATCTATTATGCGCCCATCTGTTTCTCCATCTGCCAGCAAACATAGAAGTGCTTTATAAACTCTTCTTACCAATACACCAATTGTTAGCTTCCTGCTGATATCCCTGGTGTAGGCCTCATTGGGTAATTATTTCAGGCAGAAAACAACCAACCCACATGTTCAAGAGTAATTACTAGTTCAATTAACTAACCAAAAGCAGGTGATATTTTAGTATCCACCAGCAGAAAGGATTTTCATTTCTACACATCTTCAATAGGAATATTTAGATAGCAGATGTGCTATTTCATATTTTGACAGATTCCAGAAGAGTAAAGGAGAAGCATGTAATAGTTAATTGGAAAAAAATCTGATAGTAAATGATAAATGATTTTAATGAAACTTCCTGCCTTCAAGGTTATATTTTAAACTTGTGGTTAATGAATGAATGAATGAGAGCCAGAAACACGAGATTCCAAATTAGGGTTCAGGTTCAAGTCAAGTCATTCAAGATGAATGACTCAATCAACTTTGAAAGTAAGTATTAAAAATTATTTTCTTCATTCCTATCACCCAAATGGGTGTCAAAATAGATATTTCCCTTTCACTATTTGGTAACTTTTCAATAGCAAAAGCCTTTAACTTCCATCTATAGATAGATAGATAGATAGACAGACAGATAGATGATAGATAGATATAGATATATCTTTATATCTAGATATTTATATCTTTTTAAAGAAGGATATCTATCTCCATCTCTATATCTAGATAGATCGATAGATGGATGGATGAATGGATGATAGATAGATATACAGATGGAAGTTCAATTGCATGTCTGTCTCTTTCTTTCTGTCTCTGTGTGTCTGTCTCATTATCTATCTATAACATATCACAAATACTTAATATTACTGTTCTCAAGATATGTTTTATGGAAACTTGAGTTCATTCACAAATAGATTGAGGAAGCTTTACACATTTTTACACATTTATAAATACACATTTTAAACCTACTCAAATATTTCACCCTGACCTTTCTAAACTTTTAGGCAATCACGGGATAGGTCTAATGCAATGTTCATTTTACAAATCTAAAGAAACTTGTTTAAGAATAGAGGAAAGAATTTGCCATTAAGGGGGAAATTATCAAAGTGAGGCAGCAAATGTTGGAACATCTGGATGTGTCTAAGCGACAGAAGTCACATGCAGAAAATACACTGTAAGCGAGAAGCAAGTCTCATAGAAAGCAGGATTTTCTATTGTCCACTCCATTTCCCACTGCTAATGGTGTGAAGCAAGATATTTAATAGGGTTAATTTTATTCAAATTCTTTTACACAGCCATGCTTGAAGACACAAGGAAACTGAAAGCTGACATTAGATGACTATAGGGATTTACAGTAGACCTCGAAACCAAGAAAACTTCTGTAGACTTTTGCAAGAATCAAACCAATGATGCCAAGAATAATATTACAAGTCATATGTTATCTAATAAGATCTTAAAGTACTAGGGATATTTTCTGTTTTCATCTGTTGAACAAAGTAGAGAACACTTCCCCCACTAGCACTAGAAATCAATATACGATATGAGTTGAGTATCACGATTTGTTAAATTTTGCTGCATAAAAATTAAGCTTTGTTTCATTGCTTGATATAACTAAAGCATTCATCATCAGTGAATAGCCTACTGTTGAGATTATTTCTGAATTTAGCTAGGTTGGTCCCAATAGGTTCTGATACTGGAACTATCTTCAAGGCCTTTCCTACATGGAAGAAATTGACAGAACTTATTTTCAGCTGGCTTAGAACTGAAGGTTTGTCACTTCCATGTCATTATGAGGCAATAGAGTCAGGAAGATTCTCTTTAAAAATAAATAAAATGACATATTGTGATCATCACCTCTGACACTAAAAACAATCTTAATTCATCAAGAGAAAGTGAAGAGGAACACAAGCCAAAGAGATCCATAACTGAAAAAATAGGCAACTGGCTACTTAAATCAATTCTAGGGCTGTTGACCCTTAGCCATATACTTAATTGACACATATATTGAAATTGCTTTCAAGTCTGCAAAATGCTTTCTATATATTATCTCAATTGACTTAAAACAACCCAGTGATAGGTATCATAAGTCCCATTTTTACAGATTAGGAAACTGAGACTAGAAGTTTAGTGACTTGCTCATAATCAGACAAGTAACAAAACTTGAGAGACCAAAATCAAACCTCCATTTTTTGACTCCTAAGGATAGCATTCTGTAAATACTAAATACTCTAAAAAGAACTGAAATTTTGCTGTTATTGTTGTTGTTTCCCCCAATCAGCCACTGAATCAGGATGCAGCAGACCATAATTTAGAAAGATTTTACAGGGAATCATCCCCATTCTGAGCATATGCTAGCTTTCTAGACGTAGTTAACAAGAAAGTCTTACAATGCTCCTAAAACATATATTTTCATTTAATTATTTACAAAGAAAAAGGATCTTAAACACATGTTAAATGATTGATTTTCTTAATTTAGAAATTTTGCAGAAAACAAAAACAAAGGAGTATAGAACTCAGTGATAAAAATGACTGCTTAAAAAAAACACAACCTGACAATTAGAACTGATAGTGATGATATTTCAATTGGTCAATAATTTCCAAAACTTAATGATTAATTAAATATAGGAAGATATCCCATAATTTTAACTTAAAAAATCTTAATGCAGTTCATCCTCCTCTCCACTAAAAGCATGTGATTTGCCAATCTTCAGGGTAAATGAAGTATATTGCAAAAAATAACTAATTCATTAAACTATATCAGAGTACAACTTGCATGGATTTCCACATCACTATAAGATCATAATGCCAGGATAAAATGCATATGCTATAATCATAAAGTGAATTTACATAAGATATATGTTTCTGAATTTCTGTGTGTTTATGACAATGTGTATGCACATTTTCCTGTCAAGTTTGATGACAGTTTTGCTTGGGTAGGTTCCTTTGTCCCATAAGAGGTTTTGAGTTTTTTTGTTTGTTTGTTTGTTTGTTTTAACCTCCAGATCCAACAGGATGAATATGCTTGTTTTGAGAGGAGCAACTTTATTTCATTTTTGTCATCTTATTCTTCATCTTTAGCCCACTTTTTTTTTCCTCAGGAAGGAACCAAATCTGGGATTTAGGGAACTCCCAGTAAGTTCTCCCTCTATCCATTCTACAATTAAGTCTTAGCTTGGGGACACTGAGGGGGGGGATGATTTCTCCAGGGTCACATGATTAGAAGGTGTCAGAGGGAGGGCCCTCTGTTTTCTTGACCTTGAGGCCAATTCTCTATCAATTATATTTGCATTGCCTCAAACTGCCATAAAATATGCAATTAAGAAGTGTTTTTGGGGTGGAGCCAATATGGCAGAGGAGAGACTGTGACTCCTGCAAGCTCCCAATAAATCCATCCACTCATTCCCAAATAATACGATTAAAAAAGCAAAACAAAACAAACAAACAAACAAACAAAAACAACAGAGCAGCCTAACTCACATAAGAATAGAGTAAGATGATTTTTCCAGCCGGGGCAGCTAGGTGGCGCAATGGATAGAGCACCGGCCCTGGAATCAGGAGTACCTGAGTTCAAATTTCAGACACTTAATACTTACTAGCTGTGTGACCCTGGGCAAGTCACTGAACCCCAATTGCCTCACGAAGAAGAAGAAGAAGAAGAAGAAGAAGAAGAAGAAGAAGAAGAAGAAGAAGAAGAAGAAGAAGAAGAAGAAGAAGAGATGATTTTCCAGCCAAAGACAGCAACTGGGATCACCTGCTGATCAGGCTGAAAGAGGAGCTCAGCACACAGTCCGGACCTAGCCAGGAAAAGACCATGCCTCCACCCTGGTTCTGATCCAGTGGGCTGAATCAAGTGGTGGCAGCCCAGTGGGAGAGAGGCACAGGCATGCCAAGCTTCTGACCATAGAGAATCAGATTTCAAACAGACATCTATTTCTGGCTTTAGATGAGTAGGCAAAGAAAACTGCATAAAATAGACAGCTTTGGGGGTGGGGGGAGTAGACCAGAATACACCCTCAGAAGATGCTTTCAAGAAAAATATGAACTGGTCTCAGGCCATGGAAGCACTCAAAAGGGAAAGTAGGAGCAATAAAAGGAAGATTAAGAGAGATGGAGGAAAGAATGGAAAGAGAAATGAGAGTGATGCAGGAGAGTTATGAGAAAAATGTCAACAGTTTTAAAAGTCAAATGGGAAAGGAGATACAAAAGCTCTCTGAAGAAAATTATTTCCTAAGAATTAGGATTAAAGAAATGGAAGCTAGTGACTTTATGAGAAACCAAGACACAGTAAAGCAAATCCAATTGAATAAAAAAATAGAGGGCAATGTGAAATATCTCCTTAGAAAAACAGCTGACCTGGAAAATAGATCCAGGAGAGATAATTTGAAAATCCTTGGACTACCTGAAGCCATGAACAAAATAAGAGTTTAGATAGCATCTTCCAAGAAATTGTCAGGTAAAATTGCCATGATATTCTAAATGCAGAGGGTAAAATAGAAATTGAAAGAATCCACAAATCACCTCCTAAAAGAGATCCCAAAATGAAAACTTCCAGAAATATTATAGCCAAATACCAGAGATCTCAGGTCAAGGAGAAAATATTGCAAGCAACTAGAAAAAAAAATAATTCAAATACTGTGGAGCTACAGTAAGGATAAAACAAGATCTAGCAGCATCTACATTAAAGGACCAGAGGGCATGGAATATGATATTCTGGAGGGCGAAGGAACTGGGAATACAGCCAAAAATCACCTATATAAAAAAACTGATTATAATCTTTTAGGGGGGAAAATGGGACTTCAATGAAAAAAAGGACTTTCAGGCATTTGTGATGAAAAGACCTGAACTGAATAGAAAATTTGAATTTCAAATACAAGACCCAAGAAAAGCATAAAGAGCTAAACAGGAAAAACAAATCATGTGGGATATTTAAATATTAAACTGTTTACATTCCTACATGGGAAGATATTGCTTCTAATTCATAAGATCTCAATATTAGGGTACCTGAAAGAAATATACTTAGACAGAGGGCACAGGTGTGAATTGAATATGAAGGGAAGATATCTAAAGCATTTATTTTTTGCTTATCCTTGTTTTTTATGGGCTAGGCAGGGTGGGTTGGCTTATGTCTGGAGCCAGATGTGGGCTTGGGCCTCCTGGGTCCAGAGATGGTGCTCTGTCCACTGTGTCACCTAGCTGATCCATGATGACATCTTTAAAATAAATTTTAGGGGTAAGGAGAATGTACTGGAAGAAAGTGAAAGGGAAAGGTGGACTTGGGAAAAGTAGATCACAGAAAAGAAACAAGAAAAAGCTTATGGAGTAGAGGGGAAGATGGAGAAGGAGCAGGCAGTGAATGAACCTTACACTCATCAGAACTGGCTCAAAGAGGGAATAACATACACCCTCAAGTGGATATAGTAATGTATTGTGCACTAAGGGAAAGTGGGAGGTGAAGGAGATGGAAGGGCAGAGATGTGAATGAAGGAAGGGCAAATTGGGGGAGGGAGCAATAAAAAGCAAAACACTTTCGAGGAGGGATAGGGTGAAGGAAGATAGAAAATAGAGCAAATATCAAGGGGAGAGAATAAGAGGCAGGGCAATATAGTTAGCAATAGTAACTGTGAAAGAAATGATGAGCAGAATGATGTCAAAAGGATTTATGAAAAATGCAAACCATCAACAGAGGAAAAAACTGATGGTATCTCAATACAGATTGAAGTATAATTTTATTTGTTAGCTCCTCTTTCTAAAAATATTTTGTCTATTTTCTTTAACAACCTGACTAATGATATGTTTTGCACAACTGCATATGTATGACTTATATTGAATTGCTGGATTTCATAGGGAGGGATGAGGAGGGAGGGAAGAAGAAAATTTAGAACACAAAGTTTTGAAAAATCAATGTGAAAAGTAATGATGAGCAGGAGGAGTTCAGAGAAAACTGGAAGGACTTACATGAACCGATGCTGACTGAGAGGAGCAGAATCAGGAGAACACTGTACACAGTAACAGCAACATTGTGTGCTGAACAATAGTGATAGACTTGGGTCTTTTTAGCAATACAATGGTCCAAAATAATTTCAAAGAATTTCATGTTAGAAAATGTTCTCAACATCCAGAAAAAAGAACTGTGGTATATGAATACAAATTGAACCATGCTGTTTCTACTTTTGAGCTGTTTTTTTCTTCTTTTTTGAGGTTTTTTCATTGTGCTCTGACTCTTCTTTCACAATATGACTAATGCAAAAATATGTTTAATATGATTGCACATATATAACTTATATTAGATTGCTTTCTATCTTGAGGAAGACAGAGGGAAGAGAAGGTGGGAGAAAATTTTGGAACTAAATATCCTATGAAAACGAATGTTGACAACTATCTTTATATGTAACTGGAAAATAATAAAATACTGAACTATCACAATAAATTTTTTTAAAAAGAAGCGCATTCCTGTTTTCCCAACATTTTTTAACAAATGAAATTTGGAGGTAATATAGAAGAATTGGGACATTAATTCATTTGTGATGGAATTGTAAACCTATCCAACTATTTTTGAGAGCAATTTGGAATTATTCCCAAAGTTACTAAAGTGCCTATAAACTTTGACCTAGAAATACCACTACTAGTTCTATTTCCAAAGATGATTAGGGAAAAAAAGGAAATAACCTATATGTTCTAAAATGTTTTTATCAGCTTTCTTTGTGTTGGAAAAAAAATTGGAAATTGCAAAGTTGCCCATCAATTGGGTAATGGGTGAACAAGTTGTGGTATGTGATTGTGATGGAATGCTACTGTGTTATACAAAATAATGAGCTCAGTGACCTTAGAAAAACATGGAAAGAATTGCATGAAATAATGAAATGTGAAAAGAGCCAATCCAAGAGAACATTGTATAGAGGAACAGCAATAATGCTGTTTGAGGGCATGTCATTTTGACTATTATAAATATCCAAATCAACCATAGAGTAAATAGGAAGAAAGATGCTATCTGTATCCAGAGAAAGAACTGATAAATAGAAGTATCTATGGAATAATTTATATTATATCACATAATATTGTACCATATCATACCATAGAATATCACATTATCATAATGTGATATTATATATAACATGTCCATATAATGTGACATGTGAGCATGCATGAATACATATACATGTATATATACATACACACATGTACACCCATGCATGCATATATACATATGCACATACCTATTTGAGTCTAATAGTAACCATATCTAGGGTTGGGAGACAGAAAAAGGGGGAAAAGTTTTAAAAGTTTTGTGTGCAATCATCTTTTTTATCATTATACTATGTTATGGACATGCATATTTTATTCCATAAATTATTTCTTTAAGAAAAGAAATGCTTGGCAGCTCCATTTGCTTTGAAGTCATCCTTAGAGTCACTAAGCTGTCCACTTACAGGTGCTACCAAAATTATAATACCTCCTGCTTTGAGATGAATGTTTCCTCAACTTTGTTACAAAAGTATGATTATATAAGAAACTTTAAATATCGGTTTTTCTTACTGGACACATATGGAAAATATATTGTGTGTCTTTTTTCATTTATCTAGCTCATTCCATTTTTTTCCCCTAATGCCCACGGTAAATAAGAATTAGTAAAATAAAACAATTTTACAATTTTCTTTTCTCAAAAACTACCACTTCTCCAACATTCACTTTTTATTACCAAGATATTGTTAATATTTCAAAGTTCTCACGGCTTTTACTATGTTTAATTTTAAGGATTAAAATTAAATATGGCGAGATGTTGTTCAGGGGAGCCAAGATGGCAGAGAGGAATCAGCAAGTTGTCTGAGCTCTCCTTCTGTTCCTTCAAAAAGAATGTTAAATCAAGCCTCTGGACGGATTCTGAAACTACAGAGCCTGCAAAGAGACAGAGAGACAGTCTTTCAACTAGAGATAATCTATAAAACTTCAGGAAAAGGTCGGTTGGACTCAGGCAAAAGGGAGGTGCACACACTTAAAGTCCTCAGTGTAAAAAGTCAGTGACAGCACCAATACCCCTGCACAAGAAGCCCAAAACAGGGACCCTGGTGCCCCCAGAGCAGACCTCAACTTAAAAAATAAATAAATAAGCTGCAATAATGAGTAAGAAGCAAAAAAGAGCCCTCTCCATTGAGAGCTTCTCTATCAACAAAGAAGAAACAAACACAAACTCAGATGAGGACAATACCCTCAAATTGCCTACATGTGAAGCCTCACAAGGCAAGGTGAATTGGTCTCAAGAACAAAAAGCCTTCCTGAAAGAGCTCAAAAAGGATTTTGAAAATCAATTGAGAGAGGTAGAAGAAAAAATGGGGAGAGAAATGAAAGCAAAACGAGAAAACTATGAAAAAAGAAACAGCACTTGGAAAAGGAAGCACAAAGATTGACTGAAGAAAACAATTCCTTAAAAAATTCATCTGGCCAAATGGAAAAAAAGGTGTATAATCTCACTAAAGAAAACAATGCCTTAAAAAATTCATTTGGCCAATTGGAAAAGGAGCCGATAATCTGACTAAAGAAAACAAGACCTTAAAAATTAAAATTGGACTGTTGGAAGATAAGGAATTCATGAGACACCAGGAATCAGCCAAGCAGAATCAAAAGAATGAAAAAAATAGAAGAAAATGTGAAATACCTCATTGGAAAGACAACTCATCTGGAAAACAGATCCAGGAGAGACAATTTGAGAATCATTGGACTGCCTGAAAGCCATGATCAGAAAAAGAATCTAGACACCATATTCCAGGAAATTATTCAGGAGAACTGCCCTGATATCATAGAATCAGGGGATAAAATCATCATTGAAAGAATCCACCGATCACCTCCTGAAAGAGACCCAAAAGGAAAACTCCAAGGAATATTGTAGCCAAATTCCAGAATTATCAGGTGAAGGAGAAAATACTCCAAGCAGCCAGAAAGAAGCAATTTAAATATCATGGAGCCACAGTCAGGATTGCTCAGGACCTGGCAGCTTCAACATTAAAGGACCACGAGGCTTGGAATACGATATTCTGGAAAGCAAAGGAGTTTGGATTCCAGCAAAAATGTGCATTTTCTTTCAGGAGAAAAGATTCAATGACATTGGGGACTTTCAATGTTTCCTGATGAAAAGACCAGAATTGAATAGAAAATTTGATCTTAACATACAAGACTCAAGAGAAGTTTAAAAAGGAAAACAGAGGGGAAAAAAAGTTACTTAATTAGGTTAAACTGTTTACATCCCTACACAGGAAGATAATACGCATAACTATTAAGAAAAAATCTCCAGGGCCAGATGGGTTTATGGGTGAATTTTACCAAACATTTAAAGAACAATTAATTTTAATATTATACAAATTATTTGGAAAAATAGGTGAAGAAGGAGTTCTACCAAATTCGTTTTATGACACAAATATGGTGGTGATACCAAAACCAGGCAAAGCAAAAACAGAGAAAGAAAATTATAGACCAATTTACCTATTGAATATTGATGCTAAAATCTTAAATAAGATATTAGCAAGGAGATTACAGCAAGTGATCACCAGGATAATACACTATGACCAGGTGGGATTTATACCAGGAGTGCAGCGCTGGTTCAACATTAGGAAAACTATTTACATAATCAACCACATCAATAAGAAAACTAACCAAAATCATATGATTATCTCAATAGATGCAGAGAAAGCTTGTGACAAAATACAGCACCCATTCGTAATAAAAACACTAGAGAGTTTAGGAATAGGTGGAGCTTTCCTTAAAATAATAAACAGTATCTACCTAAAGCCATCAGCAAGTATTATATGCAATGGAGATAAATTAGAGGGCTTCCCAATAAGATCAGGGGTGAAACAGGGATGTCCATTATCACCCCTATTATTTAATATTGTACTAGAAATGTTAGCTTTAGCAATCAGAGAAGAGAAAGGAATTAAAGGAACTAGAATAGGCAAGGAGGAAACAAAACTATCACTCTTTGCAGATGATATGATGGTATACTTAAAGAATCCTAGAGAATCAACTCAAAAATTACTTGAAACAATTAAGAATTTTAGCAAAGTAGCAGGATATAAAATAAATCCACATAAATCATCAGCATTTCTATACATGACCAACAAAGTCCAGCAGCAAGAGATAGAAAGGGAAATTCCATTTAAAGTAATGGTAGATAATAGAAAATACTTGGGAATCTATTTGCCAAGAAAAACCCAGGAACTCTATGAGCACAATTACCAAACACTCTTCACCCAAATCAAATCAGATCTAAATAATTGGAAAAATATCAATTGCTCATGGATAGGCAGAGTTAATATAGTAAAAATGGCAATACTACCTAAATTAATTTACTTATTCAGTGCCATACCAATCAGACTACCTAAAAATTACTTTATAGAGCTAGAAAAAATAATAACAAAATTCATCTGGAAAAACAAAAAGTCAAGAATATCCAGAGAAATAATGAAAAAAAAAATTCACAGGAAGGTGGGTTAGCAGTACCAAACCTGGAGCTTTACTATAAAGCGGCAGTCATCAAAACTATCTGGTACTGGCTAAGAAATAGAGTGGTAGATCAATGGAATAGGCTAGGCACAGGAAACATGGTTGTAAATGACACTAGTAATGCAGTGTTTGATAAACCCAAAGACTCCAGCTTCTGGGATAGGAACTCAGTATTTGACAAAAACTGTTGGGAAAACTGGAACATAGTATGGAAGAAACTAGGCATAGACCAACATCTTATACCTTATAGTAAAATAAGGTCAAAATGGATACATGATTTAGACATAAGAGGTGATGCCATAGGTAAATTAGGAGAGAACAAAATAGTCTACCTTTCAGATCTTTGGAAAGGAAAACACTTTAGGACCAAACAAGAGATAGAGAATATTATAAAATGCAAAATGGATGACTTTGATTGCATTAAATTAAAAAATTTTGTACAAACAGAATCAATGCATCCAAAATTAGAAGGGAGGCAGAAAGCTGGGAAAAAATTTATGGCCAGTACTTCTAATAAAGGCCTCATTTCTAAAATATATAGGGAACTAAATCAAATTTATAAGAATCTAAGTTATTCCCCAATTGAGAAATTGTCAAAGGATATGAACAGGCAGTTTTCTGATGAAGAAACCAAAGGTATCTATTCCCATGTGAAAAAATGCTCTAAATCTCTAATGATTAGAGAGATGCAAATTAAAACAACTCTGAGGTACCACCTGACACCTATCAGAATGGCTAAAATTACAAAAAAAAGGAAAATAATAAATGTTGGAGAAGCTGTGGAAAAATTGGAACACTAACGCATTGTTGGTGGATCTGTGAACTGATCCAACCTTTCTGGAGAGCAATTTGGATTTATGCCCAAAGGGCTATAAAGCTGTGCATATCCTTTGACCCAGTAATACCACTTTTGGGTCTTTTCCCCAATGAGGTCATGGAAAGGGGAAAAGGACCCACATGTACATAAATATTTATAGCTGCTCTTATGTGGTGGCAAGGAATTGGAAGTTGAGGGGATGCCCATCAATTAGGGAATGGCTGGACAAGTTGTGGTATATGAATGTAATGGAATACTATTGTGCTCTAAGAAACAATGAGCAGGAGGAGTTCAGAGAAACCTGGAGAGCCTTGCGTGGGCTGATGATGAGTGAGATGAGCAGAACCAGAAGAACATTGTACACAGTATCATCAACATTTTGTGTTGATCTACTGTGATGGACTATATTCTTCTCAACAATGCAATGGTACAGAAGAGTTCTAGGGAACTCATGATGGAAGAGGATCTCCAAATCCAGGAAAAAAAAAAAGAACTGTGGAGTATAGATGCTGATTGAACCATACTATTTCTTTTGTTTTTGGTGCTGTTGTTTTTCTATTTTGAGGTTTTTCCTCATTGCTCTGATTTTTTCTCTTATAACATGACTAATGCAGAAATATGTTTAATGTTTTATATATATAAAACCTATATCAAATTACCTGCTGTCTAGGGAAGGGGGGAGGGAGAGGAGGGAGGGAGAAAAATCTGAAATTGGAAAGCCTGTTTAAACAAAAGTTGAGAACTATCTTTACATGTAATGGGAAAAGATCAAATACTTTATTAAAAAAAAAACTAAATATGGCCCCGAATTGTACTTTTTATTGACTGGACCAAAGAGCATAAGTTTCAATCACTAATTTATTTGTGGTGAGGCATAAGTGGTGGAAAAGACAATAGACACAATTGTAAAATCAAATAATACTTGGTTATTTGAGATGAGCTGCCTGTGCAATATATAAACCAGGCTTCTGTAAAGTGATTGCACTATTGATAACAGCTATGTAAAAACAAGTAGTCTTGCAAGATCCCTTGAGGTCGACCTCAATGTGAGATGGATTTTGTGACCTCTTGTCCTGTCTTAATCTGTTAAAAAGTTATTAGTAGGGGGGCAGCTAGGTGGTGCAGTAGATAGAGCACCGACCCTGTAGTCTGGAATACCTGAGTTCAAATCTGGTCTGAGACACTTAACACTTACTAGCTCTGTGACCCTGGGCAAGTCACTTAACCCCAATTGCCTCACTAAAAAAAAAAAAAAAGTTATTAGTAGGATAAAACTGAGTACTGTTGTTGAATGAATATTACTACAGAGTACTGATCTGGAGACAATGAAAAAACTCTATAACATTTAAGAAATGCGTCTACTATTTGAGACAATGATTATACCATAACGTCTCTGTTTGAACTTCTAAGATAACTGCAGTTGAAATCCTTTAGAGTGATTGTCTTTCCTTCTCATGGATTGTTTAAGTAATTCCTAAAAATCTTGATCAACCATCCCTAAGAAGGTAAAGCCATATCCAGTGACATTTTGTTTATACAAATGAGAACATCCTCTCCATGAGGATGATCAGGGTTTTTAGAAGCCTGTGAATTTGTTGTCCAACTCACAATCTCATTGATGATGAGTGCTTAAGTCCCAGCATTGGCAATGATTTTCTTTTTCGAGTCTATTGTGGGCTAAGCCAAACTCTTTGTACTGGGACCTAGAAGGGGATGAGTCATTCTGACTGTAGTAGTAGCACCAGACAAGAGGACAAAAACCAGAGTCTCTGGATCTCTTCAGTTTCCTATCTCTCCTATCCCTCCCCCTGCCCCCAACTCCAGGAATGTCATAGAGGCATGAGATTGAAGTTTTATTCAGCCCTCCTCCCCCCAGTCAAGGCCAAAATCAATTATTGCCTTAGCATCCTCGCTCTGTCTCTCTCTGTTTCTCTCTCTGTCTCTCTGTCTCTCTCTCCGTCTATCTCTGTCTCTATCTCTGTCCCTCTCTCTTTGTCTCTGTTTCTCTGTCTCTGTCTTTCTCATTCTCGGTCTCTGTCTCTCTGTGTCTCTGTCTCTATCACTCTCTCCCTCCCTCCCTTTCCCTCTCCCTCCCTTTCTGCAAGTCTAGACTATTGCTCCCACTTTTATAAGCCCAGTAGGATCAACCCTCTAAATGCATGTAATTGTTGGCAAACATGCATTGTAAATATGTAGACATTTTAGGAAGAGTTTTCTTATAAAGAAAGGGGGAAATTGTTGATGAAAAGGAAAGTATGGAAGGAGAACTTAGAAAAGTAGGATGGACAAAATAGAAGAAAAATATTGCTAGGGAAAAAATAGGGGTAGCTCTGCCACCTATGTGACCGTAATCAAAGCATGTAATATCCTTAGGTTTCAAATTCCTCATGTGCACTGTTACAAAGCCTTCCAGGTCTAGATCAATGATCTGATGTTTTCCCTTATTGCTCCTTGGTCCTTCCCCCAAATGAGTGCAGCAGGCAGGCTTAAGCTTTGAGGTCATTGATAGAGATGAAAAGAGGAAGTTGGTAAGGACATCCTTAGGTTTTAATACCTTTCAGGTATTGTTATTTAGTTATTTTCAGTCATATCCAACTTTCTGTGATACCACATTGGGGTTTTCTTGGCAAAGATACTGAAATGGTTTGTCATTTCTTTCTCTAGCTCATTTCACAAATGAGGAAACTGAGGCAAATAAGGTTAAGTGCCCAAGGATACACAGTTAATAACTGCCTTTGTCCAGAGTTGAACTCAGGAAGATTAGTCTTCCTGACTCCAGGCCTGGCACTCTATCCACTACACCACCTAGCTGTCCTGTGATGATTAATTTTATAAAAATTATGACACCAGCCTTGTGGAGGACAGACTAGATTGGGAAGACATAAAAAATTGTCATATAGGCCCAGGCTACTGTTCCATCCAACTCTATCTTCTTTCTTGTGATAGCAACAGAAGGGGGAAAAAAAGTTTTAAATTACCTGGCACTGTGTTGAATACTTTAGAAACCTTGTGCCATTTGTTCTTCAAAACAACCCTAGTTGGGGCAGCTAGGTGGTGCAGTGGATAAAGCACAGGCCCTGAGTTCAAATCCAGCCTCAGACACTTGACACTAGCTGTGTGACCCTGGGCGAGTCACTTAACCCTCATTGTCCCAACCAAAAAAACAAAAACCCAACAACTCTGGGAGGTAAGTGCTGCTATTATACCCATGGTATGGTTGAAGAAATTGGTAGACAGAAGTTCAATGACCTGTCCAGGGACATAGGCTACTAAGTGTATGAGGCCACATTTGAAATAAGGTCTTCCTAACACTAGGCCCAGGCCTCCATCCACTAAAACACCTAGCTGAGGAAGTTTTCTATGGGGGAATTGGGGCTGAAAAAAGGGTGCTTCTAATTCCCTAATTCTCGTCTTAAGTTTGGCAAATACTTTTATACGCATATTTTATACTGGTTGGCTCTTCTACCAATTGCAGAAGTATTTTACTTTTCAGTTAATCATGCTGTTACTCCAAATAGACTGGACATTTCATTTCTTCCTTTTATTTTACAACCTGTATAGCAATGTTCTGCAAGGTAGGGGCTATACAATTTCAAGGGATGTCTGAGATCCATGGAGGTCCTGGGAAAGATGTCACACTGACAATTTTCACCTTGTCTCAGAGGCAACTGCAGCTTCTCCTCTACATGATAGCATTCAAAACTATTGTACTCCTCCCATTAAGCTCCTTCTAATCAAATCAACAATACATATTCACATGCATACATACATAAATATATACATATGCATGCATGCATGCACACATGTATGTGTATACATATATATGTGTATATCTATGTGTATATAGATAAGTGAATATATGTATATAGCCATGTACACACATATACATACACATATATCTATGTGTATATGTATATATACATATATAGGTATGCATATTAATAATCATATTTGTGCATCTTTATTCACATATATCCTTCCTGTTTGTATTGGCTACCATCATTTCATGTTTCATAGATTTGTCCTTATCCCTTTCATCTTTTCTTGAGTGACCAAATGATGCATTACCACACATGCACACACACATGCACACAAACACATAAACACACCACATTATCATTTCAGCTGACCTTTGAAATATTTCATTTATTTATTTATTTTTATTTTTTTGCGAGGCAATGAGGGTTGAGTGACTTGCCCAGGGTCACACAGCTAGTAAGTGTCAAGGGTCTGGGGCCGGATTTGAATTCAGGTTCTCCTGAATCCAGGGCCAGGGCTCTATCCACTGTGCCACCTAGCTGCCCCTGACCTTTGAAATATAACTAGAGTTGTATTCTGTCTTTCTAGGGGTGCATTTCGTGTACAGGGAATAACAGAGCTTTGTGTAAAACCTGGACTCTGCTATACACGGCATTTCTCAGAATATCCCTGAGGATTTTCAGTACATTCTTAGTTTTTTTGACCAGAAGTATATGGATCGCAGCTTATATAAGCTTATATAAGTCAGCTTTTCCAAGTTGATGAGAAATGAAAATGTGTGGTAGTTATTCACTATCAGGAGTGATCCCTGAGCTCAGCAAAATGATATTTCACTGATAGTCCTGAATTCTTGCCTTGACCTTGTTTAGGGGAAGTGTGGTACTGTAGAAAGATCCTTGACATTAGATTCCTCAGAGCCTCAGTTTACTCCATTTCCAAAATGGGGATAATAATATGTGTATTACCTATCTTATAGGCTTGGTAGGAGGGAGGTGCTTTTTCTTGCTTAAGGTGAAATGTAAATGATTTTTCCCCCTGATCCTGTCTTTTCTAATCCCAAATTATGCAGATCCTTGGTACTCATCCTAGCTCTGTGTTTCTGAAACTAACCCTGGTATTAGCCTAGCTAAAACTCTTTTTTTTTTTTTAAATGACTTAGGAGATCAATTTGGAACGATGCCCAAAGGACTATGAAACTGTGCATACCCTTTGACCCAGCAATACCACTACTATATCTGTATCCAAAAGAGCATAAAAAATGAAAATAACTCACATGTATAAAATATTTATAGCAGCAATTTTTATGGTGGGAAGTAATTGGAAACTGAGGGGATGCCCCTCAACTGGGGGATGGCTGAACAAGTGGTGGTGTATGAATGTAATGGAATATGATTATACTATAAGAAATGATGAGCAGGTAGATTTCAGAAAATCCTGGAAAGACTTCATGAACTGAGTGAAGTGAACAGAATAAGGAAAAATGACTTAGGAAAAAAAAATACTGGGTGCATTTGGGCTGCAATGGATAAAGCATCGGCCCTGGATTCAGGAGGACCTGAGTTAAAATCTGGACTAGCACACTTGACACTTACTAGATATGTGACCCTGGGCAAGTCACTTAGCCCTCATTGCCCCACAAGAAAACCCATAAAAATAAATGATAGATATACGTATTCATATATACACATACACACATAAACACATGTGTACACGCATGCATAATACATGCATATAAGCCCATGTGCACCCATATAGACACATATATACATGCACATGTATAGATACTATATGTATATATGTACGTGTGTGTGTGTGTGTGTATACCCATACACATATAAAATAACAGTGACCTCTGGTCAAATAAGAGTACCATGCAAACTTATTCAACAAATTCAAGAACACCAGAAAGAGAAGACCAATTACTCTGGGTCCGTTGCTCCATTGCTGAAGATGGAGTTTTGGAAGTCATCTACAGACATGGGGCCCTATGGTTGAAATAATAGGAGGAAAGTAATTAAAAAGGAGAAATGATGAGTTTCATATGATACCTATGGTTAATGGGAGATAAACTGCAAAGTGAGGGAGACAAGGGTCAAACATAGATTAGAGAGAAAATCTGGAGAACCAAATAACATAACAACCAAGTGTTCATATGAAGGATCACAATGGAAAATAAAAGCAGCAGCAAGCATAAAGTGGTGGTGGTGAGAGTCAAAAGAATCCTTGGGAAATCTAGTTATTGAGACTGGAAGCCAACAATGTCCAACTCTACTGTTTCATATTTGGAAAGTCAAATTTGGAAACAAGCTTGCTTCCAGAATGGAAGAGAGAGATTTAAGAGGAAGAGACAAGAATGTTGATGTGAGTCTTTAAAGTTGGGAGCATTGCAGACTTCTATTAGGACTCTTAAAATAGAGTTTAAACAGAGCCAAGAAAAGAACATGCACAAGGACTACCATAATGTAAATGGAAGAATAACCACAGAACAAATGAAAATGAATGTTATTGAATTACAAAGAACAAACACGACCCCAAAGAGCAGATATAATAACAGTCACCCCCACACACACACTCCTTTCAGAGGTGAGAGGTACAAGGTATAAAACCTTGCACATATATTTTTCAGGTTTTTTTAATGTATAGATCACTGGCTGATGTTTTTCTTTCTCTTTTTCTTTAAAAAAAATTCTTTTGTCCTATGGAATGATTTTCTGGCAGAGCAAAGAAGAGTGGGGGAAATTTAGAAGATATAAAAAACAAAAGCTATAAATAAAAATGTACCAAAACCAAAGCAAAACAATTCACACAGGACATGAGCTTACCTAATATGAATAGTGGATCCACAGATCCAGCCCACAGTTGCCAGTGCAAATGAAAAACCTCAAAGCTAAATCTGGTACTTTGGCAAGGCAACCTGAAGTCACTGACATCAAAATCACCATCTGCAAGCTCATGCTGAAGGATACCTTCTTAAAATCGCAGAAGAGATCTTTAAGCTATTTCTCCCTAAAGGAACCCAGGAGATGGATCAGCCTTTTGCAGATACTAATGTTAGGTTCTACTTAAACTAGTTGGAAATGTCAATGGGAACTAGATCTGGGGAAGTCTGTAATGAAATGAAGGTTTAAAACTTAGGCTGATAGACACTTTGCTACTCTTAACTTGACTTTCTTCAACAAAGATGGAGGGACAAAGAGATACGCAAGAGGCAAAGGTGCCCTATCTCCAGAGGAGAAGTAAACAAGGCAGGACTGACTGTAGTACTATTTTTAGGGCATTAAAATGAACTTTGATTATGTCACAGACTTTTTAAAAAATATTCATCTCTATAGGTCCGTGGACAATCCAGTAATTCGTTTAAGCTCTCTTCTGTCCTACAGCTGTGACTTGAAGGACTGCATCATCTCTATGATTACTCTGGGGCCTAGATGCCCATCACCATTCATATCCCATATAGCATGTTGTTTGCTGGGTGGGATTCAGGCAGGGACTTCTCTTTTATGTGTAAATACACCAAAACAACTTATTTTTAGTGTGTCTAGGAGACAACAAAATTGGGAGAAAAGGCAATCTGTTATGTTATTCAGCTCTCCCAATTTTCTCTCTGTGTTTGACCCTTGTCTCCCTCATTTTGCTGCTTATCTCCCTTTAACCATAGTCATCATATAAAATACCACTATGGGGGGGGGGGTCCTGAAACATGTGGTACATTCATTTTGCTGCTGTGCTATTCTTGACTGCTGAGGCCACATTCCTCTCCAGGCTACTGCTAACATCTCCACCATGCCCTAGCACCAAGTAACTTTAGACCACTTACCCCATTAGACTATAAGCTACTTGAGAGCAGAAACTGACTTTCTACCTGTACCTGTATCCTCATTGCTTAGCAAGTGGCCTGGCATATAGTAAACACTAATAAATGCTTATTGACTGATTAACCAACTGGTTGTTTTAAAAATATTAGTGATTTATTAGTATTTTTTTTTGCAGGGCAATGAATGAGTGACTTGCCCAGGGTCACACAGCTAGTAAGTGTCAAGTGTCTGAGGCCAGATTTGAACTCAGGTCCTCCTGAATCCAGGGACAGTGCTTTATCCACTGTGCCACGTAGCACCCTATTAATCTTCTTTTTTTAAAATTTAAGTTCCAGGGGCAGCTAGGTGGCACAGTGGATAGAGCACCAGCCCTGGAGTCAGGAGGACCTGAGTTCAAATCCAGCCTCTGACACTTGGCACTTACTAGCTGTGTGACCCTGGGCAAGTCACTTAACCCCAATTGCCTCAACAACAACAACAACAAAAAAAAATTAAAAAAAAAATTTAAGTTCCAAATTCTCTCCTTCCCTCCAGCCCCTCCCCAACCCATTGAGAAGGCAAGCAATATGATATCAATTATACACATGAAATTATGCAAGACATTTTAATATTAACCCTGTTATAAAAGAAAAAAAGAAAACAATCAGAAAGTGAAAAAACATGCTTCAGTTTGCACTGAGTTCATTAGTTCTCTTTTCCACTCTGTAAGTGGATAGCATTTTTCATCAAGTTCTTCCAAACATGATTGACTAACTGATGATCTTGTCCACAGCTAGCTCGCAATAGATCATACAGATGGAAGGAGCACCTCATTGCTTCTATGGCTGTGTTATTAAAATTACATTAATGAGTTATTTTTCCACATATGCTTCGGACACAAGGGCCCAGTAAGGATGTGCCCATTCTGTACACACCCAAAGGATTGCCTTTATTTTACACAGCTTTTCTGTATGATTTGATTTCCTTTGATTGTTTGTTGTGGTTAAGGGAGAGATCAGGCAGGAAGAGAGTACTATCTCCACTAATACAAATTATTGACTCTTGGTAACATAATCTTGTAAAGGAGACTGAAGACACTGTGAAGCTGACTTATTTAGGGGAATACAGCTATTGTGTCAGCAGCAAAACTTGCACCTAAAACTTTCTGATTCAAAGGTCAGAACTTGAAGGTCATTGTTCTTCCCACTATACTATAGGGGTATCATCTATGTAACTATCTGATTATTTCCACTTGTTTTATTAAGAAGTGCTGACATCAAAATTGTCGTGAGAACATGCATTATATATAGTATCAATGATGTAAGAGTAAAGGATTAAAATATCAGTATAATATTTATTTCCTCTATAGAAATAGAAGCAGATGTTACTTTTTAAATAAAAAATTATTATTATTTTATCCTGCAAAAGTTGCTCAGTCCCAAAGTAAAAGATTTAGCCACTTAATAAACTATTATTCCAGGAACATCAAAATTTTAAGTGCAGAACTTTATCACCATTTTAAATGTTTATGATTTTGTGTAAAATAACAATTTTTAGCAATGTTCTACCATGAGGAATTAGTTATAATATTCATTTCCCAATTTTTTCCTGCCAATAACTTTCTGGTAGCTATTCAAATTTTAGGACTGTGTCAAAAAATCCTTTGGGTATAGTTATGTAACCTCAAGCATAATCTCATTTGTTCTTGAGCATATGTTCCCAGAATTTTCATAGGATCAGAGTTGGAAGAGGACTTTAGAGGTCATTCAATTCATTTCTCTCTCATTTTATGAATGAGGAAATTAAAGCTTCTCAAGATTAAATTACTTGCCCAAGGTCACACAAGTTGTAAAATGGTCCTCTTGGCAAATGAAGGACAAACAACAAAAGAGGCAGGATTGAAACCCAGGTCTTTTGCCTCCCAAACCAGTGCTCTTCTCACAGCACCATGTTTGTATGTGTGTATGTGTGTGTGTATAATAAGGTAAGCTATACATTATACATTTATAAGTATAGGGATAAGACTGGACTTCTGATTTCATTGACATATGTAATCAATCCTAAAGTAAGGAAATTTCCTCTACAAATTCAAAAGGAACCTTTCCTACTAGTGATAATCTTAGAAAGCTATTTTCAGCACTGAGAAGTTAAATGATTTACCTAAGGTTACACAGTCAGGCAAACTTAGGATTTGTAACCAAGTCTATCACTGAGACTAGCTATATATTCACTACCCCCATGATCCATACTTAAGGATAGATAGATAGATGATAGACAGATAAACAGACAGATGAGAGAGACAGAGAGAGAGAGAGAGAGAGAGAGAGAGAGAGAGAGAGAGAGAATAGGCATTCATATAGCACCTATGATGCGTCAAGTATTGTGCTAGGGTAGGCACTTTACAATGATTATTTCATTTGATACCAAAAGCAAGTAAAATAAATGATTTTAAGGTATAAGCACAAGATAAATAACTTTCTCACTTCTACATTCATCCTTCTAGTCACCTAGTTTCACAACTTCTGAGACATCTTTGAGTCCTCATGCTACATGTTTGATCAATTGCCAAGTCTTGTACTTTTCTCCTGCAAAATATTTCTGTTAGCTGTCCCTTTCTCTCCATTTATAAGATCACAATCCTAACTTTGGCCTTTTTTCACTGTTCACCTTAACTATCACGGGAGCATCCTCTTTGGTTTTAGGTAGTACAAACGTAAAGAGTAATGGATTTGGAGTCAGAAAATCCTGAGTTTAAATCCTGCCTTGGATATTTACTAGCTGTATATATAGCCATGGAAAAGTCACTTCACCTATCTCAGACTCAGTTTTCTATTCTGTAAAATAGGGATAATAATTGTCCCTACCTCACAGGGTTGTTGTGAAGATCAAATGAAAAGATATATGCATGGTGCTTTACAAAACTTAAAGCACTATATAAATGCTAATTGTCATTATTATTGTTTTTTTTGTCTCAAGTCTCTTCCCTCTCTAATCCATCTTCCACACCATAGCCAAAGTGATATTTCTAAAGAATTGGTTAGACCATGTTATTAACATACTCAAAAAGCCACATGGATTCACTATTACCTTGAAGGCCAATTACAAATCCTATTGATATTGTAAGAACTTGCTCCAACCTACCTGTGCAGGCTCAACACACATTATCCCTTTCATCTGGACTGGACTACTATCTATTTTCCCTTTTTTTTAGGGCAATGAGGGTTAAGTGACTTGCGGAGGGTTTCACAGATAGTAAGTGTCAAGTGTCTGAGGCCAGATTTGAACTCCTGAATCCAGGGCCAGAGTCTTATCCACTGCAACACCTAGCTGCCCTATTCTCTATTTTTCACCTATAACATCCCATCTCCTGTCACCAAGACTTTGCACCATCTGGACATCTTGGTTGAATGGTCTTTCCTTCTTCACTGTCACCTCTTAGAATATCCAGTTCCACTCAAAGTATTCCCTAAGTACTACCTCCTGGATGAGACGTTCTTTACTACTACCTTCCCCTCCCCAACTACACCTTCTATCCTGAAATTACAATTTGTTTATTCTTTAAATGTTGGTATATACTTATGGTATACGTGTTATTGTTCTTGGTTTTTTGTTTTGTTTTGTTTTGTTCTGATAGCATGTAAGTTCCTGACAGGTGTTTTTGGCACCTCAGCACATTGCCTGAGACAGATTAGAAGATTAGTAAATTTTCAATTGGTTAATTAGCCTCTATGAAAATGTACAAACCTGAGAGGGAAAATATGATGGGGAACATGGTGTTGTTGTTTTTGCGTTATTTTGTCCTTTCTTCTTGAAGACATGATATCACAGTGAGGTCATAACTTGAAGTGATTTGGATTTAAGTGAAGGAAGGCTGTGCAAAGTCACCAACCATACTCTTTTCTCCTGTCATCTGGGTCCAATGGCAAGATATACATCAGGAAGACTTGAGTAAGTAAGTGTCTGAGGTCACATTTTAATTCAGGGCCTCCCAAATTCAGGGCTAGTGCTCTTTTCACTTCCCCACCTAGCTGCCCTGGGGAACATGTGGGTGATCATCAAAGATGGTAGAAAGAACAGTTATGTAATGGTAGGAATATGCTACTATCCAGACAGAAGGAAAGGGGTGATAAATTCCTGAGACAAGGATGATATCAGGATATGGTTGTCAAAGTGAAGGAATGGTGTCTTTCAAATATCTACCACATGTGATGATTTTTATTCACTAAAAATAAAACATTTGATAACATCAGCACTTTCCTGGCGCATAATTTTATCCAGTAAAGGAATTTATAAGAGAAATCTGATTCTGGGCCTGACTCCAGCCAACTGAGAAGAACTGGCTGGTGAGGTATAAATGAATAAAACCTAGGGAGAAATGGAACATTACTTCACAAGTCAGATATAGAAGGATATAGAAAGTATTGTCTAATATGTGCCCTAGGCTTAGGAAAAAGGGTTTCAAAAATCCAGAGAAAGAGACACACAATTTCATGCCCAAAGACTGTTAAAAAAGAAAAAGAAGAAGAAAGAAAGAAAAGAAGAGGAAAAAAACATCTGCTCAAAGGAAGAAATGAAGGAAAAAAGGAAACAAGCATTCATTTAAGTGATTACTATGTGCCCTATACTGTGATAATCACTGGGGTTAGAAATACAAGCTAAGGGGCAGCTAGGTGGCGCAGTGGATAAAGCAGTGGCCCTGGATTCAGGAGGACCTGAGTTCAAATCTGGCCTCAGACACTTGACACTTACTAGCTGTGTGACCCTGGGCAAGTCACTTAACCCTCATTGCCCCACAAAAAAAGAAAAGAAAAGAAAGAAAAAAAGATATACAAGCTAAAAGCAAAACAATACCTGCTGCCCTCAAGGAGCTGACATTCTAATAGAGTAAGATAACATACGAAAGGGAATAAAGAAGTAGTGGAAAGAGGGATGTGGATCCATGGTCTTTGAATCCAGAAAATTGGAAATTCTAGGAGATGTCTGGCCTGTTCTCTTAACCAAAATGGAGGCTCCATGAGGAGAGGAGGTGTCCAGGGTATTGAAAAAGGATAATCCAAGGTTCATAGACCCCAGGGATATTTCCAGAACAAGCAGACCAAAGATGCTGAAGGAAATTTAAGTTGAAAGGAGGTGGGAGACTTCCAACTATTAAAGTCTCTTAAAAAATTGATAATCCTTAAGAGAAAGAAAAAGAGAGACAGCTAAATAAACTAAAGTGGTTATATACATAGTTCTCCAGCCAGTTCATATCTTAAAAGGGTATTTATGAAGGTTGGTTGAAATGGTGTATAATTAAGAAGAAATACATACAGTTAAAAAAAACCAACTTTGAATCTAAATCTCAGGCTTAGCTGAGGCTTAAAAATATATCAAAGGCTATGAAAAGAGTTGCTTTAGCCATCTGATGGAAAATAAGAATAGAAACATTGTAGGGACACTGATTAGCATAGGGTTGAGTATGGATCAGAGACAAGACCTCTGATTCTTTTAGTACAAGCAATACCAGGTAAGAAAATCTCCTCTAGAGCTGAAGGTCAGCACTTTTTTCTGTAACTGATCATCTCAGAGTGTTTTAGAGCACTGAGTGACTTGTTTAGAACCACAAAGCTAGTATGTGTCAGAGGCAAGACTTGAATTCAAGGCCAGCTCTCTGGAAAGTCAGGCAAATGCTCTCTTAATGCAATTTAGATCTCTTCCCAAAGGGGAAGACCAGAGAATGTAATGGCCAGTTCTTCAGACAATGGAAAAGCCAGTTCTTGAGATTTAAATGTCCTTCTTCCTAAAAGGGAAGGAAACCAGAAAAAGACAATGCCTGCAAAAATTAAAAGAAAGGCTTTAAGTAGGCAAAAAAAAATCTATTAGGATCATGGGTGCTATTCAGCCTATTGCTTAATAGGACACCATCCAATAGATTGCAAGGATTTTTATACAATTTAAACAAAGGTAGTCAAGAAATCAGAAAAAAAGGTGGGCTTAGAAAGGCCCACTCCCAAAAGGTGGGTATGTGTGTGAGGAATTCCAGGGACAGTAGACCTGACTTTTGATACACAATCAGAATACGTTTTTGGTGATTGGCAATTATATACAAGGCTGAATTATACAGATTTCCTTGAAAAGAAAAGGATTATTCCAAAATAGAGAAGAGCTGCAGATAAGGTCATAACAAATATCCTGTAGTAAGATAAGTCTTTGGTTTCAGGGTTACTGATTCCCTGCTCCTCCAACTGGGCTTATTCTTGGTCACCCAAAGGTTTGCTGGTGTGTTAGCCAATGAAGACAATCCTTATACAGTTCTTCTGGTTACATGGATAACTGGGGGTCTCAAGCAAGTCAAGGTACACATTTTCACATTTCTGTGAATTATGTGAAATGGGATGATATTGATGCATTACAGAGAAGAAAAAATAAGGTGACAAAAATGAAATATTCATAATAAACATTTGATATCTTGGTGGTATTGGGTTATTATTTTAATATTAATAATATTGACAAAAATTAATAAAATATGATTGCTTATATAATGGTTCTTTATTAAGGGAAAGACTAGTAACTTACGTCTGTAAGAGAAAGTTCAGGATCCAATGAGAAAATGCTATGCCTTTCTTAAAATAAAATTTTATTTCTCCCCCCTTTACATGTGAATTTTTAACATTCACTGAGTTTTAAAAAATTGATTTTCAAATTCTATTTTTCCATGCCTCTATCCCTGAGACAGCTTATGCAGTTACGTAAAACATTTTCATATTAGTCATTTTAGGCAAGAAGACAAGAAAGGAAAGATGGAAGGAAGGAAGGAAGGAAGGAAGGAAGGAAGGAAGGAAGGAAGGAAGGAAGGAAGGAAGGAAGGAAGGAAGGAAGGAAGGAAGGAAGGAAAGAAGGAAGGAAGGAAGGGAGAGAGGGAGGAAATGGAAAAAAATAGTAAGTTTCAATCTCTCTTCACACAACATAATTTCTTTCTCTGGAGGCAGATAACATTTTTAATCTTCAGTCCTTTGGAATTATCTTGGATCATTGTATTTCTGAGAATGTAGGTCATTGACAGTCCTTCACTATACAATATTGCTGTTACTATATACTATGTTCACTTAATTTTGTCGATCAATTCAGGTAAGTCTTTTCAGGTTTTTCTGAAATTATGCTGCCTGCTATTATTATCTTATTATCAAAATAATATTTCATTAAATTGTATACCACTTGTTCAGCTATTTTCCAATCAATGAGCATTTTCTTCAATTTCTAAGTCTTGGCCACCTCAAAAAGAACTGCTATCAATATTTTTGAACAAATAGGATCTTTCATCCATTAAAAAAAGTTTCCTTGGGATGCTGACCTAGAAGTAGTATGACTGGATCAAATGGTATGCAAAGTTTTACAGTCCTTTGGGCATAATTCAAAATTGTTCTCCAGAGTGGCTGAATCATTTCACAACTCTACCAAAAGTTCATTAGTGTCTCAGCTTTCCTACATCCTCTCCGATTTTTTTTTTTATTTTCCTTTTTTGTCATATTAGCCAATCTGATAGTTGGGATGTGGTACCTCAGAATTGTTTCTGTTTGCAATTCTCTAATCAATAGTGATTTAGAGCATTTTTTTTCATATGAGTATAGATACCTTTGATTCCTTTATCTGAAAACTGCCTGTTCATATGCCTTGAAAATATATCAATTGGGAAAAGCCTCATATTCTTGTTAAATTTAACTCAGTTCTCTATATATTTGAGAAATGAGGCCTTTATCAGAGATAGCTGCCATAAAGATTATTTCGCTGCTTTCCTTACAATTTTGGTTTCATTAGTTTTGTTTATGAACAACTTTTAAATTTTCATAAAATCAAAATCATCCATTCTATATTTTGTAATGCTCAATCTCTTGAAATTCTTCCCTCATCCAAAAATCTGAGAGATAAACATTCTATATCCTAAAAATGTTCTTATGTCATCAAACTTTAAGTGTAAATCCTGTACCCATTTTGAGGTTATCTTTATAAATAGTGTGAGATGTTAGTCTATACCATTGTATTTCTTAGCTGGTATCAGATTGTTTTAGAAACCACAATTAGAGATCTGGTTCACCTAGGCCATCTTCCTTCATTTTTTTTTTCATTTATTTCCCTGTTAGTCTTGACCTTTTTTTCTTCCAGATGAATTTTGTTGCAACTTTTTTTTCTAGGTTAAGAAATTAGGGGAGGGGAATAGTTTGATTGGTATGGTACTGAATAAATAGATTCATTTTAGGTAGAATTATCATTTTTATTATATTATCTCAGCCTACTCATGAGCAATTAATATTTTCCCATTGTTTAGATCTGACTTTATTTGTGTGAAAAGCATTGTGTGTAAATATGTTTATCTTGGCAGGTAGAATTCCAAGTTGTTGTTTTTTCTATTTTCTGTAGTTATTTTAAATTGAATTTCTCTATTTCTTGCAACTGGATTTTGTTGGTAATATATAAAAATGCTGAGCTTATGTGTGTTTGTTTTGTATACTACAACTTTGCTAAAGTTGTTAATTATTTCAACTAGTTTTTAGTTGATTCACAAGATTCTCTAAGTTTATCATCATAATATTAGCAAAGTGGGGGCAGCTAGGTGGCACAGTGGATAAAGCCCCAGCCTTGGATTCAGGAGGACCCAAGTTCAAATATGGTCTCAGACACTTGACACTTACTAGCTGTGTGACCTTGGGCAAGTCACTTAACCCTCATTGCCCCCCCAAAAAACCCCCAAAAACCCTCCCAAAAAGCAAAGTAACATTAGCAAAGTGAAGTTTTGTTTATTTATTGCCTATTTTAATTCCTATCATTTCCTTTTCTTCTCTTATTGCTATAGTTAACATTTCTAGAACAATTTTGAATAATAGTGGTGATGATGGGCATCCATAATTCACTCCTGATTTTATGGGGGAAGACTTCTTGCTTACCCCCATTACAGTTATTGCTTGTTGATAGTTTTAAATAAATACTGCTTATCATTTTAAGGAAAGCTCCATTTATTCCCATGCTTACTAGTGTTTTTAAGAGGAATGGGCATTGTTTTTTCTCAAAGGCTTTTTCTGCATCTGTTGAGATAATCATATGATTTCTGGGTTTTTTTTTTTATTGATGAGGTCAATTACGCTGATAGTTTTCCTAATATTGAACTAGTCCTACATTCCTGGCATAAATCCCACATGATCATAGCATATGGTTCCCCAATATATTGCTAGAATCTCCTTGCTAGCATTTTATTTTAAAATTTTTCCTCAATATTCATTAGGGGAATTGGTCTATACTTTTCCTTTCCTGCCTTTTTTTTTTCTTCCTTGTTTAGGTATCAGCATATGTCATAAAAAAGAATATAGTAGGATTCCTACTTTGGCTATTTTTCCAAATAGTTTGCATAATATTGGAATTAATTGTTCTTTACAAATTTGGTAGAATTCACTTGTGAATCCATCTGATTTTGGGGATTTTTTTCCTTAATTTTTTGGGGATTTCTTTCAGATGGTAGTCAATAGATTCTTTCAATTTCTACATTCCCCTGTGGTTATAGAATACCAAAACAGTTGTAGTTGATAATTTCTTGAAATATGATGTCTAGGCTATTTTTTGGATCATGGCTTTCAGGTAGTCCAATAATTTTTAAATTATCTCTCCTCAATCTATTTTCCAGGTCTATCACTTTTTCTAGGAGAAATTTCATATTTTCTTTTCTTGTTTTTTCTTCTTTTGATTTTGTTTATCATTACTTGATTTCTCATGAAGTTATTAGCTTTCACTTTCCCAAATCTAATCCCTTAAGGAATTATTTTCTTCAATGAAATTTTATGCCCCCTTTTCATTTGGATTGTTCTATTTTTAAGGTGTCATTTTTCTTTGATAAATTTCTGTATATTTTTTAAAAATATGTTTCATTTCCCAAAGCTGTTTACTCTTTTCTCACAATTCACTTTCATTGCCCTCATTTCTTTTCCCACTTTGTCTTCTACTTCTCTTATTTTCTTTTTAAAATCCTTTTTAAGCTCTATCAGGAGTTCTTTTTGTGGGGGTCTGGGGGGCTGAGCATTGTTTACATTTTTCTTTGTGTATTTACATATAGCCATTTAAAAACTGTTCTTCCCTTTTGAGTTTATGCCTTGATCCTCCCTGTCACCATAATAATTTTGTATAATCAAGTGGTTTTGTTTGGTTTGATTTTGTTTTGGTTTTTGCTCATTTTTTTTCTGTATATTTTGTGACTTTTTACTTTTATTTTAGAGTTGTGCTCAGCTTCTACACTATCCCAAGCTTGTTATGCAAGGACTTGGGTCCTTGCTGCTGGCTTTCACTGGGCCTCAGGGCCACACTGCTTACTTGCTAGAAGTGGGACTTCACTCCTAGTGGGTTCCAGTATCATCAGTGGGGGTGTGGTTTTTCTGGTGGCCTGCAGTGGGGCTATGGGGCTCTACTGTGCTGCTGGTCTGGGGCAGCTTGCTTACAGTGGGATGGGGCCTCCTGGAGGATTGCCATGGGACTTAAAGCCTTGCTTCAGCCCCCCTACTCTGAAGCCTGATCTGTTGCTTGTTTACCAAACTCACTTCCCACCCCTTTGGGAAGTTCACTACTTTCTGTGCTGGTAATTTGCCTTCCCTCTCTTATCTGGTTTGAAGAGCTTTTGTAAAGTTATTTAAAGGTGAATTTGGAAGGGTTCCAGGGAGTTCCTTTTTCACTCTGCCATCTTGTCACATGAAGTCTTCTGCTAAGTCTTTCTGATGGTCAGAGATAGTAGGTGCTTATAAATGTTTAGCTTATACCTGTTCTTTATTAAACATAACAATATTCAAGGCACATTTTAAAATTTAACTTCCAATATTAACATTGTCTTCATAATTTTCTTAAGTATAGACTATAAACAAACAAAAAAATCAAGCCCTGATTTGCAGTTTCCAATTTCTGAAGTATAAATGCTTACTCTGCAAATTTAATAGTACTCTCTCTTCGGTCAGAGTTGACTTCAGCACAGCTCTTGTCTGAAGGGTGTGGTGTCCCTCAAAAAACCAAAATCAGAAATTTAAAAATGGGTAGGATTGGTTGAGGATACATGATAGATGAGGGAATAAGGTGGGCCAATATTATTTTAAGATTATGGTGATATGTGAGCCATCATAAAGTACACACAAGAGGCAGATAAGTAGAAAGATGGCACAATATAGTAGAAAGAAGAATAGTTTTGGATTGAGATAAAATGGGCTTCAATTTAAGTTCTGCTACACAAGATTTGTAACCTTATGTAAGTCACTTAATTTCTCTAGGCCTCATTTTTTTTTTACCTGTAAAATGAGAAACTTAGGTTACATTATTTCTCAGGTTCTTTCTAGCTTAAAAAAATCCTTGGAATCAAATGTACCTTTTAAAAGAAAAAAATAATGGAAGAAAGGGGATTAGATAAAATATAAACAATATGATGCGTTGATATTGATCCCTAGAAAAAATTCTAGAGTGAATTATTAAATGGATTGAATGTAAACAGAGTGATCACTTTTATCCAACATGGGTTCATCAAGAACAAGTTATGCTAGAATCAAAATGAAATTATCATTAAGGCAAGGCAAGGGTTTATCAGGTGTTCTGATTGTGGCAGAGAGGTCCAGCAAATATACAAATAATTAAACTTCCCAAACACTGCTATATTATGCTTTCATACCAATTTGTTATCTATTTCCTGTATATGTCATCTAATTATTAATTCTAACAGGTGGTCTGTGGTATGTACTGCAAAGTTAATATCATTTTGGTTTCTTTTTCCATTGTCCATAACCTAAATTCTGTAATGCTTCTCTACACTTAATGCACAATGGTATTTTATTCATGTTTTTTTCTCTCTTATTTTAAAAATAAATTATGGTTTTGCTATATTGCAGTCATGGCTCCTATTCTGTCAAGTGTCAGTGATTCCTATGAAATTGGATTTGGCGCTTAGCATTAGGCTATCTAGTTCACCTTGTTTCATATACATTCTTTGTACATTTTCTTACAGACATATGAGGCCATAGGATTTATTCTTAAACCTTCTCTGGAATATGTCACCTGTGATTTGTCAGTCCTGTCTACTAATATTATTCTCCCTATGTTGAACTTGCTTCTCTTTTTGCTATATCATTTGACAGATACATGTGAACAGTTTTTCTCTATTCCTCCCTTATCAGTTTAAATTTCTATTGATTAGTTTGACATGAGACAAATGAATATTTTATTAGCCTTGGTTTAGAATATTCCATCCCAAGTCAATATTCTATCAATTCCTACATTTAAACTTTGATTCAGAAATCCAAATCCCATTCTCAGTCTTGATTTTACTAATGTACTATACAGTTTCAAAATCTATATCTGTCTTCTGAAACCCCCTCCTGGAATCATTAAGAGGATTGAAAATGTGGCCTGTGTCCCTGATATTTATATAGTGTTTTAAAGATTACAAAGTCCATTGTGTGAATTTAACAAGCATTTATTAAAATCCTTTTATGAGGCAAGCACTGTATTAGTTATTTGATGGGGATTTTAAAAAATAATTTAAATGAAATAGCTCCTGCTCTCAAGGAGCTTATATCTTATTGAATTCACAGATTAAAAAAAAAAAAAACAAAACTATAAGTCTGAGAGTTGGGTAGAAATACATTTAGTTTCAAAAGAACCTATTCATCACAGCACTTTTTGTGGCAGCAAGAATTGGACATTGAAAGGATGCTTGTTATTTGAGGAATGGCTAAACTATGCTGTAGTTGATGATTGTAATGGAATACTACTGTGCTACAAGAAATGATGAAGAGGGGTGGTTTCAGAAAAAATAAACAAACATACATGACATGACCTATATGATGTGAAGTGAAGTGAGAAGAACCAGGGGTTCATTGTGCACAGTAACACTGATGTTGTTTTTATGCTTAATTGGGAATGACTTGTCTACTATGATCAATACAATGATCCAAAACATGCGAAGGTCTCAGGATGAAAAAAAAATGCTATCTACCTCCAGAGCAAGATGACCTCTGAATGCCAACTGAAGCATAATTTTTTCACTTTATTTTTCTTGTTTTTTTTTAAATATGACTAATAAGGAAATAATGTTTTGCATGATTTCACATGTATATTTTTTTTTGGTGAGGCAATTAGGGTTAAGTGACTTGCCTAGGGTCACATAGCTAGTAAGTGTCAAGTGTCTGAGGCCAGATTTGAAATAAGGTTCTCCCAACTCCAGGGCTGGTGTTCTATCCACTGTGCCACCTAGCTGCCCCTCACATGTATAATTGCTATCATGTTGCTTGCCTTCTCAGTGGGTATGGGAGGGAGTATGAAAGAAAGAGAGAATTTGGAATTCAAAATTTAAAAAGAAAAATATTTTTTTCAAAAAATAAATAATACCTTAATTAAAAAAAAAATTTAATTTCAATGAGGTTGTCATTCATCTGGTCCTTGTGCAGCTAATAAGGGTTGGAGGTGTGATTCAAATCGAAATTTCTCCTTTAGTCAAATCCATCAGTCCTTCTACCATACCATTCTAGATGAGAAAGACATATTTTCTTTGTTACTTCTCTTTCAGAATCATTTGTTCCAATATGAATTACTAAACTTAGATAGATAGAGACTGAAAGATTGGAGAATCCTTAAGAAGCTCTCCATCATGTTCTAGATGTGAGAACTGGGAAGACCACCAACCTCCATTGCTTTTTCCAAGCTGAAAAATATCTACCTTGTCATTTTTATTCAGCTGGGAGGAATCAAATAACACTATTCCTATCTACTATCTCTGTACATTACTGGATAGGTTCTCTTCTGGAGGATTCTATGCATTCACATCTTTATTCCTTAGAGCATGAGAAGCTGTTTCTCAGCAGACCCAGCTACCGCTTCCTTGGGAAGATCTATGTACCAATTCCATAGCTTCAAGTATTCACTTCTTCTTTTCCCCTTCCTTCTCTTTAAAGAATTCTACTCTCTAGCCTCCAGGCACAAATCAGATTCCCAGTCTACCTTTTTTCTAGATTATTTTTATTCTGTGTTTTTTTTTTAAGTTAGTCTACATCCTTTGGATATGGAACAATTCTTGCCCAGATCTCCTTCACTCATCCTAACCCTATATCAAGTTTAATTATTTGGCCTCTATACTCATTTCTTTGGTATCTACTGACTTCTCCATTGAGAATATGCTCAAACAGAGGCTAAAAAATTACTTCTTTGGGAGGGTGTCTTTAAAAAAATAAATACATGATTTAAACAAACAATCCCTAAAGTCCCTTTCAACTATTAAGATGAAATTATATCTAATTTCTTAATCATTAAAAAAACAAAAACTAGTGAACTTTTGTTGAATTTTGCTGAAGGCATGCCCAAAGACTATTATTTGTTTTTATGAAAACTACTTTTGTCTTTTGCCTTGGTTATAGTCAATTTGTAACTAATTAGCAAATGTGTTATAGACTTGTTAAAGAGCACAGAATATAAGACTTGTGGAATTCAAGCATACCTTTGAAATGCAAGCACATTTCCATTTCACTAATGACAATACAATAGGTAACAAAAGGCGATAAAAAGAACTTTAAAATAATCATGCTAAATCTCTAGAGTAATTTATAGTAATTGTGATCACAAGTATTCCCTATGTACTCACGTATAATAGTCTTATAAGCTAATAAACAATACTTATAGAGCATTATAGGTATAATCATGTACTTTTGGTTGTTTTTTTTTTTTGGTGTTTGGTTTTTGGTTTTTGGTGTTTTTTTTTTTTTTTTTTGCGGGGCAATGGGGGTTAAGTGACTTGCCCAGGGTCACACAGCTAGTAAGTATCAAGTGTCTGAGGCCAGATTTGAACTTGGGTACTTCTGAATCCAGGACTGGTGGTGCTTTATCCATTGCACCACCTAGCTGCTCCCAATAATCATGTACTTTTAAGCATCCATAAAATCTATTTATCAATGACTTGAGTCTTCTTGAAGAAGAGAAGTATGCCAGTAACTCTCAGAAATGGACTGGACTTAGTATAGTCTTGTATCTGAAAGTCCTTGATTTATACGTACCCAGATGATTACAACCCATTATTAACACCATGACTAATAACTTATGATCCTGAAAAGACACTTGTGTTTAGGTGATAAGATGTAAATGTCAGTATTTAAAGCTGCTTTGGAAAGCAAAACAAAAAGTAAAACTAACAAAAACAAACAAAAAAAGTTTTCTATTTGTCAAAAACCTCTACTGTCCTGAATCTTTTGAAAGTTATGTATACATTTAGTATAGGAGAATGAGCTTTAACCAGGGTATGATTTCAGAATAAATTAATTTTAAGGACAAATCTTGGGAGAATCAGTTGCATTAATGACCTCTTAAAGTATTCCAATTTAATGAGTCATATAAATCCACCACACTTATGTTACCCAATGTCAGGGGAAGGGATAACATGGTATAATAGAAGGAACACCCCAATTTGTAGTCAGAAGACTAAATACTGGCTCTATCTCTGAAACTTGGGAACTTGGTATTAACTTAAACTCTTTAGGATTCAATATTCTCACTTAAATAATGATTGAGTTGGACTAGATGACTTCTCAGTTTTCTTCCACAGGAAAATTTATGAATGTATTATTCAGATGTATTCTGGTAAATGTTTAACAACCAGCTCTGGAATGGGAGTAGGGGAAGTGGGTGAATGAATGCATGATGGATTTTTAAGTTTAATCTGCAATATTAAATTTTTCTCCATCACTTTCTTAAATCTAGGCAATCAACAAAACAAATCAAGCCTTAATTTCTAGGTTTGCTCATTTCTGAGGTGTAAATGCTAATGCTGAAAATTTAAATAATTGGCTATTTGGGAATCCATTTGAGTTACCTCCAGGACAAGCCTGCTATTATTCCTTACCCTTTCATTTAGAACTTCAAAGAAGTTGAGCTTGAGAGAAGGCCACAAAATGATAACTCCTGAGAAGTTGCTCCTTCAGCTCCCTAAAGAGAGAAGCCTTGGTATGTACTTGAGAATTTTAACTTATGAAAATGGTCATTAGCCAATAGCTATTGAAAAAGTTATCCACTATGGTCATATAAGAGGATAAAGTACAGGAAAGGGGAAGGGCCATTGCTGGCTCCAGGGTGTGCCAACATCCCAAGGCTAATCAGGATCATATGAGCTTTTGCCCATCGTGGAGTCTAGTAGAGAGACAAGTAGACTTTACAAAATACAGCATTGTGCTCTGAGAAAAGCAGAATTGCTTTAGCTCAAAAGAAACATGATGTGCAAATTTAGAGATAAATTCACTACAAATGTTATATGGTCTATTTATGCCTGACCTGTGATAGAGCTTTCTGAGTTCATATTGGTCTGATTAGCCACAGTAGGAAACACTGTAGCTTGACCCCAAAGTAATGTCATTTTGGTCCTCTTCAAGAATGAAGAACAACAATCAACCAATCAATGAAGCAATCAACCAATTTGGCATGCATTGTCTAGGCGCTGAAGGTACAGATTGAAAAGTGAGCCAGCCTCTGCACTCAAAAAGCCTATTTTTGCCTTAATGCATGTGTGTTTCATATTATACACATTTAGAAGGTCCATTATTTCTGAGTCACTAAAGTGATGCGTGGTATATTGAGAGGCACTTTCTAAATACTAATCAGGAAACTTGAGTCACCAAACAGCAACAAATCGTCATTTAACTTTTTCATTTGTTGAGCTTTAATCCCAAACAGCAAAGAAGGGATTCTGCTCCCTATGGAAACTCTCTGAGTAGTATAATTTAGCTCATTTTGCATGCATTAGCAATGCCAAAGTATTGTTAAACATTCCTACATACCAACATCATACTTTTATTTTATACAGAGCATTGGCTTGGCTTTATTCATTGGATGAATCATTTTTGAGCCAGTGTCTCAGGGATATGAGCCACTGTGGATCTCACTATGTGGCTAAATCAGAGATCATTTATTGCTTAAAAGATTATCATGCTCAGTCAAGACAGCATTAGCCTCAAGTACATTTTTGCAGGTCATTGGTTCCTACCTAAAGTAATCTCTCTGAAATTCACTTCTTGGCAGTGAAAAAAGAAAGAAATTGGAAAGCTTTGCCTTCCCTATTGATAATCAGGTCATCTTAATTGATCTCAACAGACTTACTAATTGGTGAGGTTACCAAAGTCTCGCCATCTATTTTTGTACTGAAAGAATTGTACTTCCTTTTCCAGCAGGTTAGGAATTTGATGGATGTAGGGGGATGTTCCCTTCCTATTACAATTTTTTAAGCCTTTGAAGAAAGGTTTACACAAACACACATATATTATATATGCATATATGTATTATATATATACATATATGTAGGCAAATATATATACATATATATTACACACACACACATATATATATATATATACACACACACAGAAAAATATAAACATATATGTCCCTCATTTGAACATTATAAACTTGACTGATAGTAATATAGTGAAGTAGAAATAGCCTTAGTATTTCGATCTGGAATCAGAAGACTCAGGTTCAGGTCTTGACACTACCAAGATTATAAGCTCCTTGAGGAAAGAAATTGGTTTTTGACTCTTTTTGTAATATAAGTGCTTAGCAAAATGCCTGGTAGATAGAAGGATCTTAATAAATGTTTCTTGATTGTTGACTGATTGATAACTTTTCCTATCTCTGTGGCTCTTGACAAGTTATTCAACCTCTCTGGGCTTCAGTTTCCTCATCTATGGAAGACCACTAAGGCCCCTTCCAGTCTTAAATCTATGACCCTGTTGCATTTGTACAATTCTTCATGACCTGCCTAGTGCCTTCCTCATGACACTACCAAGACATAGGAAAGAGAAGTAGTCTTATTTCCATTTTCTAATGGGAAAAAATGAAGCTCAGGGCAATAAAATGACTGGTGTTTGGTTGCACAGCTAATAAGTGTCAGAGTTAGGACTAGGACCCAAGTCTACTGAGGCAAAAGCCAGGACTTTTTTACGTTACTGCATTTTCTGGTGGAATATCAAAATATGTGTCTATTTTCTTTAAGTTTAGTTCTTCATTCATATTTATGTGATAACTATGATGACTAAAAGATAACAAAATGGCTAAATGGTTGGCACCATAAACAAAGCAGTGGGCCTGAAGTTACAAAGATCTGAGTTCAAATTCAGCCTCAGATACTTACTAGCTACGTGACTCACAACAAGTTATTTAACCTATTTGCTTCCATTTCTTTATCTGTAAAGTGGAAATAAGAATATATAACACGATATATTAATAAAATGTGTTTGCATACCTTTAAGTATCTATAACCCTATGATAATGGATAGCCAACATTATATAATAATATATAATATAATAACATTATATAATAATGTTAGCTATCTATTATTATGGGGCTATAGATTTAGAGTAGGATGGGACCTTGTGTACAAGCCCTTTATTTTCCAGATGAGAAAAACCAGAAAAGCTGTTATTCACCAGGGATCAGAACTCAGTGTGTGAGGCAGGATTTGGACTCAGGTGGATACTAACTCTAAGTCCAGTGCCTTGTCCACTATACCACATTCTTAATGATGACAGGTGGTTATGCTGCTTCTTTTAGCTAACATTAATATATTACTTTTATATATAATGAGATTATATAGCCTCATATCTATCTATCTAATTTAATTCACACAAAATCCTGTGACATAAGTGCAATTATCATTCTCACTTTATAGATGGAGACACTAGGGCTCAGAGTGACTGTGACTTGCCTAGTATTACATAGCTAGCTAAGATGGTGGGGCATCTAAGTGACCCACTGGCTAGAATGCCAGGCCTGGACTCAGGAAGACTCATCTTTCAGAATTAAAATCTGGCCTCAAATCTGTACTACTTGTGTGACCCTGGGCAAGTCACTTAGCCTTGTTTGCCTCAATTTCCTCATCTGTAAAATGAGCAAGAGAAGGAAATGTCAAACCACTCCAGTGTCCTTGCCAAAAAAAATGCCAAATGGGATCATAAAAAGTTAGATACCATTGAAAAAGGACCAAACAACAACAAATCTTTAGTAGAATTCAAGTAACTGGGAACTCAGATATTTGGGGTGGGGGTGGGGGGGCTATTATACAATCCAGGGAGACATTATGTATTATGGATATTTGTCCCAAGATATCATCCCAATAATTCATTATGTATTTTTATTTCTGTTTCCTCAAAGAACAAAAGAAATGCTAAAGGCTAGTCCTATCCCATTTATTCTACAATTAAAAGATAATTGATGTTCTAAAGTAGCCATTTCATTAGCTGATGATACAAAGTTCTGGATGTATAACTGCTCTTTTCAGCAACTTCTGACTCTCTCTATTCCATTTATTCCTGCTTTTTTTTTTCTCCCAACACAGCTGGATACTTAATTATTTTGGCAGTATCACCAACATTTTGCATCCTTGGTTTGTCTTCCTTTCTTTTCTTTTCAATTTCTGTCAGCTTTCTGGTTCCATTCAAAAAGAGTCATGTCAATCCTAGCTAAATGAAAGGGATAATATTGGGCTTTATTTCCCCAATGCCTAAATCACTCCACAGTAGTCAGGCACTTAGGGTTAGGAATTTCAGGTCATTAAGCTGCCATGGAGTATACTGAAGCAGTAATGTACTTGGGAGATTGGGCTCATTATTGGAATTGTGGAGTAGAAGTGGATTTTCAGTTATAATACCAGCTCACTAGATGACCTTGAAAGAGTTACTTAACCCTGAGGAATTAATGCATTATTGTAGTAGTATCATTTCTACTAGGTCACCTAAACATTTCTACTGTGTTTATTACAATCACATACAGGATTTTGGCTTTGAATAGATTAAAAACTTTCTCATAGGTATAGATGATGCCCCTAAACCCAGCCAATTGTTTTAAAAACAATAGGCTCACTGGATCTCAATCTGTATGGGGAGCTCATCAAACCAAAACCATATTGTCTAGAGGAGGATACTGCAACCAAGAGAGGTTAAGTTATTTGCTCATGGTCAAAGGTAGTTAGAAACAGAGTCAGGATTCAAATCCAGTACTTCTAAGTACAAATCTGGTGTTCTTCTCATCACATATTGTTTTCGTTATAGTTGCTGTAGTATCCCACCTCTCTCTTTGACTCCTCCCACTCTGTATAAGTAAGATTTCTTTTCCCAGCAATGATAATACAACCAATATGCCATTGATAAACAATTGAATCCCCAAATGGTGAAAGAGACCTAATTAGAATGATTTGTTATGTCTAACTCTTTATGACCCCATGGACTTGTCATTGGGATTTTCTTGGCAAACATATGGGAGTCATTTGTCATTTCCTTCTCCAGTGTGTCTTCATTTTACACATAAAGGACTAAGATAAATAGGGGTTAAGTGACTTGCCCAGGGACACATAGCTAGTAAGTATCTGAAGCCAAATTTGACTTCAGGTCTTCCTGACTCTAGGCTCAGTACTTGGTCCACTGCGCCATCTAACTTCGAAATTAAATAGATATCAAAGCACAATTCTCATCTCATTATGTTGTTTTTTTCTACCTACCATATTAATTAAATGATACTCTAAAGAATTCCAATAAACTTTAAGTATGAATGTGTATGTATCTATAGTTATACCTAGAGCTAGATATCTAGCTAAAGATCTATATATAGCTACATATCTACATATAATTATAGATATAAATTTAGATGTACATCTACATGTAAATATAATCATATAGATAAGCATTTGCATGAACATAAAGATCCCTCAGAGTCAGTTTACCTTTCATCTCTCTTCTTTCACAATCCAAAGAATATTCTAATTATATTTACCCATTTTAAGATACATAGTAGGCTTCTATAATTTACCTTATATTCCTTAATGGATTGATATTCCTTTGTATTCCTTCATTATCTTCTTTGAATCTTCAGTCTCTTGTGTAAAATTGACAAAATCTCTGAGACAACCACATCAGTTTGATGAATTCTAGTTCTTTTTTTTTTTTTTTTTTTAGTGAGGCAATTGGGGTTGAGTGACTTGCCCAGGGTCACACAGCTAGTAAGTGTCAAGTGTCTGAGACCGGATTTGAACTCAGGTACTCCTGACTCCAGGGCCAGTGCTCAATCCACTGCGCCACCTAGCTGTCCCCCTAGTTCTTTTAAAAAATGTTTTAACCCAACTCTCTGGGCTATATCTGCTCTTTCCATTTCTTTCTAAAAATTATTATCCCCTGAATTGACATCGACTCTATTTTTATTAATAATTATTATTATTGATAATGGGTATACTCTATTTCTTACTCATATTCTCTTGTCATTGATTGTGATTTCAGAGGTCTGGGTATGCCCGTTCAAAAACCATTACTTCCTTCCTCACCTTCATAACCAAGACTGATAAATGACCCTCTTTTATTCTGAGCCAAAGCATTCAAATGGAGAGTCACAAAGTTCTCCCTCTCCCCTGCAACATATATAAATCTTCTAACCCTGACCTTGGATCCTCACTGGACCTAACATCATTAAAATGCTTTTTAAATAAAACTCCCCAGATACCAGCCAGAGATAAATAATGCTACACTTAAGGAGGACACCTGTGGAGTTGATAGGTTCTGCTTATGCCTGAGAGTCTTCAAGAAAATCCCTCACCCAGGTATATCTAGTCTCATATTCTGTTGTTAATGCCAAGAGGTTAGCTCTCATGCCCAACTGTATCACATTTTAGAGAAAGGATAGTTCCTTCAGGTAAAAAAAAAGTGTCTTGTAACTTACAGAAAGAAGCATTACTGTTCTACAAAACCCAACTTATTCACAGGAGAAAAGACTGCTGCAAGATTATAACTCAGCTTTTCAAAAATCAGTCGTAACTTCTTCTAACATCCTTCTCTGAGTTCTACTATATCACACCTTCTAAGATAGACAGACAGAAATAAAAAATAGGAAATTGTCTATGAACTCCTGGAAGAAATGGATCCTGGATTTTAGGACAATTATTATTTAGATTATTAATATTAATATTATTGGAATATTATTGTTTAGATTAGCGGCATAGGTTCCATTTAGAGTAGGGATGCTGCAGATAGTATGAGGTTGGAGAGAATGTGGTAAAGAGAATAACAATAATTCTTAATTTTCTATTCAATGGAAGAGGTATCATTAGATATAGATAAGTTATAGTGGTCAACATATTTAATTGCCTAGAAGTTTTTAGGTGATGCCTTCTTTGAAATAAGCTAAATTCCCAAAGAGCTTTAGACTGCTTGCTGCTGAAGAAGAAGGAAAACTTTGGACAGTTTCCACAAACATGTTTACCTATGTCCACAAGTTATCTTGGGCCTTGGAGTTGTTTTTCAATAAAGGAACCTGAAGTACATTCCAATTTTTCACACAGTGTGTATTTAACCAGCAAAGAATGGTCCTGGGAGAAGGTGGGAGCCAAGGGAAGAGTAGGGAGATTCAAAAGGGAAATTATGCTATGGGAGATAAAGTAAAATGAAAGAAAGAAACTGTAGTAGGGAAGAAAAGCCAGTGGCTATTACCTTTATAGGATTATGTCTCTGGGGAAAGGTATGTAGTGATAGAATATTTTTGCAGGCTGTAGAATATTTTGACTGAAATAGAATCTCTTCCTATAAGCATCACCAGAAATGAATAAACAGCTTTTAGAATTATAACTCAACTTATGTGGTTATCTTCAAGGTTGTCTAAAATTGCAACCTTAGCTAATGGTCATAACAATATCATTTCTTTAATGTATTCTTGAAATATCCCATTTTTCTATATGCCTAAATTGCTATTAAAGTGACTTACTGAAAATAATCCTCCATAAGAACAAACAAAACCAAAAGGCACCCTATGTTTGCCATTACAAACAACAATGCTAAAGTAGCCACTTTGCCTTCTGGCTTGCATTCTGACCCATGGCAAGCTGCCATTTTGAATTCGGCATTGTATGCACAAAGTCACTCAGAATATATATGAATCATTGTACTTCCTCTTGCCCAGGTCACCATTTCCATTCCATTTATACAATCATATACAAATGTTTTAAATTTCAAAATTATTTTATAGTGATTATAATTTTAGAATGAATAAAACAATCAACTGATTGATGTAGTGTTAGCAATTACTCAGCCACTTACAGAACTTTCCCTACATGAACTTGATTTGATTTATAGGCATACAAAATTCATCTCAAAAAAGTCTTTAATTCCAATACAGCATTTTTAAATTTTCCCTTAGAGGGCAGAAAATATATTTCTAAATATAGAGCAAGTATGGCAAGACATGGCTTCCAAATAACAAAGAAAAGGCATGGAAGTATTATAGAAATGATCCTTTCCCATGTTTCTTAAGGTAACAAGAAACACCTACTCATTTATATGGCTTCTCCTGTGTGTCCCTCAACTTTCAGGCTACGTACAGATTAGATAGACAGTTTAGTGTTCAACAGATAAAAAGAATAGTAATAATAATAGCTAGTATGTATGGATATACATACAAATGGATATTGCTATAGATATATAGAGAGATAGATATGCTTATCTATATTTATATATGTGTGTATGGACATACATATGTTTGTATGTATGTATCTGTCTATCTACCTTTATCACTTATTATGTGATTCTAGTTACTGGGCTTAACACTTTGCAAATATTAGCTTATTTAAGCTTTATAACAACTCTGGTTAGGTACCTGTTATTTTCAATCCTTATTTTTTATAGTTAAAGAAACTGAGGCAAACAGAGTTTAAGTGACTTGCCTAGAGTCACACAGTTTGTGTATAATCCTGGATTTGAACTCAGGTTTTCCAGACTCTAGGCTCAGCACTCTAGCCACTGTGTCACATAGATATGCTCAGTCATGATATAGAATGTATTGCATTGTGCACAAACTTGTAAACATGAAGTAAACACTTATTAACTGACCCCTCTTCAATTTTCAAAATGTCATGGCTGAGATAAGCAACAGATGGGTTATTTGCTATGGTTTTAAATAAACAAGGGAGTGGGGAGAAAAGCCTCAATTCACCTAGTACATCAATAGCTAATTCTAGCTTGTCATTATTTAAAGAAAAGAAGGTTATTGAATGGTTTTCATATCTAAAGTCATCCAAGGCACTGGATTTTTGCCATCTGGCAAGAAACTCTGGCAGTTTTCATATCTGATGTTTGAATGCAAAGACCAACCTTAAACAAGATACTGAAATACATTGTTTGCCTTTGGCAAACTCCTACTCCTCATTTAGAAATAGACTTTATTCCAATGAGGCTATGTCCCATTTTCTCAATCATGTTTTCATCTACTTCTAATAATATGCCCAAAAATATTAGCTGATGAGGCTGAAAGTTATTAGCCCACAAATGGATATTTACATTTTGATAAATTACTTTTGAAGGCTGAAAGCCTTCAAGATCCAAAGGTGGGAATTTCCAAGGGTAAAACTTTGTCATCATGATGAATTAGGGAAAATCTCTTTTTACGTCAGGAAAGCCTTCAATGATCATACTGTCATAGCAGGATTGGGGTGGCAATAAACACAGGGAACGACGAGGCTTAGTGTACGGTGGCTTAGCATAGAAGAGGGTTGAAATCCTTCCTCAGACACGAAGTATTTAACCTCTCTCAGTCTCAATTTGCTTATGTGTAAAATGGGGGTCATTATAGCACCAACTTCACTGATTATTATAAAGAACAATTGAATTAAAATGAATAAGATATTGTTTAAACCTTGAAGTACTATTGTGATTTTAGCTATGATTATTAGAAGTTTTTTTTTTTAAATCAGCTTAGCAAAAGTATGCACCAGGACTAATGTTCAGATTAGCTACTTCAAAAAGCAAACATATACGCTTGATTCAGGCAGGGAAAGGCTCAAGTTACACAGGACCAAGAAGCAAGGAAATGATTAGGAGGCAAATATAGTAATTAGTCTAGAATACAGGATCATCAGGATGCTAGGATCAGAAGCTTTAAAAAGGTTTGGTGTTTTTTTTTTTCCTCAGCAATGGGCCCTATTGCCTTAGGGGAACAGAATTAAATCAAAGGGTTGTAGCAGAGAATAATAACCCAGCAATTGCAGCAACAGCAATAACAATGGTGATATGATTGGACCTGTGCTTTAAGAAAATCATGTCAGTGACTAGAGGGTAGATTGGAGTGAGGAGAGACTTGAGGCAGATAGACCTAGCAAAAGGCTATTGCAATAATCAAGGCTTAAGGTTATGAGGACCTGTGCCAAAGTGATGGCAATGTCAGATAAGAAAAGGGACCAGATTCAAGAAATGCTGCAAAGGTTAAAATTGACAGGTTTTGGCAACAGGTCAGATATGAGGGTGAGAGATAGTGATGGATTTAAGTTTATAGGCCAGGGAGTCTAGGAGGGTGGTATTGCCCTCTAGATCCTAGTTTCTTAAACTATAATTGAATGTGTGGGTAGCAAAAAATTGGTAACAGTAAAAGGTTGCATATACCTATCGTATATACCTATGTCCCCGGGGTTACAAAAAAATTTATTGGGTGAAAAGGGGTCATGAGTGGAAAATAGTTTAAGAAGCCCTACTCTAGAGTAATATAAATTGTGGAGTAGGAAATTAAGGGGAAAAGATAAAGAGTTCTTTTTGAGACATATTGAATTTAAGATATCTACTGTATATCCAGTCTCAGGTATCTGAAAGACAGGGGGAGATGTGAGATTGAAGGTCAGCAGAGAGATATGGGCAAGAAAAGTCAATTTGAGAATCATGAGCATAGAGATGGGCAGCTAGGTAGCTAAGTGCCTATAGTACAGATCCTGGACTCAAACAGACTCATCTTCTTGAATTCAAATCTGGCCTCAAACACTTGACTGTGGCTAAGGCAATTAATATGTTTGCCTCAGTTCCTCTTCTGTAAAAATGGGCTTGAGAAAGAAATGGTGAATCGCTCTAGTATTTTTACCAAGAAAACCCCCAAACTGTGACATTACTAAGATGATTGAACAATGATAAGCATAGAGATGGTAATTAAATCCATGGTAGCTGATGAGATGTCCAAGTGAAGTAGTAGCATAGAGGCAGAAGAGAAGAGGGCCCAGGACAGAGCACTAGGGATATTTGGAGTTACAGGGTGTGATCTGGAGGAAAATCCAGCAACGGAGAAAGAGAAGAGTTAGGTAAGAGGAAAAGCAGGAGAGAGTGGATTCTTGAAAACCTAGAGACAAGATAATATCAGGGAAAGAGAGTTATCAACAGTGTCAAAGCTGCAAAGAGGTCAAAGAGCATGAGGCTTGAGAAAAGGTCATTGGGTTTGTCAAAGAGATCATTAGTAACTTTGGAAAGAGCAATTTTCAGTGGAATGATAAGGTTGGAAGCCAGATGAAAATGGGTCAAAAATAATGTAAGAGGAGAGTAAGAGGAGAGAAAGTGGAGACACCTATTGTAGACAGTGCTTTAGAGTTTAGCTACAAAGGGCAAAAGAGATATAGGATACTGGTTAGCTGGGATGGATAGGTCAAGTTGAGGGATTTTTTTCAGGATAAGGGGTATATAGGGATGTTTGTAGGGCAGTAAGAAATGATCCAGTAGAAAGAAGATTGAATATGTGAAAGAGTGAGGATGACAAAGGGGACAATCTGTTCAAGGAGAAGGGATAGAATAGGATCAGTTGAACCAGTAGAAAAGTAAGCTTTGGTTAAGTAATAAAAACCTCTTGAAATTCCTCCTCCCCTCAATAAGCATCACTAAGTGTGGCAAAAAATGGATTCTAAGTTTGGGTGAATTTTCATTTGAGATAGACCTGCAAAGCAGGCTAACTTTTTGCCATCTGTTATTTTAAGTAGATTTAGATTCAATCTATTTATGGAACTTGATCAGCCAGAGGCTGTCTTTTTGTCAACCCCTCTGGTGCTGCAAGATAATTTGATTGCCCCAAACTTCAGAACTGAGCTCAAGTATAAGGCAGCAGATGCCTCTTCTCTCAGAAAAGGCAGATGAGGTCCTTGGGTTATACTGACTTAGAATTCCATTATTTTCTGGAACTTTGGCATTTTCTTCTTTAGTGACACCACAGAGAGGTATGTATTGCTACCAAACAACATAACCCAATGCAGTGGTGGCCTGACCAGCTTTGCAAGCTGCCCCTCCCAACTGACCTACTTTGCCAAAGGATTGGAGGAGGCAAGCTATTCTTAGGATGCCCAGGTGCACTGATTGAGTAGCTTTTACAGATGTATTTCTGTCACAGGTTAACTTGTGATTAATAAGAAATTTCAAATTATTTTATCAGACATTCCAGAAGTATCTTATAAAGGGCGTGTAAGGAACTTTCCTGCCTTCACTGACAGGGGCAAGATTATCAAATAGAAGTTCATATTCATTATGACTGAAGAGTATTTTAAAAAGTAAGCTCTGGACCATTATTTACTTGTCTACATTGATCTTGTTTATATTCTAATTGATAAGGAAATCTGCATGCCTTAGCTGGTATGCTTAGCAATAGGCTGGGACTAGCAAGAGTCATTATTTTAAAATTTGGGGGGTGCAAAATAATGTTATAATTACATAAACATAGTTTTTTACCTAATCAGAAGATTCAATGATATTGTCAATATGCTCTGATTTCCTAACATGTAGCATATATTTTTCTCTCGTTGCACCTGTTTGAAATGTTTTCTTGGGGATGGTTGTCCCATTAGCAGTTGTCTACATATCCAATTTAGGACTTAAATAGCTTAAGATTTTGCAGTAAAGAAAAACAATGGATATGTATTCTCATTTAAGTATAGAAAAGGAAATGGGCACAACTCAAAGGATAAAGAATCTTTCCACACTTCTCTAGCTCCTGACAATAGTCTGTGTGACAACATAGTAAATCTAGAAATTGAAAGGTACCCTAGAGGCCACTGATACAAACACCCTCATTTTTTTTCAGATGAGAAAACTCAGTTCCAAAGAGAAAAAAGGGACTTGCTGAGGGACACATAGTCAGTAAGTATGCAAATTAAGATTAGAACTGGGGGTCTTTCTGATTCAACTCGAACACACTAACCACTATACCACTTTACTTGCTATCTTCCAGGTTGGTCTCCATTGTAAGGCAACTTGGTGCAATCCTAAAAAACTTGTTGAAAATGGGCTGGGGGGGGCAGCTAGGTGGCGCAGTGAATAGAGCACTAGCCCTGGAGTCAGGAGGATGTGAGTTCAAATCTTGACTTAGACACTTGACATTTACTAGCTGTGTGACCCTGGGCAAGTCACTTAACCCTCATTGCCCCACCAAAAAAAAAGAAAAGAAAATGGGCTCAGGAAGACCTAAAGCCACACCCTACAACATTTGCCACTTACTAGATAAGTGACTATGAATGTGTCATAAAACTTAGCTTGTTTAATTTTAAAGTTGAGTATGATGATAAAAATGTGTCACACTTATGCCACAGGGTTGTTTTGCATGCGTGTGTGTGTGTGTATTTGTTTGGTTGTTGCTGTTGTTGTAGTTTAATCCAGAAAGAGATAATGCCTTTAAATATTTTCTATGAATACTTGTCACTAAAATTAGAAGAGATGTCCCTAGGGAATTGTGGGATAGAGCAAATTTGATGATATGCCCTTCCTATTCCAACTTTCCTTAAGAGAATACCCCACCTAGGCACTGAGGCTTCTGAGACTAAATGTGAGTTCTGGTCTGGTTCCAAAAATATATTGGCCAGGACTTTCACTGACTTTTTTTTTAAGCCTCAACCAGAAAGGGTTCTCTCCTTTTCTGAGCCCCTCCCACATTTCCTCCTGATGCAGATAGTTTAGGTAGAATTCTGGCATTTGTACCAATGGATAGACTCTTATTCCCTTCATTTTGCATAAAATAAAGGAGACATAGGTCCACTTAGCTTTCCTTTATTAGAAGAGGATGAATTCAGGGCAGCTAGATGGTGCGGTGGATAAACCACTGGCCCTAGATTCAAGAGGACCTGAGTTCAAATCTGACCTCTGAAGCTTGATACTTGCTAGCTGTGTGACCCTGGACAAGTCACTTAACCCTCATTGTCCCACCAAAAAAAAAGAAAGAAGAGAATGAAGTCAAAAGTGGAAAGAAGATAATTTGAGTTATGGAGCACATGCAAAGCAAGCATTTATGGATATTACAGTTTTGGTTGTTTCAAAAAGACACTCTCATTTTATTTACACTTAAAATTTTCCTCAAGTGCTATGCCAACTTTTAGATGTTGTCAGACAACCCGAATTAGTTAGGGAGACAATGACTTCTAGAATAAAATTGGAGTTTAAATCATATACTTTTAAAAATAGACTTTGAAAAAAACCTTGGGTTTTATGGGTTGTTTAATTATTTTAATCTGGGCATTTCAGCAGGGAAATCTTTCTCCACTGCCAAGTTAAATCTCCAGAAGAAAATGAAATATAATTATCTTTTTTATATTACATGAAAATTAATGATATGATCAACATTTATTATATAAGCTTCTTTCATGAAGTTAACCCTTTAAAGTACTTTAATTGGCAAGAAAAGAGTGATTAAAAAAACTTGTACCTAGGCCTAAGTAATTGGAGCTAAGTAAAGATTTGTGCTTACAAGGCAAACACACATATGATACAACTTTAATGAGAGGGGAAGCATTTATATATGAGGCTCACAAAACCCAGAAGGCTATGTTTTCCCATGCCCCATTCCTGCTCTCCCACCCTGTGTGAGATGAAAGAAAAGCAGATTTCAGGTATATGTAGTTGAGTGTTTATGAGCCATATAAAGCCACAGGTGGTTTTAGGCAGTAAATAGGATAGGGATTGGACCTATCATTTCATTAGTATAAAGGACTTCCAGGTGAGAAAATTGCCTCTATCAGTGAAGGTCAAAATTATAATTATTATTCTTAAAAATCTGATGAGATATGTATTTTTGGCTATAGGCAATCTACAAATTTGTTTTGCTTGACTATACATTTTCTTTATAATATTTTTTCTTTGAAATCAGGAAGAAGAAATGCTTATTAATTGAAATATATGTATATTGCATATATACTAAGTATATCTTTTAACTTCTCAGTGTTGTAGGTCATTCTCTGAAACTATTAGGTCTTAAATATCTTTGCATGTATATATGTCTATATCTATATAGAGAGCTATAGATATAAATAGTTATATAGGTAAGTATGAATATAAATAATATTGAAATATACATAGGCAAAATATATACCTATCTCTAACTATGTATTTATATAGCTATGCAAGTAGGTATGAACGTAGATCTGATAGATCTATATAGATAGATATTTAGACATACACATATATTTAAAATCTTGTATTTTTTGAGAATGACCTAGAGCTCTGGAAAGTTGAGAGATTTGTATAGGGTCACAGAAACCATTATGTGTCAGAGGCAGGGCAGAACCCAAGATGTTCCTGGCTTCAAGGCTAGCACACACACACACACACACACACACACACACACACACACACACACACACACACACACACACACACACACACTGCCTCCCTGGGTAATAGGCCTATGAATAGTTATATGCGACTGGGGAGGGATAATGGTGAACAAGAATGGTTAAGACACTCTAACCTTCTGAATGCTCTGCCTGCCTCAAGTCTCTCCATACAATCAATCCTCCACTAAGTTGCCACAGTGATAGTTTTTAAAGCATAGCTCTGTCCATGTCACCCCTTCCCCTTCCTGTACTCAGTGGACTCCAGTGCTTCCCTATAGTCTCTAGGGTTAAATAGAAAGTCCTTTATTTGTCATGTTAAGCTTTTCATAAAATGGCCCTTTCCTAACTTTCCTCTTAACTCCATTCCACACAATCTTAGATCGAGCTGTACAGGCCTACTTCTCTTACCATCTCCTGACCTATAATTTTTATGAGTAGAATAAATCCCTCACATGTACAGCTTGGTTTTCATAGCTTCCTCAAAGACTTATTTCCAATTTTACTTTCTTCAGGAAGCCTTTCTCTTATCCTCAAGTTTTTACATGCTTCCTTTTTCATATTACTTTCTATCTACTCACTTTATATTTTATACATACCTAGTTATTAATGTCTCCTCCATTTATAAATTCCTTGAGGGAAGGGATTGTTTTGGTTTGCTTTTACCTTCCCTTCCTTGTCTTCCCAGCACTTAGGGAGGTGTATAAATGCTAGGTGGCTGATGGATTCTCTGTAAGAATGCTGGAAACTTGTGTTAAATCTTTGTGTCCTGTAAATGGACTGGATTTGTCATAGCTGATACTCAGATTACTTTTAGTAAAGGTATGAGTGGGGAAGAAGGGAGAAATAAGTAAAGGAAATAATAAAGGGAAAGAAGCAGATAGGAAGATCCTTGGACTTAGGGAGGTCTTGTGTTGAAATCCCTGCTCATGTAGCATTGCTCCTTAGCATTGATGGGACCTTGTTCAAGCCTCCTCTCTGGTCTTAGCTCTCCTGTAAAATGAAGCTGGTCTCATTGTGGTTGGACTAAATGGTAATAACAACCGCTAGCATTTATATAGCATTTTAAAGTTTGCAAAACATTTTACAACTATATTTCATTTTGTAATGGGGGGAAGTAGAGTGTGGGTTAGATCAGGGATTGGGGTTCTTAGGAATTCCTCTTTAAAGAATTACACCCTCTTGCACACAAAAAGCAGTTAGAATAAGGTGGTAGTTTATTTAGGAGGCAAGGAAAGGGAAGGGTGGGGGGAGGGAAACCATGAAAGAAATCCTTGGACTTTTCATGGGGAGACAGGCACAAAGCACATGGCTCAGAGGTACCAAATCTCCTCAAACAGGAGACTGGAAGGTACTTTTATAGAGGACTGATGGGGGTGGACCATCTGCCCGTAAAAAGTTCCTTTAGTGAGGGAGGACCATCCCCCACTGGTAGTGACTAGAGGAATTGGGTGAGGGGTGGCTACAGATCCCTCTTCAGGACACAAAGGCAGCAGCCACACCCAAATTTATCTCCCCAGGGTAAGGGAGACCAGAGTGAAGGGTGGGAATCTGAAGCTAGCTCAGTCCGATTTGGTTCAGCTTATCTCTCTAGGCGTTATCTGTCCTCTGGTTTAGTTTCTCAAGGAGAAGCTTCCTTGATGTGCCCCAGAGAACTTCTGGGGTGCTGTGCACCCCATGACAATTTAATGCTCAAAACAACCCTGGGAGATGGGGTTTTTTATTAGCTTCATTTTATAAATGGGGAAACTGAGACAGAGTGTGGTTCAGTGATTTTCCCGGGGTCACACAGGTAGTATCTGAGGCTTTATTTGAACTTAGGTCTCCCTAACTCCAGACCAAATGCATTACCTACTGTAGCATCTAGCTGTCAAAGCATCTCAAACTTTCTTCCAGCTTTAAATCCTATGAACTTTGAAGTGCCGCAACATATTCCACTTAATAAATGATTACAGATTCCATCTGAGTTGAGATTCTAGCTCTCTGCTTCTTAAGTGATCAGACTAGTGGTATAGAGGCAGAGATGTGTGGGATAAGACAATAACCTTGGCAGCAGGAGACATTCTTGATGGGGTCCCCCTTTATACTGAAATTATAAAGCTCTTTCAGGCCACAGAAACATACCTATTTCCAAAGTCAAAGTTTGGTCACAGGAGGGAGGTAGTTAAATGGCCCAGTGTGGCCTGAGCTATAAACTACTCCCAATTTTCACAGGAGAAAGTTGGAGATGAGGAAAAGATGAGTCAAATAAGGAAGAAAAAATTGAGGTAATTTTGAGGATGTTTTAAATTTGGAAGGTCAAGGTTTTTGTTTTGGGAGAAATGGGGGGAAGAAATAGAGAAAAATGTCAAGGCTAGATTCTGTGTATTTTTTAGCTATGAAAAAGCTGAAGGAGAAGGGGAAAGAAAGGAGATAGGACTTCAGCTTAATAAGGAGAAAGCATATTGTAAAAGTAATTCTAGGGGCAATGGGGCTGAATTGTGAAGAAATCCAAAGACTGAATTTTGGGGAAGAGAAATTTATAAGAATTTAAAGATAGACTGAAGGAGAAAACTTTTATCTGAAAGACAAGTGGGGTTCAATCTGAAAGGGTATTCAATTTTGAGGAAGAAAAAGAAGGACTTAAAAGAATAAAAAAGTTAGCAAATCAAAATAAGTTATCAAAAGAAAAACAAATCTCTAAGTAAACAAGGTTGTAAAGAAACCAAGTTGGTTCAATTTTGATAAGCAAAGAAAAATGTAATAATAAAATAAAGGAAGCAGAAGACCTATAAAATTATTTAGAGGTGATTAGAATCTATAAAGTTCTTAAAATGATAAAGAAGTGAGGTATAAACACCCACAACTACTTCAAAATAAGGCAGAGAATCTCAATCAGTATGGAGAACAGAAAAAAAACAATCAGTAAATTGCAATGAGATAAAAAAATTTGTATTTCTTCCATAGCCAAGTAATTTCTCTATTCCTCAACCAGAGAAGAAAGGTAGAGAGATTTAAGCAATGATTCCCCATACCCGAAAATATCAGGAACAATGAAGATTTGTTGTTGTTTTGAATGAGAGTGGGGTGAAATCCTTTTAATGGGGAGAAAGGAATTGAGGTTACAGAATAAAAGCTTGTCCTGTATTAGGTCAGAGAATAGAAGACTGTCACATGAAGGAAGAAGGAAAAGAAAGGAACTGCACAAGGAAGGGGGAAAAAAAGGCTCTTACTTAAGAGGATGGAGCTGAGCATACTGAGGAGGAAGAAGCTTTTTGTCCTCCAAAAATGTGTAAAGTAGAGAAAGAATCCATTAAAGCTCAGAGAAAAAGAGGTCTGTTCAAGCTGATTGTCTATTCTTCTTGTATCCAAGAAATAACAAAGAACTTGTTAAACTTTGTCAAAATGGATGTCTAATATCAAGTTTTAGTGATTTTCATGGGCAGAAATGATTCAACTACAAGGAAATTAGCAACTATTTTTAAAGATTATGAAGTCTTGGGTATGAAACTGAAGACTAAGGGGGAGAAGTGTGTATTTTGTTTTTTATCTTATCACTGCTTCACATAGACAAAAAGATTCAAAAGAGATAAATTAAGTTGGGAAGGGAACAATTGGCTAGGAAGATAGTGGAGTTTGGAACTTAAGTATATAGTATATTCTTGCCTAGGGATGAAATAGACTAAAGCCTGCTTAGGCCATTGAATTGAAGATTGGTTGATTGTTACTATTTGTCCTTCTTTTTCAAAGAGCACTGGTGACATCAGGAGGGTGATGTCTTGACTTGAAAGTGAATTGGATTTGAGTGAGGCAGAGTTGTGTAAAGTCATCAGTCTCACTCTCTCCTCCAGAGTCATCAGAGTCCAGTGTCAAGACGAAGGTCAGGGCAACTGCTGATGGCACAGGATACAGTGGGAAACCTTTGCCTTTTTAAGCTAGGTCTTTCTCAGGTCTCTGTTGATAAACTGAGGAGGACAACTGAGCTGCAAATCTATATGGGATTGCCCTCAATTAAGATCAAGAAAAAGGTGCTTTATGTGAAATAGCTATTGGTTAATTTGACCCTCCTTTTTCTGGAAGTTTTCCTTCTCTTGCAACACTTTTTCTTCCACCCTGTTTGGGTTTCTTGCTCCCTCTAATTCTGCTCTCAAGTTCTCAGTAAGGAGCTGAGCAGGGTACTTGAACAACAATTCAAAAAGGAAAGGAGTGTGCTAATTGTTTTTCTTTGTTACCAAAGAAGGATCAATCTGAATGTTTTGTTTTGTTTTTGTTTCCCTTCAGAGATTACTGTGATATAAAGACAAAAGGCATCAAAAATCTCAATTAAAAATAAATTCCAGATATGAAAAAATAATAAAAATAAAAGGATTTTTTAAATGCCTATTGAAGGGTCCTACAACCTTGCTATGCAATTTTTGGACTTCATTACAGATGTTCTTGTATAGTACAACATATCAGTCTAGACAGCTACAGTGACATATCATGCTACATAGAGCTGGAGGGAACGTTAAGGATATTCTAATCTATCCCTCCCCTTCACCTTTCCAATAAAGAAACCTAGGCCAAGAAAGGTAAAGTCAGTTACCCAAGGTCGTACAAGTAGTGACTATGAGAGTAAGGATTTGAACTCAGGTCCTTTGGCTCCAGTGGTAGTATTCCTTTCTATGTTTTCTCTTTCCCTATTATAATGTAAGTTCCTTCAGGGTATCCTCAGTAATTAGCACACATAGTAAGGCACTTAATAAGCACTTAATAGATAAATATACTCCTTTTTCTTTTTTCATGCCCCCCTCCAAACTCAGAAACAAAATATTTAACATTCTTTTCATGGTGCCACACTGCATTCAATGGAGGATGTTTAAACAGAGACATTTAAAATGCTATATTCTGCAATTTTTTTAAAATGTGGATTTTTTTAAACTAATAATTACCTAAGATGAATTTTGTTTCTGAATTTGTGTGTACTGGCTTCCCATGGTTTTAAACAAAAGCTTTCCCCTATTACTCTGAAAGTGAGAATGTAGATCTCCTTTTTGTTCTGATTTTTAGAGGTAAAGGAACATCTTGGCCTTATGACACTCTTCCCCACTTACATTTTTTTCCCTTCAGAAATAAAGACAGAAAAATCATGATCCTGCCAGAAAATTAATTGACATGTTTCTGTTTTAGATGCCCTTTATAAAAAAACATACAAAGGGAATGCCTTTCCAATTCCCCTCTCTAATGATATTCTTGTCTGCTTACCTTCTGAACACTATTAACGTAGATGTGAATTTCCCTATCCAACAGAGAATCAAGATAAAGAACCTGACAACACAGTTGACTGTGAAATATAATTGCACTTTTCATTCTTTAATGGAAAAGATCTGGACTGCTCTAGGAGATCTGGAAAAGAATGAGATATTTTATGATCTTAGCTTTGCCTTTATGCTATTCACCTGGCAAGTCTGAACACTCTGAGGAGTGTGGCTGCATTAACTGAGATGTAACTATGTGTATCAATGCTAAAATTTAGGCAAATTTAGCAATGCAAAAAATAAATTTTATGAATTAGGAAGCAATCATTGTTTTTTTTTTCTGTATGAAATAGAAAGTAAATAGCAATACTGTTCTATTTCCATGCTTTTAAACAAATTATATTCCCCATTATTCTGAAAGTAAGAATGCAGGAGATAAGCTTTTATGTTCTGATTTTTAGAGTTAAGGGGAAATCTGCCTTATGACAATCTTCCCCACAAAAGTGGGAAATGGAATTAAGTATTTCTTTTCCTTTAGAAAAGACCAAAGAATCCCTATCTTTCTGAATTGATATTGAAGTCATACATCTTCCAACAAGAAACACGTAAATTCCTTTAAACCTCAGCAGCTGTGTCTTATATTACATAACAGATGTGATATTTCCTTTAAAAATGTGCATATTCACTTAACCCCAAATTGCCTCACTAAAAAAACAAAAACAAAAACAAAAATGTGCATAAACCCATTTTTTTTTCAAACTGAATTTTGTAAATATATTATAAAAGCCAGATTGTTAAGCTCTTTTAGGGCAGGGGGTTGTTTCAATTCTCCTAACTCTACCTTTTCATCCGCTGTCCTTATCCAACATACTTCCCCCTTCACCTCTGTATCCTAATTTCCCTGGCTTCCTTCAAGTTTTAGCTAAAATTCTTTTTTTTTCTAGTCCTACCCACTGCCAGTGCTTGCCTTCAGAAATTACTATCTATTTACACTAAACTGTATAGGACTCATGCATACATAATTGTCTACAAGTTGCCTCCCATTTGAATATGAGCTCTTTGAGGGACAGGGATAGTGTTTTTGCCTTTCTTTGTATCTCTAGGACTTAGCATAATGCCTGGCACATAGTGAACACAATAAATGTGGGGGTTTTTTGGTTTTGTTTTTTGTTTTTTAGTGAGGCAATTGGGGTTAAGTGAGTTTCCCAGGGTCACACAGCTAGTAAGTGTTAAGTGTCTGAGGTCACATTTGAACTCAGGTACTCCTGACTTCAGGGCCAGTGCTCTATCCACTGCGCCACCTAGCTGCCCCAATAAATGTTGTTGATCCAACTCTCATATGTTTAATAAGTACTTGCCGATGAATTAAAAAAAAAACAACCCATGTTAAATTTCTTAACAAAACAGAGAATCCTGTTGTATATCCGCTCTATAGGTCATATGAATTTAAATTTTAATATGATTTTTCACAGCAAGGATCAATCATAGCAACTACTTCATTAATCTGAAGTATGAACTCTAGTAAATTTGAAAAGATATGCTTAAGAGAGATGTCACACATGTTCAAAATAGATCCAAATCACAGATTCTCAGGCTGGAAAGGGACCCTAGCCAAACCAATACTTAACCAAGAATACCTTGTTTTGGTTCCCCTGACCACACCTTGTTCTAATCATTATAGTAAGTTTATAAGTAACCAGTATAAACAGGAAGTAAGATTGTAAAGGGAAAACTAGAAGTCTCATACTAATCAAACCAAAAATCAAAGGAGCATAATTTACAGCTTGGATCATATATTATCAGGGAACATCATCTGGGATTTGTTGTCAGAGCCCTTTTTGTCTTATGATACATGAATCTCTGACAAGTGCCAGACTTCTGCAGAAAACTAAATGGTGCCGATAACTTTGAGATGACATGGATATGTAAACTTTCAAGTTCCACAGACAATCTGAAAACATTTGATTATGTTAATTAACTAACCCCAAATGTAGTCTGTTTCAAAAAGAAAGGAAATAAAACCAAACCAAAGGACAACAGCAACAGCAAAACCTATAAAAATGAGACCTCAAATGCCTCCCCCTCCATCCAGTCCATGGTGCTGAGTTTTCCAAACTCAGATCCATGGTTATATGAATGATACTTTCTTCTCCTCCCACTTTCCCTTCTTCTTCACACTGAGTGCCTTCTTGCACCACCCCATCTCCCATCCCCACACCATCTACCTGTGTACCCTCCCCCACCCTTTTCTCTGCTTATCTCTGTATTTTCTATGTCTGTTTGTTGCTATACTCTCTGCCATATTAAAGCACGATCGCCATCTTACTTCCCACTGCCATCGTGGTCTTTCCAAGTGAGCATTCCAAAGAAGCAGGTGTCCCTGCCACATTTAGTAATTTCATAAATGATCAGGTCTAGCCTTTATCTGAAGTCCTTTTGAAAGGAAAAAGTGACTGGCTCCCTACGTAGCCTGGTACACTTTAGGTTATAGGAGGTTTTCTTTACATCACACCTAAGTCTTCCTTTCACCTACTTTGTTCTTATATTTGATTCCTTGATTTTTTTGAAACCCCTAATGAATCTCTGAGATATTTCACTGCGGGATATTTTGTGGGATCCTTTCCCACGGACCATCATTGAAGCACTGAGCAAAAATCTGCCCAGGACTTGGCCAGAAAAGATTTGTACTTGACTATAGTTCTTTCCACCATATCATGTTTCCTCCCTTTATGTTGACTTTGGTGATTTTTCTTGTTGAGCTTGTTTAAGATGTTGGGGCATATAAGTTTCTTGGCTTTATATTCACAAATACAGTAGCTCCACATGCATTATAGGGAGTGAATCTCTTCCTTTATTTTATTTGAAAATTTGGGCCACAATAAGCAGTAATCCATCAACTGTGAGGGAAACATGCAGAAAGATAAATTGTACAGTAGTCTGACAAATCTCGTTAGAGTAACATATAGAGGAGAAAAAATTAACAGCTAATCCATTACAAGTGTCAAATTCGCAATGCCACTTTCTTCATAATGATTGTATTTCCAATTCCTTCTCATTACTTCCTAGTTATTATAGAATAGTTTTCATAGGTTGGTCAGTCATGTGTATCTATGAACTTCTAATCGAAAATGTCACCATTGCCTATAATTTAAAATCATCATTAAAAAAGTCAATGGGATTATTTTCTAGAACAAACATACAACTGCATACTTAAAATACCCCCTTCCATTAGTCTTTTTCATTGGACATCCCTGAGGAGGTGAGGGGTCAAATATAGGAAATCATTTGTGCAAGGAACTCTTCATGAAGAGTTCTCCATTGATGCAAGTTGGCATACTCTGCCAACTCAGTTTTGAGAGTGGTCTGGAGCCCTAAGAGGTTAAGTGGATAGGGCAGAATCACAAGTGTTACATATCTTGGAGGTCTTGATGCCAACCTAGCCTGGATTTCTATGCATTATGTTGTGCTTGCCTCTCCATACAACCTAGTTGTATGTGTATATTCATTTTAAAACTTCAAAGTCATTTTAGATTCCTTAATATCCCCATTGTGGTAACATTAGAAAGTATAGAGAAAGTATAGAGTGTTAAGGCAATTTTTTTTTTTCAGCGTGGACTCTGATTTTGGATTCCATATCTAAGATTAAGAGTATAATAAAGAAAAGAAGAAAATATTGTGTCATGATTTTCTTTTTTTTTTCTTTTCTTTTCTTTTCTTTTTTTTTTTTTTTTGCGGGGCAATTGGGGTTAAGTGACTTGCCCAGGGTCACACAGCTAATAAGTGTTAAGTGTCTGAGGCCGGATTTGAACTCAGGTACTCCTGAATCCAGGGCCAGTGCTCTATCCGTGACATGATTTTCTTAATGTCTCCAGATTTCTCCCATTCACAGATCCATAATCCTCAGGTCATCCATCTCCTTACTGACATTCAATCTGCACATCCACTCAATTGACAATTCTATCTCTTCCTACCTTCAAACCATACTACACTCTCTACTCATAATGCCTCTGCCCTCATGACCTGCCCTCTGTGGTACTGCAGTAGACTTCCTTTTTCTTTCTTTGTTTTTTGTTTGACGCAATTGGGGTTAAGTGACTTTCCCAGGGTCACACAGCTAGTAAGTGTCAAGCATCTGAGGTCAGATTTGAATTCAGGTCCTTCTGAATTCAGGGTTGATGCTCTATCCACTGTGCCACCTAGCTGTCCCTTGCATTAGACTTCTAATATTGGTTTCCCTATCTCAAATCTCTTCTCCCTCCAGTCCATCCTCCACTCCCCAGCCAAAGTCATCTTCCTAAAGTGTGAGTCTAATCATGGCACCCCCTTCCTCTTCCTACTCAGTAAATGCCATAAGCTTCCTATTACCTCCACAGTCAAATAGAAAAACATCTGTTTAATATCTTAAACCTTTTAAAATGTGGCCTCTTCCTATCTTTTCTGTATTCTTACTTCTCTCTATAAATTCTTCAATTTAGTGACACAGGCCTTCCTGTTGTTTCTTATACTCTATCTCTTTACTCCATGCCTTTTTATTGACTGTTCTGCAGACCTGGAATGCTGCCTTTTCTCATATGAACCTCCTGCTTTCTCTGTCTCCCTTCAAGACTCAGCTCAAAGACAACCTAGTGCACGAAGCCTTTCCTGCTGGTGACTGACAAGAAGATTATCTTCCATTTATATAATATCTGTCTTGTGTGTGTATGTATACATATATGTACATATGCATATATAAGTACATATACATATAAAAGATATATATGGATAAATATATACAAATATACAACCATGCGCTTATAGATACACACATAATCTATCATCTATCCATCTATCTACCTATCATTTATCTATTATCTATCTGTCCTATGTCTATCTATTATCTAGTAATCATATATCTATCTACCTATCATCTATCATATATCTATAAATTTATCTATCTAATATCTATTTGTCTATCATATATCTATCTACTATCTATCTATCTATCAAAATGTTTTTGTTTTTACATACTGTGTCTCCCTTTAGAATGTGAGCTCCATGAGGGCAGGAAGTCTGGTGTACCAGAAATGTAGTAGCAAAAACCTAATATGTTTGTTGGGTAAATGACTGGTTAATCTTTGCTATTGTTGTTATTCAATGTTTTAAAGAACAGGATAGATTTGTAGCTACTTATCTAGAATGGTTTCAGCAATGTTCTGCCCACCACTTACTATATTAAATCAGCAGATCTCCAGTGGCAAATATACTTTTCCATACCTATGAATACTGGCATGGACCTTAGTACCTAGTTTTCATCTTCAACAATAGTGATACTCAAAAACTTGAAAAATAATCAGATAGTGCATGGTTAGTCTGATGATTTCTTAGACTGGCTAAGAAAGAACATTGCTTCACTTTTACCCTTCTTTAGAAGCTATCCCACTGTAGGAAAAAAAAATAAATTCACACCCTATTAATAGTTCAGGAGGCTAGAGACCCATTGGAAAAGATAAGGAGAGATGTTTGCAAAGTGATCCAATGATGATGCTTAGACTTACTGTTTCCATTCCTTTCAAAGTTTTAGATGTATTACTTAAAAGCACTTTGGGCTATGTCAAGGTGTTTTGTAGCCTTAAAAATCAAAAATCAAAATGAAAGTGTTAAGATTTGGTACAGTGGAGAGAAACCTGGTTATGGAGTCAGAGGATCCCATGGGATTGTGTCTCACCTCCAATGTTTACTACTTATGAAACCTTGGACAAGCCATGTAACCTCCACAGGTTCCAAGTTCTTCAGGGGCAAGGGGGCAGGGCACTCAGGGGAAAATGGATCATATGACCTCTAAGATCTCTTCTTATTCTAGATCTATGATCCTATAAAGTTTTGAAAGTCTCCCTTTCCTACTCATGATCTTGTCCCTTGAGTTCTGTGTTGCTGTTCTCTCCTCATCATCCTCCCCACATTCTCTCTCTTTAAACTAATTCATCTTCTTCTTATTCAATAAATATGAGAAAGTCTCAAGATTCTCTTCCCAATCCTTTTTACTTTTTTAAAAAAAGGCCTCTTAGTGTTCACATTCACTTTTCTGTGATTGATTTGTGAATTTCTAACTCCAACTTTCACTTTTATCCCAAATTTCATATTTCTCACTACCTCCTGGGCACTTTAACCTACAAATTCCCTTAACATCTTAACCTAATCAAGTTTAAAACTCATTTCATTACTATTCCTCACCAATCCAATTTTTTTTCAACTCTGTGAATTCAACAATGAAAAGAGCAATGAATGTGGATTCACAGGTTTTGAGTTCAGATTTTGGCTCTGTCCTTTACTACCTTTATAATTTTGAATGTCACTTTACCTCTTAGGATTCAATTTCCTCATTTGTAAAATGAGAGGGAACCCCCTAGACATCTCTAATGTCCCCTCCATTTACAATCATATGATTCTGTTTTCCTCTGCTAGAATATTCTTCCTTATCCTGTACCTCAGTCCTACTCCCCACCTTGTTACTCATTCTCTTAAGTACTACTCATCTTTTTAGGTCCAATTACAAATTCCCTTCTACCATGAAAACACCCCCAAATGTCTTGATTGGAATGGGAGTCTCCTTCCTCAGAATTCATATTTCATGTTCATAGAACCTATGATACATACATATGCATATACATATATATATACATCCACATACATTTTATATTTATTTATACATTTGTTTATTTATTTATTTATTTAGAGACAGAGAGACATGGACAGAGAGACCAAGAGAGACAGAGAGAGTTTGCTAAATATATAGGTACCAGTACATTTTGAAGTAAAGGAAGAGATAAATAGTTCATGCTTACAGATAATTGACTAGTTGTAATTTGATATCAAATCAAAGAATACAGTTGTGATGGAACTGCCTCTTAATACAACTCAAGTTTCCTAAGCTTTTTTGGCTGCCATATCAATTACACTGCTGATTTGTATTGAGCTTGTAGTACACTAAAATCTGCAGATTTGTTTTTAGAACAACTGCTGTCTAACCATGCCTCTCCTGTCTTGAATTTGTGAAGCAGATTTTTTTTGTCTGCCCAAGTACAAACTTTACTTTTACCCTTATTGAATTTCATGCTATCAGATTCAGTTTAATTCTCTATCCTAGAAAGTTACTTTTTGACCCTGATTAGATCATAAAGGCTAAGGTTTTATTGGCAGCTCCAAACAAAAATAGTCAACTATTGCTCTTTATTGGATTCCTTGTGAATGCAGGGATAAAGATCTGTTAGGGAAGATAGAAAGCATAAAGAAAATATGTGGACAGGGAGGTAGGAAACCTGGGTTCTATTACTAGTTCTTCTACAATGTATGTGATCTTGGGCAAATCATATAAATTTATCTGGGATCCAGATGATCTCCAAAGTTTCTTCCTATTCTGAAGCTCTTCAATTCTAACATACTATCGAAATCTCTTCTCAATTTAACAAGTCATGTTATTGGGAAGTATTTTATTTTTGTCTCATATGTTTCCCCTTCTTCCAAAGGTTAACTTCCAAAGTCCAACTAGGGTCATTTTTGTCTATTCTCAATAAAGAAGAAACCACAAGATTCCATAAGGGCTCCTCTTATTTAATGATCCTTTTATCATGCTAATCCTATAGTATATTTAATCTTTAGTTTTGATGCAAATAGATAACCAAAGCTTAGTGTATTCTGGATTCCAACACTGCCCCATTGGTTCAAGTTTAAAACACAATGAAGATAAAAATAACCTTTTACTGAGCCTATTATGTGCCAACTCTGTTGTAAGCCCTTTACAAGTATTATCTCATTTGATCTTCATAGTAACCCTGTGTGATAGGTGCTATTAATATCCCCATTCTTTATTAAAAAAAAAAAAAAGCTAGGGAGATTGAGGTAAACAGAGTTTAAATGACTTCTGCAAGGTCAAACCACTAGTAAGTGTCTGAGTTAGGACCTGAATACAAATCGTCTGGTTCAGCTAGGTACCACAGTGCCTGGCTTGGAGTCATGAAGACTCAACTTCCTGAATCCAATTCTAGACTGTGACATTCACTATCTGTGTAACCCTGGGCAAGTCGCTTAACCTTGTTTGCTTCAGTTTCTTCATGTATCAAATGAGCTGGAGAAAGAAATGGCAAACCATTCTAATATCTTTGCCCAGAAAAGCCCAACTAGGGTCACAAAGAGTTGGGAACTACTGAACAACAGCAACTTCAAATTCTAAGAATAGTATTCATCCATTGTGCCCACTTAGCTACTCAATCACAGCAGAAGCCTTGAGAATCTAGTGGGTAATGAAATTGTGTATACCTGCCACTTCTCTTTCTCATTGGTTGGGTTTTCTCTTAAACTAATGGTTTAATTCTTAAAGAGTCTCTGAATTTCTGTACTATAGTCAGAAGCTTATTCAGGAATGCGGTATATTGCTTCTCCTGAACTCATTATGAACAAGACTCAAGCAGCACCTATTTATCCATGAATCATTGCAGACTTTATTATAAAACCATTTGGGATCTGCCCCAATTACTTCTTACCTACTGCATTTTCAATAACTCCCTTTCCTACTCTCCAGATTTCTGTCCCATCTTGGGTACCAAGGGAAACATTGTGTTGATTTTTTTCCCCAAAGGGTGAAAAGGGTATTTGATGCTACTTGTATTTCATTTTGAAGGACATTTGGGTAACCTAGATAACAAGTCTCCAACAGCAAGCCTGAAAGGAGAATGAATTACATACATTAAGGGTACCCACACAATCCTATGAAAGCTTCATAATGAAATGACAGGAACCCATACAGATCATTCTTTGTTCATGTAGGTTATGCAGGTAATGATAACTTAGCATCATCATTTTGTGATCATAAACTGCTTTTGATATTGAAAAATGCATATGTTATACTACAAGTTAGTTTCTTATTATTAAAAAAAGAGCAGACTGACACTTAGCATGTTTCATTCTGTCAAATACAATGAAAGTAGATTAGCTAAGCTCTTGTCATGAATCCCTTTAAGAGGTTTTGTAATGTACTATTAAGAAAGAATTGTTGGTTTCAATTTGTCTGGCCTTAAATAGAATACAGGAAGATAAACATTAAATTATAACTGAAGCTTTAGCTTTCAGAGAAGCTTTATTTTTGTTTCAATTTATATGTAAATTTACACCTAAATAATATCATTTTAAAAAAGATTTAATGTGAATTCCAAATAAGCATAAATTTAGGCAGAAAGATGTACAAATTCTAAAAACCACAACCAAGCCTAAATAAGAACAAAAATGGGTCTTCAAATTCTTAGCAATTGATATTTTTGTATTAATGATAATTATATGCTATGTATAGTCATTAGAACATGTAGGAGAACTAGATATAAAGGAGCAATAGAATCACATTACAGTAACTTTTTACAAGTCATTGTTTCATGAATGGTCAAATTACAATATGTAAAAATTATTCTTTGGGACATCAACCACAGTACTTCTCCATATAAAAATGATACAAGTTGATAATTCCTAGGTGGACCATCATGTTATTTGGCTTTTCATTGTCTAATGATATATTTGAGCATGAATGATATTACCAGGAAGAATCTAGAAAGCATTGCCTTCGAATGTAAGCTTGTGGGGAATTGGTATTGTTTTATTCTTTAAACTTGCTTCTTGGGGCTGCTAGGTGGCACAGTGGATAAAGCACTGGCCCTGGATTCAGGAGGACCTGAGTTCAAATCTGACCTGAGACACTTGACACTAGCTGTGTGGCCCTGGGCAAGTCACTTAACCCTCATTGCCTCGCTCAAAAAAAAAAAAGACAAAAAAACAAACAAAAAAAATTGCTTCTCCAGCACCCAGCATGACTATATGTTGTCAAAGGACATGGAATGCTTGCTCAATAAAGTTGAGACCATAGGAATATGAGTGATGTTTTCATTGCTACTATATGTGAAAGGCATGAGCTTTTTAAGACAAAGGCAAATTTGGAAAATGAATTGCTGGTTAAGAAGATAATGTCTGATAATGATTTCAGACTTCTCTGGGGGCAGAGCAGATTAAAACTCCCATGCTAACTTGGCCTGTGAATAGTAGAAATCAGTATGGCAAGTGCACTTGTAGACTGAAAGAGATAGAATATCTAGTCCTTGCCTTCCTCTAACCCCCGGGGGGGGGGGGAAAGAAGAATAATTTTTTAAATCATGTATTTGGAATTTTACAAATCTAATTTTAAATGTACTTTAAAGCAAAAAAAAGGGGGGGAGGAAGAAAACATCCTATAAATAGACAACAAATTAGGTGCCACAGTGGCTACAATATAGGAAGAAAAATGAAGATTAATATGCTCAAGAAAAAGAGACATCAATAAAACCTATCAACTCAACAAATTTTAAAAAAAGTAACCAGAAGGATAAACTAAAAATACGAAATCAAGGACATAAATTTCCCACTTTAGGCATCACTAAGATTTGGAGGATTAGGGCTCACAACTGGAATGGTATACATTATTTTAAAATAATAAGAAGATTACAAACCCATTTTCAGCTGCTCTTTCTGCAAAACATATACCTTGATTTATTGTTACCTAAGCATGGGAACTTTTGTTAGAACTTAATACATTACACCAATATAATGTAGCATTATACAACACCCTTAAACCCTACTTAACTATTATGATGATATTTTTCTGCTTATTTCCATTAAATAACCAAACATTGATGAGCTCATTGTATTTCTAAGGGACAAGGTGGTAGTGAGATGGGCTTATAGAAGTTTCCCTGTTAACATGCCTTGATTCTTCAGCAAAACCAGAACTATGAATGCTGTAATTTAAACTACTCCCATTTATTACCATCCACTGAGAACCTTTCAGCACTTAAAGGGGCCAGAACCTTTTCTGGCCTCTTTTGTTAGAAAGTTGTTAGTATTCAACATAGAGGTTATGGACTCAGTGCAGATTAAAGCATTTTTTTAAATTTAGGGGGAAAAAAGAAAGAATAAGAAGAGTAAAAAATGGGGCATGGGGGAAGTTTTGGGAATATAGTAACAAGGTATATTAAGAATACATGTTCATGTGTAGATGTCCAAGAGTCAAAGTAGAAAGTCATAATATATAGCATTTGAGTAAAGACCAATGTCAGCAGAAAAAAAATTAATATTGCCATTAGATTATACTATGGATTACATACAATAGACAAAAAAAAAAAGAAAAAAAGGAAGAAAAAAAATAGATGAGCTGCTCAGGAAGTAGTTCCCAAACCTAGCACAGGTGTAGTAGTAATGAGGGATTATAATTACCTTGACATCTGCTGGAGTTCTCTTTGCCCAGAACAGAACAGATTGTCTTGTCTTGGTTTACCTTGATTATTTAAACCATAAAAAGTAGAGGGATCAATGAGGGTAATATCTATTCTCACCAATAAGGAACAGGTTGTTGAGGTGAAAATGATGGTACTTTGTGGGAAAGTGACTGCTCCATCATAGAGAAGACAAAAGCCAGAGATGGTTGATATACACAATCAATTTTCAGAGAACAAATTTCAAAGGGTTTAAAGAATGGATCTTATTGATGTCAATTCTTTCCTTTCTTTCTTTCTTTCTTTCTTTCTTTCTTTCTTTCTTTCTTTCTTTCATGGAGCAATGAGGGTTAAGTGACTTGCCTATGCTTGCACAGCTAGTAAATGTCAAGTGTTTGAGGCTGGATTTGAACTCAGGTCCTCCTGAATCCAGGGCCAGAGCTTTATACACTGTACAACCTAGCTTCCCTGACTACAATTCTATAAGAGAGATCAAACCAGGAAGGGTGAAAAGCTCTAAAGCATAAAATTCTAAAGACCCAAAGAGAAACAAGTCCAGTAATAAAGTTCTCTTAAAACACCAATGTGAATGCATAGGGAATTCATCAAACAAGTTGAATTTTTTTTGGAAGTCCATTATATATTTATTTATTTTTGCTGGGCAATGAAGGTTAAGTGACTTGCCCAGGGTCACACAGCTAGTAAGTGTCAAGTTTCTGAGGTCAGATTTGAACTCAGATCCTCCTGACTCCAGGGCCAGTGCTTTATCTACTGCGCCACCTAGCTGCCCCTCAAATTGAATTTAAAAAATAAAAAAGACATGCACAGAAAGATGAAAGAAGAAAGAGACAATGGAAAAAGATGTTAAAGAATTGCATATCAGTTAAATATGTATGATACCACGACTGCTTTAGTGAGAATGAGCTGGGGCTGATATGGAAAACTAAAGGACTAACCACAACAAATTTGGGTTTGTGTTCTTCCCACACACACGTGCTATATTTGAGGAGGAGGATCAAAGGAAGGACTACTTCTTGACATAGATAGATCATAGTAAGGAAAGATGAGGAAAAAGCCAACCTTTAACTATTGTCCTTCTTTTATGTAAAGGGACATGATCTTTAGATGTGAGAGAAGAGAACAACACTAGATAAAAGAGAATTAAAACTTAAAATAGAGAGATGGTAAGAGAATGTCTGGGAAGCTAGGTGGAGTAGTGGATAGAGTGTAGGGCCTGGAATCAGAAAGACTCATCTTCCTGCATTCAAATCTGGTATCAGACCCTTACTTGTTGTGTGACTCTAGATACGTCACTTTACCCTTTTTTTTGCTTCAGTTTCCTCAAATCTGTAAAATGAGCTTGAGAAAGAAATGGCAAAACACTCCATTTTCTACATCTCTTCATCAATTTTACTGTCATTGAGTGTCTAGAGCTGCTGTCCTAGGCTGTATGAAGGGTTTTTCTTTTTTTCTATTTTGTCCTCAAAATTAAGTTGGTAAGGAAGGGAGAAAAGAAGGATGGAAGGAAGGAAGGAAGGAAGGAAGGAAGGAAGGAAGGAAGGAAGGAAGGAAGGAAGGAAGGAAGAGAAGGAGGGAACAAAGAAGCAAAGCCAAGAGGGAAGGACTAAAAACAAACAAACAAAAACATTTCATTGAGCACCTATTGTGCATCAGGAATTGTTCTACGTATTTTACAAATACTATTTCATTTGATCCTTCCAATCCTGGAAAGTAAGTGTTATTATTATCCCTGTTTTACATTTGAGGAAACTAAGGCATAGGTTAAGTGACTTGCACAGGATAGAACAGCTAATATGTGTCTTATAAGGCATATTTAAATTCCATTTTTTCCAGTCTTATCACTCGATCCACTTTGACATGTAGTGGCAAACCCAGTCACTCCCTTTGAAATCGTGGAGGCAACAGTCATTTCCTCACATCCTTGAAGCTTACAGTTAGTTAGGTTTATTTCATTGGTCACATAAGTAAATGCTAAAAGATGCAATACTTAAAAGGAAACAAAATATCTTAATGATGAAATCAGGGAACAAGCTTGACATGTTCTAGCAGTTTGATTTTATCTCGGAGATGTTTGTAGGTCATTACAAGACTTTCATCGTACTAAAGCTACTGGTTGCTTTGTATCTTATCAAAACCATAACTAGCAGCTTTGGTATTCTGGACAAGTACCAGAAAATGTGCTCGGGGGCAGCTAGGTGGCACAGTGGATAGAGCACTGGCCCTGGAGTCAGGAATACCTGAGTTCAAATCCAGCCTCAGACACTTAACACTTACTAGCTGTGTGACCCTGGGCAAGTCAATTGGCCCCAATTGCCTCAATAAAAAAAATGTGCTCAGAAAAAGCAATAGGAAAGGAATATTCAAACTGACTACAAAAAATAAAACAGATACAACTGTGTGAGAAGAAAGGAGAATAGATGTCAGAGATGAACCTCAGCCTTGAGGATGCAAGAAGCCATAGGGAGAAAGAAGACTAACTAACTGCATTTTAGTGGGACCACTAAATTTCAGAGAAAGTGAAATTGTATCCCATTAGGAGTGTCCTTATCCAGGAGTCCTTTATGCCAATGAAATTACAAATCCAGCCTAATCACTATTTTTGATTACTATTTGTAAAGTTCAGATGTTTCTACCTACTTAAGCATGACAAATGCTGTCAGCTTCATCTAAATTTCAACACCATGGGGCAAACTTCACCCCATTCCCCCACACATACCCTAGTTAAATCTCTGTCACCTAAGCTCCTAAGAAGTTATTTTATTACTGATATAGTGACTCCAAAGTATTTGAGATAGGTTTCTAATAATCAATTTCCTAGTACGAGGGACAATGGGCTCCAACATTTTGTAATATGAACATATTTTGCCAAAGATAAATTTTTAGAGACTATCATGATGTTGTTATTGTTGTTGTTGTTGTTTTTCACCCTTTTTTTTTTTTGAAATGTTACTTAAACCCAAATCTGATTATTCTGCACTGGAATGGGAAAAAATCAATATGCGATTTGACTAAGACAATTCATTATTTTTTATTTTTAGACTAATTATAAATTGCTAAAACAGTAGCATGTGTCAGTCATCCATGATTCCGTCATCATCCATTTAAATAATGAGAGGAGCTCTTTGGACAATCATCTTTTTTGCATACCACCAATGATCTAGCTGCCAGCCAGATATCTGCTAATGAGTCAAACCCAAATGAGAAATGCAGCGAGTGAAAGGGCTGTATCTTTTGCACATTCTGCTGTTCTGCTCCATTGAAAGTGTCTAGCACACACATAGTGCATATTTAATAAATATTAATTGATGATGAAAAAAGGACAGGAGTGGATGTGAAGCTTGAGGTCACCTTGGATAAGGAATCTGGTTCCTACCCCAGCACATTTCATAAGTGGCCTAAATTGGAGCAGCTTCAAGACCCGTACACTTTGAACCTTTTTATCAAGCAAGCAATAAAATAACAGCGTTGCAAAATTGTGCTTGTACTAGTAAATATGAATTAATTAGGCACCAATAAAAATAAGAAATCTCAGAAGCACTGAGCCCTTACAGTTGCCTACTAATATAGCCTTGGATGTAACAGCTTAGGTGATACAGTCAAAATGAATCTGAGTTCTGCAAATGTGCAAGAGAGAGAACACATAAATAGGGACAGGACACTAATTACCAGCTGAACAAAGACCATTACCATAAATTTTTAACTTCTCATTTTCACAAGCTCTGCGATTCTGAATTATTTTATTTTTCTTCATTTATCTGCTACTTTTCTTCCAACTTTTTGAGAACGGTTTTTCCTGAGCCCAGCTCTGGTTTAATTATTAAGCTTAGTTCGGCTTTAATTTGTGAGCAGTTTCCTATATTCATAAGAGCTTTCCTTTAGGCTTCTCTTCAAAGAGGGAGCTATGCATATTCTGATTTTTTTTTTCTCTTCAGAGGCAGTGCTTTTGTCCTCTTTTTATTCCTTCTTCAAGCAAAATTAAAAGGCTCTTTGGGTAAAATTCTATGTTTTACTTACTGTTCAATACTTGTTAAAGTATTGAATGATCCGTCTGCGATGTTGATCATTCCATTTAACTCACAGCACCAGATCACATTTGCATCAATTACTGCTAAACACAACTGAAATTTGGCAATGTGTGCAAAGAAGGTTCACTTATCAACAGCCTTAGAAGCAAAGTTTGTTTTTCCCCCCTTCTTTTCAGTGAAAAAAAAAATATTCAAAGAGTTTAAGATTTTAATGTATCAATACACAGACACATGTTAATAAGGATTTGGTGCTTACCCAAAACATGCCCACTTCACGTATGGTAGGTTTAAATTGTAGGTACCAAGGTAACAGTTTCAAAATGGCTGCCCTCACCCCTTAGGAATGACAAAACTCCTTCCTTTACCAAGTCACTAGGTGGTAAAAGTGAGTGTGTATCTCTTAATGTCTACACATGCAGCTTGCCCTTTATTTAGTCAATGGGCCCCATTCCATATGCCTCTCTTTTCTTTGTCTTATATGCTGCAAAACAGTTGGTTTTTTCTTTCTTCTTTTCTTAACATTATTTACCTTTTCTCCAGGCTCTATACCTACACATCAGCTTTCCTACAGCTCTAATGTTCTGGCCTTATACTCAGTCAGCATTTTTTCTTTTCCCTCTCCCACTTGGTAATAATGATAGCATCTCAGTATCCCTGAGGCAATTCCTTTAGTGCACCAAATTTTGAGGAAAACTGTTCACCTCGCTTTCTTTCACACTGATCTAGATGAGTGTACAATGAGGGTGAGAACCCTAAAGATTTTACTAATAGGGAGAAAAAAAAACAGGAGCAGAATCTGAACCCTAAGTCAGATCAAAGGAAAGGAAAAGGTGTGTCTGGGGACTCCTGTGTTTGAAAAACTGAAGTATGATCTGTGATTTACAATGTTTCATGGCTCTGAGTTCTTGTGGAAATGGAATGTCAGGCTCTCATATCCTAAGCAGTACTCAATGTTCTCCAGAGACTTGACAGCAAAGCATAAAAGAATTTTAAAAAAAAAAAAGGTCACTGCAATTCTCTTGCCACCTCTGTAAAGTTTGTTCTTGGTCAAGAATGACATAGAAACCTTCATGATTTTGACACCATTGGGTTTCAGAATATTCCCAGAAATACTCTATGGTCCAATACAGAACCAGGATACAACTCAGGTTGTATCCCAAGAAAGTTATGATGCTCTACCTCCAATGCTATGGGGGGCAGGGAGGATCCTAGCACCCCACAAGAAGCAGTGATAAGAATTAGAGTTTGAAAAAGAAAAGAAAAAAAAAGAATTGGAGTTTGCTTTTTATGACTGGTGGCTTTGTTTGCTTGCTTGATGAGAAGAAGCATTTTCTAAAGTACAACATAATAAAAAATACCAAAATTTTTCTTTGGGCCATTGGATGAATACTTAGAGCTGAACACAGTAATTGCCCTGAGCAGATCTGGAATGCTAGTAAGAAGCAATTATAAAGATTTTGTCTTAACTGGCAATACTTCTCAAACTAACTTGCAGATTTGATGCAATACCAATCAAAATGCCAATAGGTTATTTCATAGAATTAGATAAAGGCATAACAAAGTTCACATAGGAAATTATGTGGATAAGGATATCAAGAAGAATATGAAAAAGAAACTGGTGAAAGTAGCCCAGCAATACTAGATATATTTAATCTACATTAAAATAATAATTATAAAAAACTGTCTCCCATGGAAAAAAAAGAAGAGAAATAGGTTAATGGAACAAAAAAGAGAACCCAGAAATAAACCTCAATGAATATAAAGCATTAGCTTTATTTTAGAAACCCACACTCAAAAAACACTGGGGAATGAAGCCACTATTCAATAAAAACTTCTGGGAAAACTAGATGAAAACAGGTTTAGATCCTCATGCCTCACATCATGCACCACAATGAAATCAAATTGTATCAAATCTAAATATAGAATTTCCCTGAAAAAAACAAACTGGAAAAAGAGGAATAATGTATTTGTTTAGGCCATTGAAAGGAAGAGACATTTTACTAATCAAAGAAGTCACTGGAGATAAAAATCAATGAGTTTGCATATAGAAAACAAAAGGATTTTTCACTGAGAAAAGTAATTGCTGATTTTTTTAAAAAGAAAGAACATATTGAGAAAATTATTCAATTGAAATAAAACAGACTGAAGTCTGACACTCAGAATTATAAGGAAGAGACATAAGTTTAACACAAATAATTTACGTTTTCCAATTGACCAATGTAAAAGGATATGAATAGACAATTTACAAAGAGGTAACACTTACTAACATGAGCAAATATTCAAATTCCCTCACAAGATGAAAAATCAATACAAATTTAAGATACCCCCTCACATACACAATAATAAGAAGATTATATCTTTTAAATGATAAAAATTTAACATTGACTCAGCTATGGGGAAACACCTTCAAATGTACTGCTGCTAAGACTGAAAATTAGCTTGGAAGTTTGTGAAAGAAATAACTTTTATGTTCAACATTCACCTAATTGCTAAATAAATTATATTCATGTAATGTACTCATGTGAGTGAAAGTTATGGTAACATAATGATAAATATGCAATATATTTAAGTATATCCTCTTATATGAGGAGCTATAGCAAGACCTATATGAGTTGACTCCAAATAAAATGATCAGAACTAGGACTTTAAAAATTGTGGTAACCATTATCTTTCTAAAAAGAAAGTAAGGAAAGGGGAAGAAAAATGGAACCAGAATTTTCAGGACTCAAGATGCTGGTACCAAAATAAAGGTAAGAGCAACATATTTTTTAAACCAATTTATCATTTAACTTATTTGGCTTTGCCTTGATAAAGGCTAGCTAGAGGTTGGGAGTATGATGTGGTTTCTTGTTTTATATGTTCATTTAAAAAAAATGTTGTTATAAAGGTGATTTTTTTTTAAATGAGCATCTAGTTCTCAATGATCACCTACCATTACCTAGATAGTTGCATGGTGAAATGAATAAAGCAGCAGGCCTGGGGGTAGGAAGACCTGAATTCAAATCCTACCTCAGCTACTTAATATCTCTGTGACCATGGGCAAATAATTAAACTACTTTTTGCTCTACTATAAAATGTGGATAATACTCCCACCTACCTTTTAGATTGGTTGTGAAGATTAAAGGAGATAATAATTGTAAAAAGCTTAGTACAGTACATAACACACATAGGCTCTACATTCTGATAAAATAATGGGATTTGGCAGACGCTTAGGGGACCCACCTGAAGATTGATTTGGAATTGAATTGGGTGAAACTGAGAAACTGACTGAGAACCTACTTAAGAATGATTAAATCAAGACCACACCTGGCTGGCCCTGAGTGGGGTGTTGTTCTCAGAGGCTGTGGACTATGCCATCAACAGGAGACCACTCTCAATCAGCTTGAAGGACCTCCCCCTTTTGGGGAGGGAGACAGGAAGGAGGAAGTTGAGGCTGGCTCGCTGGATCTCTCTCTTTTCATTCAGGAACTGGCATGGTGGCGGCAGGGGCAGAACAGAGTAGAAAGATCTATTCCACATGTTCCCTATAGAAGTGTGGATAGCTAAATAAAGATGGATTTCTCAACTTCTCTCTCTTCACTAACTTCTAATATACTTTAATAAATCCTTAAAAACCTAAACTCTTGCTGAATTTATCAGTAATCTTAGCCAGTTTCCCCCAAAAAACTGGGGGGGCAGGTTAGTACTAACATTTAGATTTTAAACATCACAATGTGACTGTTCATAATTATGATTATTACTGCTCCAATATGGGAAATAAAATGGACTGACTAAATTGGGTATATATACACATACACCCATAAATATAAACCTATATTTAAAAATATGTATCATATCATATCATGTGTGTATATGTCTTTGAATTTTTAAAAGTGCCTGAGGATAATGTGATTTCTCATGCTCAAAAACTGATGTCAAAATTAAAAGATTTCACACAGTGACCACTACTAGTTCCCCAAAGTGTACCTTTCTCTCTTTGTCTTTATCCGTCGCTTGTTCTATCTGTCTCTGTCTCTCTGTCTCTCTCTGTTTCTGTCTCTCCAACTCTGTGATGAAAATATAGTTTTCCCCACTGGATTTCTACTCCTCTTGGTCTTAAGGGACACATTAGGATACATTACAAAAAGGAAGCCCTACTGGAAAACAACAGAAAATTAACTAGATGTTGCTGGGATTTAGGACCTTATTTGACTTCCTTACAGCTTGCCAGTGGAGAGCATTCTAATACTGCTAAGGCATACTTTCATTCTGGGCATTTTTTTTTTTTATCTTGCAGTATATTCAAATTTTGCAGCTAATTTGCTAGATTGAATACAAACTTGTAACACTAGCTTTCATGTAGCATTTAGGTATATAATCTATTGAATATATTTAGAATAACAAATTTTAATTGAAAATGCTGTCAAAATCTTCATAATAACTTGTCAGTTCTTTTTTTTTTAATTATTCAGTGGTTATATGCCAAGGAAACAAACGTTCTTTATAATTCTAATGAAGTGGTATTTTAAATTAGTATATTATTTAAATTCATAAACTGCAAATTGACAACATCTGGTTCTTTAACGCAAGATGATATGACACTGATTGTAAGATCAAGGTTATAGAATTTGACATGGCTTCTTTATGGGAATAAAAATAGCAGTGATTAATCCAAGGCTGCAACTGACTACATTTTGATGCCCTTTGAACTTTGAAATGAGAAGGTTTCTAACAATTCGTATAGAGTAGCAGCTCTAAAATGAATAATGACAGAACAATGTGCTTAAAAATTCAAGCGCTACATATTTTTACTAACTTTGCTACTTATGGAAATTAAGTAAAATAGCTTTTAGGTGGTCAATAGGATTTTTAAATTTCATTACTCTGCTTCATTATAAATCAAAAGTGTTCTCCTAATAAACTAAATTTATTATGAATTAATAAGATTAGCATTCAATATAAATTAATAGACTTTATAAGTATCTTAGTTGGGCTAAAAAAATGAAAGAGCTACACTTCAGTCTCAGAACTAAACAGATTTTTCTTACCAAAAAAGTGAGATTATAGATCCTTGATTACAATAAGAGTGAAAGAGTATTTTTGAAAGATCAAATTTATAATTTATGGGAAAATTATATCCTGCTGGAGAAGCAAAATTCATAGGGGAAAATGCTCAATTTATTGCAGTTGGTAGGTATTTAATCACGTTAAAATATTCAAGTTTTTGAGGCCAGTTTCTTTTTGAAAGGTTAATTTACAAGAAAGCAGCAATAAATAAGAATGCATTTTGCTCACTAATTAGGGTTCTGTCAGTTGGTGAGAAAATGCTCAATATGCACTCCTTTTTTACTTAGCGCATTATAAACATGATTACATTTAGTTAGCAAGAGGTAAAAAAATATACTTAACCTTTTTTATCTACTTCAAGTCAGTGTAATAATTAAACATGGAGCTGAAGTCTGCAACAAAAATAGAAAATCACAAGCTGACATAAAAAAATAAAGTTTTTTTTCCCTTCCTTAGAATAAATGCATTAAACTAATCAGCATATAAGAAAACCTTAAAGAATTTGTAATTTTTATTGCAAACCTGAAGGGCTGAAGAGGCTGAGACAACGGAAGGGGAATTACCCATAATAGCTATGTAATAGCACAAAACAAGGATGGTGGAAGAGAAAAATTAAATGTGACAAGAAATTTGAATTCTTACTCTGAAGTGAATGAAATAACTGCAACATGCCTTTAGTTGCACTGGGTCTAGATATCACTGGAAAAGGTTGTGTTGTCTAAGAGTTAGGACAGCTTAGGTTAAGAATTCAGAAGTCTGGGTGCAGCTAAGTAGCACAGTGGATAAAGCACTGAACTCAGGAGGACCTGAGTTCAAATCCAGCCTCAGATACTTAACACTAGCTGTGTGACCCTGGGCAAGTCACTTAAGCCCCACTGCCCCTCCCAAAAACAAAAACAAAAAACAAACAAACAAACAAAAATTCAGAAGTCTGTTCCCAGTTCCCAGTGATGTGTGACATGACTTTGACAAAGACTCTTAACCTCTGCTTTCATCACCTGTAAAAATAAGAACAATAACATTAGCTTCATATTTAAAAGAGCTTCTCAAAGAGTTATTAATTCTTTTAGCAATGGACCTTGAGCTCTTAGGGAATAGTGCTGTGTCATTATATCAGTATTAAAACATTATTATTTCAAAACCTAAAACCATAAAATTCTGCTTGTTCAGAATTTCACCATAAAGATCAAATGTAAAGAGTTTATTTGCAGAGCATTTTATGCCTGGTTTTGAAATAGCATGGGCCAGGAAGGGGGTTTATAATTACTAAGCAAGGCCTTTTAGGGCAAGAGTGCTCCATTTTCAAAATTGTCACTATGGATTCTGAAATAGCAAGATGAGGTCAGGTCTCCAGGACCCTTGATACATATCCTAGAGCTTGGCTATCACACAGAGAATGAATGACAGCACCATAGAATCTCGAAGTTAGAAGGAACTTTAGATATCATTTAGATCAGCCCATAACTCAACAGCAATCCCCTCTTTAAAATCCCTCAAAATGTCCCCAGCTTTTGTTTAAATATCTCCATTAATGAAGGTTTCATTACATATCTAGGGAGTCCATTATACTTGGAGATCTCTCTAAAAGTTGAAAAATTAGTTGTTGTTTCCAATTCTTTTTTCTCGCTGAAATCTGCATATTGTAGACTTCCACTCATTACTTCAAATTCAGCCTTCTGGATCCAGGACAAATGAGTCTAATCTCTTTTCCACATGTTAGACTTTCATATATTTGCAGACAATTATAATGTCTTCCCTAAGTCTTCTCCAAGTTAAACACACCCAATTCCTTCTACTTATCCTTCTATGCCATAGATTTTTTTGTTTTCTTGGGTTTTTTTTTTTTTGGTGGGGCAGTGAGGGTTAAGTGACTTGTCCAGGGTCACACAGCCATACAGCTAGTAAATGCCAAATATCTGAGGCTGGATTTGAACTCAGGTCCTCCTGAATCCAGGGCTGGTGCTTTATCCACTGCACCACCTAGCTGCCCCCTATACCATAGCTTTTAAAACTCCATCTGCTAGCCCTCCTAAATGGGTGCTTTAGTTTGTCCATGCTCTTCCTAAAATGTAGTACTCAGATATGTACAGAACATTCAAAATATGGTATTCACCATTTATGGAAAGTGGGACCTCACTCATTCTGGACACTAAATTCATTCTAGGAATATGAACCCTTTTTTTGGCTACCATATCATACTGCTTGCTCACATTGAAGTTACAGTCCATTAAGATAATCTATTATTATCACTTATGAACTGCTGAATACAAATGCCAATCCAACAATGTACTTGTATATTACATACTTTTTTGAACCTAAGTGAAGGATTTTAATTTTATGTCCATTAAGTTTTAATTTACTAGGTTTGTCAGTAGAATGTATGTTCCTTGAAGGTAGATGCTATTTCATTCTTGTTTTTATCTCCCCAGCACTTCAGAGAGTATGTATAAACTAGATACTTATGAAATATATGTTTCTTTATTGTTGAAGGCCACATTGTCAAGAAATTGTGCATTCCTATTCCGTCATTCAAAGCATTAGCTACCCTTCCTAGCTTTTTGCCATCTATTAATGTGATGTGTGCCACCTCTAATTTCATCCAAGTCATTCATTAAAATATTAAACAATATAGTCCAAAAGACAGTACTGTGGGAGGTATTCCACTACAGAGCTTTATCTAGGTAGACATAAATCTATTAATCATATTTTTGGAGGGTAGAGAATTGAATTAGTTCTTAGTCTATCTAAATGTCCAGCCCCAATCTCTCCATATTTTTCAGGAGTATATAAGTTCTGATTGATAAATCAACAAGCTTCTTTATTAAGCATTTAGTATGTGCCAAGTATAAGCAAAAACAGCTAAACCTGCTCTTCTCAAAAAGTTCACTTTGTGAATATAAATAAGTATATGTAAAATATATACTACAAAGTGTATATATATATACACATACATATACATACATACATATATATATATAGAAGGTAATCTTTGAGATTAGTCAATCAATCAATAAGCATTTCTTAGGTGCCTACTATGTGTCAGGCACTGTGCTAAGCCCCCAGTGTACAAAAATAGGCAAAATATAGGCCCTGCTTACAAGAAACTTACTATGTAATGGGGGAAAAAACATGGAAACATATATGTATATATATATATATATACAAAACAAACCACATAGATGATAAGTAGGGGGGAAATAAAATGAGGAACACTAAATTATGAGGGGTTAGGGAAAACTTCCTGTAGAATGCGGATTTTTTTTTTTTTGTGGGACAATGAGGGTTAAGTGACTTGCCCAGGGTCACACAGCTAGTAAGTGTCAAATGTCTGAGGCCGGATTTGAACTCAGCTCCTCCTGAATCCAGGGCAGGTGCTCTATACACTGTGCCACCTAGCTGCCCTAGAAGGTGGAATTTTAATAGAGTCTTAAAGGAAATCAGGTAGGTCAGTAGTTGTGACAGAGAAGGGAAAGCATTCCAGTCACAGGGGACAATCAGAGAAAATATCCAGAGCCAAGAGAAGCAGTGCCTTGTTCATGGAACAGCCAGAACAGCCAACATCACTAGAATGAAAAGTACATGTTGGGGAGTAAGGGATATGAAAACTGGAAAGGTGAAAGGCAGCAAGGTTATGGAGGTCTTTGAATGCCCAACAGAGCATTTTGTATTTTCTCTTGGAGACAATAGGAACTCACTGGAGTTTATTGAGTAGGGGGAGTGTGATATGATCAGAACTGTTCTTTAGGGAAACCACTTCAGTGGCTGAAAGGAAAATGGATTGGAGTAGGAAGAGACTTGAGGCAGGCAGACCCACTAACAGGCTCTTGGAGCAATCCAGGGATGAGGTGATGAGGGCATTCACTCGAGTGGGAATAGTGTCAGAAGAGAGAAAGGGGCATATGTTGCAATGATGAAATCAACAAGCCTTGGTGACAGTTTGAATATGGAGATGACAGATGGTGAGGGATTCAGCTTCTGAGCCTGGAGACTATGAGGATGGTTTTATCACCTACAGTAATAGGAAAGGAAATAGGGATTAGGGGTTAGAGGGGAAGATAATGAGTTCTGTTTTACACATATTGAGTTTAAGTTGTCTACTGCACATCTAGTTTGAGATATTTGAAAGGCAGTTGGAGATGACAGAATGGACATCAGCAGAATGATTAGGTCAGGAAAAGTAGACATGAGGATCGTCAGCTTAGAGATGGTAATCAAATACATGGAAGCTGATGAAATTGCCAAGTGAAGTACTATACAGGCAGAAGAGAAGAGGGCCAAGGACAGAACCCTGAGGGATATCTACTATTAAACGACATGACCTGGAGGGGAATCCATCAAAGGAGACAGAGGAGAGGTTAGGGAGGTAGAGGGAAAACCAGGAAAGAGTGGTGTCCCAAAAACTTACAAATAAGAGAATATCAATGAAGAGAGAGATATTGACAGTTTCAAAGGTTGCAGAGATATTAAAGGGAATGAAGATAATTAAGAAATCATTGATAATTTTGAGAGAGCAGTTTCAATGGAATGATAAAGTCAGAAGTCAGAAGTAAGGAGTTGAGAACGGAGTGAGAAGAGAGAATGTGGAGGCACCTTATCATAGATGACCTTTCTAAGGAATTTAGCTACAAAGGGCAAAGAGAAAACATTTAGTGATAGAGGGACCAGAAAAAGCCTTTTACAGATCAAGACATATGAACAGTCTTGATAGATACTAGGGATTACAAGAAATGAACCCAGAAAATTAATTCAGATCTGTCTTAGGAAAATCTAAACCTATACCCAAAGTAGCCTGGGAACATCTTAAGTTAGACTAACTTACTAGAGGTCATAATTATATTGACCTTTTATTGACAATGAAAATTGAGAGTTAGCTAAAGAAAAAAAGAGCCCCCCCCCTTCCAGGAGCAAAAGTTGAATCCAGCTAATAAAAACCATAATTTTCTTTTTGAGGAAAGGGCTAAGTAGCCCTGAACTGGCCCCAATAAAAGGCCAAGTGATCTTTGTCCTTTTCTAAGCCACAACAGTGCTTACTGAAGTTTTCTTGCTAGTCTTTCATTGCTTACTTCATCCCTTGATCCTCTCCTCTAACTCTTCCAGTCAGTCAATCAATAAACAACAGACAGCTTGATTAAACCTGGTTACAATCCCTGCAAGGCCCCTCACAATCTTTGTCTAGAGAAAAACTATATCCAGTGCTAAAGGAGAAATGTGCCTAACCAAGATAGAGAAAGTGGAAGTGAGTTTGAAAACAGAAGTAAGTGAAAATACAGGCAGATATGATCTTAGCGCACACACACACACACACACACACAAAATTCAGATATGCAGATCTCTATACTCCTAGCATATATACATATGAATATTATCATTTGTATTTATGTCAATGTCTACAATATGCATATATTTCCAACCTGGTTGTGTTCCCTACTTTGTATTTTTGCTTGCAAGAAATGAGGAAGTATCAAAGATTTTCAGGTTCAGAGTGAGATCCTGACCAAATATCTACCCCTAGGTAATCCTAGTGGTATGTTTGTAAACATATTATTTTGATTAAATGCATAGAACTTAAATGAATGTTTTGATGTATTATTTTAATGTAGGCCTAAATGTTTTCTTGCAGCCACAAAAATGCCTCTTTCTTTTATATTTCCCTTTTCTTTTTCAAGCATGCTATGAGCATTCTATTTGCTAGCATTATATCAGTCAATCCTGCCCTATGTCCCACCCTCATCTCCCCCAACCAATGGAACTGGGATGAAGGAGACAAAATTGTAAAGAATAAAGAGCACCTCCAGCATAGATTTCTATAGAATAGGGCCCTACATCTTTGTATACAGGATTTTTTGAGAGATGTTGCAAAGGTGAAATCAACAAACTAGTTTTCATGCATTTTGGCCTCTCTACTGAAGTGGTTCACATTTTGAAATTCATGGGTATAGTTTTCTAGACAAAAGGTGTGTAAGAACTAAAGGATGCTTAAAGATATATACACTATCACATTTGGGGGGCATACAGAAAAATCTTCAAGTACTTCTTTTTTACTGAAATCCCTAAGAACAGGTTAAAAATTAAGATCTTAGGGGCAGCTAGGTGGTACAGTGGATAGAGCACTGGCCCTGGATTCAGGAGGACCTGAGTTCAAATCTGACCCCTGACACTTAACACTTACTAGCTGTGTGACCCTGGGCAAGTCACTTAACCCCAATTGCCTCACAAAAAAAATTAAGATCTTGGAATATTTTTGAGCCATATTCAAACACATTATTTTTGTCTTCATCATGATTTGATGTGTATGTAAACACTCTGCCTTTTGTTTTGCACCTTCTTCAACTTGTGGGAGGGTTGGGCTGGGGGAATGGAGTGAGATCTAATTTAGTATATATTCTGGCTCAATTTTTAGAAACACTTCTCTTGGGCATCTTTCTGGAAAGTTGAAACAAGACCTTCAGAACAGGTAGCCAATCTTTCTCCACATTTCATATTACTTTAGGCACTCCTGTTATAGCCAACCTGTTTTTCCTACCTTTCTCCTTCCTCTTGTTGTTTATTCCTCACAGACCCTCCCCCATAATCCTTCTTTGCCCCTTCTATGTGCCTATACATAGAGTAACAACTAGGCTATAATGTGTTTTCTGTACATTTTTGCCTCATAAAATTCCTAGGTTCCTTCAAAGCTCTGCTTAGGGGGCACTTCCAATGGGATGCCTGTGCTGATTGAGCCTGATTGATAAAACTCTCCTTCCTTAAATTATATTGCACTTACCTACAGTATGTGGGTACCTATTTTAATTTGCCTGTGTAACTCCTCTCCTTCCCTATAAGGAGTCTCTGAAGCCAGAAATTCTTTGGTTTTGTCTTTATATTCCATTGTTTTGTGCCTAAGTCTTTAACCAATGCTTTCATTGAATTGAATTCTCAAGATTTGGATAATATTTTCCCCCAAAATTTATTATATTTACATATTTCTCTGGGTTAAATTGTACCAGATCTAAAAAGAGATGGGGAAGAATAATATATTTTTTAAGAAATATGGAAAAAGTTTATTTTAGAATGAGGGAAACAAGGTAAAATTTTTCATATTATTTCTCTCAATTAACATGATTCACCAATTATCCAAGAGAAAATTTTGAATCCAACTTATTAATCTCTAAATGAAATGTATTGCATATCATCAAAATAGATTTAGCTAGGAGATCTACCATTATTCATGTAAGGATTTTCTGTGGGGATCATATTTCTGTGGGCTTTTTGAGTCTATTTATTTATGAAGATAATACATTTTTATAGTTAGCATATGTCATTGTATATACTGATGGTGTACATATTTATATACATGCTCAAAAAGGAAGCCGTTTATTTTTTTCTCCTTTTTTGATCAATACTTTCCCTTGAATTCACATTTTTTGCTTATAACTAACTGCATAGCATTTCTGTGACTGTCAGCCCTCTAGCTATGACAAGGCCTAACACAATGTCACAGCCTCACATGCAGCAAACAAGTCTCACACAATTCCTGAGTCTGTCTGTGATGGCTGCAATTAATCTTTGTTTCCCAACTCCACCAAGTCTCCAAACTTTATTTGTAAGAAATAAAGAGAGGGGAGAAGAGGTTGCTATAGAAGCAGAAGGAAATTCTGCAATGTCTGTTTCCTGTGATAATACCTATTTATCAACACAGATGTATATATTTGAATTAATGAGTACCAGGCACTTCATAGATAAAAAGGGAACCTTTGGGGGAAAAAGTAGAGATGGAAATAGCCACATCTCATCACTGTCCATCTTCAAATAAGGCAGCTTTGATAGCCCTCAGCATCTCATGGGGTAGTAGCATTAAATTTGATTTGAATTGAAAATACATAAATACAATCAAATCACTAGGGAACTGGGGTCAGATAACAATATACAGGTGGACAAAAATGATTGCTGATAAATAAACTTAGAGCTTTTCAGTAAAGGTACTTAAAGAAAAAAATTTAGAAAAGTATGAACAATGGGTAAGAAAGAAGATGATTTTGGAGGAATATGACTTTAAGGATATTTAATACTGCCAAAATAGTGAGAGGCCGTGGTAGGGGAGGGAGAGTTTCAAAAAATTAGGACATTTTGATAAAGCTTTGAGAGGTGGTATATTGTGATGGATAGAGAAATGGTATCATAGCCAGAAAAATCTGGGTTCAAATCAAATCTCTGACCCATACTCACTGTGTGATTCTGGGCAACACTTTTAGACAATAATGTGAAGAAATGGTGCCTACCTGCATTGGTTGAGAGAATTTCTCTAACCCTGAGTTCTTATATCTATGACATCATAGGTCCAGACCTATCCTATAGATAAAGTTTTATGGACCTTAAACCTTTTATTCATTCCTTCTCCCTTAAAGGTTAATGAAAAGGAAAATTACCTTTTCTTTCCAAACAATCAGAATATGACTTAAGTATTATCAATTTCAGGATGAAAGATATAAAAATATTATAAGCCCAATAAAATAAAACTTCAATTAACCACAAGTCCCCATTAATAATTTTTTTTTCTGTACTTAGCTTTGGGGGAATCAAATTTAAAGAAAACAAGCAAATATCACTAAATTCCCAAAATAAGAAAGACTGGATTATGTTTAAGAAATTGTATTTACTGGTGGCATAAGATGAATGATGACATATTGGAGACATTTTCCTAAAGGTTTTATTTTTAATAACTTCAAAAAATATTTATTAATTGCCTAAGAAAGGTACAAGATAATATAGTAAATGTTTAATGGAGCTGGACTGGTGGATGGAGGCCAGTGCCAGTAATGAGCACAGGTATTTCCTTCATAAGCAACCACGTGGAGGCTTGAGATGAGTCTACTTGAAGCCATGATGACACTGGGGCATGGGAGATAATGGAGAGTTCTCAAACTGGCTATGAGGAAAGCAACAATAAACAAACAAACAAAAAAAAAGCAAACAAAAGAAAACATGTGTTTCGGGTTGCTGAGCCAGAACACAGGAATACACAAAAGGAACAAAGAATACTTTCATTATTTTATTTTCTTTGTGGCTTCAAGAGAGGCAGGACAGTCCCTGGGACATAGAAAGCACTTAATAAATGATAGCTGATTGACTAAATGAATTAGTGGGTCAGGGAAGGGCAACGTTCTTGTTTCCTACTTGGCAGTTTCAAAAAACATAACCATTTATTTTTTTTCCTAAAGACAAGTACTACCTATGCATTCTAGAAAGACACAGACCCTTAGAACTCAGCAAATAGCTATCTGCAACCAGCTCAGAAGTACAGTTAACTTTTCAATTTGAGATTCTACCCTGGAGGCCAGCTAGGTGGCACAGTGGATAAAGTACCACAGGCCCTGGATTCAGGAGGATCTGAGTTCAAATCCAGCTTCAGACCCTTGATACTTACTAGCTGATTGACCCTGGGCAAGTCACTTAACTGTCATTGCCCCACAAACACACAAAGAAAAAGACAGAAAAAGAAAAAAGAAAAAAAAGGGGGGACTATCCCTTGAAAAGAGACAATTGTTAAAAATCAGAACTTCATTTATTATTTTGTTGATTGTATGCACTTAAGAAGTGATGGAGAAAATATAACTAATATAGATTAAGCTTCAAAGTATATCATACATACATTTCTACCCCCTGAGAGTTAGTTGTTAAAAATTTAGCAGCCCAGGGGCAGTTAGGTGGCGCAGTGGATAGAGCACGGGCCCTGGATTCAGAAGTACCTGAGTTCAAATCCGGCCTCAGACCCTTAACAATTTACTAGCTGTGTGACCTTGGGCAAGTCACTTAACCCCAGTTGCCTCACCAAGAAAAATTACTAGCCCATACCCAAGAAAATTCATAGGGACTCAACTTCCAAGAGGTATTATAACACAAAACTAGGGAATCAGAACCTTTAGTGTGAGAAATACAGCCTCTCAGATTTATCCCTAGAATTCTAAGTAGTAGTAGCAGATACTCTCTGAGACCCTCAGACTATAAGGGCAAGTTGGATTCATCTTAGATCCAAAGAATAAATATGTTATGGACCCTTGTGATCAGAGATATCACAGTGTAGGGGAATTGAAACAGATGACAAAAATGATGCATTTACATATATATGTGTATGTATATATACACACATGTATACATGTGTGTGTATGTGTATGCATGTATATAATATTGTATATACATAATTAGAAAGCTACTGTTGGGGCAGCTAGATGGTGCAGTGGATAGCGCACCAGCCCTGGAGTACCTGAGTTCAAATCCGGCCTCAGACACTTAACACTTACTAGCTGTGTGACCCTGGTGACCCTGGGCAAGTCACTTAACCCCAATTGCCTCATGAAAAAAAGAAAAGAAAAAGAAAGCTACTGTGTTCAGTTGATTTTAGTCAAGAAGCATTTATTAAGTGCTTACAACACACAAGGCCCTATGTTAAGCAAGAAAGTTGGAAAATACTGAGCCTTTACCCTCAAGGAGATTTCATTCTAATGGAGGAGACAAATTTTAAAAAAGAAGTATATACAAGAACTATACCATAAAAATGTTAGGTAAATGACCATCCGTACTTGAGCACTTGAGAAAGATATACTTGGTAGGTCATTTAATCTCTATGGTCTTCAGTTTCCTAATGCATCTTCCCCTCTGGAAGATAAAAATGGGGAAAATAAAAGTTAATACCAAAAATTTTGAATAAGGGTAACTGGGTGAAAAGGCAAACCACTTCTAGAAACATGGAATTAAGAGAAGGGAACTTTTTGGGGGTAGGGAGAAAGTATTTTTAGTAAGAAGCATGTTATATTTGATGTCTCAGCCAGAAATCTGGGTAGTAACGTACTACAGTTAGTTTGATCTCTGGAGAAAGGAAATTCCTGGAAATAAAGAATTTAGGAATTAAATCTGTAGTCAAAATGGGAAATGAAATTGTCAGAATCCTGATTCAGTGGCAAAAGTGCAAGATTTGGAGTCAAAGGATCTGAGTTTGAACCATAGTTCTACAACTTAGTAACTTTGGAATACTTACCTGAGTCTCAGATGTCTCATCCAAAAGTGAAGAAGTTAGACTAGATGGCTTATAAGAGAGCTTGCAGCTCTAAATCTATGACCCTAGGACTTTTAAGGCAAGGATTTTAAAGAATGGGGAAGACAGCATCAGAATCTGCAATGGTGTTAAAGAGTATGAGAACTGAGAAAAGAACTATTGATCTGACAAGAAGATCATTGGGGACCTTTGATAGAGTGGGGTTTATCTGCATAGTAAGAATTAGATTGTAAAAAGATGAGGAGGGCAGCTGGGTGGCACAGTGGATAAAGCACCAGCCCTGGATTCAGGAGGACCTGAGTTCAAATCTGGCCTCAGACACTTGACACCTCCTAGCTGTGTGACCCTGGGCAAATCACTTAACCCCTGTTGCCCCACAAATAATAATAATAATAATAGGTGAGGAATATGTGGGTGATGATGAAGTCAAAGACAATAATGTGAAGCTTACTCTTCCAGATGAGTTACAGTGAAAAGAAAAGAGAAATGGGAGCATTGTAGGGTTAAAAGATAGAAGTATAGGGGCAGCTAGGTGATGCAGTGGATAAAGCACTGGTCCTGGATACAGGAGTACCTGACTTCAAGTCCGGCCTCAGACACTTGACACTTACTAGCTGTGTGACCCTGGGCAAGTCACTTGGCCCTCATTGCCCTGAAAAAAAGAAGATAGAAGTATAAATAGAACTATTAAATGGGGGGAAAGGGTTTCTGTTTAACTCTCAAGTAAATGAAAAATTCTATAAACCAGCATACACATATTTTCTACATTTTTAGTTGTTTCATTTTTTTTTGTGGGCCAATGAGGGTTAAGTGACTTGTACAGGGTCACACAGCTAGTGTCAAGTGTCTAAGGCTGGATTTGAACTCAGGTCCTCCTAAATCCAGCACTGGTGTCCTTAATCCACTTAATCTACAGCTCCTCCTTAATGCACTGTGCCACCTAGCTGCCCCCAAAGTTTCATTTTTAACACATCAATAGCCCATCCATGAGTTAACAAACATTTATTAAACACTTACCATTTGCCAGGCATAATTATGGAAAACCCAATTGTACCATAAGTACAATATTTCCTGCTTAAATGACTACATTTATGCAATGGAAAAGAAAATACAAAGTTGTAGAAATATTAACGTAATTGACATTCGTGATTTCACAGTGATTGAAGCAGACTCCTAAGCAATGTCATAACTAGAACATTACTATTTCTATTAGCAATGCAGCTTTTATCAAAATACTAGATTTGAACAGACCCTTATTCCTTCTAAGTACCAAATTAATGAGCAGGACACACAATATACCTAAATATAAAAATGTTACATGTTATCCACCTGCAACACATCTGTCTTATTGATTCATTTCAGAATGTTAGAAAACACAAGTGTTTCTACATCCAAGCACTTCTGAACATGAGCTTGCCCATTAAACAAACCTCTATCTCAAAAGAAAATGATCCAAACAAACTGTCAAACAAAATAAATATAACAAGCCCCCGCAGGCACTCAGAAAAGATACAGAGAACTCATTTATTGTATTGGTGATTATCTATTCAATATGCTTTATTTTCTTTCTTGTTTCTTCTGTATGTAAGGTTTTCTGCATAAGAAACACTATAGGAAAAATGTTAGGATCAAGATAAAAAACAAATCACATTTCTCATTACTCTAAAGAAAAATTATTCCACCTAGGAAAACAAGCAGAAGGACAATGCTCAGAACTTGCAATTAACAAAACAAAGAATTATCTTGCCAGTGAATTGGGAGGGGGGGGGGTTGATAAAAAATTTTTATTCAACAATTCAGACAACATTTCTTTAACCTTTGATTTATTGCAGAGGTATACTTTACAAATCTTCTTGTTATATATTTGTTTGCATCCTGTCTCTTAGATGGTCAGCTCCTAGAAGGGAAGGGCTGTTACTGACTTTTTTCTCATCCCCAGTGCTTGTATATAGTGGAACATATGTGTGTGTATAATTTGTATGAATATGTGTGTGTGTGTGTGTATATATATATATATATATATATATATATGTAATTTGAACGTGTGTATATATGTATGTGTGTGTATAATTTGACTTTGAGCAAAGGGCTTTGCTATATAGACATTCCTCAAAAAGATTTTTCATTTTGGGGGGAAGATGCCCTAAACCTGATATATTACATTTAATTGTGTTTTTATTTAATATTTCCTAATTTAGAGATGTCATCTGCATAGTACCCATGTCTATTGGCATCAACAGCTACATCTTCATATATGCAGTCCATGCAACAAACATCTACACTTGAACAAAAGGAGTTTGACTTTCAAATCACTCAGAATCGGACTATTTCTTAGAACATGTATTTTATTTTTAACACAAGGAATTAAAGCTAATTCACAATTAAATACACCAATACTTGTAATTTCCAGGTAGAAACAAGAAACCGGTTTTTTTTGTTGATTTTATCATTGTTTTTAATAACTATGAGGAGGAAGATGGAGAAAAATTCCCATATAACTTGCACAAATATAAATGATGGAATTCATGGCATAGAAAGGAGACCAACAGAAAATGAAGTAAGCAATTAATTTTCCAGGGGAAAAGTGACAAAAGACTGCATACAGCAATAATAACATTTAGTTTTATAGAACGCTTTGAGGCTTGTTGTTACTGTTGATCATTTCTGATTCTCTGCAACCCCTTTTAAGGATTTTCTTGGCTACAATACTATAGCAGCTTGCCAATTCCTTCTCCAGCTCTTTTTAAGGATGAGGAACTGAGGCAAATGTGACTAAATGACTTGCCCAGGGTCACATGACTAGTGAGTGTCTGAGGCCATATTTGAACTCAAGTCCTCCTAACTCCAGGGTTTGCACTCCCTCCAGTGTGCCACCTAGATGTCCACACTTTAAGGTTCATAAAACACTTCACAGAAGTAACATTTTATCTTCACAGTAACCCTGGTAGGAAGGTACAATTATTACCTCCATCCTATAAAAGTAGACACTGAGACTGGCAAAGATTAAGTAATATGCCCAGGTTCAGACAGCTAAGAACTGTCTGAGACAGGATTTTATCTCAGATCTTTCTGACCTGAATTCTATCCACATAGCCACCTGTGCATAGAATGTATGTAATAATCAAAGCAACCGAGGTAAATACACTGGTATCATTAAGACATGGTGGAATGGCATCATGATTGAAATATTATAACAGAAGAATTTCTTTTGTCCAAAATAAACAAACAGAATGGATGATGTAAGGAGTAATAATGTTCTTCTGCATGAGTGGGAAAATGTAATTCAATTAAAAACATTTATTGTCTATTACATGCAGAGAGAGTGGGGGACATGCCTTAAGATGCAACATGGGAGAAAGCTAGGGGTTGCAGTGGATAGAGCATTGGCCCTGGATTCAGGAGGACCTGAGTTCAAATTTGACCTCAGACACCCAACACATACTAGCTGTGTGACCCTGGGAGAGTCACTTAACCCTATTGCCCTGTCCCCCCCAAAATAAAACAAAAACAAAACAAACAAAAAAGATGAAACATGGTCCTTGCTTTAAAGGAGCTTAGAGTTTAGTTGTGAGATAGAATATATGCGTAGATAAATTAAATGCAATATAATATACAAACTAATGTAACTATTAGAAAAAACACTAAGTACTAATACTACTACTATTCTAGGTACAATATGTATATTGAAGAGTTTCAAAGAAAATAATTGCCAAGAATATGAATGGATCATATTTGGGCAAGGACATACAAAGAGAGAAATACTAATATTAATATGAGAGTATATCATAGATTTCCTTGCTATTTGGAGGATATAGCTGATGCTTCCCTAAGATATTACACAAAAGAAAGACAGAATACAGATAGGTGACTTCCCCTTCCAAATATTTGCTGGTTTCCTAGTCATACTAAAAGGAAAGAATACATTTAGTTTATGACTTACCTTGCTAAAATCTCCCTTGGTCAAAATCAGAAGTAACAATGAGAAAACAATTATTCTATGATTAATTATGAACAATCAGGAAGAATAGTTGCTGATTTGGAAAAATGGAAAGTTTTAGAAAAGAGACCTTGATGTTTTAGAGTTTGTAAGGGGAAAGTTTCAGGATGCTAGGCATAGTTAGATGTATATCTTAGCAAACACAATAGATGTAAAAGAATTATAGGCATGTTTAGACCGCATGTCAGAAATTCTTAAGGAAAAAAAAGTATGTGACTCAGGAGGGATGAGCAGATTTAAAAGATGAAATTCTGAAAACAAAATCACAAATGGTCCCAATGAGGGAAAAAGAAGGAAGGAATCTAAAGAAATCAATATGCTGCACAGGGAGCTCTCTGATGAACATTGATTTTAAGAGGTCATGAACAAAATATGGGAAGGGAACCACAAGCAAGAACAAACAAAAAAGATGAACCTCTAAAAAAGGCCTCAGGAAGGCTAAATCTCAAGATGAACTGAGACTTGTAAGAATGCTTAGAACAACAATAACAACAAAAGGAATTGGATAGCTGTAGTCAGGGCAAGAAAAGATCCATTATGTCTTAACAAATGTTGTAGGCTTATCTGACACAAAGGAAACAGAAGTACTCAGTCCTTATTTGTGCACACGTTTTGACAAAATGAAATATTTAAAGCACTTAGTACAGTTTTTGGAACATTGCTCTTCTTCAAAGAAAATGATCTTCAAGCAAGAAAAGGTAGGTCACAGCTAAAGGGGAATAGAAACCCAGGATAGGTAGAAGAGATGGCAAAAATGGATGTGACACTTAAATCAGAAAACTGTGGTTCTGGGAATCATATTGCTTGAGGACATGGGCATCACAGGAATTTAGAATTGGAAAGACCCTTAAGGATTCTCTGTATAGGCCCCTCAATTTTCAGAAAAAGAAACTGATATTTATTGAGCTTAAATGGCTTATCCCAGGGTAGATATCTAAATAGCAAAGCTCAACTTTAAAAGTTGCTTTCCAATTCCAGATCCAGTGCTACTACCAATAAAATACTCTAATCAGTGTAAAATCTGTAGACAAGAAGGTTTATGAGGAATGTGATGAGTGTATTCAGATGTTAAGGGAACTAACATGTGAAAGAAAGAGTAGTAGATAATCTCCAAAGCTTCACAGTGAAGAAATAAATTCACTATAGATAAGTAAGAGAGTTATATATTTTTGCTTCAATAATAGGAGAGAAACTTTTTAATAATTATTTTTACTTATAAAAAGTGGCAACAAACTGCTTATGTCAGTGCCACCACCCCCCCCAGCTGACATAAAATAGTGAGTGCTTCATCATTCAAAGTAGTCCAAAAGAAGTTAGATGATCTTCTGTCATAGATGTTAAACGATTGTTTTGGTAGGATGTTATAGTAGAAGACTTATTAAGGTTCCTTCTGAGGGGCAACTAGGTGGCACAGTGGCTAAAGCACCAGCCCTGGATTTAGGAGGACCTGAGTTCAAATCCAGCCTCAGACACTTGGCATTTACTGGTTGTGTGACTCTGGGCAAGTCACTTGGCTCTCATTACCCCACCAAAAAAAAAAAAAGGTTCCTTCTAACTGATGTTTCATGGACATTTAGCTTTTCAAATTGAAGACAGAGAATCAATTAATTTCATACCTTTTCTTCTGTACTATGGACATTAGCCACATTTGCAACTAACTCATATGCAGAGAATTACATGAGGACATATGTCAAATAATTGTGGATAAGCTACAATCATAATAAATGTCTAATGATATGTGTAGAGAATTCTCATACACTACTTCTATTCATATTTAATATTCTGTGATTTTGTTTACTCCAGGGTTATTTAATAATGTCCTCACACTGACAGTATTCATACATTTTAGCGCACCACAGAATTGTCACATATTATCAAGGTACATTTTAGATCTAGTCTTATGCAATGCCATGAATACCTAAATATGTGCGTTTAAAAAACATTTGTTGAATTGATCTAAATCTCTACCACTCTACTCATGTTTTGATTATACATACATTTATTCCTCCAAATCTGATAATTGTCTACATTCTCTCTGAAAAGTGAAAGCATGTAGACACTTAAAACTTGTATTCCCTGCTGAGAGTTTTCAGGAAAAAATATCATACAAATATAAAGAGAGAAATCAATGACATAATGACATTGTTGATACATCTATTGACTATAGATTCATGAGAAAGAAGAACTTTGGGATAAAAGTAATGCCATTGACAAACTGCTTGTCAAACATGGTCCCATTCATAGACCTTCTGTTGTGCTCAGGTGAGGTTTCATTAAAACAACATAAAAGTAGATAAAATAGTTATTAAATTATAGTCAGGATGAATATCATATTCTTGGAAAAAGTATGATCTCATGAAACTCAACACCCATCATATTTATACTTTCTTCCATTTTCTCATAATTGTGGCCATCAATGAAAATACTAGGCAAAATTACCCTTTTCATTAAAAAGAAACAACTTATTCAAATATTGGACTCATTTTATTTGACAAAACTCCACTTATATGGCTAGACCAAGTGATGGCAGAAAACAGAGGTGCTTATTTGACAATAAGATAAAATTGGTGTTAGGAAATGAGAAACATGGATGGTGTCATATGCTTTTCTCCTTAATATACTTTTGTTTTGTTTTGTTTTGTTTTTGTAGGGGCAATGAGGGGTAAGTGACTTGCCCAGATTCACACAGCTAGTAACTGTCAAGTGTCTGAGGCTGGATTTGAACTCAGGTACTCCTGAATCCAAGGCCGGTGCTTTATCTACTGTGCCACCTAGCTGCCCCTTAATATACTTTTGTTATTTTTGTTTTTTGTTTTGTTTTTTAGTGAGGCAATTGGGGTTAAGTGACTTGCCCAGGGTCACACAGCTAATAAGTGTTAAGTGTCTGAGACCGGATTTGAACCCAGGTACTCCTGACTCCAGGGCCAGTGCTCTATCCACTGCACCACCTAGCTGCCCCCCCCAATATACTTTTTTTTTTTTAGTGAGGCAATTGGGGTTAAGTGACTTGCCCAGGGTCACACAGCTAGTAAGTGTTAAGTGTCTGAGGCCGGATTTGAACCCAGGTACTCCTGACTCCAGGGCCGGTGCTCTATCCACTGCGCCACCTAGCTGCCCCCCCAATATACTTTTAACACAAAATCGTGGAAAACTTTAGAAGTCTCTATTTTGATGTGATAAAATATTAATGGATTTTTATCAAGAAAAGAGTATTAAGGTCACAGGCCAAATCAGCTTCCAATTATTTTTATAAAAACAAACAAAACTATAACAAAATGTCAAAAGCCAACTGGTTCACTTAATTAAAGGAATATTGATATTAAGAATCAAATCAAATCAAAATTCTCATTCTAAGAATAGGCTGGATAATCTTTTGGAGTGCAGTAAAATGGAATCTAACCTGGAATGAGAATTGGATGAATTTATGAGTAGATCTCTGAAACAAAATCCTATGAATGAAAGTTTTATATTTATACTGAGTGTAATATGGATGTATCTTTCCTCATTCCCCATGGATATAAATACTGGCCAAACAGCCCTATAGTATAAGCTATAATAACATAGGTTATGAAGAGAAGAAAATAATTTTTATTGAACAAATGGTCATTTTTCTCTAATCAAAAAGTAAGGGCTAGAAATGCAAACTAAAACAACTCTGAGGTATGACCTAGAACCTATCAGATTGGCAAATATGACAAAAAAGGAAAATGTTGTATGTTGGAGGGAATGTGGAAAAAACTGGGACATTAATGCACTGCTGGTAGAGTTGTAAACTGATCCAATCATTCTGTTTTACTTAATTGCACATATATAAGCTATACTAGATTGCCTACTGTCTCAGGGAGGGAAAAGAGGAGGAAGGGATAAAATTTGGAACTCAAAACTTTAAATAAAAATGTGAAAAAAGTAAAAAGTAAGCATGAAGGGAGGTTTGAGAACTTTAAGAACTTATAATTTTTGTTTTTGTAGTGACTCAGAAGTATAGTGTAAAATTAATGTCAAATTTGACTTTCAAATACAAGAACCTAGAGAACCATAAAAAAATTGGAGCTGGGGGACATACCTGGGGTCATACAGTGGGCGACTGTCTTGTGTCTGAGGCTGGGTTTTAGCCGGATTCCCCTGGGTCCAGGGGTGATGCTTTGTCCATTGTGTCACTTAGCTAGGTGATGACATCTTTAGGGTTAAATTGAGGTGTGAAGGAAATTCACTGGGGGCGGGGGAAGGGCAGAGGTGAAATCCTACATGAAAGAAACAAGAAGAGGCTTATGGAGTGCGGAAGAGATGGGAGAGGAGCAGGGCAGTAAATGAATTTTACACTCATCAGAAAAGGCTCAAAGACCTTAAACTCATCAGAGCTGCCTCAAGGAGGGACTAACACACACACCCAACTGGGTGGAGTAATCTATTTAATCTGCGCAGTAAATGAGCCTAACACTCATCAGAATTGGCTCAAAGACCTCAATCTCATTAGAATTGGCTCATAATGTACACACTCAATTGGGTGGCATAATCTCTCTAACCCTGCAGGAAAATAGGAGGAAAAGGGGATAAAGAGAGAGGGGCAAAAGAAGGAAGGGCAGAGTGGGGGAGGGGACAGACAGAAGCAAATCCCTTTTGAAGAGTGATAGGATGAAAGAAGATGGATAACAGAATAAATATCATGGGGAAGGGAATAGGATGGAAGGGAAACAGTTAACAATAGTAATCATGAAAAAGAGAAAAGGGGGAAAAATTGTACAAAAAATATTTATAGCAACTCTTGGTGGAGGATAAGAATTGAGAATCAAGGGAATGTCCAACAATTGAGGAATGATGGAAAAAGCTGTGTGATATGATTGTAGTGGAATGGTCTTGTGCTACAGGAAATGACAAACAGGAAAGATTCATGAACATCGATGTATAGTGAAGTGAGCAGAGCTGGGAGGACATTGTGCATAGTGATAGCAGTATTGTTCAATGAGCAAATGTGAATGACTTAACTACTCTCAGCAGTGCAATGATCCAAGACAATCCCAAGGAACTAATGAGGAAGCTTACTATCCACCCTCATAGAAAGAACTGATAAAAAGAACACTTGTGGATCGTACATATATAACCTGATTGCGATCTTGTGGAGGGGGGAGGAAAGGGAGGGAGGGAGTGAGAAAAAATTGGAACTCTAAATCTTATGAAAATGAATGTTGAAAAGTACCCTTACATGTAACTGGAAAAATAAAATAAATGTTCAGTGGTGAAAAAAAAAAAACAGCTGTTGAAAACTATCTTTACATGTAACTGGAAAATAAAAAAATATTTTTATGATTTATAAAAAAAATAAGAATTAATGGGGTTTTGCCTCATGGTGTTAAGATCAGAAGGGATTTGGGACTGGGGAAGGACAAGAAATATTTCCTTCTTTTAGGAATACTCTTCTGGCAGGTACAATGATCACCATTTATGATCCTCTCCTTGTGGTCTTCCACTGATTTATACCAAGGCACAACTATCACCTGGATCACCCCTATCCAGGTTCCTATCACCATCTCCTAGGATTTGCCTTTTCCCCCTATTTTCCTGTGAGAGGGAAAATAAGACTTTATGGGCAACAGACTGCCCTCTATCGCAGTCTGGTTGTGCCCATGCCCAGACTGTCTGTCCTTTGTGCTGCCACCACTATCACCCCCAGTCAATGTAATTTGTCTCCAGGTACCATGTGGTCAGACGATTTCTATAAATCCATGGTAAAATATAGATAAGTGAAAACTGTTAGAGTTTAGTAAAAGAGCAGTGTTACCTTAGTTATCCATACTGTGACTGCCGTTACAACATCCACCCTTAAGATTAACGTTTTGGGAGTTAGCAGCTCCTTATTATATGGAATGAAATCTCCATTTTTATCACTGACTTCCATGTTGTAAAGGAGGACCCTTTCATTGCTTAGCAATCATTTTGTTTGTTTGCCTTCTTTTTTAGAGGGCAATCTTTACTATATATATGTGTATATAGATATAGATATATAGACATATATGTGTATATATGTGTGTATATGTATATGCATGTATATATATATACACACATACATATATGACACGCACCATAAGATTTCTTGAATTGAACCTTTTGTTTCCCTGTGGAAATGCTAAGACTGGTTTTTAAAAAAGAAATCTATAGTGTAAAACAAAGGAATAGAAAATAAAATCGGATCGTTTGCTGCAAGCCAAGAATACCCCAGACTCATTACTAAAGTGTACAAACAATGAATCGAAAGAGAAATTGAATTCCTTCTGTGAAAATGATGAAGGAATTTTACCACTTAGAATATAAATGAAATAACATAGTGAGTAGTGCTAAAAAGTTGAAAAGAACATTGACAAACTCTAGGAATATCTAGAAAATCACAGGTAATTTTTGACCTGCATAATGTTTAAAGAATTCATATTCTGGAAGAATTTAGAATCTTAATAAAATAGACATGGAAGGATGAAAACTGCCATTGAGAATTAATATGTAAAGCCAAACAAAAGTTAAGAAAGTGATGAAAAAGGAGGAAAAAATGATTCTTCAGAAAACTAAATAAGATCTCTCTCTCTCATTGTGTGTTTGTGTATATGTATTTCTTTTGAGAAGTGAGAATTGGGTTTGGGAAGAAGAGAAGACTGCCAATTGTATAGTAAACAATAAACATGGGATATAAATATACTAATTTAATCAAAATTTTGGTCATATCATATCAGAACTATTAAGTAAAATGTTTTAATAAAAATTCTGTATTGAAGGGGAAAATCCAGGATAAAAAAGGAGTTTCTTCATTAGAACCTCCTCCACAATAAAAATGGTAAATTAAAAAATTCAATTTCTCTAGATTTGAGAAAGTTGTGGAATCACAGCCAGGAGGGCAGGATATTAAATAATCCAGGTAAGAAAACAATACACAAAAACAACAATGTAAACAGAATGAATGATCACCACAAAACAATTAAATGTTACAAAATGGCAAGGCCAACCCTAAAGAAGAGATTTGAGAAGATACATTCATCTAACTATGACTTTGAAGAGTTATGCTTGGGAGAGGAGAGGGAGTATACATAAGTATGAAACATGTATATAATATCAGATTTTTAAAAAATATTGACTTCACTTTCCATCTGCAGCTCTGCCTGGCCTCAACTCCATGTAACAAGATATCCCTCCCAGGATAATTCATTATTTCTATTGACATAACTATGCTGCTAACTCAAACCTCCCTCATCTTTCTCTGCCCTCTGATTGGAGGGTGGAGAACCAAAGTTCTCCCCAAAACCTCCTTTACAAAAGGCAGAAATTGGTTTTCCATCTCACTTCACTTTTTATCTACAAGTCGGCCTGTTTTCTTCTCCAGGGAACAGTACAGTCCTGTGCATATGCCTCAACTGCCAACCCCCGCCCCCCCTACACACACATACACTATTCAAGTTCCTTTTTTGTGTTGTCTTCTGCCATTAAATTGTAAGCTCCTTATGAGTAGGGATTCTTTTTTTTCTTATATCCCCAGGGCTTAGCATTGTGCCTAGCATTTAGTAGGTGCTTAATAAATGTTTACTTAATTGAATTTAATTGATTTAATTGAATTAATAGTTCTTAAGCCTCCCCCACCTTCCCTGCTTCTTCCATTTTCTTTTTTCCTCCTTTGTAAAAAAGTTATATGGGATAGCTTAATGGGATATGGGAGGGATATAAAGGAAAAGGTAGTCAATGTAAAAACGAGATATCAATAAAATTGTTTCAAAAAGAGATGGTACATAACTTTTGAATACCATCTTCACTGTCAAGGTAAATGCTAATTTTTGTGAGTTATACTAGACCCCCAACTTGTTTTATTTGTAAAAATTAATTTTTTCCCTGGTCAGAACATGACCAAAAAAGCTCTTCAGAGACTCTGTTTCTATCAGGTTATCTGCAGGGTTTGTAATAACCGTGCTTCCTATTCAGTATATAATTACTTTGGTGATTAATGAAGAGACTTCCTTTCTTTGTATGTTCTCTGTCTTATCTATAGTCTGGTCTGTTTTGATCCCTACCCCCTTCTTTCTAGGAAATAAAATACATTCAAAATATAGCTTTATAAGAGAGGCAGTGTGTTGATGTATGTGGCATGCTAGATTATGAAGTCCAAAAGCCCAGTTTTCAAATTCTGCCTCCAACACTTAGTAGCTGTATAACCATTGACCATCCTCAGTTTCAGGACATTTTCTAAGCCAAGGGTTATTGAACTTTTTCTACTTGTAACCCCTTTTCACCCAAGAAATTTTTATGCAAGCCCAGTTATATAGGTATATAAAATAGGTAAACATAACCTTTTCTTATTGACAATTTTTTTTTGTGATCTCCACATTCAGTTATGTGGCCCCATATGGGGTTGTAACCCACAGTTTAAGAAGCTAGGTTCTAGGCCACAGAAGAGATACATTATTATCTGTGTCAGTGCTCCACCATATTTTTATGGTACACTTTAATCTCAGGCCTTCTTATTTTCTCTCTGGCCACCTTGCTCTTTATACCAGAAACAATTACTTTTACCTCTAGAACTCTCTCCTTTCTCCATTGATAAGTGTCATGAAGATCACTACAACTAAATGCGTCTTCAGCCATGCTTCACTTCATTCTCAAGCATCTACTGGTCAGCTGACTTTCCCCCATATTTGGTCAACCCCTTTGCCTACCCAACACATTGCCCACCCTCAACCTTTTTTAGTCAAAGCTACTCTGTCTTTACTCCCCACCAAGAAAGGGTATGTATGCCAATGTACTCCCCATGATTCCATTTACCATTCCTATAAATTTCCAAATCAATATGTTCCTACCAGGTCAAAACTTCCCTTTATGCTTTGCCAACCTCAATATAAGTTCCTTAAAAATAAAAGGGTATCCTTTTTTTATATATGTATCCCTATTTCTTGACATGTTGTTATTTTTCAGTCATATATGACTCTTTATGACTCCCTTTGGGGTTTTCTCATGAAAGATAATAAAATGGTTTTGCTATTTATTTCCCCAGCTCATTTTACAGATGAAACTGAGGCAAACAGGAATCAGTTACTTGACCAGGGTGACACAGCTAGTATGTGTATAAGATCAGATTTGAACTCAAGTCTTCCTGACTCCAGTCCAGACACCTAGTAAGTGCTTAATAAGTGATCATTTCTTTATTCATTCATTCACTTACAAAAGCTGACTTTTTACTGACAGAAGCTGTTTTTATTCTCGAGGGGCTGAAGGTTTTTGTTTTTTTTTTTTCCTGCTGAGTTTATTTTAAACACATAGAACAAAAAATTTAAACCACATTTACACAGTCATGGAAAGGGCTTTATTAAACATAGAGCAGGTTTGTAATAGTATTTGTTGCGATGGGATTTTACTTGTAAATGCTGTATTTACTTAATTACATACCCATCAATTCCCTTTACAAGGAGCCACCTCAAGAGGTTGCCTTTGCCTGACATAACTGTCAATCAATGTCAGTCCACTAGTCAATCATGTAGAAAGCTTGGGAGCTGAGGGAGATGGGGAGGAGTCAAAACAGTTTTGCCTTTCTTAGAAAATAAATTGTTTTAGCTATCTTAAATCTTACAAATTACCGACTGTCTATGTTTTTTTTTAATTTTTAAATTTTTTTGAGTGATAATGAATAAAACATTTATTAGGCTCTTAATGTGTGGAGAGACAGAGAGAGCAAGGGAGGCTGAGAAAGAGGGGGTAGAAACAGACAGGGATAGAGAAAAAGAAAGATGGTGATAGTCATAAAATTTTAGACCCAGGGAGAATGAAATTTTCTCAAAATAAGAGAAAGCAATGTTAAGTCTTTGTTTGCTTGCCTTTATGAGAAGAGCTGGCATGGCATAGGCAATTGAGGATTGGATTTGAAATCAGCAACCTCTGAGTACAAATCTTGCCTCAGAAACTCACTACCTGAAAAAAAAAATTAAACAGCCTTTCTGTTCCTCACTTTCCTCCTCTTAATTACAGCTAGCATTTATATGGCTAAGTTTAAGGTTTATAAACCATTTTAAATATATAGGATGTGTGTGTGTGTGTGTGTGTGTGCATATGTGTGCTTGCATTTGTTGCCAATGTAGGTGATGGATCTGAGGGCGTAATGGATTATGGATGATGAGACACATGAGTTTCCTAAATGTGGCTGAAAATGAAGTATGAATAGGTATCTCTAGAGTCTCTTCTGCCCAGTTTTCTCCAAGGAAGCCTTGCCTGGAAGAGAGCAAGAGCCAAGAAGAATTATCATGAGTCCTTGCTAATTATGTTGGATCATTTTATTATCAAAAGTACTAAGTTTTTATAGTTTATCATTGTTGACATATTGTTCTTACTGTGCAGAGTGTTCTTTTAGTTCTACTCCATTTATGTTTCATCAGTTCATGTAAGTCTTCCTAGGTTTTTCTGACATCTCTCTGGTCATTTCTTATAGCCCTATAGTAGTACTCCATCACAATCATATACCATAACTTGTTCATGATCTCCCAATTGATGGGTATCCCCCACCATTTCCAATTCTTTGCTTCCACAAAAATAACTACTAGAAATATTTTTTGTACATATAGACTCTTTTTCTTTTTTTTTTCTTTGATCTCTTTAAGCTACAGAACTAGTAGTAGTGTCGCTGGAAAAAAGAGTATGTTCAGATTTATAACCCTTTGGGCATAGCTCCATATTATTCTCCAGAATAGTTAGACAAGTTCATAATTCCACTAACAATGCATTAGTAAACTATTTTCCCCGCATCTTCTCCATCATTTGTTGTTTTCCTTTTCTATCACACTAGCTAATCTGATAGGTATGAAGTTGTATCTCAGAGTTGTTTTAATTTACATTTTTTAATCAATAATGATTTTAAGCATTTTATTTGAATATTGATAGCTTTGATATTTTCTTCTGAAAACTCTGTTTACATTCTTTGATGATTTATCAATTGGAGAAGTGCTTTTTATATTAAATTTGGCTCAGTTGCCTACATACGTACATACAAATTGAGAGAGAGAAAGAGGGAGAGAGAGGTAAATGAGGCCTTCATCAGAGAAACTTGCTGGATAAAAGTCCTCAGTTTCTTGCTTTCCTTCTAATGTTCACAGAAATTTGTACAAACCATTTTTAATTTTATGAAATCAGAATTAACCATTTTATTTCCTATGATCCTCTCTTATTTGATAATAAACTCTTCTCTAACATAGCTCTAACAGATATATTTTCATGTGTTCCCCTAATTTGCTTATGATATTCTTTATGTCTAAACAATGTACCCATTTTGACCTTATCTTGGTATATATTGTGAGATGTTAGCCTATGCCTAATTTCTGACAAGCTGTTTTCCATTTTTCCCAGTTTTTTGGGTTTTTTTTTGCAGGGCAATGGGGGTTAAGTGACTTGCGCAGAGTCAAACAGCTAGTAAGTGTCAAGTGTCTGAGGTCAGATCTGAACTCAGGTCCTCCTGAATCCAGGGCCAGTGCTCTATCCACTACACCACCTAGCTGCCCCTTTTTCCCAGAATTTTTAATAGTGTGTGCTTGCCCCCAAAAGTTGAATCTTTGAGTTAATGAAACACTAATTTAGTATGATCATATATTAATGTATACCATGTACCTAGTCTATTCCACTTATCCCCTACACTATATCTTAGTAACAGATTGTTTTTATAATTACTGTTTTGTAATATTGTTTGAAATCTGGTACAGCTAGGCCACCTTCTTTTACCTTTTTTTTTTAATTGGTTCCTTTCATCAAAGATTTATTAAGTTCTGAATATGCTAATCACTGTGCAAATCTTCTGGCAATATACTTAGCAACATGCTTGGCAAACTTTAAATTGCTACAAAAATGCTGTTATTATTATTGTTGTTGTTATTAAAATCATGCTAAGATCTTTCTACTTAAGACTTCCTTCAAGGTTGACATACAGCCATTAATCCCTCCATTTTGAATCTGTTCATAAAGCCCTTTATGAATCCAGAAGACTATCACCTTATAGTCCACATTTCTGCAGAGATACCTAGGGAGACAATGTCAAATGTTTTGCTGAAATTCATTATCAGTGACATTATCCTGAATTACTCCCCTACTAACCTTATGAAGAAAGGGAGTGAGGTTGGTCTGGCTTTATCTAATCTCGAAGAATCTGTGTGAACTCTTAGAGATTCATCTTTTATTTTCTTAATAATTGCAAAAATCAGTTATAGATCCTGGGATCTACAGCCAAAATAGGATCAATCTAGTCTGATATTATTATCTGACAGATGAGGAAATTGAGGCCCAAAGATGCTTGCCCAAAGTCAATGGGGGTAATTTTAATTATAAATACTAGCCTCGTTATTTCAAGATTTAGTATTCTTTCTATCAGACTATACTGCCTCGCTTTACTAATATATACTATAATTTTCCCTGGAATTAAACTCCAGGATATAAGCCTATAATTCTCATTTTTCATCCTTCTCCATTTTCTGTTTCTTTGTTTTATGTTCCAATTTTTTAAAAATAATACCAATCACCTGTCTTCAATACTGTGGCATCTCTATTATTTTCCACAGTTTTTCAAGATCACTGAGAACAATGCAGCCATCACATTTGTCATTGTTTTCAGTAGCCTGGGAAGTATTTCATCTAGATCTTGAATTTCAAACTCATGAAGGGCAGATAGAGGCTAATTCATTTGGGCCATGGGTCTTGAACTTATTCAGAGAAGATAAAGACTCTCTTATCATTTCCTAATGTATCTTGTGTTTTAAATCCCTGAAAAGCAAGGAATTGGCTTCTCTTCTTCCAAGCCAGAAATCCTTCTCCTTGATAGGGAAAAACAAATGCAAGGTTCTATCACCTATGATTATTGTACTGTCCACCCCAAGAAATGTTCTAATATCCTGTTGGATCTTCCTCATTCCAATTCCTTCAAATCTTAGAAATCCCTTTGTGTTTCCCTTGGTATCAATCTATAATCTTAGTTTATTCTGAGCCTCAGCTCTCCTGACTCTGCCATAATAGGACCTCATCTTGTATTCATGTCCACTTACCTGCTCCTTGCTTCCATCTTGCATGCATTTCATCTTTAAAAATGTAGGTTGGAGTGGATAGAGCACCAGCCCTGGAGTCAGGAAGACCTGAGTTCAAGTCCAGCCTCAGACACTTCACATTTACTAGCTGTGTGATCCTGGGCAAGTCACTTAACCCCAATTGCCTCACCAAAAAAAAAAAAATGTAGGTTGGTTAAAGAGTTTCCCATTAATCCAAATCAAACTTTTTTTTCTTTTTTTGGTGGGGGGGACATTCTATTCTTTCCCTCTGTCTTGGGGAAACTTTACTTCTAGTCAAGGCTCACTTGATATGTCATGTCACCCTCAAAGACAATCAGTCTATTCCAGATTCCCACAACTGTTGTTGCTCTGCTCTCACCTAAAATGGCTGTATTTATTTTGGAATCACTTATTTGCAGGGAAGTTATTTCTGCCCAAGAGAACCTAAGTTTCTCAAGATCAAGGACTGTTTGTGTTTTATGCCCCTCACTTAACACAGTGTTATTTATTAAACACCTACCATGTGTCTTCAGTAACATTTGTAAGAGAATTTCACTCAAACATCTTCCTATGTCAGCTCCTTTACTGCCTATGGGAATTCCCAAGGTATTTGTGGCCTTGTCCACTTAAAGAATTTTATTACAGTTTGGTTTTTTGTTTGTTTGTTTGTTTGTTATTTGAGCAGAAGAATAGAGGGGTATTATGTCATGGTAAAAAAAAAAAAAGGCATAGGTTCTGCAGCCAGAAAGTCGTGGGCTCAAATCTGACCTCAGATATTTATTAAATCTTTAACCCTGTGCAAGTTACATAACTATTCTGAGTTCCAATTTCCCTATTTAAAAAAAAAATTTAGGTGATTTCAGTAGATGGTCTGTTAGGTCTATGCTCTAAGTCTATGATCCTGTTGTATGTTAATGGTGAAATTTTATTATCAAGTTGTGAAACATAAAGTGTTTAACTCTTTGATAATAGGGGTTTAATAAAAGTTTGCTGAATTATGAAGCCCTTTAGATGAGTATTCAATAGTATTAACAAGTTTTCCTGAAGAAAAATAAAGATTTAGATAATTGTTATGAAAAGTTGTTATAGATAGAAAGTTAAAACAAACACAATTGTAGTTCTAAATTCTACTTATCTAAACTGCAAGATGTTTGTTTCTATTCATGGGCAATAACTTGACAACTCAAGAATTCATTATCTCATTCTCATTCAAACATTAAAACCAATGCTAAATATTTCTCATTTATGTTTCTCTAAATATTTTCCAAAATAAAAAGGAATAACATACATTTTTCCCAATCTGGGGTAATTAATAAAATATACCAGTGGCACCAGCTGGCTAAAAAGAGTAAAAACAGAGTTTCAAAGATTGAAAATAAAATTACATTGTTGACTTGAAAGAAAATATAAAATAGTAACAAAATCCTTCAAGAGTAGAAGGCCATAAGCACCCTGGGAACTCCTGCAGGCAGAGAGGGAGCCAACTTGGAGTGGTTCTTGAAGAAAGTTTCCCCACAAAGATTATTGATGACAATAATGATCTGGTATGTATTGATTGCTGCTGTAGTATTCCCAGGAGTCACCCTGCCAGGAAAGGAGACAGTGCACACACTATAATTGTGATAATGGCAAATATAAATGAAAAAGACAGCCTCTTAAAAGTTTCCAGTGGAGGAAAAAAATAGGCACTGTACATGGTGATCATGGATTTTATTTTTCCTTGACCTCAACTCTCTCACTGCTAGAAGGAAGGATGAGACCAAGCAGACCTAAAACAGCATTTCATGATCAAAGGAATCAATGAGGCTGCCTTACATCTGGCAAAGTTGTGGGCTTAACAGATAGACAGACCCATTTATTCTGCAATGCTAAATCACCAACCACCAATCTGGTGGACAAGATATGAGCAAAGAAGTCTAAAAGTAACTGAGATCAGAAAAGGAGAATAGCTGTGGTTAAAGATCCCATTATTCTCCCTGAATAATGAATGGTAAGCTCACATTTGAGAGGCTACCTGGTGAAATAGCAGGCCATCCTTAGAGTTGGGAAGCCTTGTAGTCTTTCCTGCCTCCTCTGACAAATCCTAGCTGTATGATGTGGCATGTCCTAACTATACAGAATGTGCCTGAAAAAGCACTTCCTCCTCAACTCCACTTGGGAGATTCTTTCAAAGCTCAATTAAAAGTTGCCTCCCAAATAAAGTGTCTTCTTATCCCCAAGCTACTATTAGCTCCTTGAAAATTTGCCATGAAATTGTTGTATATTTATATGTGTATATATACATATGCAGATACATATATATAAAGTATTTTTTGTGGTTCAGCTAATTGTGTTTGCTAAATTATTGGGAAACTAGGCTGGGTTTTCTAAAATATTGTTACATATATATTGATTGCTATTTATATAATAATGGCTATTGCATCCATTTTGACAGATTTATTATTAATTATCACATATTATTAAAGTACTGATCAAGTGTCTCCCTGACTTTCCCACTAACCAAAGGCTTACAGGGCTAAACAATTAAATAACCAATGTATTGAGCCAAGAGGGTGAGTAGTGAGAGAGAGAGTGCCTGAAGAGTAAAAGAGAGCCAAGAGGCTAACCCTTGTGTGCCCAGGGTTTTATCCCCCTTAGATAGAGGCGGTCACTGTACATAGATCTAAGATAATTGGATATAGCATCATTTAGCTCCATTGATTGACATGACTTGGGGGTAAATTCCTGCTCTAGGTATGTCTTCTCCTAGCCAATTGAAAGAATCAATCTGCATTCCTTTGGTTAAGGTGAACCCATCCCAGGAAGGTTTCTGGTGTGAGGGGGAGAGAACAGCAAAAGTTAATGTCTGGGTTTCTCCTAGAAATCTATTATTAATAATTATTTTCTCACAATAGAGAGAATCTATGTATGCAAATATGCATTTGCATGTACATATGTGTATGGGTGTATGTATATCCTATCTCCCTGAATAGAATGTAATGCTTTTTTGAGTTCAGGAACTATCCCTTTTGTTTTTTTCTTTTTGTATCCTTAGTCCATTTCATAATGCTTTTCAAAATGTAAGTGCTTAATAAATTTTTGTGTATTAATTGCCTTAACCTCTCAGTGCTCCAGTGGTGTCAAACTCAAATAGAAGTAGATCTTCCTGGCTTCATATTGACTTAGGCAATCACAAATTAACATTATTTATGTTAGTTCTCATCTATCATATTGCCATCTCTGCTGATGACTTCTGCTTGACAGTGTACCTAAGGATTTGGTCTCTCACTTTCCAACTCTACCTACTATACCTCTTGTTGGATATCTATTTAAGACATCAAATTCCACAAATTTCACTATTCCTCCCTGACCCACATGTACACATTGTTTTTTGTAGAAAACATTTCTCATTTTTATCTGTCTGTCTATATATCTATCTATCTCAGGTATTATTAATCTTTTGAACATCCCCATTTTTTATCTATCTAATCAGGTATTATTAATCTAATTCCCATTGTGGGAGATTATACTAGCAAAAGTAGTTGTGAGAATCAAATGAGATAATGGTTATGAAGCATGTTTGTTTCCTTTTATTCTTCAAATTTTGAAGTGATATGTCAAGATTTGAAAAAAACAAACAAACAAACAACCTGTTTCACAGCCATTATCTCATTTAATTCTCTGAACAACCCTATGAGGTGAATCTACAGGGCTTCTTATACTTATTTTAGAAATAAGGAAACACTCAATAGCATCTAAAAATGTCAGTAAATATCTATGGCAGGGTTCAAATCTAGCTCTCTCCAGGCTAAGGTCATTCACACGTTTTACAATAACACACTGTCTCTCATACTCTCATTTATCTTTGACTTATCCCTTGATAAAAGAGGTGAAAGAGTCATGTAGGTATACTGCGGATAGAACATTTGACCTGGATTCTGGGAATCTTGTGTTCAAATCCTTCCTCTGACACTAGCTATGTAACCCTGAGCAAGTCACTTAAATTCCATCTGTCCCAGTTCCCTTTTTAGTAAATCAATAATAATCATATCTGCCTCCTAGGTTCATTGTGAGGATAAAACAAAATACAATTTGTGAAGCATTTTGCAAACCTTAAAATGCTATATGTGTTAGCTGTTGTTGTATCAATTGAATTTTTCACCACTTGCCAATTTTTCCCCATAATATCTTTTTTGTTTTATCTCTTCCTTTCTGATACTATTATCACCATTTTAATACAAGATCCTTATCATACCATATCTGGATTATTGCAATGATCTAACTATATCAAGATGTGTTTGCAGTGGGCAGTGTTTGTACCCACACCTCTTCTGAGCTACCTTTTATGCAGTTGACAAGTCAATCTTTCTAAAACAATATAATTACTGTGTCATTCCCTGGCTCAACAACAGGCAGGTCCTCTACTGTCCAAAATATTAAGTGCAAAGTCCTAATATTGACTTTCAAAGACCCTTCAAAATCTAGTCCAATCCTACATATCCATCTTTCATTTTTCACTACTCTCCCATAGCCCCATTTTTCCCCCTGGGCTGCTCCAAAATATCAGTTTAGGACTTATAAAGTTAAATTTAGACATATTGAATTTGTAGGAAAAGGGCAAGTTTAATAATGTCCATTGTCCTCTACAGTCAAGGAATGATCAAGCATCATCAATCTGGTAAATGAAGAATTGATCTCTATTCCATGAGTTGCCAATTTCAAAAAAAAAAAAAGTAGTAACTTTTCTTTGTTGATTCAGAAGGCATTTCAGATTTTTTCAGTATTTCTTGGTTCAACATTACTACTATACTGTGGTGCTATTACTATTGCACAAAAGTGCTAATTTTGAAATAATACTGTTAGACAGAACACTGGAAAAGTATGTTTCATTATATCTTCTCAAATCTCTTGAAACCACCTAATGTAATCAAACTCACTACTAAAAGCTGAGCATGCTCATTACTTAAGGTAACTTGTGGGACCCATTTGCTTCATTCTATTAACATAACATGAAATAGCATATAATTACTCCTTGAAATAGTTGTACGATCCCCCAATATATGTCCTTCCTAACAGATTTGAAATAATAACAGCAGTGATCTCCTAAGTTTCCTCTATTTTACAAATCCTTTCATTAAGCATGATTTTAAGGCACAGCCATGAGTAATCTCTTTGATTTTGAAGATTTTGGTGGGTGTGATATAACAGTTGGTTATGGGTTGTTGAAGCAACTACAAATCATATTTCCCACAGTATCAGGAGGACACTTTCCTCCAAAAAGAGAAGACCCTTTCTAATTTTTTTTCATTTTTTTCTTAGAAGGCAATCAGCTCTTTTTTATTAGTCAGGCTAGAGGGCTTCATAAGTAATGAGTGACTCACCATATTTTAGTTTTTAACAAAAAGGTAAAAACATATGTAAAGCACCTTACAAACCCTACAGCATTACATACGTGCTATGATTAGAGAAACATACACAGACATATATAATGAAAACAGAATGAAGAATACAAATTAAGGAATGAATGAAAAATTATTATGTGCTTACTGTATGCCAAGCAAGAACTCTACTAAGCATTAGGATAAAAACAAACAAAATAGCAAAGACAATCCCTATTCTCCAGGAACTTAACTAAGATAGACATATAAGGAAGTAATGGGGTAGGATACTTTGATTTTGGAAGAAGCAGTGTTGGTGAGTGAAGCTATACAATAGATAGAAACACTCTTTCCAAAGTCCTTTCATTCTGGTCTATTTTCTGATATATTCAAATCTATGGGAATCCCTCAATTTCTATTTGCTTTTTTATTGGGATAAATGGATAGACTCATTGTTTGAGATATGTGAATTTGTTTTTGTAAGTAGCATTTATAGGAAGGATCCAAGAAGGCAGGCATAAGCTGAAGGCTACCCTTCTTCTTAAGACTAAGATCAGTAAGTCACTTTTGTTTTGAAATTCTTCTACCCCCAGACTAGTAATGTTTAGGAAGGTATACACACACACACACACACACACACATATATATATATATACATATATATATATATATATTAATCACTTTAGACTAGTACCTTTTTAGAATACTGGAGAAATGAAAACCTAGCTATCGCTCTTTTCCTGCTTCTACTAAGGAAGGGAACATGGTCAAAGAGAGACAGAGACAGAGAGACAGAGCAACAGAAATGAGATAGAGTCAGAGAGAGATAGAGAGACAAAGACAGAGACAGAGAGAGAGCCAGATTACATGGACATGATTAGTAAAGCCTTCTAAGCCTTATTTTGGACAGCCCTTATAGTCCTACATAAGTACACACAAACCTTATGTTTCAAAGACTTTTAAAAAAAAGCCTAGATTCAAGTATGTACAATGATGAGCACCTGCTATGTGCCCAGCACTCTACCAAATGCTGTGGATTACTTTTTAAAAATTTATGCCATAGCCTCTGCTCAGAAGCAGCTTCTATCATGGTCTTTATAGAGAACTTTCTCTAAAAGGGAAATCTAAGTCATAAATAGACAAGAAAACCAAAACACAAGTGAAAAAAAAATATATCTCTTATCCCTTTTGATCTTGGGGTCCCTGATTCCTTACTGAGTTCATTCATTCAAGTAGAGCAAAAGCAGTATCATTAAGGATTAAGTAGTCTCTAGAGGCATCTAGTTAATTCAATCAGTTCTCTTGTAAAAGTAACAGTAAAATTCAATCCAAAACAAGAAGTTACTGGACATAATGTACAAAATAGCTGATCGATTTCTTCAGTTTCTCAGTCTTTGGAGAGTTGTTTTTATATTGTATGGAAGTCACAATCAGCATGTGACATGACACAAAGGTAAAGTCAATGAAGGCCTCTGCACAGACTCTTAACAAAGCCTGAAACTTCAGCTCACCACCACATTGCTGAAAATAGGATGGCTAGTCTTTATTAGCAAAACACATGAAACGCAGCCAGTAAATACCCATATGCCATATTAAAAAAATATTTATGCATTTATGCCTGCAAATATTAGAAAACATTCAAACCAATATTTGCTTTTGTTTAATCTGATTTCCTACATTCAGAAGTCAGGATGCAGATGACTGGCAACAAGACTTGACTCTCCTCATAAAACCATGCTATGTACTCTCATGCTATTTGACCTTAAGCCAATCAAATGATATAGAAACCACTTTTAACAGGAACTTTCTCTGGCCAAAGAAGTAGGCTTAAGTCACACTATAATTATGAAAGCTGTAGGTCATGATCTTTCAAACTGTTTTGAGGGTCTCAATATTTGACAAATTATATCCCAGGTGAGAAGGGATTTTCACTCATTATAACTTGGAAAAGTGAAAAACACATCTACTACTTCGAGTTGGAAAGGCATTTCTTTTTGGCAGAGAATAAAAACCTGAGGAGTACCTCTGCCTTTTACAAATAAATAACAATATAAGTACATTATCAAATGAATGAATAAAGAAACAAACATAAAAATAAATTTGAGTGAATAAATGAACAAATGAATGAATGAATAGAAAGATAGAGGACTGATAGATAAACAGATGAACTAAATCTAAAAAGAAGTAGAAAAGACACAAGAGAATAAAGGAAAATCAACCCACAAAAAATATTTCTGCTGGCTAAAAATACTACAACTTAATAATTAGAGGGCAACAACTTAGCAAATGAAATATCTGTAGGTGGTTTCAGTTCTAATTTCCTTGACTGATCAAAACTAATGCAATTTGGATCCCTAAATTGTACCTTCTGCCTAATTTTCCTCTTGGGTTTAGGAAGGATATTCTGGTTCATCTTACATGAAAAAAAAAAAGTTTACCTTTAAGTGATGTAGTGCAGTGGGAAGAGGGAATAGAGGAAGTTTTAATGTTGGCTCTCTTTTTTAATAGACTATGAGACCTTCAATAAATCATTTAACTTCTCTGGGCCATAGTTTTGTGTTTTGTTTTTTTTTTTCATCTGTAAAAGTATATGATGCTTAAAGCAAGTTTAAGCTACACACCTACTTTTTTTTGGGGGGGTGGTGGTGAGGCAGTTGGGATTAAGTGACTTGCCCAGAGTAAGTGTTAAGTGTCTGAGGCCGGATTTGAACTCAGGTCCTCCTGAATCCAGGGCCGGTGCTCTATCCACTGAGCCACCTAGCTGCCCCTACACACCTACTTTTTAAAAGTTTTATGGTTTATATTTCAAATACTAATGAACTAAAGAATAAATGGCTCTCTCCATAAATTCTCTCTTATACAAATCATTTAAAGAGGTTCATTACAATTTTCCTAGAAATAAGAAGTTGCAAGTGAAATTTTAATTCTTGCTTAGCCTCATTATTTTTAAATTTATTATATGAAACAAGCATTTCTATAACACAGTGCAATAAAAATATGATTGCACATGAAACTGTAATTCTACTATGTACAAATTGCTATTCCTTTCAAAAACATGTACAGGGTGGGCCAAAAGTCATAAAGTCATGAAGTAGTTTCAACATTTAGTAACTCCTCTATTTTTGTTTTTAATTTATAATAAATAATATAGCATCATATACAGTATATTTGGGAAATACATACATAATATATATATGAAATAAAGAATAATAATTTTCATTTTGGGGGGGTGTTGCTTTTAATTTATTTACTTATTTATAATTTCCCCAAGTTACATGTATAAAGAGATCTTTACATTGATTTTTAAAACATTGTGTTCCATATTCTCTTCCTCCATCCCTCCTGCACCCCTTTAGAACTCAAGCAATTCAATATACATTATACATGTAGAGTCATTCAAAACATTTCCACATTAGTCAAGTTATGAAAGAAAACAGACAAAAAAATTTAGAAAGAACTAACAAAAAAAAATTATACTTCAATCCATATTCAGATACCATCAGTTCTTTCTCTGCAGATGGATTGCATTTTTCAGAAGTCCTTCTGATAGCATCCTGCTCATCATTTCTTACAGTACAATAGTATTCCATCCTAATATCATCTCACAATTTTTTTAGCTATTCCCCAATTGATGGACATCACCCCAATTTTTAATTTAACTTTTTTAAAATCTCTTTTGGGATACCAACCTAGTAGTGGTAATACAAGGTTGAAGAGTAAGCATGGTTTTATAGCCCTTTGGCCATAGTTCCAAATTGGTCTACAGAATGTTTGCATCAGTTTAAAGATTTACCAAGAGTGTATTAATGTTTCATTTTTCCCCATATGCCCCACAACACTTGTATTTTCCTCTGCTGTCCTATTATCGAATCCAGTAGGTATGAGGTAGTACCCAGAATTATTTTGAACTGGATCTCTCCACTCAATAGTAAGAGCATTTTTTTTTCATATGGCTATAGGTGGCATTGATTATTTCATCTGAAAACTTCATGTCTTTTGATCAGCTATAAATTGGGGAATGGCCCTCATTTTAACAAATTTGACTCAGTTCTCTATGTGTAAGAGCTGATCTATCAGACCAACTTGCTTCAAGATATTTTTCACAATTAAGTATTGTTAATTGTATTACCCTCCATCCCTATTGTCTCCTCTTCATATTTACTCTATTTCCTGTCTTCTTTCACCGTATCCCTCCCCAAAAGTGTTTTACTTCTGACTGCCCCCTCCCCCAATCTGTCCTCCCTTCCTTCATCCATTCCTCCTTATCTCCTTCCCCTCTCAATTTCCTGTAGGGAAAGATAAATTACTATACCCAATTTAGTGTGTATGTTATTCCCTCTTTGAGGCAGTTCTGATGAGAGTAAGACTCACTCACTCCCCTGCACCTCCCCATCTTTCTCTCTAATACATATGCTTTTTCTTGCTTCTTTTATGTGATATACTTTACCCCATTCTACCTCTCCCTTTCCCTTTCTCCCAGTGCATTCCTCTCCCCAATTAATTTTATTTTTTTAAAGATATCAACATGAGGCAGTTAGGTGGTGTAGTGAACAAAGCACCAGCCCAAAGGAGGACCCAAGCCCAAATCTGGCCTCAGATACCCAGCACTCACCAGCTACATGACCCTAGGCAAGCCATCCAACCCCAACTGCCCCACAAACACAAAAATAAAAACAAGACAATTTTTAAAAATGCTTTAAAGGTATCATTCCTTCATATTCAACTCACACCTGTGCCCTCTAAGTATACTACATTCAGCTGCACTAATAATAAGAATGTTCTTATGAGTTACGAGTATTATCTTCTCATATATAAATGTAAATGGTTTAAAGTTTTAATATCCCTTATGATTTCTTTTTCTGTTTACCTTTTTATGCTTCTCTAGGGTCCTATACTTGAAAGTCAAATTTTCTATTCAATTCATGTCTTTTCATCAAGAATGTCTGAAAGCCGTCTCTTTCATTGAATTCCCATTTTTCTTCCTGAAAGATTATACTCAGTTGTGCTAGGTAGGTGATTCTTGGTTGTAACCCCAGTTCTTTTGCTATCCAGAATATCATGTTACATGCCTTCCAATCCTTTAATGTAAAAGCTGGTAGATTTTGTGTTATGCTGACTGTGGCTCCACAGTACTTGAATTGTTTCTTTCTGGCTGCTTGTAATATTTTCTCCTTTACCTAGGAGCTCTGGAATTTGGCTATAACATTCCTGGAAGTTTTCATTTTGGGATCTTTTTCAGGAGGTGATTGGTGGATTCCTTTTTTTTTTTTTTGAGGGGCAATGAGGGTTAAGTGACTTGCCCTGAGTCATACAGTTAGTAAGTGTCAAGTGTCTGAGGCTGGATTTGAACTCAGGTCCTCCTGAATCCAGGGCCAGTGTTTTATCCATTGTTGGTGGATTCTTTCGATTTCTATTTTACCTTCTGTTTCTAGAATATCCGGGCAATTTTCCTTGAAAATTCCTTGGAAGATTATGTCTAAGTTCTTTTTTTTGATCATGGTTTTCAGGTAGTCCAATAATTTTCAAATCATTTCTCCTAAATCTATCTTCCCGGTCAGCTATTTTTCAAAGGACATATTTCACATCGTCCTCTATTTTTTTCATTCATTTTGATTTGTTTTATTGTGTCTTGATTTCTCATAATGTCATTAGCTTAAGTTTATTCAATCCTAAATCTTAAGCAATTATTTTATTCAGATACCTTTTGTATCTCCTTTTCCATTTGGCTTTTCAAGCTCTTGACTTTTTATCATGACTTTCCTGCATCGTTATCATTTCTCTTTCCATTTTTTCCTCTACCTCTCTTACCTTGTCTTCAATGTCCTTTCTGAGGCCTTTCCTTGCCCTGAGGCCAATTAATATTTTTCTTGGAAGTTTTGTATGTAGGAACTTTCACTTTGTTATCTTCTTCTGAGCATGTATTTTGATCCTCCTTGTCACCCAAGAAACTTTCCAGGGTCAGCATCTTTTTCTGTCTGCTCATTTTGTCAGCCTATTTCTTGACTTTTAACTCCTTCTTAAAGTGGGGCACTCCTTCCAGGGTTCACTGTCCTAAGCTTAGGGAGGGTCCCACATGGCATGATTTAAGGAGAGGCACATTTTGCACACCCCTGGCCTGTACTCTGGTCTGAAGAAAAAATAATTTTCAAAAAGTTATTAAAGCATCAGATCCCTTCAGGAGTTTTGGTCCACCATGTAATAAGCTCTTGTGCTGCACAAGGCAAAGAAATTTGTGTGAGAAGCCCAGCAGATTGGATATATTTCATATAGCTGAAATTTAATGTGATGAAAAGTACTTTTTAATCTAAACACAGCTTTGGATCTGGACTAATCTCACACACGCATAGTTATATACACATACACATGCATATTTACATGCATATGCATATATATATCTATACATACACATATCTTTGATTCTTAAAGTAAATGTTGCTAGATATGTTATTTGGGCAAATTCCATTATCTTTTTAGAATATCATATTGTAGGATTTTATTTCTCAATAATGAAAGGAATTTTTTTTCATGATTTGTACTGTTTTTCTTTGGTTTGGGAAAGACTCCTGGGTGCTTGCAAATTATTTTGGGTGATAGTAAAGTATTAAATCATGTCTACTATATATTTAGGAGGGTTGAAATAGGGTTTATCTTTGTTGGGGTCTTATGGAACTTTTTGATCTGTACCTTTGGCTTTAATTTTCAATGCTTAAGACTTATTTTCTTATGTTATTTCCTAAAAGATGCTATGCATGTTATTTGTTTAATTATACTCTTTTCAGGAACAGATGATTTTCTTGAGACTTTGTGATAATCTTATCGAGGTCAATTGTTCCACCTTTGTGTACATCTTAAGCATTTTCCTAGGTTTGTCTTTAAATTTTGTTCTAATGTCCTTTTTTCATCTCAGAGTATTAGAGTTCCTAATGTGCAGATGCATTTTTCAGAATGCCTTGCTTTGGAAAGAATGTCCCTATTTGTTTTAAATCTTTCCTGTTATATGACTTTTCCTTCAAACATTCTAATTTATGTCCTAATTTCTATCCGTATTTCTTCTGTTCACTCTGTAACTAGGTTTCATTACTGAATTTGAAATTTTTTGACTGTTATGTTATCATTTATGAAAGTATTATTGCTGTTGTTGAATTATAATCCTTGGGGGCAGCTAGCTGATGCAGTGGATAAAACACCAGTCCTGGATTCAGGTCCTGAGTTCAAATCCAGCCTCAGACACTTGACACTTCCTAGCTGTGTGACCCTGGGCAAATCAGTTAACCCTCATTGCCCCACAAAAACAACAACAACAACAACAACAACAACAACAACAACAACAACAAAGAAGAAGAAATATAATCCTCGTCTTTTGGTCAATACACCTTTCTTTCTTTTATTTGATAAGATTTACTCATTTCATTGAGGGTTTCTCTTTAGCTGTTTATTCAGAATATCTATCTGTACTGCTTTTCCCCTGGGATTTTCCTTGGACTCTATTTTTCTTTCTTATGAATTATAGGTTTTGTTCTTCCCTTAATTTCTCTGGGAACATTTTTATTGTTTTGTATTGATGAAGAGGAATTAGTTTTAGGCAAATTTTCTCACTCAGCCATATACTGGAAGTCCTACTCACACGGTGTTTTAAAATCCAACTATAATCCCCCTTCATGAATAAAACATTAACTGGTCAACCATTTATCCTTGACCTCCACATAATACTGTATTTTGCAATTTTCCAATGCACTTATAAGGTAATATTTTGCATTCTCAGTCTATGTCTTTGTAATGTTTCCCTATAACACGACAAGTTTCATTAGAGAAGTTTCATAAAAGGATTTCTGAGTTTAATGAGACCTTCGTTTCAGTCTTCTACTATAATCCACCATGATTTGATGTTTACAATATGATATTTATATTTACTTATTTGTATCTGGATCTAGTTCTGGTAGGATAAATAATTTTGTTTTTCAGGTAAAGAAAACCACAGTATAGAAATTCATGGGATTTTCTTTTCTTTCTTCCTTTCTTCCTTCCTTCCTTTCTTTCTTTCTTTTTTTACAAAACAAAATTGCTTAACCTAAACTTTTACCTCCTCCACCTACTAGAAGAAATAGTGATCATAGTAATACTTAAGAATGTTCAATGAATTAATGAAAATCTAGGCAAAAATTTTAAGGAAAAATATTTGGAGAGTATTTATGTCAGTAATATAATTAACAAGTATACACACATTTTACCCATATGGAGAATGAAGCCTAAAACCTTTCATTTGGAATCTCTTTATTTTCTATATTTGTCTCTCACTTTTGAACACTCTGCAGTACAACACTTAACTATTCCAAGGCATATCCTGTGCATTATGAACAGACTAATTTGCGGATAATACTGAGAACAGCGGAAGTAGACCTAAGGAGTGCATTGCTACATTTCCTAACTCTCTTAAAATTCCCCAAAGGGAATTTTTCTACAGACTAATTTTCAGCCTTAAGAAAATCCATTTCTCTGCCACTCCTGGGATCTTCTGATTCAGAAATTTGCTGTTAGAGAGGTAAAGGAATGCTTTTTCCCCACTGTTTGTGTGGGATATGTGTGCACATACATACACATGTACTGAACCATCCTATGCTTCTCTCCTGAAATATTCTGTTGCCTGCAAGGTTCCTTCAGGTTAATTCCATGCTGCTTTGGGAACTGACCTGATTTACACTGACTTGCAATAGTCTACTTTGGAAGACAACTCTTTTAGAAGACTGCCTGCAGGTAGTATAGTTTGGGACAGAGTTATGCTGCCATGTATACAGTTATATCTTCTTTTCATTCAGACATTTTTGTTTTAATAAACAGAAAATTGCACAAATTCCTATCATTTTGATTTGGTTTGCTTTAAAAATATTCAGCATATTAAACTTAAAAACAATTAAAAAATAAATATGGGCAGAATATGTTAAAGATAAAATCAAATCTATGATGAATTATAATAAAAGACGGAAATAAACCTTTCATTCAGTTTGGAAAGCCTGCTACAGGACTTGTCAAATGTGATATTTGATGACAATAACTATAATTAATCATGCATAAAATTATGTCTAATCATGAAATATAAATTTTATTTTATATCTTCTAATAGTCTATGTGAAACAAAAAGAAATAATTTTTGAACTAGTTAAGGAAAAATGTGGAAAATTTCTAATAGAGTCTGTGAGATGATAAATGTTTCAATGATGGGGAAGTATGTCACTGGACAAAAGGTGTTTCAAAATAGGAAGCTATTAGATTTTTTCCATTTATTTTAAGAGAAATTATTCCATGCTGAATTTAAAATTCAATGGCATAAAACAATTTTACTCATAAATTATGTAATATTAAACTTTACATTGCTATAATAAATGGTCTATGGTAATGCTAAAATATTCAAAGTTAAGTCTCAACTACATTTAATAACCTCCTTGGATATGTGATTTAAAAATGGGGAAAACAAAAAAGGTCTATCAAATGCTAAACACAGGAAAGGCAAACAAAATTGTACAATATTCCTAATTGTCATCAAATTAGCACTATTAAAAATAAGCATTTGATTAGCCAATCATCACTGTCCTTTGTAAGACTTGAGGCAACACTTACTGATTGCTGAGCTAATTTTGAATATTAGCTAAAATTCAGTCACTTGGAGCATACTGTCATAAACAAAAATAAGACAAAGCTAAATTAGTCTGTGGGGATTGTCAACCTGGTGCTTAATGAGAAACATGGATCAGTGCACAAGTGTCATGGGTATGGCAAACCCAAATAAATTGTAAATCCTGGTCAAGGTCAAATGAACAAAGTATTAGCGCCATGTCCTATTCTGTTTTATGATAAGATTTCAAACTTCATCTACATAGCATTTAATGATGGAACATCTATGTGTGAAATATTTGACTTTTTATTTCCAAATATTATGTTGGATACGCGCGCACACACACACACACACACACACACACACACACACACACACACACAATTTAATTTCCATCATATTATTTGAATTGTTCACTGATATCCTAGCCTGATGCCATATCATGTCAGGGAGGTAACCTTGGACTCAAAGTCTCTATTATTGGAATACTAACTCTAGTAAGTCTTTCCAAGTCAATAAGACTTCACCTATGAGTTTAGCAATTGATTGTATGCTTGTAAAGATACCAGTAAAGATACTAACTCTAGTAAGTCTTTCCAAGTCAATAAGACTTCACCTATGAGTTTAGCAATTGATTGTATGCTTGTAAAGATACCAGTACAGCTAACTTTAGAGAACTCATCACTAAAAAATGTGGCTTACTAGGGAATGTTTCTTTTCTCTCCATTTGGACTTGTCAATTTTTGAAGAACTTCAATTAAGGCTAAAAAGAAATTATTATTTATGTGAGTAGAAGGAGAATTAATTAATGATATAAAAGATTTTGAAATATATAATAGCTTATATTTTTGTGTCATGTAAGGAAGCATCAGACATAAGCCATGATTACAGAGAATAAATAGGAAATTGTCACATGTGTGATTTATTTAAACAAGCACCCAAATAAACTTTATATTCCCAGTTAGACTACAAGTGGAAAAGTTGGGCCAAATTACCTGACAGAGTAATTGTGGCTGATGAGGTATGTTATTCCCTTTTTCATAGTTTATAAGTTGTTAACAGAAGACTTGAATTCATACTTTAATAATTTAGTATAACAATAATATATTTCAGGGGCAGCTAGGTGGCATAGTGGATAGAGCACTGGCCCTGAAGTCAGGAGTACCTGAGTTCAAATCTGGCCTCAGACACTTAATGCTTACTAGCTGTGTGACCCTGGGCAAGTCACTTAACCCCAATTGCCTCACTAAAAATAAATAAATAAATAATAATATATTTCTTCTGACCTTAGTTTTATATAAATTATTTTTTAAAACATTTTTACCCATGTGGCTTCATGTATTATGTATCTATCCATGTGTTTTTGGACTCTATACCCATTTATATGGACAGTTTCATGTTTCTTTGAATTCTTCATGTACTTATATCCTTATAATACAGTAATATTCCATTACATTAATGTACCACATGTTGTTCAGCCATTTCCCAATTGTTGGGCATATATTTTGGTTCTTTCTTTTTGTTATATCAAACAATGCTTATATAAATATTTTTGATAGAACCTTTTGAAAACTATTGTTTTGAGTAGCACTTCAAGGGGGTGGAACCAAGATGGCAGAGTAGAGAAATAGCTGAGGTCTCCCAAAATTCCCCACCAAAGAATTTTAAATTAATGCTTCAAATAGAGTTCTGGAGTGGCAGAGTCAAGAAAAGGTTATGCGGATATAGTTTTCCAGCCTAAGGTAATTAAAGATGTGGAGGGGCAGCTAGGTGGCACAGTGGCTAAAGCACCAGCCCTGGATTCAGGAAGACCTGAGTTCAAATCTGACCTCAGACCGTGCGTGACACTTACTAGCTGTGTGACCCTGGGCAAGTCACTTAACCCCATTTGCCTCACCAAAAAACAAAAAACAAAAAAAATTAAAGATGTGGAAAAGAAAGGCTGATGAGACTGGAGTGGGGATTTACCTGGTGTGCATCACCCAACAACAACATGGACGGCCCTTACAGGCAGTAAGAGAAGCTGCAGCTACTGCAGAAACTTTGTGTTCTCAGTTCAAAGATGGTAAGGGGATCTGGCAACTGGTCAGAATGATAATGGGAGGGTACTACTAAGCTAGCACTTGGCACAGAACATAGTGACAGTTGGCAGATTTATTGTTCATATCTACTTCCAGGTCATAGTCCCCAGGACAGAGAGAAGTACTTTCTGTTCCAAAAGAGCAAGGGAACTGAGTGAGAGTATCACTTTTTACTTTTTTTTTTTTTTGCAGGGCTATGAGGGTTAAGTGACTTGCCCAGGGTCACACAGCTAGTAAGCGTCAAGTGTCTGAGGTCAGATTTGAACTCAGATCCTCCTGAATCCAGGACTGGTACTTTATCCACTGTGCCATCTAGCTGTCCCAAGAGTACCACTCTTGACCAGAAGGGGTAAAGAATGCTGAGGAACCCAAAGGAACAAGGGCCTTAAGGAGTAATATTGGTTTCAGATCCAAAGAAACAGGGGCACTACAGGGGAGGAAACAGAACCCAGATCAAGAGAGGAATAGCCACATCTCTTACCATTTCATACCACCTAGGAAGCACTTAAAATTCCCAAACCCCCAGAAATAGCTCTGAAAATGGCAATGGAAAAACATAAAGCTTAGGACAGTGGGCCCTTCACAACTGACGAAACTCAACTTCCTCATATAGTTCAAAGTGAAGAAATAGGTTAGAAAATTAAACCAAAAAAAAGCTAAATATAAAATATTAATATGATGACATGGAAGATAAAGACTCAAATTCAGAGGTAAATGATGTGGTTTTTTTTTTAAATAAGCAAGTCAAGCCTCAAAGGGAAATATATATATATATATATATATATATATATATATATATATATATATATATGAATTGAACAAAGGCCCAACAAGATTCTGGAAGGGCAAAAATTATTTAAAAAAATCAAATAGTAGTGGTAAAAGAAAAATTTGGAAAGGGAATTAAAGCCATGCAAGAATACTATGAAAAGCCAATTAGGGGCAGCTAGGTGGCGCAGTGGATAAAGCACTTACCCTGGATTCAGGAGTTCCTGAGTTCAAATCTGACCTCAGACACTTGACACTTATTAGCTGTGTGACCCTGGGCAAGTCACTTGACCCCCATTGCCCCCCCAAAAAAAATTTAAAAAAAAAGCCAATTAACAATTTTATAAAAGAGGAACAAGGATACCAATGAAAATAACACCTTAAGAGAATTGAACAATGGTTAAAGAGATCCAAACTTCGCTAAGAAAAAAAAAATCTTTGAAAAGAATTAACTAAATGGAAAAAGTTGGTAAAAAAAAAAACTCATTGAAGAAAATGATTCCTTAAGAATTAGAATTAGGAAAGTAGACAGAACTGGAAGATTCCATAAGACATCATGAAATAACACAACAAAGTCAAAACATTAAAAAAATAGAAGAAAATGGAAATTCTTATCAGAAAAACAACTAACTTGGAGAACAGATCAATGGAAGATAATTTTAAAAATCATCTAACTACTTGAAATCCATGATCAAAGAACCTAGACCTCTGTGGGAGCACTGGCCTCTGGGGCTCCGCAAATGACACAGTGCTCCACCCACTGGTTGTAGCCATCGCCATGTCACCAGCACCTCACCCTCATGTCATCACCACTCACTGATGTCTACATGAGCCTGGCAAAATTATAATGATTGGACGCCCAGTGAGGGCAGTCATGTGACTGTCAGAGCAGCCAGCCAATTGGCTGGGGGCTGTGTGTGGTCAGCCTGGGGTCTGCTGGGAAGAAGGGAGATTTTTTTCACCATTCTAGCTTGAATCTGGAAGGGGACAGGACACTGCTGTGTGTTCTCAGCTTATTCCTGGGTGGTTGTGTTGTTCATGTTGTATAATTTCCCTTTCCCCATTTCATTTCCTTTCCCTCCTTGATCCTACTGATCCTGTTTGTGTTTTTTTAAGTTCATTCTTGTTAAATAAATCCTGCTCTGTTTTGACGGAGGCTGCGGGTCTCCTTCCTTGCCCCAATATTGTGGCGAGCTGCTTAGCTAACACTCCCCAATTAAAAATTGGTCCCCACATATGTCACATAAAAGAAGCATGCAAGAAAGAACTTTTACAGTGGAAGAGATAGCAAAACAGATTAGAAATCTGAATCCAACAATATGTTGTTTATAAAAAACACACTTGAAAAAGAGTTAAAATAATAGTTTAGAACAAAGCAGAATCTATTATGCTTCAGCTAATATTTTGTTAAAAGTCATTGTTAGGGCAGCTAGGTGGCACAATGGATAAGCACCCGCCCTGGATTCAGGAGCACCTGAGTTCAAATCCGGCCTCAGACACTTGACACTAACTAGTTGTGTGACTCTGGGCAAGTCACTTAACCCTCATTGCCCAGCAAAAAAAAAGAAAAAGAAAAAGAAAAAAAGTTATTGTTAGAAGTCATAGTCTCAGCAAAAACAAGACTTATGAAATTAAAAGAGATAATCAAGGAAATGATATATTGCTAAAAGTCACCATAGATAATGAAGTAATATTCATTCTAAACATCTATGCACAAAATGGCATAGAATCCAAAGTCTTAAAGGAAAAGTTAAATGAGTTACAGAAAGTAATAAACAGTAAAACTATGATAGTAGGGGACCTCAACTTTACTCTCTCTAAATTTGATGAATCTAAACAAAATATAAATATAAAAAGTTTAAAATATTAATTGAATTTTAGAAAAGTTACATATGATTATCCTCTGGAGAAAGTTGTATGAGAATAGAAAGGAATAAATCTTTTTCTTTTTTCAACTGTACATGGCATCTTTTCACACACAGACACACACGCACACAGTGAAGATGTATTAGGGCATAAAAACCACACAAACATGCAGAAAAGAAGAAATATTAAATAAACCCATTTAACACCACAGTGTACTAAAATATATTCAATAAGTGGCTACGGAAGCATATATTGAAATTACATTGGAACAACATAATATAATGCTAGGGAAAGAATGGGTCAAATTTAAAAAAACACATAGAAATAATCAATAATTTCATTAAAAAATGACAAAAATGCGACAGCCTACCAAACTTTAAAAATGTAGTCAGCAGTATTTAAGCGAAAATGTATATCTCTAAATGTGTATGTTCTTATTGTCAAAGAGCAAAGCAATATTTTGGGCATGCAACTTTAAAAAAATAGGAAAATAAATTTTAAATGTTCAATTAAAAACCAAAATGGAAATCCTGAAAATCAAAATAGAGATGAATACAATTGAAATTTATTTTTTAATTGAACTAATAAAACTGGAAGATGACTTTATGGGGGGAAATCAAATAAATAAACCATTAGTTAATTTGATTTTTAAAAAGGACATAAACCAAATAACTATTATCAAACATGAAAAGGATGATTACTCAACTAGTGATGATGCAGTTAAAATAAGATAGAGCAGCCATTTTGCCCAATTATGTACCAATAAATTTGTCAAAGAGAAATGTATAAATATTTATTAAATGATATAAATTCCACAGATCGACAAAAGAAATGGAATACATAATAACTATCATATGAAAAGAAATTAAATTAAATATAATATAAATGAGCTCCTTAAGGGGAAAAATCTCAGAAACTTATGGAATTAAAAGTGAATTATAAAACATTAAAGGGATAATTAATCCCAATATTTTTAATTAAAAAATTAGTAAATATGACATCCAAATCATTTTTATAACACAAATATGATTTTTATATGTAAACCAGGAAGAAGAACAGAGAAAGAAAATTATAGTCAATTTCCCTAGTAAATATTTATGCAAAAATTAAATAAAATAATAGCAAAGAAACTACAGATATATATTACAAAGATAATTCACTATGACCAGGTGGGATTCATGGAATGTAGGGCTGGTTCAATATTAAGAAAACTATATTCATAATCACCATATCAATAAGAATAAGAAAAACATATGATATGAATAGATGCAAAAAATAAGGTTTTGATAAAATATAAAACTCATTCCAATTGTGATAATGGATTGGGGGGGGGGGGAAGATCCTTGTTCTTTTCACCCCTTCCCACTTGAAAGTGTAGTTCTTAGAAACTTCAGCTAATCTCTTTTGGGAACAGCCCAGGAGCCCAAGGGTGGATCCATAGAAATGGAGATTGACTTCATGGGATTAGACACACCTAGACTTCACCTGCCTTGCCCTTCAGAGATAGTCTTTTTGCACACTTCCCTATTTGGTCATTGCATCATTAGGTCATAGGTAAAACTCATTTTAATATGGAACACCTTCAAGTCATGTCAATCTGGGATCGAATGACACTGACCAATTAAGCTTTGATCAGTGTGTAGCAACATGCCTCTATCAAAAGAGGATGAAAAAGGGTTCCAAGCCAAGATGGCTGAGTGAGGAGGAAACCCACTGCAGCTCTCCCAAATTTCCCCTCTAAAGTAACATAAAATTGCCTCTGAACTCTCTGAGGATCAGGGAAACAACCTACCAGTCTGGAAAGAAAAGTCTGCGTTACCTGGGGAGGAAGGAGGTGGAGTCAGGAGCAGCAGGAGCAGATTCTGGGCTCACAGCAGGGGCCTGCAACAGACTTCTGACCCTGCCAAACAGTAGTGAAGCCCCACCCAAGCAGGTCCACAACAGATTCTTACCCCTGTGACTTCCCAGCAAACAGACTATTCCCAGGACAAACCAGCTCCAGAGATTCAGCATTTCACAACAAGATTACCCTTCAAGAGCCTACTACCACAGTGATTGCTTACCATAACAACCTAGTAGCAAGATACCACCCCTAGGCCAGATGATCAACAAGATCACTCCTCCAAGGCCAAATGCCAAATAGACGTTGTTAACTTTAGCAACTCACTAAACAGCTGACATAAAAATTAGTTAAAAAATAAAAATGATGAAAAAACAATTTAAAAAGTTTGACTATTGACAGCTACTTCAATAATAGGAAATATCAAGACACAAACACAGAGGAGGACAGTAACAAAATGACTACAGGTGAACCTTCAAAGAGAAGTACAAACTGGTCTCAGGTCCAAAATATATTCCTGGAAGAACTTAAAAAGGACTTTGAAATTGGAATTAGAGAGATTGAAGAAAGATTGGAAGTGATGCAGGAGAACCATAAAAAAGAAATACAAAAAATTACCAAGAAAAATAACTCCCTACAAAACATATTCAGCCAAATAGAAAAGGAATTACAAAAAGTCAATGAATAAAATAATTCTTTAAAATTAAAATTGAACAAATGGAAACTAGCAACTCTATAAGACACCAAGATGCAGTAAAACAATCAGAAAAGCAACAAAATAGAAGAAAATGTAAAATTTCTCATTGAAAAAACAACTGACCTAGAGAATAGATCCAGGAGAGATAATATAAGAATAAGAATAAGAATGACTGGTCTACCTGAATGCTATGACCAAAAAAAAAAAAAGCCTGGACAACATCTTTCAAGAAATCAAGGAAATGAAATATTAGAACCAGAGGGCAAAACTGATATTGAAAGAGTCCAACAATCACCACCTGAAAGATATCCCAAAACCTAAACTCCCCGGAACATTATAGCCAAATTTCAAAACTCACAGATCAAAAAAAAAGTATTCCAAAGAAACAATTCAAATACTGTGGAGTTACAGTCAGAATCACACAGAACTTAGCAGCTTCTGCATTAAAAATTTGCAGTTGCAGGGCTTGGAATATAATATACCAGGAGGCAAAGGAGTTGGGTTTACAACCAAGAACTGCACACCCAGCAAAATTTCAGGGGGGGAAAAGGGACATTTAACAAAATAGAGGAATTTCAAGCATTTTTTATTAAAAGGCCTGAGTTGAGTGGGAAATTTGACTTCAAAATAAAAGATTCAAGTGAAATAGAAAAAAGGTTAAAAAAAAAAGAAAGAAAAATTGTTAGAAATTTAATAAGGTTATACTGTTTCTAGTTCTATATGATAAGATAATATTTGTAAGTCTCAAAAATTTTATTGTAAAAGTAATTATGAGTGCAATTAGGTGTATATAAAGAGCTTGTGGTCATAAGGTAATATTTAAGGTATGATAATATTTGTAAATCTAAAAAACTGTAATATAAGAATGATTAGAAAGAGTATATGTAGACAGAGGGTGTGATCATAAGATGACATTGATGATACAACACCATAGAAAACAAAATAAAGGGGTAAAAAGAAATTGCGTGGAAGAAGTAGGAGGGGAGAAAACACACACATACACAAAGAAGCATAAAAAATTATGATTTTATATACATATATGCACCAAATGGTATAGGATCTAAATTTTTGAAGGAGAAGTTGAATGAGTGGAAAAATCTCAAGGACCAGATGGATTCACAAGTGAACAAAAAATTTAAATAAACACATTTAATCTGGAAAGGTGGGGGAGGGGTGTGTTGGGAAGGACACAGGAAGTATATATGTATTTGTGTACACGCATAAATATATATGTTGTACATTTATGAGTTATCTAGGTCTTATTTACATAGTAATTATATTTAAACAAATTTGTCAGGTAATTTATTTATATAAATTGACATGTATATGTTATTTATAAAACAGTTATTTAAGGATTTAAAATACTAAGTTATATGTATTAGAATATATCTAGCTATATCTAAATGTAATAATGTAGAAAATTTGCATTATCTCTGTCATGTGTGTGTGTGTATATTATATCTGTTTGATATATGTATAAAATATAATTATATATCACAAATAAAATTTAAAATTAAAAAAACAAGAGGATAAAAGTCAACAGTAGAGGAGGCTCCTGGACAGTGCCATATTGGAACTCACTTTTTGTCTGAACCCATAGTGGGTTGGTTAGTGCCTTTCTCATTAGGTAATGTAGGGCTTGAGGCCATATACGCTCTCTCTTAGAAATATGGTGCTAGGCCGGTTTTGGCTTGGGTTAACTGTCAGACTGCCAATGTTCTCCTAGTATTTTATATAATGTATTAAGTGCATACTACCAGGAGCAGCTAGGTGTTGCAGTGGATAAAGCACTGGCCTTGAATTCAGGAGGACCAGAGTTCAAATCCTGCCTTAGACATTTGACTCTTACTGTGTGACCCTGGGCAAGTCACTTAACTCTCACTGCCCTGCCAAAAAAAAATCAGATAAATGCTTACTACCTAAATGAGTGTATTAGCCATTAATTTATAAGTCGAATTTAGAAACCCAACTTAGTTCCTTAATAATTTAGCCAGAAACGGCTATCCCCCCCCCCCCGCAATGATATTTTAATACAATTTGGTGAGCCACTTTGGGCATTTAAAATCCTGAGATCTTCTGATCTGATTTTCAAGTAATCTTCTGGGTAAGAAATTTGGTGTTTGCATGTTTAACCCTGTTTTGGGTAATTTTTTTTATATGCCTGCCTCTTTAAATTTTCATGCCTTTTCTTGCCTGTTTCTGTTTAAGCATACAGGAACTTCCACTCTCAAACTTTCTGATCTGGCCTAAGTTCAAACACGGAGATATGAGGAAAAGGTTGTGGAGAATATTTTAGGCTGCTGCATTAACAAACTAAGCCCAAATCATTTTATAGAATGAGTTGATAAGACATGTTAGGGTTTGGGTTTTTTGTTTTTTTGTGTAAAAGGGGTAATTTTAAATTACATATCATGGGGGCCAAAAACACTAAGAGCTATGTACCACAAGGGTCCCCCTTACACAGACTTCTCATAGAGTGGGATAAGGGAATGTTACCAGTTATACCAGGAAAGAAAAAGAAAAAGCTTGTTGAACTCTTACATGTGGTACAAAATTTACATTAACTTATCATGGGAACCTTTGTGGACTAGATATGGTTCCTTTAATTGTCAAACACTGAAGGATTTAAAATTTGCTATTGTAAGCAAAGATCCACAAAATTTGGGTTACTTGTATCTCTGGAGCAAATTGAGTGAGGAGATTACACAGGGAGAGGTGCCAGCTTCTCCCTCCACCTCCCCCTCCCCCTCCCCCACTCCTTCCTTGTCAGATAGACTCTCACCTCTGCCATCTGATTCAACTGCTCCTTCTACAAATTCTTCTGCTCTTCCAGCATCTCAGACTCACCTTCCTGTTTCCTTACCTTTTTCAACCAAACCCTATTCATTTCTTGCCATATCTTTCATGTTTTTACCCTACCTAATTTCCCTAATCCTTCCTGGATCCCCACGCCATTCAGCTGCCTCCCTTAATTTCAAAAGCCTCTTAAGCCTCATTTATTTTGCTAGTCAGAGAAAGGCCAGTCAATTTTGCGCTGCACCATGATTGAATTTTTTTTTTTTTACTTGTTGCCTTTTTTTGTTGGAGTATTCTAGGACAACATAATGTCTCACTTTCAACGGGTGACTAGTTCTGTATTTTCTTAGAGCCTTACCAGATTTCTCCTCATCCATACAAAAAAAATTTATTGGAATGATGGGATAAGTGAGTCTGTTTTCCCCACTGAGCCTATGGTTAATATTACTGGGAGCATTTTGACTAAATTTGAGCCTTACTATGGTAGTATAATAATAGCTCTATTAATTGTAATTTTTCTTCTCTCCATTGCTAATATTATAGCATGACATTTCCTCATAAAACTCTGGAGAGAAAGAAAAGATTGTAGCCATAGTGGGCCATATGTTCAGAGGGACTCAGCTCCCTCTAGAAATGACCTGAGTACAGAAACAGATTTTGACCAGTCTTTAAAATCAGGTCAGCAGAAGCCCCCCATGCAGGATGTTGCCAGGCATACCCACAACAGCATTCTAGCACCAGCGCTTTCAGCTCAGGCATTTAAAAGTCAGTACAAAACCCCTAAAGTGTGTCAATATTGTGAAAAACAAGGATACTTGTTGAGAGAATGTAGAATTAGAAAGCAGGAACTTAGACAGGCAATGACTGAGAGTCTTAAAGATTTTTTCAGGGGAAATAGGAATAATCATGGAAACTTTTACCAGAGAGGAAAGAACCAAGGGAATTATAGGCCTTATTACAAACACAATCAGAAAAATCATAGCCAAAGCAATTATAGGCCTTATTACAAACAGAATCAGAATAATCGTAGACCCTACTAGGGAGGTACAGAAGGACAGAATCAGAATCAGGGTAACTCTAGAATCCCTCAGAGGGAGACACAGAAATGACAGTGTACAGGGGAGGAATGGACAATAGACACTGAAAGTTTTATTTTTCCAAACCCTGAATATATGAACCCTCTTATACCAATCTATTCTCCCCAGAAAAAAACAAAAACCCATGTGACCCTCAAAGTTGGGGACACATATTATAATTGCTTATTAGATACAGGAGCCTCTAAATCAGTCCTGGTAAGTAAACCAGACCCTGGATGCAATGCTACTGGATCTTTAAATGTGGTAGGAGTCTCAGGTAAAGCCCAAAGAGTGGCAAAATTAAACCCTTGCATGGTATCTATGGGGCCTTTAACAGTAGGACATTCATTTTTACTCAGGCCTGATGTGCTCCAGATGGGGCTGTCTCCTTGCAATTGCCAGAGGATACCGTTCATTTATTACCAATTGTGATTGCAGATGCTCAAGGAGCCCCTCCAGCAAGATCCCCTCTGACATTCCTGAGTCCCTATGGGCCTCATCCTCTACTGAAGTGGGGCTCCTTAAATCTGCTATGCCTGTTCCTATTAAAGTTAAAGGGGGACCACCTCCATTTATTCCACAGTATCCATTGTCTAAAGAATCCATAGAAGGGATCACCCCTATCATTGAGGCTCTAAAAAGCCAGGGTATTATTGTTCCATGCAATCATTCTCCATGTAATACTCCTATTTTGCCAGTTAAAAAAACCAAGTCTGGGCCATATGGCAAACCTGTTTATCATTTTGTACAAGATCTTAGAGTTCTTAACAATAATGTTACCCCGAGACATGAGATAGTTCCAAATCCTGCCACCATAATTTCTTCAATCCCACGTGAGGCTACATGCTTCACAGTGGTAGACCTCTGCTCTGCCTTTTGCTTTATACCAGTGCATGAGGATTTCCAATATGTGTTTGCCTTTACCTGGAAAAACACACAGTGGACCTGGAATAGACTCCCACAGGGATTTGTAGACAGACCTACATTATTTTCTCAAATTTTAGAGCAGGACCTTGTCTCTACTACTTTTAAAGGTTCCACTTTAGTACAGCATGTTGATGATTTACTTTAAGCCTCCCCTGTTGCTGAAACTTGTCAGGAAGACAGCCGCCACTTATTATTAGAACTATACAAGAGAGGTCACAAGGTCTCCAAGGCAAAGGTGCAATGGTGCTTACCTCAGGTAGAATATTTGGGCTTCATTCTGGCTGCTGGAACTCTCTCTGTCTCCTTTAAGTAAGGCCAGGTTATTCAACAACTCTCTGCTCCCTCTATTAAGAAGCAGCTAAGGGCCATTTTGGGAGCAAGTGAGTATTGCAGACAATGGATACCCTCTTTTGGTGAAATTACTAAGCCTCTTATAGCTCTAACCAAAAATTCTGTCCCAGAACCTTTACAGCTGGATTCCCAGCATCTTTCAGTTACAGCGGAATTGAAGTGGGCATTGTTGTTAGCACCTGCACTAGGACTCCCATACTACAGTAAGTCTTTTACTCTTTTTGTACATGAACAGAAGGGAGTGGCTTCTGGGGTCCTGACTCAATCATTAGGACATGCCCAGTGCCCAATAGCTTATTATTCCAGCCAATTAGATTCTGTAGCTTCAGGGGCACCCCACCTGGCTCCCTCCACCCCACCCCAGGCATGCAAGCCTCGGGCATGCCCTAATATGCACAGAGGTCCCGAGTGCAATCTCCCTCCGCCAAGCAAGAGTGCACATGGAGACTCTGTGTCCCAGCTGGCCTTGGGCATTGCACCTGGAGGTGCCAACTAATTAGCTTGCCGTGTGTGGGAAGTTGACCCAAGTAACCAGAGAGAGAAGGGTTTTTTAAGAGCGAGAAGGGAGTAGTGAAGGGAGTCATTAGAAAAAGTGAAAGAGATGTAGAAGACAGAGAGGGGAGTGACAGAGCAACCAGAGGAAATGAGTGGAGATGGTAGACAGTAGATGGTAAACAAGAGAGAGAGCAAGTAACCAGGGGAAATGAGCAATTAAGGAGATGGAAGGAGAGGAGAGAAAGTGCAGGTAGTGGAGGCAGCAGTGACCAGCCATACCCACAGGTGAGAAAGTTAAATGCAAACAGGTCATATATCTTATTTTTCTTTATCTCTATCTCTAAGTTTATTCCAATTAATAAACCCTGATATTTTTGCTTTAATTGAAAGGAGGCTTTTTAATCTTGTTTCTTGTTAGTCAGGCCTGCAGCTGTAGCTGGAACAAAGCAAGGCCAGGGTCTGTTTGAGACAGACAAGGTCAGAGGCTACATGTGATTTTCTACATCATTCCCCGCTATTGATGCTTTCAATGATAAGTTGAAAGCATCATCCATCGTAGGGGGCATGCCCTGGGGTATAGCCTCCTAAGTCTCATAAAGGTTTATAGGAGTACATAGCAAAGAGATGGGCCCTGGTGGAGTTTGCTACAGAGTCCCAAATTAGCTGGGATAGGGCACAGTATACACAGGGACTGAACAGGGCAAGGAGGTGGAGAATAGCTAAGGGGCCCAAAAACAGGATTAGCCATGTCCAAAGAGGAGAAGAAAAGGTGCTGAAGAAGTCCTGGATCCTTAGGATCTATGAGTGTGCTCAACCCCTTATATCCCTGACCTTCTGTTCTACAATACCAGACTGGTTGATGTAATAGCAACACTCTTTCCCTAGGAACATACATAAACCCCTGGTGTCCACTCAGTTAGCAATTTCATCATGAATCTCAGATGTCCCATATAGCTGTCCAGTCTCTGGAACCACTTTCCTTGGGGCAGTCTGGAAGATGTCTTGTATCCAGGGAACTTCTCCAATAGATTTACTTTTGAGGTTCTACTAAAATCTCAATAAAATTATAACATCAGTGCCCCTTTCATATTGTTTACAGCTTTATCCAATTCCATCTTTAACAAACATTATTAACATCAGGCCCGAGGGTTTCCATGACCTTGATACCTGCAGGCTATAACTTAAATGTTTCAAAATACCATAGAAAGCAGAACTCTTAAATCTTTACAAATTGTGTGTGTGTGTGTATCAATTTGACCAATGATTCTTCAAAAATTCTTACTCAACTGTTAAACATCTAATCCTCACATAAAACTTAGGTAATAGAACACCTTTATAAGAAAATGATCACAAATGAACTTACATAAAAGTTACCAAGTTAACTTCAATTATAGTAAAAGACTTAGGATGACACTTAAGCAATTAATTTCAAGACAGTGCATGTCAGATAAATTGTCCATAAAAAGGCATGTTTGTATTATAGGACATGCTCTACAGACAGATGTTATCTCCATACTACATAATAAACTTTAAACTGAATTGACTTTTCTGATTCAGTTTTAAAATACATAATAATTTCTCTTAATTTCATCACTTTTTGTATCATCCACCTAATTATCCTCTCATAATGATGAGACAGTAAAGAAACTAATATAACTGGTAACTGATGTCATGTCCAAATTCAACATAGTTTTTTATCATGACACCTGGGATGATGATGATGGTTAGCATAAAAGAACAGAAGTGAATGTTTCCAAGCCTTGTGGCAGCCAGTGCAATATGTGGAGGGGAACTGAGTTAGGACTAATCAGATGCATGGGATTGAGCATGAGGCTTATAGGAGGGGGAATCAAAGTCAGGCATAGAATGAAATGGCATAGCCTGGCCAACTAGTGCTTTGGGTTGGGGGTCGGGGGGGGGGAGGGGGTTTAAACCAAGAGAATCTAACCTCAGCTCTTGCCAATGACCATTCTCTCAGCCTTTCCCAAGGCAGTGCAGTAGCTAGACTTTGTGCGTCTCTCCCCTTCTGTGACAGTTCAATGCCTACTCTTGTATGTCCTCCCATGGATAGCAGGCACCTCACCTGCTCAGATCTGATAAAACAGAATAAAGGCAATCAATGTCTCAAATAGTAAATTCCCCTAATCCAAGTCTCATATGGATTTAAGAAATCAGGTTAATGCTGGCAGCAAAGAATGTTAATTAAGTTTGCAAACTCAAAATATAACATGCAACAATTTCTAAATATTACCATAAAATATTTATAATAAGCCAATATGTTACATAATAATAAGAAACATATTAATTAATGCATATTTTCCATCTATCAATAATTTACCAATTAAAACATAGACTCATAGTGAACAGATCATATTTTACAAAATATTTCTTTAGTACAGGAATACTTTAAAGTAATTCTATTGCATATGTTCTCATCAGAACAATCATATTAGAAATTCCCAATTGTTATTATCTGGAATTGGGGCAATTTTTCCATGAAGTATAATGGTGAAAGATTCCTAAGCAACACAGAAATATAGAAGGAATCCCATAAAAAAATTGCAAACCCTATTCTTTTGAAAACTTGTGTCATAAGTAAAGTAAAACATAAACCACTCCAACATTAAAACAGAAGTAAATCTACCAGATGCAGAAAGATATTTAAAGCAACTGTAGAGTGCTGCCCTCAGAATTCCTTTAAAAAATGGGAACATCTTTAAGTGACAACTAGTTTGCATGTGTTTCTACACATGTTATAATTCCAATTACATAGCAACATAAGTAAACTCAGATTCCCCATTAAGATGATATAACATAGCTCATAAGTTACTATTGGTCACTAACATATGACAAGTTCAGGCACCAATTTAACTATTGCTTAATACCAATAATTCAGATCAAAATGGTAAGATCCTTCTCATAACTTAGTACAGTAGTTTAGATGTTCTAGTATTAATTTAATAACCAATTAATTCAATATTTCAATAACAAACTTCCATTTTGTCTACTCTTATAATAGAAATATACAATGAGAGTTATATACCAACCCTTAAGAATGAAATTCAAATATTCAAATATGCAGGGTTCCAGAAAAGCTTTGTCAATTAATAAAATTTAACAAATCACAGTAGGTTTGGACATGATTGTTATCATTATCAAATTGTCATTGCAACAAATTATCCTACAAATAAAATAGCAGTCCTTCTAAGTCACATGTGCTACACATTATATCCTGAAAATATCTTTTTGTTTTCCTTTAAGAGACAGCTTAAAGTTTTATCCTTATGTGAAAAGGAATATTAACCAACCCTTCAGAGATAAAATACTTTCAAATGCTAAATATATCTCTTTTATTCAATCCTCAAAATCAGAAAGAAACCTTTAAGATTGGAATTTCCCAAGATTAAGTTGAGAAAAGTTAACTTTGCCCCTACTCCCTTTCTCTCTCATCCAAATGTGTTTGCAGTGGGGAGGGATTTCAGCTTCTTCTAAACAAAAAAGGAAATATTCAATTAACTTAGTCTTATTAAAATAAGAAAATTTTACTAGGCCCTTTTAAAATTCAGTGAGGCCAATAAAATACCCCGCAGTTTAAATTTTTTTCTTTTTTTTTAAATGGCAGTATATAGTTTGTATGAGAAAGATATTTGGGGAGAAGGGGAAGCTGGTGATAATGTTGCCAAAAAAAAGAGAAGAAAGGAAAGAAAAGGTCAATTAATCATTTAAAAAAAACTCAAAAGAAATTATAGAAAATAGCTTTGAAAAATAACTCAACTTTCTTAAATGCTTTTTTTAAAAAAGCAATCTTTGCATGATCTCAGTTTCTTATGATCCTTTTTTTGTTTGTTTTACATTGCAGAGGTAAATATTTACTTGTTTTATTTTGTTTTCATTAAGGTCAGAATAAAAAGAAACAAAGAAAACAGAAATAGTTAACATATGGTTGGAGATAAGGAACTAGAATTTAGGTGACAAATCCAGGTCTTACAATGTAGATTTGACAGGACTTTAATATTTTAATATTTCAGTATATAATGCTTATTTAAGTTTTAATTAAGAGAATGTAAGCAAAGAGGAGAAAAAAAATGAGGAGACCCATGGGGAATGAGAAGAAATTGGAATTGTGGAAAAAAATAATACAGAGTGCTAAGAAGTAAACTGAGAGAGCACAGTTATTTATCATTTTTATTTTCTTTCTTTCTTCCTTTCTTTCTATTTTTTTTTGGAGGGGAGTGGGCAATGAGGGTTAAATGACTTGCCCAGGATCACACAGCTAGTAAGTGTCAAGTGCCTGAGGCCACATTTGAACTCAGGTCCTCCTGAATCCAGGACCAGTGTTTTATCCACTGTGCCATGTAGCTGCCTCTATCATTTTTATTTTCATCTCATTTTCCTCAACTTTTTCAATGAAATTCTGATAGACATGGGCCTGGGAGAAGTTGTCATCCTGTTATTAATCTTTTGTGTTTAATTTTCTGTGAATTATTGCACAGATGTATGAAATTATTATTTTTGATACTTGAGCAAACATATTCAAATGGAATATTATTCTTATAAGCTTATTGAAAGTCTACTTGATAAAATTCTACATGATTTTGATCTCCTCTCCTATGTCTCCACATTTTGAAAACTTTCCATTCCATATAGCTTAGAAATTATGGCTACTTAATATGGGCACCAAACTATTAAAATGTCATTTTTAAGCTTTGGTGAATCAATGTTAAATCTGTATGTTTGAAGGAAATTGTTTGACTTAAAATAATGGTCTGGTTCTAATACTGTTTCTTCATTGAGTTCTGCAGTATGTTTTAAAGTCAGTATTTATCTTATAGGGATTTGCTATTTGTCAGATTATAAGAGTATCTTTTCAAAGTATAATTTTAGCCATTCTAAAACATGAAAATTTTATATAGTTTTTATTATCACAAAACCCTTTACTCAGTTACACACTCATGGCTAATTTATATGCTACAGATATATGATACATCAAAGTACAGGGGAAAAATTATCAATTAAGTTAATACAAATAAAATCACTTCTGACTTCCATTCTAAAATTATTGATGATTCTCATGGGAAAATAGTTTTAAATAATAAAAAATGTTGAATATATACATGACACACTGACATTTTAAATTTTCTAGAAAATGTTATTGTAAGCTATTCTCATTGTGTGGGGGAAGAAAATGAGTGCTGTTAACACCAAAAAGGTTGTGTTTTATACGACTTCTTTCAATGGTTTACTTATTTAGCAACACTGAGTCGAAATAATAGTGACTTGTGATTGGTCATTCATTTGTTTAGTTGGCTATTGGTCCCTTTAATGGGTTGTTCAGTTATTTTTCAAAGTTATATTAGATCACAATTTCTTAATCTTGTGTGTGTGTGTGTGTGTGTGTGTGTGTGTGTGTGTGTTTGTATCCTAGAATCCTTTGGCAGTCTGCTGAAGACTATGTGCCCTTCTCTGAATGTTTTAAATTAATATAAAATATAAAGCATTACAAAGAAAACTAAATACATCAAAAAGCAGGTACAAAATTTGTTTTAAAACCTTCAAAAAACAAAGTAATGGACCCCAGTTAAGAACTCTTGGCTTAAATGTATGATTCTTTAAGTGGAGATGTGGCAGGTTTCTATATAATCGAATCACAAAATCATGGAACTTAAGAGCTCAAAGTGACTTTAGTTGCCATCTAGTCCAACCTCTCCCCAAAAGAATCCTTTACTATAGCATAAGCAGCAAGTCAACAAGCCAAATCCTATTGAAAATCACAAATGGAGCTCATTTTTTTCTCAGGCAACCTGTTCCTTTTAGACATATCTATTTATTAGGAAGTGTTTTATTTTGTTTTGTTGTATTTTCCCTTGTGATATCAAGACTAAAACTGCCTCTGTAATGTCTACCTATTTATTTCTTGTTATGAGCTCTGGAGCCCACACAGGGTGGGATGGAGGAGTTAAGTTTTTCTTTTAAAATATGACACCTCAAATATTTGAATATAGCTATTATGGCTCAGATGATTCTTTTCTCTTCCAAATTAAATGTCCCCAGGTACGTCAAATTATTTTTATATGCTATGACAGGCAAAGTGTTTCATTCCCTAGTGTAGTTTCCTTACTCCAACTTACAACATCAGAAGACTTTAATAAAAGAAAGTAATGTTAGCCTCATCGTTTTATTTAAAGCTTCCTTTATAATACATCCCAATACTTCCAGACAATACAGTGTAGGCCCTGGGGGGTGAAGGGGTGGGGAGGAGAGAAAAGCTACTGCTGGGACCTGATTGGCCTCAGCTTCCTCAATGAAGCTTCCTGGTCTTCTAAGGTGAGAGAAATGATTTTTTCCCCCTCTCATATTTATAATCAATTATTGAATTAGGGAACAGGAGTTTTTCAGAACCATGAAGGTGGTTCTGTCTCTGAAGGACTTTGCTAATAATGAGACTGAATTAGGCAGTGGAAGCACATTGTGCTTTACTCTGGTTTGAGTGGGAATGAATTATTTGATTAGATTGCTCAAGGCTGGACAATTTAGAAGTAAATGACATAATCAATGTCATATTCCCCCAGCCCCTCATTAGGATAGATCCACCTTGCATTGTAAATTCATTCTTCCCATTGTTAACCACCCTCAGAAACACTCTTCCAAAGCCATATAAACTATGAACCCATCACCATGGGCATACAAGGATGTCACTGACCTTTTTATTGATAATATGCTAGCATTAATAATAAAATTATTAATTTCCCAGAAAATTAGTCTCAATCTTTTTATTAAATCACAAAGGGTATAAAAGGACCAGGCCATATGATGTCTAGGCCCTTCAGCTTATCAGTCTTCCTTTAAGTTTGCAATACCTATGTATGACTGTTTTTTCATATCCAGAGAAAAGCAGGAAATTGAATTTTCTATCACTTGAATAATTCAAACAATATGGATGTACAATCTGTCATTTCTACATTAAAAAAAAAGTTTGAAAAATCTTTTAAAAAAATAATATTTTGGGGGTGGCTAGGTGGTGCAGTGGATAAAGCACCGCTCTTGGATTCAGGAGTACCTGAGTTCAAATCCGGCCTCAGACACTTACTAGCTGTGTGACCCTGGGCAAGTTACTTAACCCCCATTGCCCGCCAAAAAAGAAAGAAAAAAACAAAACAAAACAAAAAAAATTAATAATATTTTGTATAAAAAACATGCCAGGAAAGAATCAAGGCAAAACAATTCTCTATTAACCAAATGATTTGAGTTAGAAACAGCTGCCAAGGGTGAGCTTAGCCTTCTTTATCTATTGGTGTTCAGAAGAAAACATTGTGGTGCTTTGAGACTTTTTTTCTTCTCTGTAAAGTACCTGAAAATTAAACATCAAGAAAGACAACATGCCTTTAGAAATTGAAAGGGAAGCTGTGAAGCCTATCAGTACATCTTGATTAACTGAAGTAGGTGTACCTTAATTAAAATCAAATGGAATTTGAAAAACAGATTTAGAAGAAAAACTACTGTATATAAGAAAAGTTGGTGTTGATTTTCTTAACACAACAGTTGGTTTAGAAGAAACATGAAATACAACTTTATCAAAATTTGAAGATAAGTTGTAATATATGAAGTTGTTTAATTTACCTGAGGAGGTTAGCCCATTCTTAGCAGATATTAGCAAGCTATATTCTAACAGACTCTACTGTATCATGGTAAGGATATTTTTTTTTTCATTCAAAGTAGTCAATGTAGTTTAAATAACAACACAACTGAAAGGGAACCAAAATTATCAAGATTTCTTAGTATTGAAGGGGATACTTCATATGACTGATGCCTTGGTTTTGCTGAAAACACAACATGGACGAGATTCATAGCATTAGACGGTCATAGATTTAGCACAGGAAGGGACCAGAAAGGGCAATTCCAATCTCACTTCCCTTTATTTTACAGATAAAGAAACTGAAGCCTTGGACATTTTAAAATTTTATTTATTTTTACTGTGGGCAAGTCACTTAATTTCTATTACTCTCAGTTACCTCATCTTTAAAACTGGGATAACAATGGCCCCTGTGTCACAGGGTTGTTGTAAGAATTAAATGATATTGCATGGTCAAAGTGTTTTGCCAACCTTCAAGCAGCGAGTGGCAGGTGTCATTATTAACATCCAGAGAAGAACAGTTTAAAAATTAATGGCAATGGCTCAGTAACAATAATTATTCCGGGGTGGAGCCAAGATGGCAGAGAGGAAGCAGCAAGCTGCCTGAGCTCTCCTTCTGTTCCCTCAAAACGAACATTAAATCAAGCCTCTGGACGGATTCTGAAACTACAGAACCTGCAAAGAGAAAGAGAGACACAGTCTTCCAACCAGAGATAATTTAGAAGACTTCAGGAAAAGGTCGGTCTGATTCAGGCAAAAGGGAGGACCAGCGCAGGGCAGCAGCCCAGTGCTGAGGGGGTCAGGGCAAGTCAGCAGGAGCTACGGGCCACAGCCGAACAACTGAGGCCCCTGGAACCTGGCTCAACAATCTGGTGGCCAAGAAGGACAGTGGAAAAACCTAGCTGCACCAGCCGGGAGGGCAGGCTGCTGGTGGGGCCCTGAACAGGGCAGACAGGATCTGGCCCCTGGCTGAGCGCACACAGACAGGAAGTGGTGCAGGGGGGGTGAACTACACACACTATAAAGGTCTCAGAGTAAAAAGCCGGTCACACAGCACCTATACCCCTGCACAAGAAGCCCAAAACAGGGACCCTGGTGCCCCCAGAGCAGACCTCAACTTAAAAAAATAAATAAATAAGGTGCAATAATGAGTAAGAAGCAAAAAAGAGCCCTCTCCATTGAGAGCTTCTCTATCAACAAAGAAGAAGCAAACACAAACTCAGATGAGGACAATACCCTCAAATTGCCTACATGTGAAGCCTCACAAGGCAAGGTGAATTGGTCTCAAGAACAAAAAGCCTTCCTGGAAGAGCTCAAAAAGGATTTTGAAAATCAATTGAGAGAGGTAGAAGAAAAAATGGGGAGAGAAATGAAAGCAAAACAAAGAAAACTATGAAACAAGAATCAGCAGTTCGGAAAAGGAAGCACAAAGATTAACTGGCCAAATGGGGGAAAAAAGTGCATAATTTCACTGAAGAAAACAATGCCTTAAAAAATTCATTTGGCCAAATGGAAAATAAGGCGCATCATCTCATTGAAGAAAATAATGCCTTAAAAAATTCATCTGGCCAAATGGAAAAAAAGCTGCATAATCTCACTGAAGAAAACACTGCCTTAAAAAATTCACTTGGCCAAATGAAAAAAAGGTGCATAATCTCACTGAAGAAAACAATGCCTTAAAAATTAAAATTGGACAGTTGGAAGATAAGGAATCCATGAGACACCAGGAATCAGTCAAGCAGAATCAAAAGAATGAAAAAATAGAAGAAAATGTGAAATAACTCATTGGAAAGACAACTGATCTGGAAAACAGATCCAGGAGAGACAATTTGAGAATCACTGGACTGCCTGAAAGCCATTACCAGAAAATAATCTAGACACCATATTCCAGGAAATTATTCAGGAGAACTGACCTGATATCATAGAATCAGAGGATTACATCATCATTGAAAGAATCCACCGATCACCTCCTGAAAGAGACCCCAAAAGGAAAACTCCAAGGAATATTGTAGCCAAATTCCAGAATTATCAGATGAAGGAGAAAATACTCCAAGCAGCCAGAAAGAAGCAATTTAAATATCATGGAGCCACAGTCAGGATTGCTCAGGACTTGGCAGCTTCAACATTAAAGGACCGCAAGGCTTGGAATATGATATTCCGGAAGGCAAAGGAGCTTGGATTTTAGCCAAGAATCTATTACTCAGCAAAACTGAGCTTCTCTTTCAAGGGAAAAGGTGGACATTTAATGACATTGAGGACTTTCAATCTTTCCTGGTGAAAAGACCAGAACTGAATAGAAAATTCGATCTCAACACACAAGACTCAAGAGAAGTTTAAAAAGGTAAACAGAAGGGGAAAAAAAAAAAGGTTACCCTATTGGGTTAAACTGTTTATATCCCTATACGGGAAGATAATACTCACAACTCTTAAGAATTGTAAATATATTTGGGCAGAGAGAAGGAGTTCACAAAGAGGGTATAAATATAAATTGTCTTGGATGTGATGATACAAGAAAAAAATTAAGGGGATAAAAAGGGAGTCTATGGGAAGGAGAGGAAAGGGGAGGTGGAATGGGATGAATTATATCATATGAAGAGGTGAAAAAAACCTATTACAATAGAGGGAAAGAAAGGAGGGGTGAACATTGTTTCAACCCTACTCTCATTAGATTTGATTCAAAGAGGCAATAACATATACATTCAGTGGGATAAAGAAAGTTAACTCATTCTTTAGGGAAGCAAAAAGGGAAGGGAAATGGGGGACTGAAAGAAGGGAGGACAAAAGCAAGGGAGAAAAGGGTAAATAAAAGAGAGGGGGGTGATAAAAAGGGAGGGCAGATTGGGGGAGGCAGGGGTAAGAAGTAAAATGTTGGTGAGGAGGAATAGGGTGAAAGAAGGGGGGAAAAGTACAAAGGGGGCAAATAGAATGGAGGGGAATAGACAGTTAGTAATAATAACTGTGAATGTGAATGGGATGAATTCTGCTATAAAATGGAAGCAAATTGCAGAGTGGATTAAAAACCAGAACCCTACAATATGCTGTTTACAAGAAACACATTTGAAGCAGAGAGATACACACAGAGTAAAGGTAAAAGGCTGGTGCAGAATATATTATGCTTCAGCTAAAGTAAAAAAAGCAGGGGTAGCAATCCTTATCTCAGACAAAGTACAGGCAAAAATAGATCTCATTAAAAGAGATAAGGAAGGAAATTACATCTTGCTTAAAGGTACTATAGATAATGAAGTAATATCAATGTTAAATATGTATGCACCAAGTGGTATAGCATCCAAGTTCTTAGAGGAGAAGTTTAATGAGTTACAAGAAGAATTAGATAGTAATACTATACTAGTGGGGGATCTGAATCTCCCCCTCTCAGAATTAGATAAATCTAGCCAAAAAATAAATAAGAAAGAAGTGAAAGAGGTGAATAGATTACTAGAAAAGTTAGACATGATAGATGTCTGGAGAAAATTGAATGGGGATAGAAAGGAATATACCTATTTCTCAGCAGTACATGGCACATTTTCAAAAATTGACCATGTATTAGGACACAAAAACATCATATTCAAATGTAGAAAGGCAGGAATAGTAAATGCATCCTTTTCAGATCATGATGCAATAAAAATTACAGGTAAGAAAGAGCGAGGGAAAAGTAGAATGAAAATCAATTGGAAACTCAATAATTTCATTCTAAAGAATGAATGGGCCAAACAAGAAATCATAGAAACACACAATAATTATATCCAAGAGAATGACAATAATGAGACAACATACCAAAATCTATGGGATGCAGCCAAAGCAGGGCTTAGGGGAAAATTTATAGCTCTAATTGCTTACATGAATAAAAAAGAGAAAGAGGAGATTAATGTATTGGGCATGCAACTTAAAAAGCTAGAAAAAGAACAAATTAGAAATCCCCAATTAAATACTAAATTAGAGATTCTGAAAATTAAAGGAGAAATCAATAAGATTGAAAGCAAAAAAACTATGGAATTATTCAATAAAACTGAGAGCTAGTTTTATGAAAAAACCAATAAAATAGATAAAATATTGGTTAATTTGATTAAAAAAAAGAAGAAAACCAAATTACCAGTATAAAAAATGAAAAGGGTGATGTTACCACCAATGAAGTGGAAATTAAATCAATAATTAGTAATTATTTTGCCCAACTGTATGCCAATAAATTTGACAATCTAAATGAAATGGATGAATATTTACAAAAATACAAACTGCCCAGGTTAACTGAAGAGGAAATAAAATCCTTAAATAAACCGATTTTAGAAAAAGAAATTGAACAAGCCATTAATGAACTCCCTAAGAAAAAATCCCCAGGGCCAGATGGGTTTACAGGTGAATTTTACCAAACATTTAAAGAACAATTAATTCCCATATTTTACAAATTATTTGGAAAAATAGGTGAAGAAGGAGTTCTACCAAATTCATTTTATGACACAAATATGGTGGTGATACCAAAACCAGGCAAAGCAAAAACAGAGAAAGAAAACTATAGACTAATTTCCCTAATGAATATTGATTCTAAAATCTTAAATAAGATATTAGCAAGGAGATTACAGCAAGTGCTCACCAGTATAATACACTATGACCAGGTGGCATTTATACCAGGAATGCAGGGCTGGTTCAACATTAGGAAAACTATTAACATAATCAACCACATCAATAAGAAAACGAACCAAAATCATATGATTATCTCAATAGATGCAGAGAAAGCTTTTGACAAAGTACAGCACCCATTCGTAATAAAAACACTAGAGAGTTTAGGAATAGGTGGAGCTTTCCTTAAAATAATAAACAGTATCTACCTAAAGCCATCAGCAAGTATTATATGCAATGGAGATAAATTAGAGGGCTTCCCAATAAGATCAGGGGTGAAACAGGGATGTCCATTATCACCCCTATTATTTAATATTGTACTAGAAATGTTAGCTTTAGCAATCAGAGAAGAGAAAGGAATTAAAGGAACTAGAATAGGCAAGGAGGAAACAAAACTATCACTCTTTGCAGATGATATGATGGTATACTTAAAGAATCCTAGAGAATCAACTCAAAAATTATTTGAAACAATTAAGAATTTTAGCAAAGTAGCAGGATATAAAATAAATCCACATAAATCATCAGCATTTCTATACATGACCAACAAAGTCCAGCAGCAAGAGATAGAAAGAGAAATTCCATTTAAAGTAACGGTAGATAATATAAAATACTTGGGAGTCTACTTGCCAAGACAAACCCAGGAACTCTATGAACACAACTACCAAACACTCTTCACACAAATCAAATCAGATCTAAATAATTGGAAAGATATCATTTGCTCATGGATAGGCAGAACTAATATACTAAAAATGGCAATACTACCTAAATTAATTTTACTTATTCAGTGCCATACCAATCAGACTACCTAAAAATTATTTTATACAGCTAGAAAAAATAATAACAAAATTCATCTGGAAAAACAAAAAATCAAGAATATCCAGGGAAATAATGAAAAAAAATTCACAGAAAGGAGGGTTAGCAGTACCAAACCTGGAGCTTTACTATAAAGTGGCAGTCATCAAGACTATCTGGTACTGGCTAAAAAATAGAATGGAGGAGCAATGGAATAGGCTAAGCACAGGAAATGCAGTAGTAAATGACACTAGTAATGTAGTGTTTGATAAACCCAAAGACGCCAGATTCTGGGATAGGAACTCAGTATTTGACAAAAACTGCTGGGAAAACTGGAAGATAGTATGGCAGAAATTAGGCATAGACCAACATCTTATACCTTATACTAAAATAAGGTCAAAATGGATCCATGATTTAGACATAAGAGGTGATACCATAGGTCAATTAGGAGAGAAAGGAATAGTCTACCTTTCAGATCTTTGGAAAGGAAAACACTTTAGGACCAAACAAGAGATAGAATATATTATAAAATGCAAAATGGATGATTTCGATGACATTAAATTAAAAAATTTTTGTACAAACAGAAACAATGCATCCAAAATTAGAAGGGAGGCAGAACGCTGGGAAAAAAAAACATTTATGGCCAGTACTTCTGATAAAGGTCTCATTTCTAAAATATATAGGGAACTAAATCAAATTTATAAGAATTCAAGTCATTCCCCAATTGAGAAATGGTCAAAGGATATGAACAGGCAGTTTTCTGATGAAGAAACCAAAGCTATCTATTCCCATATGAAAAAATGCTCTAAATCTCTAATGATTAGAGAGATACAAATTAAAACAACTCTGAGGTACCACCTGACACCTGTCAGATTGGCTAAAATGACAAAAAAGGAAAATAATAAATGTTGGAGAAGCTGTGGAAAAATTGAAACACTAATGCATTGTTGGTGGAGCTGTGAACTGATCCAACCATTCTGGAGAGCAATTTGGAATTATGCCCAAAGGGCAATAAAGCTGTGCATACCCTTTGACCCAGCAATACCACTTTTGGGTCTTTTTCCCAAAGAAATCATGGAAAGGGGAAAGGGACCCACATGTACAAAAATATTTATAGCTGCTCTTTATGTCGTGGCAAGGAATTGGAAGTTGAGGGGATGCCCATCAATTGTTGAATGGCTGGACAAGTTGTGGTATATGAATACAATGGAATACTATTGTGCTATAAGAAATGATGAGCAGGAGGAGTTCAGAGAAACCTGGAGGGTCTTGCGTGGGCTGATGATGAGTGAGATGAGCAGAACCAGAAGAACATTGTACACAGTAACATCAACATTGAGTGTTGACCTACTGTGATGGACTATATTCTTCTCACCAATGCAATGGTACAGAAGAGTTCCAGGGGACTCATGATGGAAGAGGATCTCCAAATCCAGGGAAAAAAAGAACTGTGGAGTATAGATGCTGAATGCACCATACTACTCCTTTTGTTTTTGGTGCTGATGTTTATTTATTTTGAGGTTTGTCGTCATTGCTCTGATTTTTCTCTTATAACATGACTAATGCAGAAATATGTTTAATGTTATTGTGTATATATATATATACACCTATATATATATATATATATATATATATGTATAACCTATATCAGATTGCCTGCTGTCTAGGGGAGAGGGGAGGGGGGAGGCTGGGAGGGAGGGAGAAAAAATCTGAAATTGGAGAGCTTGTATAAACAAAAGTTGAGAACTATCTTTACATGTAATGGGAAAAAATAAAATTATTAATTTAAAAAATAAAAAAACAGTAATTATTCCATCAAGTTTGCAACTCTAGAGAAATTCAAGGTTTTCAAACGCTTTTATTGTAGTAATTTTGTGAGATAAGTAATCTATATATTTTTATTCCCATCATACACATGAGGAAACTGAGTTGCTTGCTTATGATCATAGTTAAGTCACAGAATCAGAGAAATTCAGAGTTGATTGTTTATTTAGTCCAATCTACACCTGGAAGAGAACTCCCTCTATAGTTGGCCATAGTCTTTGAGCCCAAGTCCTCCAGTTCTACCATAATGACCTATACTTTTTCCATTATTTCACAGCATATGAGAATCATAAAATTTTTCACATAGCAATTTTTTTTCAGCTTCCTAATGTATTCATCCTAGAATACTATGCATTTTATCTAACTGTGCCTAAAATCTGTTATACCTATGTTATAGTCAAAGCAAGATGAAAGTGGAGACCATATGCTCTATAAACAATGGATTCCCCCAGTTACCATGTCACCATGTTTTCTGTACACAGTAGGCACTGTATATATATATATTTTTTGTTGTTGTTGTTTGTTTGTTTAATGAAGTTCTACAGTTCTGCTGAAAAAGTCAACCACAAAAGGAAAGAAAGGAGGAAGGCGCTATGAGATAATAGCTCATGTTAAAAAAGTAAAAAAAAAAATGAGTTTTAGTGGATTACAAATTTATTATGAATCATGTGTCATGAGAAGTTCATAAGAATTTATGATGCCTTAATAGCAACCTAATGTCTAAATCCAGAGAAGGGCGGGGGAGAGATTGTAAAAATTCTTAACTGTGTTAAATTGTTTGCTTGAAAACCTAGGAATATTTACTCTGAGGTTGATTACATGGTATTTGGTGTATTTTAAGGTCAGTGTATGGAAGGAAGATGAGACATATTTGACTTGACCAGAATTCCAAACTAGAAGACCTGGTGGATATTAAAGTGAAATTTTGGAGCAATATAAAGGAAAATCACTGTCTTAATTAGAATCATCTGAATATCTTCCTGAATATAGATACACACACAGATACAACCACTACTATAACCTTCACCACCAACACCACCATTACCACCATCATAAGTTATTCAGTCAATAAAGATTTATTAAGCACCTAGTATCTACTAGGCACTGTGCCAAGTAGACGCTAGATGACCACTTTTGTTAAGTAGAGGCTAGATGACTACTTATCAAGGCTACTGGAGAATGGATGCCCATACTATAATGCATTAGATTAAATGATCTATAAAGTTGCTCTTTAGATATTCTATTATGGAATTTCACACCTTGGAAGAAAATTAGAGAATATAAGCAGCTAATATCACACACTAGGTACAAGAGGAAATATGGCAGAGTGGAAAGGATTGTGGCATTTAAAATTATATGTGGTTGCCTTATTTCTGTCCCAAGTTTGAGGAAAATTAGCTGGGGTTTCTAATATGTTTGTTACTTATAAATTAGAAGCTTTAGCACCACTTTTGATCATTAAACATTTATTAAAGCATACCAATTATTAGTAAAGAGAAAACACTCATCTCAGAAAATTAGGAAAGCCTAGCTAGAAAAGGAGAGAGAAAAAGGGATTGCCACATATGAATCTTAGGCCAAAAAAGGAAGTCCCTATGCCTCTGTGAGTGGAAGCTTCCTGAGGGTCCATCTGAGAGGCAGTCCCTACACACCACTCCAAGCTAATTGGCCAACATCACCCAAATCTATTGGTTCATTGGACTTGAGGGCATTCCATGAGCAGAACATGTTGAGATCAGAGCTCAGAGAACACACCCTCTGAGAGCCAGGCCCTCAGGTAGGCATGGTTTCAACCAAGTCAACTTCAAGTGAGTTAATCAGCAAAGTCAATCTAATCAATCGCAATATTATCCCCTCTAGTGGGAGCCTCTGGGCATCCCAAAACTCACCATAATAGGATATTGGATCAAGAGATAGAGAATAGTGGGGAGTTGATTCCAAGATCTGATTCTGCCTCTTACTGGCTGTGTGACCTTGTACAAATTATTTTAAGTCTGGATCTCATTAGTAAGCAGAAAGTGTTGACCTATATCAGGGATTCTTAAATTAAAATCCTTGGATAGATTTCAGGGGGGCTGTGAACTTTTCTGGGGAAAATGGACACCTTTATTTTAATATAATTAGTGTCCTTTGTAATATTTTATTTTATGCATTTAAATATTATTCTGAGAAAGGGTTCATAAATTGGTTTTAAAATATTGCCAAAAGAGTCCTGAACATTAAAAAAAAAAGGTTTAAGCCCTCCCTAGTGTATTTGATCTCTAGGGTCCCCTGCAGCTCTAAGATGCAAAGCAGAAATTAGGCTATTTGACCAAGTTGTACAGCAGAACCTCGATTAGAATTTACAACCCCTTACTCCTGAGACAACCTCTTTCTACTTTGCCATAATACCCTTGTACATTTGCCTTCAGAATTCCATGATAATAGTAGGAAGCTTTGTAAGCATGTTGATATTTTGACAGTCATCATTTGGATTGCATGAAGTTCTCCAGGGCAAGATTCCATATGTCTTTCTTTCAAAGCTCTTGAAACTCCAGTGGCACTTATGTTGCATATGTACCTAAAAGTGTGTTTTACCATTAACCACTCCCTCCAATACTACTACACTTTGCATTTATTTTGACAGCTAGAAAATTACAATTTGTTACTAGGAGCCTATCCCTGCCATAAAGACTGGATAACGGGCATCTAGAGGAACGAAAAATTTGGCAGCCAGCTGATTTTGAATCTTATTAGAAAGGAGGCTCTTGCCACAGAAGGCTCTGCACTTGATGTGTTAAGCAGGTTGTCCACTTAACCCAATGGCCTATTCAAACAGTTCAATCAAATTGTAAAGCTGTCACCATGCCATCCAAATACATATGAGCAGGAGTGTCAACAGCTGAAAGACCTTATGTAAGCAGCAAGCCTATTTATTGAGAGCAAAGTACGAGTCCCAGATGAGAGGCTGAAAATGGACCTCAGGTTCAAAGGGATAGGCCCCCTAAATCAATTTCTCTCTTCCTTGACTATAGAAATAGCAGCAGCAAGCTTCTAAGAGTTAGTGCTTTCCTTGTGGAATGAATCCAGGATTCCTTTCTTCTCCAATTTGATAAAGAAAATAGAGCCTGTGAGTTGATTGATTCTTCTTTAGCAAATAGTTGCCATTTTGATCAAAGGATTCTATCTTTTAGAGTCAGAAGGTACCTTTAAGATTCAATTCCCTTATTTTATAGATGAAGAGACAGAGGTACAGAGCAGTAAAGGAAATTACCCAGGGTCATACAGAAGGGAGAATTTTTTTTCTAATTTCTATAGAAAATATCATAACTAAATTCCTAAAAAGGGTGGATGGAATTTTAATGTTGTTAGAAATATTTGGCTAATTTGGCCAATATCTGAAAGAGAAAAAAAAACAGTTGAAAGACAGCTTACTGTGGTGAAAACAACCAATGGATTTAAAGTCAGGAGAATGGGATTGAGGTTTATCAATACAAAACTCCATACAAAATGATGTGGAAATCTATTTAAAGAAGAAAACAACCCAAGTCAACTACTTGACATTTGTTTTGTTTCTTGGATTATGATTTGTTGCACATGACAGGCATCTGTTAGACCATTGTTGCATGCTGGGGATCTTGCTTTCCAGGATCTCAGTGAATCTCCTGAATTTATAGCTGGCCTAGATTCTTAATCTTTGTCTGTGTACTATGCTGAACCAATGTCTTTGAATCAGTCAAGCCTGGAATTTGCTGTAGCAATCACATATCTAGCATACATTACAGATAACATTGCAGAGAGGTAAGGGAAGAAAAGTTAAAACCTTGTTCGCTTGTGTAATTTATTTTGCCCTACATTAATGCCAGAAAGGAAATACTGGGGGGAAATTAATAAGCCAGGGCAACTGGTTAGAATGACCTCCACTAAATATCTAAGTAAATGATTCTATTATATTTGTAGCCACTTTTTCATTAATGTCAGATATTATAAAGACATCTCTGACTTTTATTATGTTTCTGACTCATTTGCTTTCAAGTATCCAATTTGTATCTGTCTTTTTATTTAAAAAAGAAAAGCAAATTAGATTGATGAAAGGAATCATTTATTGCAATTATAGAGAAACAGACATGTGCCTTTTATCAGACTTTCCTTTAAAGAATACACATGATTTCATGAAAAGAATGATATTATTGCTCTACCCTCCTCTTCCCTGCAAAATAAATAGGTATCAGAATTTAAGTAAAAACTGATTATGTGCAAAGCATATAATTTATTATCAGTTAAATATCTGCCTCATCCTTTTGTGAGAAAGAAAAGAGATCATTTGAAAATTCTCCTTTTCCAATATTAATCAGATAACCATGCATTCTTATATTTTAATAATAAAAATCATCAAATTTATTAAAACTGAGCAACTTTTGATCTGGTACATTTCATCAGGTAGACAAACTCCTAGACCTCTACTACATGCATGAAGAGTTTAATATGGCTTACTTAATGACTTACAATAATAATAGCTGACATGTATACAACATATTAAGCTTTGCATAATGATTTATATATAATATCTTGTGTGAGTCCCATAACATTCATGTGATATACATGTCATTATGATACTCAATTCAAAGATAAGTAAAATCAGACAGAGATTGTTACTTCCCTAAGGTTCCATAGCTCTTGGCACTGTCAAAATATGTACCCAGGTGTTCCAGACTCCAAGCCCAATACTCTATCCATTATAACACTCTTCCTCTCCATAACAAATTTTGTTATTAGACAGGTATTTTATGGTTCTCTCTGTCCCTAAAAAGAAAATTGTAAAAAAAGTTATTGTATGATATCAAACATCCAGATAAAACATACAGTGTCTTTATGTTAATATATCAACATACTGGTTAGTATTCCCTTCCTATTCATCAAATTGTAATGCATATACATATCTGTGCTGTTTCAAGTTGCTTTTCCTGTAAAATAAAATTAAAAGTGTATACGCTGATAGACTTTAAGTTATTCAAAGGTGAAGACTTTTTTTTCTTTTGTCTTTATACACCTAGTGTCTAATCCAGTTCTCTTAATTTATTAGATATGTTGTAAATGCTTGTTAGATTGGATTGGATTAGATTGATGTATATTGGACTATATTCAACTGGTTTGGGGAAATATGAATGGACACAATTTTAAGCTCTTAGCTGTTTGATGTCAGACAGATGAAAATGCACTAGTGGCTATTTGGCAGAAATAGAAGTAGATTGCTATGCCCACACCCAAGGAGAGCCTATGTCAAATAAATGATTAGCTTAACATTTTGACTGATTTAACCGAGTGCTATACATTTTGTTTAATGACATTACAAAGAACTAAGACCGTATTTCATTTTCTCTTTAATTTAAGTCTGAGTCCACAAAGAATATAATACAATGAAACTAAATTTCCAATACAGTTCATATGATAAAAATATCTAACTGATTTGGGTAGTTCTAACCCCAAAGTAACCTTTGAACTTTTGACAAGTGCAAAGTTGTTTCTTTTTTCCTTGCATTATTCAAATAATTGTTCAATTCCCTACTTATAATTAAAGTAAAACTGTGATTCAGAACACAGATAAATGTTAATTTTGTAATAAGAAATTCACTCATAACAAAGCAGTTTAGTTGCATTATCTCTGCTTAATTCTTTTCATTCATTAAGTTGTTATTTTCTGATTCATAATTAATAATGTAACGATGATATTTTAATAGCTTGTACATTTATTTTTGGTGGGGAGGAAAATGCCGTATACTTCAGTTTTATTTCCAACTGATATGCATAGTATTTTGTGAAACACTAATTGCACCATGCAAAATATAACACTTCACATTTGTAACTCCCTTATAAATCCTCCAATGACAAGAAATAAAGCAGCTCTTGGATACTATGAATTGGAAAAGCTGTTTGTTTTTTTAAAAACCTATTTCATTTGTTAGAGAATTCAACTATAAAAGATTCTATTCCTGTGTATGTCAAATCTGGAATCAATACTAAAGTACACTGAAGAGGCCAAAGTTTTAAGATGTGTCTAAACAGTCATATATTATGGAAAGAAACTTCTTCATCAACAAGGGTACCACCTGAATGATTAGATCATATGTTTTACTATAGCATTTCTAAAATGACTTTTTAAATATAAGTTTGATATTTGCAATATCTCCTCTGGGATTACTTCCACAAGCACTGCATTCATTGGAGTCTTGAGTCCCAGAAGATGACTGACTACTATTCTTGAGAATTATGGGGGTAATTCTGAGATTATGGGGCTGCTAATATTATAACTCCCACACCAGTGTGCTTCCCACAGATTATCAGCCATAATTAATTAGTTTTTTTTTAAAGAAAATTTACTAAGGAGGTATATTTTTTAGTAAATAATTATAATTTTTACAGAAATTATTGCCTCAAACTCAGGCCATACCCTTCCCTTGCACAAACAAGGACCCTAGGGAGAATGGGGAGAATGGGCTTAAACTTGTAGAAAACTGTTTGTCAGAAAGGCATATGGGAAATCCATGGGGCAAAGTGTTAAATCACTAAAACCCAGTTCTTGGGTTTTAGATGTCTTTTTCTCCTTTCCTATCATACTCATTATGGAGCTCTCTTTAGGCTCTGAGGGTCTTTGACCTGGTAACTTCTTAAAACTGCCTTTCCTCATTGTGTCTAGTATATCCTTAATGTGTCTCTCTGTTCCTGATGCAGAACACTGATGTCAGAAAATAGTGATTCGGTATTCCAACAGACAATAATGCAGGAACAAATAGGACCTCCCAATCTTCAGACTTTTCCAACTTCACAGGATTGTAATATAGTTGATTCCATCTCTGTATACTTAGTGTCCCTTTTCCTGGAAGTCTGTCTTTGATGTGATAGTATTTCTCTCTTCTCACATCTGGATGTCTTATCTCATAACAAGATCAACTGGCAGGGCAAAGGAGGTAGAGATAGGCCCTTTTCCCTCCTACTAAAAGAAATTCCTTCAGGGGCATACAATCTTCAGCTCATGAAATTGAAATTCTCTTCCACTGATTGTCTCTGAACTCACTTGTTTTTATATGATTTGATTTTTCTTCAACCAAATACATGATATTTCCAGTGTGGCATCATCTTTCTTTATCCACATACTCAATGTCCTTATGATCCTTTCAAATGGAACAAAGACTGATTTATATCTAGTTTTCTTTTAATTTATAAATTCAATTCAGATGTCTGAGCCTTCTGTAGTTAACTATGGTAGAAGCCCCCACACATAAACACATATTACAATGAAGAAATTTTTCTTGTGAACAATTTCTTTTATTCCTTAATTTTAGTAAATGTTTAGCCAAAATTATCTGTAGGAGTATGTTTTTTTTTCATTAGAATTACTCTTTGACATTGATGAGTAAATAATATAACAAACTTCTAATTTCAAATAATATTTTATAAGAAAGCTAAAAAGCAATGATGGCAGAGAAAGGGCAAGGACTCACCTGAGAGTTCTAAAATTCCCCTCCAAATAACTTTAACTTTTCAATATGAATTCTAAAGTTGCAAAACCAACAAAGACAATGTGAAACAATTTTCTAACCCAAAATAACTTAGATAGTTGGTAAGAAAGCTCTGTTGCACCACAGCAAGAATGGAGAATAGTTCAATGCAGGCAAAGCTAGACAAGACAGCAGCAGTATGCACCATGACAAGCCAGAATCAGGCCTTGGGAGCAACTTCATTAGCAGTAGAGGCTTCTGGATTTCTCAGTGCATAGACCATAAAAGGGGGTTGGATAACTTGTTCAACAAAGGTCTCTTTGTTGGCACTAGGTGCAGGCCTTATTGTATTGCCTATATGTATATACAAATTGTAGTCCTGGATAACAGTCCCTGAATATGGAGGAACAGTAGCACACCAAAGGGCATACCTCTTTCTTTTGGCCTCAGGAAACTGGAGATCTGGTTACATCTTAAGGGTGGAAAAAGTGCTTGAGGTCATTCACATACAAGAGTAAAGGCCAAGAGAATAGAAAACACACCTCTCCTTAGATCTTAAGACTTTGGAAGTACTGGAAAATTAAAGGCCCCTGAATTAGCTCTAAAAAAACAAACAAACAAAAACCAAAAGAAACAACAACAACAACAAAAACCCTCCAAGGGAGACTAGAGCCCAACTTTAAAATAAAGTGAAAAGACCAGAAATAGGCCAGATAATGAGCAAACAAAAAACACAACAACAAAACCCCTGACAATATAAAGTTACTATGGTGACAGGAAGATCAAAACAAAAACACAGAAGAAGAACCAAAGTTAAAACTGCTACATCCAAAGCCTCAAAGAAAACTTGTGAAATAGTCTCAGGTACAAAAAGAATTCCTCAAAGAGTTTAAAAAGATTATAAAAAATAAATAAGAGAGATAGAGGCATGAAAGAGGTTTTATAATGGAGGGAAAGATGGGAGAAATGGGGGGGAAATATGAACCTCATTTTCATTGGAATTAGCACAAAGAGGGAATATACAATATTGTATACAATTGTATACAACTGTACATTGAAATCTATCTTACCCATCAGGAAAGTAGGACAGGAAAGGGATAGGAGAAGTGAGGGGTATGATAGAATGGAAGGTAGATTGGGGGAGGCAGTAATCCGAATCAAAATAAATATATGGATTGCAAATGGACAGGCTGACAGGCGAGAGTAGGAAAAATGGGGGTGGGGAGGTGCGGGTAAACTGGAGGGATGGAAATACACAGTTATCATAACTGAAAAAATTTACAGCAAACTTATCTCATAAAAGCCTATTTTCAAATACATAGAAAACTGAGTCAAATTTTAAATATAAGATCTATTCTCCAGTGGATAAATGGTCAAAGTATATGAATAAGCAGTTTTCAGATAAAGTAATCAAATCTGTCTATAGTTATAAAAATGTTCTAAATCACTATTGATCAGAGGAATGCAAATTAAAATAATTCTGACATATCACTTCACACCTATCAGATTTGCTAATATGATAGAAAAGGAAAATGAAAAATGTTGTAAGGGATGTAGGAAAATTAAGACACTAATGCATTTTTGGTGGACTACACATGTAAATAGATAGATGACAGTAGATAGATAGATAGATAGATACATAGAGAGAGAGAGAGTGTGTGTACTTGGTTAGAAAGTATGGAAGGAGGGACAGAATTTATAATTCAAACATTTAAGAAAATGTTAAAATTGTTTTTATATGTGATTAACAAAAAAAATATTAAATAAATATATTAAAATTAAAGTTGAATCTTTATAGATTATAACATTTTGGATAACAACAACAAGAATTTATATTGTGTTTTAAGGTTTGTAAAGTGCTTCACAAATATTCTATTATTTTATCCTAACAGCAAACATATGAGGTAGGTGTTATTATCTCCATTTTATAGATGAAACCAAGTTATGGTCATGTTCTATTCCCTGTGGTGCGACCCAGCTGTTCTACAAAGTTTGTGATCAGTGTCAGTAGAGGAATTGCTTACAGAAATAAAATCACTGATTTTCAATACACTGAAATAAGATTTCCTCTAATACTTTTCACTGCCCAAAAATTTAGACATGAGATCAGACTTGTTAATCTGGAAATTAAGGAAACAATCAATATAGGAGAAATAAAGTCTTTAATTAGGGCAGAGGATACCTTGTGGTATCCCAAAGCTCAGAAGCTAGGAATACCCAAAGATGGGAACTGAGGACAGGGTTTTTATGGAATAACAGAATAGAAGGGAACAAAAAGATTGCTCCAGAGTCACTTATCAAAACTTAATGTAAGGAAGGACTTAAACCCAGGTCATCTTGACTGAGGTAAGCTTTGACGATGTTGTCTCCTCTCAATAGGATTCAATTCAAAAGCTAATTTAGAACCATCTGGGAGAGTGTATCCACTGGTGAGGGTTAATTTATAGGCTAATTAAGAGCCTGGGAAAGTGTATTCACTGATAAGTGAATGAAGCTAGAGAGATTTCTCCCATGGGAAAAGTCAGGAAGAAGGGTGGGGATGCAGAGGGGTGGGAATACTGGATCAGATTAGCCAATTCTTGGGCATAGATTGTAAACCCTTGAAAAAGGGAGGGGCCATTTCAAATTAGGGATGAAGAGATAAAAGGGGATCCATGAGCCTCTATTTTTGGTCACCTACCAGCTGCACACAGGGTGGTCCATTTTCACGAGAATGACAATATATTAGCCTTTGACACATCACCACCACTGAGTTCCAGAAAATTATTGTTGGAGTAATTTTTCTCATACCACCTTTCTTCAGGGTATCATGCATTAATAAATAAATGAACCATATTTAAAAATTTGAAAGGTCACCTGATAAAAATGACTCTAACATTTCCTTTGATTTTTATTGCTCATTGCTATCTATTTTTTCTCACTCATTTGCTAATTGTTTTAACATCCTGGTGAGACTGTTTTTTAAACTTTGTGCCATTCTGTGTGTGTGTGTGTGTGTGTGTGCGCGTGCGTGTGTGTGTGTGTGTGTGTGCGTGCGTGCATGCATGTTGTTAACCTGGAAATTAAGGAAACAATCAATATAGGAGAAATAAGGGCTTTAATTGGGTTAGAGGAACTATAGCTCGTGGTATCTCAAAGCTCAGGAAGCTAGGAATACCCAAAGATGGAACAGAGGACAGGGTTTTTATGGGGTAACAGAACAAAAATGGAACCAAAAGATTGCTCCAGAGTGACTTACAACTTCTTAATTTAAATGAACCTTTAACAAAAGAAACAATAGAACTGCTCCTAAGTTAAGTATAGGCCCAACTGACTCTGAATAGAAACTACTTAATGTAGATGGACTCTTTTACATAATAACATAAAGTCCTGGAGTAAGGTGGGGAACACTTGGAGGGGATAAATTACTTGGGGGAAGGTCCATAAGTCCATCAAGTCTGGAAATGACAAAGACAGTCAGCCCCAGGCAATTCATTTGTCTAGGAAAGAGGGTGGGGAATCAGTTCTCAGCAAATTTTGTAGTTCTCAATGTCAACTTTGAAAAATTTCAATATGGTGAAATTGCATCTTTCTTTTAATGGAAAAGATGGTATGTTTTAGAAAGAAAAATAGAAAAGACAAGTTTTTGTAATGAAGAATTCAAATGACATTGCAATATGCAGTTTTGTCTTTGGAGGCATTTAAGATGTATAAATACAGTAAAATGTTATTATGCAAAACAGAAACATTTCAAGAAATAATGAGCACAAAGATCTTCACTTTTGGGAAAGTGTTACAAATATGGTTTCTTAGATACAAGGGGACGCTAGATTTTTTTTTTCTGTCCTCCTCTAGCATGCTCTGAAATTGCCAATATTATTACTATGACCACTAAATGACTTCTCTTATGGCCAGGACTGGTCAAGTAGCCCTATGATTTAAGAAAAAAAAAAAGCAAACACTAATTTTTTTCTTTATGGTAGCTAGGTAGTACAGTGTATAGAGTTCTGGGACTAGAGTCAGGAAGACCTCACTTCAAACCGGACTTTAAACACTAGTTGTATGATTTTGGGCAAGTAACTTAATCTGGTTTGCTTCAGTTTCCTTTTCTATAAGATGAGTTAGAGAAGGAAATAACAAACGGTTCTAATATCTTTTCCAAGGTAACCCCAAGAGGAATCACAAAGTGTTGGAAATTATGGAGAAATCACTTAATAAACACAAAAATGCTATAGTGGGCATAAAAAATAGTTGTACCAAATGCAGGGTGAAACAATCATTAGTTGGATGCTAGAAAAGGCAGATTATTTGCTCTAATGGGAATGTGTGTGTGTGTACATGTGTGCGCATGTGTGTGTATATATAAACAAACACACATATACATATATATGGATGAATGAATATGTATAAACACATATACATGTGTGCACATATACACATATATATGAATGAATATTATATATATTTATATATTATATATATCTTTGTCAAAGATTTTGCTTTTTCCTGGTTTTTTTTTTTCTATGAATCAGAAATGTCCATACAGATAGCTAGTCTATGCACAGAATATGGACATTAGGCCTAAGGTTTGTGTGCCCTTAAAGCTATCATGTGGTCTTAAATCAAGAAAATGGATGCTTAGATATCTACAGCTAGTTCCTGATTAATACAAAAAGTGAATCTCCTGAAGTGGCTTTATGAATTTGAATTTTCACTATTCAAAGTTGTAATCATGTAAAATAAGGCAATTGTTCCAATTCAATGGAAATATTCAATGCTAATTCAAATAATGTGACTACTTGAGGGAATTAATTATTAGCATTAATCTAGCTGTACCAACCTTGAAAAGGACCTTTTCCCAAACATTTGGCAGTAAATCAATTCTGGGACCCTATCATTCTGTGGGAATCCTGAAAATTTCCCAGAATGGAATAGTACATTCCTGGATTTTTTGAAAGTGACCACTGGAACATCCACTGGATAGTGACACAAAGAAGTAATGTTCAAATCCTGGCTCCCTATGTGTGTGTGTTTTGTGGGGTGATGAGGGTTAAGTGACTTGCCCAGGGTCACACAGCTAGTAACTGTCAAGTGTCTGAGGCCAGTTTTGAACTCAGGTCCTCCTGAATCCAGGGCCTGTGCTTTATTCACTGAGCCACTTAGCTGACCCTTCCCTATGTGTTTTGGAAAAAATTAGTTCACCCCCTTAAATTTCAGTTTCCTCCTCTATAAAATAAGGAGTGTGCTATATACTAAATGATCCAGTCCCATTGAGTTCTAAATTGTATGATTCTTCTACAGAAGCAATTGTAATCTTTACCTGGTTTGATCATGATAAAAGCTTTGAAACATGACCATAGCTTGAAATAGGACCCCAGGGATCGACTGTAGCCTCAATTGACATGCTGAGTTCAGCCTGGTAGAAATTTGAACCTATTACAAGGTTGAAAGTCCCAGATGATCTAGAGAGTATTCAGATGAGCAAGGAAGAATTTGAAGGTTGATTCTTAGTACTAGTGACACCTTGGAAGTAATCTAGGACAAGTTCCCAACTGGTGCAAAAATCACGTTATGACTATACTTGAATGTTTCCTATTGTAAGCTGAATACTATTTAAGGGAGCTCATTCAATTTTTTGACAATCTGAGTTAGAATGTTTTCTTTTTTTCCTTCCAATGAACCAAAATGTATTCCTCATTTTCAAGTCTCTCTCTTAGTTGACCCCTTCAGAGATATTGTCTACTTCTTATTTTCTACGAAAGTTCTTTATAGAATCATGGAATCATCATTACAAAATTGAAATGAACTTCAGCAATCCTATAGACCAATCCATATCCGAATAAGAATCTGATCTTAGACATTACCCAAATTCACCCTTACTAGAAAACTGTAAACTGCTACCACTATTGAAGGCCATTTTACATTTGGATAGATACAAATTTTAGGAAATTTTTTCCTTACCTCAAGCCTATGTGGCATCTTTGGAACTTCATTGCTTATAGTTTTATTTTTTGGGGATTAAGTTGAACAAGCCTCCTCCAACTTCTATTACATGAAGAGAGGTAAATCACCCCTAAGTATTCTCTTCACCTGGTTAAACACATCTAATTCCTTTATACAGTCTTCATGTCACTTAATTTTGAGGCTTTTCACACAGTCCACCCCCACTCCCCCACCTTGTGTACTAACTCTGGCCACTTTCCACCTTCTTAATCATCTTCCCAAAATGTATTACCCAGAAATAAACACAGAAATCAAGGTCTGATGGACATGAGTAGATTGAAGTACAGTGTAACAATGACTCTCCTAGTCCTGGATAGTCTGGCTCACTTAATCCCACCCATAATTAATTTTGATTTTTTTTTTTTTTGGTGGAGAGAGAAAATAAAGAGCATACTTCCTCATACTACTGATTCATTCCTATATCTTTTGCCATTGAAAGGCTGTCTAATTATACTTTCTCCATTGTATATATATATATATATATATATATATATTATCCAAAGGTAAAACTTTTATATTTACTAAACACTTAGCACAGTGCCTGGTATGGGAAAAAATAACTAATACTTGTTGTCTGATTAAATGGTTGACATTTATCAGTATTAAATATTATCTTATTAAATTTGGTCCATTGTTCTTCCCTTTTAAGGTCTTTTTGGATCCTTTCTCTTTCATCAGGAGAAACAGTATGGAGGTATAGGCTTGAATGCTGCACTGAGATTCAGTAAGAAATGTTTTCATATCCCATCTCTAATACTTTCTATGAGATTGTGGGTAAATCACTTAATCTCCCTGAATCTCAGTTTCCTCATCTGTGAAACAGGGATAAAAATACATAAAGTGTTTGGTCAACTTTAAAATGCTATATAAATTTCAGTTATTATTGATTGCATTCACTATCCCTTCCAACTTTGTGTCATCTGTAAATTTGATGAGCATTCTATCTATACCTTTATCTCAGTCATTGATTCAAAAGGTTAAATAACACAGAGCCATCATAGACCTCTAGGGAAACTCACCAAGAACTCTCCTTTAATGCTGATAACAAAGCATTAATGATATCTCTATTCAAGCAGCTCCAATTTTACCTGTGTATTTTCATGTAATCCCTTTATCACATTCTTGTCCAGAAAATTAGAATGTAATGCTTTGTCAAATTCATTGCTAAAATTTATGTAAAAGAGAATCTTTGGAAGAAGGCTAAGTGATATGTAACCAAAGCATTTGAAGCATTCCCTCTTACTATTTCAAATAAACCAGAATTATACCCAACAATGTAATAAGAACAGCGAGGACCTTTGCTTATTAAAGGAATTTGCCATCATTATGGTAGATGTCTACCTCAGAAGTCCAGTAGCCAAGGAATGCTCTGCAAATAACAGGATTTGTCAGGTGTTCCATCTGGAGAATGTTTTTCTAATAGCACCAGACTCTCCAAAACCAGGAACTCTATGAACACAATTACAAAACACTTTTCACACAAATCAAATCAGATCTAAATATTTGGGAAAATATCAATTGCTCATGGATAGGCTGAGCTAATATAATAAAAATGACAATTCTACCTAAATTAATTTATTCATTGCCATACCAATCAGACTACCTAAAAATTATTTTATAGAGCTAGAAAAAATAATAATAACAAAATTCATCTGGAAAGACAAAAGGTCAAGAAAATCAAGGGAAATAATGGGAAAAAATGCACAGGAAGGTAGGCTAGCTATACCAAATCTGAAGCTTTACTATAAAGTAGCAGTCATCAAAACTATCTGGTACTGGCTAAAAAATAGAGTGGAGGATCAATGGAATAGGTTACGCACAGGAGACACAGGAATAAATGACATTAGTAATGTACTCTTTGATAAACCTGAAGACTCCAGCTTCTGGGATAGGAATTCAGTATTTGATAAAAACTGCTAGGAAAACCAGAAGAGAGTATGACAGAAATTAGGCATAGACCAACATCTTCCACCTTATACTACAAAAAGGTCAGAATGGGTACATGATTTAGACATAAAAGGTGATACCATAGGTAAATTAAGAGAGGAAGGAATAGTTTACCTCTCAGATCTTTGGAAAGGAGAACAGTTTATGGCCAAACAAGAGATAGAGAACATTATGAAATGCAAAATAGATGATTTAGATTGCACTAAATTTAAGAAAGGTTTTGTACAAACAGAAGTCATGCATCCAAAATTAGAAGAGAGACAGAAAACTGGGAAATAATTTTTATAGCCAGTACTTCTGATAAAGGCCTCATTTCTAAAAGATATAGGGAACTAAATCAAATTTATAAGACTCCAAGTCATTCCCCACTTGAGACATGATCAAAGGATGTGAACAGGCAGCTTTCTGATGGAGAAATCAAAGCTATCTATTGCCATATGAAAAAATGCTCTTAATCACTATTGATTAGAGAGATGCAAATTAAAACAACTCTGAGGTACCACCTGACACCTATCAGATTGGCTAAAATTACAAAAAAGGAAAATAATAAATGTTGGAGAAGCTGGTGGTGGTGGTGGTGGTGGTGGCGCTGTGAACTGTTCCAACCATTCTGGAGAGCAGTTTGGAACCATGCCCAAAGGGCTATAAAGCTTTGCATACCCTTTGACCCAGCAATACCACTATTAGGTCTTTTTCCCAAAGAGATCATAAAAAAGGGAAAAGGACCCACATGTACAAAAATATTTATAGCTGCTCTTTTTGTGGTGGCAAGGAATTGGAAAATGAGGGGATGCCCATCAATTGGGGAATGGCTGAACAAGTTGTGGTATATGAATGTAATGGAATACCATTGTGCTGTAAGAAATGATGAGCAGGCAGATTTCATAGAAACCTGGAAGGACTTGCATGAATTGTTGATGAGTGAGATGAGCAGAACCAGGAGAACACTGTATTTAGTATCAACAACATTATGTGTTGATCACCTGGGACAGACATGATTCTTCTCAGCAATACAATGGTCCAAGATATTTCCAAAGAACTCAAGATGGAAAATGCTCCCTAAATCCAGAAAGAAAAACAAACTGTGGAATCCAGATACAGATCGAACCATACTATTTCTATTGTTTTTTGTTGTTGTTGTTGTTGTTTTTTTGAGGTTTTTCCTTTTTGCTCTGATTTTTCTCTCATAACATGACTAATATGTTTAATGTGATTGTACATATATAACCTATATCAGATTATTTGCTGTTTTGGGGAGGGTGGAGGGAGGGAGGAAAATTTGAAACTAGAAATCTTTTAAAAAGAAATGTTGAAAACTATCTCTAAATGTAACTTGAAAATAATAAAATATTTCTATGAGGAAAAAAAAAAGAACTGGGACTGTCTGCCTTTTTCACTTGTATTTGTATTCCCAATTCTTAGTGCAATGCCTGCCAGAGAGGAAATGCTTAATAAATGCTCTTTCTATATGTCTCTCTGTCTGTCTACCTATCTACCTAGCTAGCTATTTACCTATATCCTTTTATCTATTTATCTCAATTTATCTACTCTCTATCTTTTATCATCTTTCTCTTTATCTTCTATTTCTGTCTATTCAACACACATACCAGTTTAAAGCATGTACCATCATATGAAGAATAAATTCTCCACACTCTTTGTCTCATACTGCAATACTCATCCTGTGCCTATTCTCTTGACATAGATTTTAGATCTCCTTGAAAGGCTGCCATGTGGAATAAGGAATATACTTGTGCTTGGCCTCAGGGAGCAGAACTATGAATGATGAACAGGAGCTACATCAGTCAATTTAAGTTTGATATAAGGGGAAACTGTCTTTGACTCCATATCTCACAAGGTTATTATAAAAATGGAATGACATAATTTACCTGGAGCATTTTATACACCATCAAGGTGTGTGTGTGTGTGTGTGTGTGTGTGTGTGTGTGTGTGTCCTAACTGTTATTTTTATTATTGTTCAGGTATTTGAAGGATAGTATGGGAGGGCACTGTGGAAGAAGCATTATCCTTATATTTGATTAGAAGGGGCAAAACTGCTAGCAGTAAGTGATAGATAGGAAGAGGAAAATTCAGCTTTGATGAATAAAAAAAACCTTAAAAATTAATTTAAATTATTTTTTAAAAAGGAATTTTTTTGAGAGGTCTCCTCTATCTGAAAGTCTTCAAACAAAGGCTAGATGACAACTTACTAAGTATATTGTAGAAGTCATTATTGTTGATGTATAAGTCAGATTAGATAGTCTATGAGGTCTCTTAAACCCAAATTTTAAATTTAGTGATTCTGTGATCATTTACATTTTGCTGTTTTTCAGAAATCATAACTTCTAAGATGTCATCTAAGAATAGTTTATCCTCTAATTAATTGAAACACAGTGTGAGAATTAGAATGATACCCCCTTCTGGGAGAGATATTGCAGGGAAGCTCTGCCATGAGGAGAAAGCATGTGATTTAGAAACCATGTGACTTTAGCATCAGGAAGTTAACTAGCATCCAGAAGTTGCCTGGCATCTGGAAGTTACATCTATAGAACCACCTGTGGGACCTGTCAATCAGAGCAGCCAACCAATTAGCTTGGAGCTGTGTGTGTAGATAGCCCTATTTCCTTTTTCACAAGAGGCTTCTTGGAAAAGCACAGGGAGAAGAGGCTTTTGGTTGGAGACTTTGGAGGAGGAGAAAGAGACAGGCAGGATAGGGAGAGCAAGCAAAATTTCTTACTTGATCCACATGTTTCTCTTTACTAACCCCTAATATACTTTAATAAATACTTAATGCCCAAAGATTGGTGCTATACGTTTTCTAATTAAAGGGGACCACTCATTAGATTTTAGACATCATAGCTAGAATTTTAGCTCTTTACAACAGAAAAGCATTTGTAAATTTATCATTAGTTCCATTAGGTAGACTATTTCTACTTTATAAGTTATGTAATTACTGGGGTATATGAGGTATTCAGAGAATACTAGCAACTCTAGTATGATGGCTTACCAAGCCCTTTTCAGGGTTGCTCATCTACCTTTTGTGTCTACCTCAACTCAAATCTCATCTGTGCTTCCTAGAAATTATAGCATATATAGTGGCAACACCCTAATAAACTGTCTCAGCAGATGGTCTAAACTAGGTTGAGGGTAACTGAGAGACTTCAAAGCCCTTGGTGAATTAGGAGGGTGTCTACCCCAAGTGTGCATAGACTTCTCCATGTGGAATGGGCAGATGAGGACAATTTGACCCAACAACTATGAAGGTGGCTGAAATAGGTGTTGTAGAGGGATTAGAGCTTTATGAGACATTGAAGATGCCAAGGTAATCCACTACATCCCAGACCATCACCATCATAGAAATATTTCTTCTATCTGCCTTCTCCACCAGAGAGTCAACAGAACCATACCCTCTTTTAGCAAGCTAACCCATAAAGGAGAAACAAAATCTTGCTTCCTAATTTAGACATAGAGGAAGTAACTAACCACCACACTTTGTAGCAAAGCTCTGTTTACAGTTTACAAATCAATTATGCATTTCTCTGTCATATATAAGCAAGCCTGGATGCTATTTCAACACCTTCTCAAGTGGGAAATGGAATACCCAGTTGTGAGCCCTACCACATCTAGTCTCTTAAAGGATGACTGTAGCATAATTCAGTGAAGAGAGTACTAGACCTAGAGTCCACAGACAGGGTCAAATAATATACATACATGCACTTATAGATTTAGTTTAGTTTATATCTTACTTATTCACCTCAGCAGCTATTTGGTACAGTGGATAGAGAAGCACACTCAGAATCAGGAAGATATGAGTCCACATCCAGCCTCAGATACTTACTAGCTGGTTGACCCTGTGCAAGTAATTTAACTTCTGAGTGTCTCAGTTTTGTTTTGTTTTTTGTCTCAGTTTTTTCAATGCAAAATGGGGATAATAATATCACTAATCATCTCAGACAGGCATTGTGAGGATCAAATGAGATAATATCTGTAAACTGTTAGCACGGTGTCTGCAACATTGCATGCACTTAATAAATGCTTATTTCTTTCCTTTCCACCATTCTCTACTTCCAACCCTCAGGTTTACAGGTGAGGCTCAAAGATTAAGTGATTTCCCTTTGATTGTACAGCTAGTTAGTGTTACTGCTATCACACATAGATCTTTGACAATAGGATTCTAATACATTTCATTTCTTCACCTCTTCCTCTGTTTGTTTGCCCAGGACTAAGGCGTGAATTCTTTGTTTGCAAAACTTTGTCCATAAGCTGCCCAGCATAAGGTCATGTATATATTTTGCAAGATAAGGGAGGATTTGGATCTATTTATTTGAGAGAAAATTCCAAAGAATTATGTGAAAATCATTAACAGGTTTTCTCTTCATTCTGTACCTGCTATTAGCAACTTCATATGCACTTAATCAATTAGATGATATTAAGCAGCGTGTTTTATCCCAACCCACTTGCCAAGTGCTTGGTTGGTGGAGAAATAAAGATGAATAAGACCCAGAATCATAGAATTGCAAGTGAAAAGGCAATTAGAGGATATCCAGCATAATTCCCTCATTTTAAAGATTAGGAAACTAAGTTACAGACAGAAATTATTTGTTCATGAATAAATGATCATAGAATGACTAAATAGAAGACATCTTCTCAAATAGGTAGGATATTAGGAAGATAGGACAATAGATTTAGAGTTGGGTGGCAACTCAGAAGTCATCTAGTTCAATCCCTTCATTTTACAAATAAAGGCACTTAGATACAAGGAGGATAAATGACTCACCAATGGTCACACAGGTAAATGATAAACACCACAACTCAGATTTGAACCCAAGGGTTCCTCCTCCAAATCTTTTCTGTACCCTTAAGAAGCTTAGTAAGTGAGACATAGTGAATATATAAAATACTTATTATACAAATTAGCACATGCTAAGTGTTTACAAAAATTAAAGTTGGTCAGGGAAATTTTTTTTTCCTTTAAGAGATCTATGCAAGGAAAACACTGCAAATTTTCAGGCCAGATAATACATATTCTACATGGAATGCCTGGAGCAAGAGTAGTAATGGGGCTTTAAGCCTGTGAGATTTAAAATTGGATATTAGATCATAAATCTCCCCTCTTTAACCTTTCCCTTAATTTATCTCCCAGACTATTAAATGGAAGAAGCTTCTGGTTTTCTAGTTAGAGCTTTTATTGTATGGTAGTCACAAGGTGATGTGGATTAGAAGGATAGGAAAGTAGAAACACAATACAAATCGTCTTAAGTCTAAGCTTAGTCTATATTCCGTATAAAACTCACCAAAACCGAAGGCCACCTTTGGGGAGAGAAAGACCGTGTGCTGCTGCTAACTGCGAGTCGGGCCCAGTAGAAACTCTCATCAGCATCAGCCTGTGCAGCGCAGTCAGGAGACCAGCAGAGCAGGAAAAAACTTCCACTTCCGTTCTCTCCTTGCCTTTTAAGCTCGCACCCCGGAAGTGGAGTGCTAGCAGGCAGTCTGATGTGCGCAGCAGGCGGACTGGCGTGCGTAGCTCATGCCGTTGTTCTCCTCCCCAAAAGGGTGGTCCTTCAAAAACTGGCATCTTTCAGTTATCCTAACCGACTGTTAAAAAACTTTCATATTTTTTTACCACAAGCCCTGATGCAGATGCCTGAAGAAAACCTTTGAAAGAGTTCAGAAGCAATCCCAGGTGTAGCCCAATAGTTTCAAAAGAATTCACTTGAAATGGTAAATTGATAACTGTTTTAATTTTTCTTCAAATATTTTAATCTTAGTGGGGTTAATGTGTACAAACATATATAAATGGATTATTTTATGATGGTACCACAAAGAGGAAAATGATCAATGGGGCCATTAGTATAGAATATTGGAAGAATAGATGTATATCTTCTTTTCTTCATTCATGCACAAATCTGGCACTTTAGCCTGTAAAATGTGCAATATAAATATGTATATATAATATGTAATATGTATGTCTATACATAGTCTCTCTACACTGATAGATGATAGATAGATAGATATTCACCCCATATACCTATCCACTGTAAAGTGTTGTAAAGAAGTCAGTATAACCTCTGTGTCTTTCATAATTCTGCCTCTCAGATCATGAGGTCAAGGAACTTTCTGAAAAGATAAAACCACACCTTTAAAGTTTTCTATATTGAATGCATAAAAAAGAAAATCATTCCTTCTACCATGAAATTTCAACTTACTTATTCACAGTACACCACCTTCAAAGACCAACCTGGCAAAAGAATTTTCAGTGAATAATTTATAAGTCCAAAGTAAAACCAAGGGTGCAATCCAATGTATATAAATGTTATCTCTGAGTACATAAGACTCAGACAACACATCAAAGTAAGAAAACAAACAAACATAAAGCCCTAAGCTTACATTGCATTTTTTTTAAAGTTCTTTTAAGAACTTTTCTTGTCGACTATAGAAGCATGATAATTTTGCAAACAAGGTGTTTTGTTGTGGTTTGGATTTGTTTTTACTATTTTGGTGACAGGTCAGATTAGGCTCTTTTCTCTTGTTTAATTAAGTTTTACTTAGCTTTGAAAGAATTAATATTTAATATCTCAGTATTTAGTGATAACTGGCATTTGCATAGCAGTTAAACATTTTAAAGCACTGACTTCCCAAATGCTGCCTCCCCATGATTTTGGCTTCCCTTGCTTCCTCTCAGACTCAGGATTGTGCCTTTTGGGGTCAACAAGTATGCAAAAATCTAGCTCAAGACCCCATGTAGTGTCATTCTAACAAGTGAAACCAGATTTGATACTTGAAATTTTAAGTAAAGGACATTTAATGAAGATCGCATAGCAAGAGAAGTGAAGTATATTGTATTAATTAGTCTCACTCTTGACATCCATACTGAATAGATGGCCTCATCAAATATCTAAAGTATTACCTGTTTCTCACCTAGCATGATGAGGATACAGCTAGTATTAAATAATGGCAACAGTGTTAGTGATCATCATCAGTAACCCCTAAACTAAATCATATTCCATCTTCCTATAGGAGGACATCCCAAGAGAACTAGATCCTTAGATTGGTTCCAGATAAGATGATTCAATCCAATCCACTCCAACCCAATCATTTATTAAGTGCCTAATGTTTACCATACACTGTACTAAGCTTTGGGGATGAGAAAAAAAAAGGGGAATAATCCAGGCAGTAGTATAGCATCTTGTTATGTAGATTTGAAACTAGACATAGTAGCAGATGCAAAATGGATGAGCTGAGAGTGCAGTCTGTGCCCTCTATAAAGTAAGGTGTTGAAAAAAATTTGGTATTCCACCCTTCAGTTCTACAATCAAAAGAGTGAGAAAATTGAGAGAGTTAGTGTTGATATAGGGGGAATGGGGTACGGGTTGGGGTTCTTAGAAATTCCTTTTTAAAGAATTACACCCTCTTGCATGCAAAAAGTATTTAGAATAAGGTGATAGTTTATTTAGGAGCAAGGGAAGGGAAGGGTGGGGGGAGGGAAACCATGAAAGAAATTCTTGGACTTTCATGGAGAGATTTGGCATAAAGCACATAGCTCAGAGGTACCAAATCTCCCTGAACAGGAGACTGGAAGGTACTTTTATAGAGGACTGATGGGGGTGGACCATCTGCCCGTGAAAAGTTCCTTTAGTGAGAGAGGACCATCCCCCACTGGTGGTAGCTGGGGGAATTGGGTGAGCAGTGGAGGACCATCCCCCACTGGTAGTGACTAGAGGAATTGGGTGAGAGGTGGCCATGGATCCCTCTTCAGAACACAAAGGCTGTAGCCACACCCAAATTTATCTCCCCAGGGTAAGGGAGACCAGAATGAAGGGTAGGAATCTGAAGCTAGCTCAGTCCGATTTGGTTCAGTTTATTTCTCTAGCCGTTATCTGTACTCTGGTTTAGCTTCTCAAGGAGAAGTTTCCTTGATGTGCCCCAGAGAATTTCTGGGGTGCTCTGCACCCCATGACAGTGTCAGTCAAGTCTTGAGTTAGCAGCATATAGGATGGATTAGAAATGATGAGTGTATTCTGGGAGGGATCTTGTTCCATGGAATTGAAAGCAGGTTGAGCAACCAATGCAAAGTGAAAGATCATCTATTGCAATGGAACCGAGATGAACTTTTTTCTGAAAAATCAACTAGAGAATATTTTGGAAAGGTTTTCTATCTCTTTTGCTATTTAAGCAGGACCCAGCATCTCTTCCTCTTTTCTTCCTCTTTTCATCCTACCTCATATCTCATTACTCATGTCTTGCCCTTCATGAAACTGTTTTGAAACACTCTTCCCAACTTCCCCTATCATGCTATTCATTATGCAAACTCAGACATTATGTGATTAGCATTATGCTTCCCTTCCAAAAATATGGATTTATGTCATATGTTCTTATATGTATTTTATCTAATTTGAGCTTTACCATTGTATAGCTATAGAAAATAAGTTTCCGAGGCATTAGGAGGCCTTCCATTAGTCATATAGCTAGTAAAGCTCTAAGGAAGGATTCAAACACATGTATTGGTGGCTCCAATCTAGGCTGGCTATGCAATATGAAACAATGCTGCTACATTTTAAATCTTTCCAAATATTCTATGGATCCTGGTGAAGAGTGGTCCATCCATAATTCTCTTGTTTACAGTGCCAGACCCTACCCTATATTGCCTTCTGTTTCTAAAACCGACTATTTTTTTCATTGCAAGGGATCCTTAGTTTTTATCCTTGAGTGGGTATCCTGGAGATTAGGAACCAAAGTGCTATCAAAGAAACTTGGAAACTTGTTGGCTAGCTCCAAAAATCATTGCCCTCAAATCCCTAGCTATTCTCTCTATCTGCACTTACAGACAATGCTGAAGATGAAAATGCCCCTGTGGAAGGTACTACATTGACTAGAGCTCACATTTATGTAAAAGAACTGCCAAAAGATCTTTTCCCCCAAAAGGGACTTTGATATTGGGGTGGACAGAGAAAGAAGAGAGCTTTCCAGATGTCTGCAGAGGGTGGGAGATGGAAGCAGGGAGTGTGAATACATTTTGAAAGGGAAAAAAAAAGTCAGAGAAACTTGCCTATTTTCACAATTTTGCCTAGGGCCAACCCTAACTCTAGCTCAATTGATTTAGGTCAAATGTTCACTCCAAATATGAAATGACCTACTTTCTTGAGGCCTTTTTAGAATTCATCATTATGTGTATTTCCATACCGCCCCCCTTTAAGGTTATTCTTGAAATAGTGCACTTATTTGGAACATCTATTGATTCAGTTTCATGATTAGAACACCTTGAAGAATGTTTCTACTATTCTTAATGATTCCCACTCTAGCCCAACATCAGATGAAAGGAATAAACTATTTTCTTACATCAAAAATGAAAAAAAAAGTGAATGAATTATGTAGATTTCATTTGTCCCTTCTCTGTGGTTTTCTGTTTATAACAAGGGAAGTATAACTATGACTTTATCCTTTTTTGCTCTCTTCCAAACCTGTTTATTAGTCCCTGTTTTCTGAACTAGTTTGAATGATTAAGTATAAACATCTCTCCCAACTCAAAATTCTCAGTCCTGTCCTTCCTTCCTTCCTTCTTTATTTCCTTCATTTCTTCCTTCCTCTCTTCATCCTTTCCTTCTATTATCTCTGAATACCAAAGAAGAGGAAAATGAATATGTTGGAAACAACATTAAGTTTCATGTCAGAACAACCGAATTTGAATACTGCCCCTGCTACTTTGCATTTGTGTGACCTTGGGTAAGCCACATTACATCTACAGACATTAGTTTTCTTATCCTTAAGATTAAAGGATTGCACTAGTTAAGTGATTCTGGTCCTTTTTTGGTCATGATACAAATATTCTTTGCATTAAGGAATCACAGCTTGCTGTAAACTTCACTTATTGGTACTATGGAAGTACCACATACAGTTTCCTTTTGATAAAAAGTAACTATTTTCTGGAATTCTTTTCAAGTTCACATTCTGAAGTATTCTAAGTTTAGTTCATATGTGTAATAGGCAGATGTTGTTTCTTCTGTGAATTCTATACTTAAACCATTCTACATATGCCAGGCAAGTAACATTTGTAGTAAACAAATATTCCTATCATTTTTTTGTTTGTTTGGTTTTGCCAAGGACCTAATATGCAAAATTTCATGACCCAGCTGGCAAAACTCAAAACACACTAGTGGGCTATAGCCTACCTTTTTAAAACCATTGGAAGATATGCCCTCAAATCTGTCTCTCAGCTTTGACATCTAACACCCTCTTTGATTCTTTGGTTTTAGATGCAAGAGCTGCCCTTCATTCCCAACCACTGCCCCCCCAGGCCACAATGCATGAACAAAACACTTTTCTAAAAGAGTAGTCAAATAGTCTGAACAACCATAATGTTTTAAAAGCTCCAAGTAACTGAGGTAACTGCAGGACTGTGTCAGAATCCCTATTTAAAATTAGATTGTTTGCTTTAGGATGAGGGGTTAAGTTTGGCAAACATCTGAGAGTCTTGAGTGATAGTGCAGGAAGCTCCTTATTCTATAGATAAGGTGCTTTGCCACAGGGACAGTGCATGGACTCTTGTTTTGTCCTAGCTTCCAGTTCATTTTTACTTTCATTTCCAAGTATTGATTATGATCTTTAAAACTGTACATAGATTGAGACCTGACTGCCTGAAGGATTGCATTGCCCAGATAATCTGCAGACTAAAAAAAAAAAAAATGTGATTGGATATCCTTTCAATGGATTCCTAGAGTTTTCTTTTCTGGGGTTGCATACCTATAGAACCAGCTCCCTTTGAAGAATTACCAGAGTTTATTTTAGTGGTTTTCAGGGGATAATTTTCCTTTACTATTCAAACCAATTCATAAAACCTTATATTCAGAAGCCTCCTGGGGCTGTTTGAGATTTCATTTATTTAATGAGGTGCTTGATTGTTCTTTTGGCAGTATTCTATAATAACATATTCCTGAATCTAACTCTATTATTCCTGTCCTAAGACAAAGTTACACACAGTTTCCTCTGAAATCTTTAATTCAATTTCAACAGTCATTTGAAAAGTGCCTCCTATGTGTAGTCCTGGCATTTGCTGCATTGTAAGCAAATGAGTTATCTGTGCATTCCATACTAATTGATTAGGATCCCATTCTTTTTATAATTAATTTTTAAATTAACAAGCTCTGTTGTTTTCTTCCTCACAACTCCCCTTCCCACTGAGAAATTAAAAAAAAAAGAAATGAAAAAGGAATCCATTTTTATCAAATGTGCATAGTGAAGTAACAGCAATTCCCACATTGGCCTTGTCTACACACGTACATCTCATTTTTTACCTCATGTCCATTACCTCTTTTTCAGGAGGTGCTATGTTTCATCACTGGTCCATTGGACTCTTGGCTGGTCATTTCATTGATTAGAGATCTCAAATCTTTGAGAGTTGTTTGTTCTTATAATACTGTGTTATTGTATAAATTGTGTCCATATTCTTCTCACTTCAATCCTTATCCGTTCATACAAATCTTCCTAGGTTTCTCCAAAACAATCTCTTTCATCATTTATCCTATTAAAATAGCATTTATATAATCTAATTTGTTCAACCTTTTCAAAATTGATGGGCAACCCCTTAGTTTTCAATTCTTTGCTACTAGAAAAGGAGTCATTAAACATTTTTGTGCCCTTATGATACTTTTAAAGCCATATAGGTCAAGGTTCTAATTAAAATGATTCTTTTATAGCTTTCATACTTCTATAATATCTTCATCAAAATCTCCTCCCCATTACTCAGTTTAGTATCTTTAAATACTTCATAGACTCTGTACCTGACACATGAAATGCCTTAGCAAATGAGGGTTATCACTAATGCAATCAAATACTTCACTTTAGGTTGCAAAGGCTAGGACAATTTCTTTGTTCTCACAAGAATGCTTACTATAGAGTCCCTGACCGAAATCTGCAGTAATAAACATCCTAATAAAGCTGACAAGGAAGGTCATGACACTTTGCAAGCAGAAGTAAGAAGATGATCAAGAATAACTGTTCTGGGGGTGGCTAGGTGGCACAGTGGATAGAGCACTGGCCCGGGATTCAGGAGTACCTGAGTTCAAATCCGGCCTCAGACACTTAACACTTACTAGCTGTGTGACCCTGGTCAAGTCACTTAAGCCCAATTGCCTCACTTTAAAAAAAAAAAAGAATAACTGTTCTGGGCAAACCTCATGTGCAAGTCTGTTAGCTAAACCAGCCTGAGGCAAAATGGGAAGACAGATCAAGTTATCTTTCCTGTAGCCCCAAATATTTCCTGATGTGACTTCTGAGTTCTCCCTCCCTCTTGAGAACCCTAAGAAAAGCCTGTCCTCTTCAGACCTCTGGAAGACCTGGAAAATCTCTCTATGGATAAAGGCAGCTAGCTGGACCAGTTGGATAGAACAGTATGCCTGGAGTCAGAAGACCTGACTCCTCATGGGCAAGTCACTTTATCTCTATTTGACCCAGTTTCCTTAACCACAAAATGAGAGTAATAATAGTATGTACCTTAGAGAATGGTTGTGTGATTCACATTAGATATTTGTAAAAAGTGCTTAGCACAGTGCCCAGTGCATAGTAAGAGCTATACAAATGTTTCTTCACTTCTCCCCTCCATCTACTCTATCTTTTCCTTCATCAAAATATATGTTGAGCCCCAAGGAATCCAGCAAAAGACTTCAAGCTAATTATTAGCTCATGGTAGAGGTCATCAGGGTTTAGAGCACTGGATTTAGTGTCAGGAAGATCTTTGGCAGCTAATCCTGCCTCAAACTCTTATGTGCTATATGACCCTGGCATGTTGTTTAATCTCTCTGGTCCTGTCACCTTATCTATAAAATGGAAGGAATCTATACAATTATCTCACAGGGCTTTTTTCATGATCAAATAAAATAATAGATGTAAAATGCCATGCAAACCATAGAAAGTTGTTAAAATGTTAACTATAATAATGTTGATTATTATAATTTATAACAATTTTTTAAATTCTTTATTATTATTAATTTGCTGTTATCTATTAACAGATTCACCCGCTCTCTTGCCAATAGGGATTTGGATTTTAAGAGAAGACTCCTGAAGAGTCCCTATACCTTTCCTCAAAGAAAGGCATCTCTAGTTGGGAAGTTACAAAAAAATTTAAGAATATATCTAAAAGTTTTATTAAAGTTCCTCCAATTCACTTCAAATTTTTATATTTACTATTTATTTGACACTAGATAGGCCTCTTTCATACCCTGAGACCTAGTTTTCTCATCTGTAAAATGGTTCTAGTCCTATCCCATTTCAATCTCTTTCTCTAGTCCTCAATATATAGTGGGGACATTTGGAATAAGAAAAGATCTTTGCACTCCCAGCCCACTGGAAAAAATAATATCTCTTTGGTCCCAAAGCTGTCTCTCAATCGGTTCTTGGTTTCCCCCTCATCCTTCCCTCGAAGTCTCCATGATCTTTCCTCTAGAATATACTCACTGTCTCACCTCTCCTCATCTTTTTTTCACTGTTGTCCTCAATATAACTTATTCCACTAGCCACATCTTCTAACCTAACTCCATTATGAGTAGTTCAGTTGCCTCTTGTACCACAAAGGATATGAGACTTGAAATATTGGCCTCAAGCCACTTACCTCTAATTCTGAACCTCCACTTTCTTATTCCATGGAGGTGTATTCTATAATATTTTCTAGGAGCATGTAGCTATTTCATAGGATGAAAATTTCTTGCAATTGTTTTATCTTAACTAACATAACCACCACCTTAGTTCAGGCCCTCATCACCCCTTACCTTGACTATTTAAGTAGTTTGTAAATTTGGATTAATTTACTCAAGTCTCTCACCATTTTGAACCCATCTTGCACAAAGTTTTAAAGTTTTTGTTGTTGTTTTGTTTTTTTAAAGCAGGGAACTGACCATGTCCCTCCCTTAGTCATTAAACTTCAGAAACTCACTGTTATCTCTAGGATTACATATAAACTGTTTGGGACCTTCAAGTTTTGGCTCCAGTTTGCCTCTGTATACTTATTACACACTGTTGCCCTTTACACATAATATAGTCCAGCTAAATGGGCCTTCTTAATATTTTTAGACATGTCACCATGTATGCCCTTTCTGTATCTTTACACTAGCTGTGTCCCCTGCCCATAATGCCCCTCCTTGTGTCTTTTTAATCCTTACCTTCCTTCTTGTCATTGTTCAAATGCAATCTTCTACATGAAGCCTTTCCTTATCTTCTCAACAACTAGCTAGCTCCTTTAGTATATATTCTCTCTTCCAATAGAATATAAGCTTCTTGAGGGCAGGGAGTGGTTCACTACTATCTTTGTATCATCTTTGTGTAGTACAAAGCTTGACACATAGTGCTTAATAAATATTTGCTCATTGATTGATTGAAATTAGAACTGGAATGGATAGTTTAGAGCAATTAATCCAATTCTATCATTTTAAGGCTGGGGAAATAGAGAACCATTCACATAGGGATTTAAGAAAAAGGACCAGTGGCAGCTAGGTGAGACATACTCAGAAGTCTGTCCTAGGGGCAGCTAGGTGGCACATTGGATAAAGCACTGGCCCTGGATTCAGGAGGACCAACAAAAAAGTTCCTACCATTACCAAACTTCCTGCTGTTCTTACATAATCCAAATATTTCTACAAGATACTTTATATTCTCCTGATTTCTTTCTCAGCAGGAAAATAACCTAAATAACATTAGATTAAATATAATTTATTTCATGAGACTGAACCATAACCTGTTCCAGGAATTATGTAGTACTTTTAGTCAGTGACAAAGAGTTTCTTCCTCCTTAGGGAACAGAACTGTTGCTAAACACCATCCTTAAAATCAAAAGTTTCACATTCCCATGGAGTCTCTATCCATGGCAAAATTCTACACATATGTTTATATGTCTTGGGTTATAATTTTAAAATAAAACAAAACAAATCAGAGTTTAACAATAGGTATCTATGACATCCTAGTACTTAAGAATGACATTTTGATGTAGGAAGCAAAAAAGAGGTCAACAGAAAAACCTAAGACCCAAGCTCTAATTCAGATATGTGGTCACTTACAGTATTGCAATTAAACTTGGGAAACTGCATCACTGAGTCTTGTAATTCTTTTGGGATGACTCATGATCAATTTGACCCTAATTCCAACCCACATCAACTTGATGGATTTTAGTTTTGTAATTTGCAATAGATAATTATATGAATGATAATTCAGCAATCATTTTTGAGTACCTACTATGTGTAAGTACCCCATTTAAATGCTGAGGATATATAAACAAACAAACAAACAAAACATTGTTTCCCTTGCTCTCAAGGAACTTTGCTTCTACTAGATGAATATAAGGTATACACAAGTAAATAATTACAAAGTATTTTGGGGGGAGTCAGGTCAGAAAACTGGGTAGGTTGAGGAAGGGGAATCAGAAAAGTCCTCATGTTCCAGAAGGTGCCTATGTTAGATCTTAAAGTGAACTTGAGATTCAAAGACGTGGGTCTAAGAAAGGAGAATATTCCACACATGAAGCACAACTTTTAGAAAACCACAGAAGCAAGAAATGGAGTGTTAAACACAGGAATAGCAGTATCCAGTTTGAGTGTAATTTAGTTACATTAAGGGGTATAATTTGAAATCACTGGAAAAGTCAGATGGGGACAGATTGTGAAGGACTTTATATGACAAATAAAAGACTTTCTATTTTAGAGGTAATTAGGAATCACTGAAGCTTTTTAACTTGAGACAGATATGGTCAAACTTTTGTTCATTATGGCTGTTATTTGGAAAATAGTTTGAAGAGAGGAGAGACCGGAAATGGTAAGACCACTTAAGAAGATATTGTGATAGTCCAAGCAAGAGGTGATTAGCTTTGAATTAGTGTGATAGCTTTGTGAGAGTAGCAAAGCAAATGGACACTAGAGAATTGAAAGACTTGGAAACTGTTTGGAAATTTGATGGGGGTGAGGAGAGGTTAGGGGAATAAAGACAGAAGGATGATTCCAAAGTTGTGTACTTGGGAGACTAAAAGGATAGTGGTGCCCTCAACAGAATTAGGGATCACAGAAAGAGGAGTGGATTTAGTAGAAGAAATAGAGAGAATAACAACATCTATTTCTGGGAACATATACAAAATATATGTTCAAATAACTCTTTCTCAGGTGAGTAAATTAGAAATTATAGTTCTAGAAAGGTGTACTTGGATCCTAGCCACAAAGCAGAAATAAAGGTAAATAAGTTCACATCTAGGATAATGGAGATGTGCAAGTAGCTGAACCATGAAAATAAAACAGTTAACAACATATAAAAAATAAAAATAAATAAATGAAACCAAGATCCATTAAACTGATGTTCATTTAAGAATCCTGCTATGTGGCATGTCTCAAGCATGGAAAAGCAACAGTTCTTTTTTTTTTTTTTTTAAATACATGGTAGGAGTCAGTTATTCACAGAGTCAGGACTTATTTTTAGATTTGTAAAAGATCTCTACGTTAGATAATAACATGGTGTCAGTGCTGCATGAGGAGACAAAATGAATGATGAAGTATAAAGTGTTTTGGATGCCTGAAAATGGATCAAATAGTATTCAAAAGTAATAACTTGTTCTTGTATTAAAGATATGACTATAGTTCCAATGTTTTGGAAATTCTTTATGTTACAAAGTATGCTACAAGAAATTAATGCAAATCAACTGTCATGGGAAAACAGGAACAAACCATAAAGGACAAATGCATAGAATGCACTGCTAAAAAGACTTTAAAAAGTGAGTTCGCATTAAAGGGGGAAAAATGACTATTGAGAGATTTTAACAGGCAACAACAACAAAAACAGAGAGAGAGAGAGAGAGAGAGAGAGAGAGAGAGAGAGAGAGAGAGAGAATGGTGCTTCAGTAATGTGTATATAAAATAATTACCAGTAAATTGAATCAAACTTCTCCCTAACTTATAGTTTATTACTTATTTACATTTTAAAAGCCTCTATGGAATAGAGCTAAGTTTTCCCATTTTTACATTTTGGTAATAATCCACTTTCTATGTATTATCTTCTAGATATTTCTGTCTTTCAAAGGAAACAACAACAACAACAACAATCCCTCCACTTCCCCAAAATAAAGGAAAACTGAATTAAACTGATTTATTCTAATATGCACACAATAAATACCATGAAATGAATCACTGGAAACATTCAGGAAATGGGCAAACTCAATCTTGCATTAGAACAAATTTTTTGTGTTTTCTATCACAGCACATTATCTGGAAGTTCCTGGCATTTTATTTTCCTGTGTTGCCTTGCTAGTTCTTCAAATAGATAATAATATTTTGAAAACCTCTCTTGTATTTCTACTGTAGAAATTAGTGATGAAGTTTGGTGCTTCTGTTTCTTGAGACCATAATTGCATTTCATAAGTGAAAAACTTTATAAAGGAACCAGGAAAAAGGTCCTTTTTTTGACTTACTAAGAAAAGGAAGGCCAAACTATTATTTTTCTTTTTTCTTTTTTTTCTTTTTTTTCTTTTTCTTTTCTTTTTTTTCTTTTCTTTCTTTTTCTTTTCTTTTTTTGCAGGGCAATCAGGGTTAAGTGACTTGCCCAGGGTCACACAGCTAGCAAGTGTCAAGTGTCTGAGGCAGGATTTGAACTTGGGTCCTCCTAAATCCAGGGCCAGTGCTTTATCCACTGTACTACCTAGCTTCCCCCTGAACTATTCACTTTCTATACTTCTTTGCCCTTCTCCTTCCTACAATCATATGAACTTCAGCATTTTCTGTGCTCTTCATGGTTAAAATTTCTAATGATGACCTACAATAACATGGATGTGGCAATAAAATTAAACAGTGACTGGTAGTAGTCAAGAGTTGGAGCCACTAATTAGAGATTATTTAAAGTTAGAAGGGTCTCAATGTGAAATGTCCTAAATTTTTTTTCCTGGATGTGATTTATTACTTTCACAGATTGAAGGCTAACGTTACATCACAGTGGTTCTAAGCATACCCTTTGCCAGAAGCTGCTTTAGCACAGAAGAATATCCATTATTCATGGTATCCCAACTACTTGGAATTCAGGAAGTGTAATTCAATTTCAGATAGGTAGCTTAAAATTAGTAAGACATTTTAGCATTGTTATTAATTTTAATAATAAAACACATAATTACCTGAACAATGAAAAAGCAGCTAATAAATAATACATCATGAAGAACCCTGAGCATACATGTCCCCACTGCCAGCAGTAATGGGCAATTAAAATGTTTTAAAAATGTTCAAATTATATTTGAGTCAAAGTTTAGAGAAATTTAATAAACTGACCAGAATCTTCCTTGGTCAGAGTAACATTGGATAGTCAAACACTTCAGAAGCCAATCTCCTATTCTATGCTCTACCTTAAGGTTCAAAACCTTTGATCAATAATACAATAGCAGACTTGGAGATCAAAGGATGCCTAACTGCTAGTGAAAAAAAAAATGGTGACTCGTGAGATAGCACTAGAGTAAAGTCATTCCTAACATGGTGTTTCCAGGGAACTAGAATTTAAAATTGGGATTGAACAAAAAAGATTTAGGAGAACATTCAGTTTTTCTTAGTTTTGTAAGAAATAATGAAGAATTGAAAAGTGAATATGTCTACCAAAGATTATCAGTTGTATGAATCTCTGTTTTAAAATGTGCACTGTATTCTAATCATTAGCTCTATTGGGAAACAAAAAGATATATATTGGTGGACTCTTATATAAGAATAGTAACTTTTCTGTGGGATAAGTTTTTTGAGTTTAAATATGTTAGAATATTTATTAATTTTATTAAAGGTCATATATATGCTGGATTGATGATATAGTCTACATATCAAAACTTTTTTTCTAGCTAACATGTGCACCCTCTTGTAAATGAACTCAAGAAGCTATGTAATCAAAATGGGAGATATCAGAGTAAATATTGTACCCCTAGCAGTAAAGAATCTATGAGAATCCCTTGCCACACCAAGACAAACAAACAAAAATACCTCACAGTAACTGACACTATATAAAGGAAGGCATCTTTAAATGATAGCAAAACTCAGGAAAAATGAACAGTTTCAATGTTAACCTATCAGGTTATAGATTTAGAGTTAGGAGGGACTTCAGAGGTTATCTAGCCAGTTCAATTCCCCTGCTCAACTTTGTTTTACAGAAAAGGAAACAAGCCCAGAGATATTCATTCACTTGCCTAAGATCGTGCTGGTAGCAGGGTGTGAATTTGAATATTGATCCTTTGACATCAAACTGTATCACACTCAATTTCAATTTAAAGTGGTTAATAATTCAGTCAATAAGCATTAATTAAGTCCTTACTACCCACCAAACTCTGAGGATACAAAGAGAAGTGAAAATAGAGTTTTGCTATCAGGAAGGAGCTCACAATGTAATCGGACAGATAACATACAAACAACTGTCTGCTTATTAGATAGATAGATAGAAATATATACACACAAATATATATGTGTTTACATACATATATGTATATGTATGTGTGTATATGTGTGTGGAGAGAGTGAGAATGAGAGAAAATCCCTTAGGGGGAAGGGAACAGTATTAAGATGGATAGTAGGAAAGGTGTCCTTTTGAAGGCAAGAGTTTATCTGAGTCTTGAAGAATGCCAGGGAAACTAGAAGTCTAGAAGTTAGAAGTGATGAGGGAAAACATTCTAGCCATGGGACACAGCCATTGGGATTCCATAGTTAAGAGATGCAGTGCCGTGTGTGAGGAACAGGTAGGCTAGTTAGTAACTAGATCATAGCATCCCTGGAAGGGAGTCAATGTAAAAAAGACTGAAAAGGTAAGGGGGGGGGGCAGCTAGGTTGCACAGTGGATAGAGCACCTGCCCTGGAGTCAGGAGGACCTGAGTTCAAATCCGGCTTCAGACACTTAATACTTACTAGCTGTGTGACCCTGGGCAAGTCACTTAATCCCAAATGCCTCACTTAAAAAAAAAAAAAAGGTAAGAAGGGTACTGGTTGTGAAGGGTTTGCTAGAGGATTTTTATTCACTTCACACATGCAAATCATCATGGATAGTATCCTGCAACCCACTTTCACCCATCGTCTTTCTTTGTAATTCCCAATGAAATTTGGCTACTCTCAACATTGGGGTATTCCATGATTCTAAGCCTTATGGCAACACTAGTGCAAATGCTGTTATTGTTTAGTCATTTTTCAGTATTGCCTGACTCTTTGTGACTCCTTTTGGGTTTTCTCAGTGAAGATACTGGAGTAGTTTCCATTTCCTTCTCCAGTTCATTTTACAAATGGGGAATATGAGAAAAACACAGTTTGTAAATATCTGAAACCAGACTTGAACTCAGGAAGAGGAGTCTTCCAAACTCTAGTCTCAGTATTCTATCTTCTGAACTAGACGCTTTTAAAGGAAATACTGATGTTGAAAAGATGAACTCTTATGGGAAAGAGTATTTAAGTACTGATGAAAGGATTGTAGAGTGTTTCAGTTATGGTTTAGTTCACATTCCTTCTCAAATTCAAGGTGGGCCCAGTTCATTTTCTATTTTCATACCAGGCCCAAGACATACACACTAATGAACTCATCCAATAGACCATTAGTTAGGTACTTGTCCAGTCAGTTGTCAAATTGAGTCATTCCTACCTCCTTCACAAGATTTCTCACTTCTATTTTCTTCTCTCCACTAATCCAGCTGGCACCTTAGTCCAGGACCATAATATATATGACCTAGATTATTGCCTTACTAATCTCAATATACTTTCCTGCCTCAAATTTATCTTTTCCAATGCATCCGCCACAAAATTGACAAAGCGATTTTCTTAAAGTATGCTTCTGATTATGTATGTTACATTTCTATTTGTGAAGCTGTGTATTATGAAAAGAGCACTGTACTGGGAGTAACAGGATCTGGCTTCAAATTCCACCTTTGTTCCTATCTCCCTGAACTTGGCCAAATCACTGAAGTTTGATGGGACTTAGTTTTCTCATCTATATAATGAAAAGATTGGACTAGATGGCATCTATGGTTTTAAATTTATGACCTAAATAAACTCCAAATGTCCCTTCTTGACTCTAGAATAAAATATAAGCTCCTGTGCTTTTAAAGCCTTCCAAAACTTTCCCTAACCTACCTTTCCAATTTTATTGTATATGACCATTCTAGCACTCAAGAGCCATATGGCCACTACTCACATATTGTTGTTGTTGTTTTTTTTTTCTTATACACATTTAATTAACATCTTCTATTTTGTTGTAGTTCTCTTAGTTTACTAGACACATCTTTAGATATTTTTTCGGTGCTTATGGGAGACTCTCATTCATCTTTCACATTCTTACTTTAACAATCTTGCAACTAGTCTCATTTCTCTACTGTTTGTCATTTCATGAAGCTAGATTGTTTGCCCATTTCCCACTCTCACAGTTGGTGATTACTATTTCAGGAGGGGTAAAAGTGATACCTTTTTCCATTCATAATTTGAATTTTGGGATTTCCTTTCCAATTTCTCCTCCTCTTCTTTGTCAACTGACTTGTACCTGCTTTCTTCTCCCCTAACTGCCTCCAACTCTTTTTAGCTCCTTATAATGTATTGTCTTTGTCCATTAGAATAAAAATCCATTTGAAGCAGACTATATTGCTAGTCTGTATTTGTCTCTTCAGTAATTAGAACATAATATATAATGCTAAAATTCTTTTTTTCTTTCATGTGTCTATCTCTGTATAAACATATATAACTGTCTAAATGCATATCTATCTTAATATTTATCATCTATGCAAAATTTTACAAATTATTTTGTCACCTAACTTGATTTTTTAAGGTCTCTATGTTTCCATTCCATGTGGTATGTTTTTTTTTTTAAAGTCAAGCATTTGGGGAGGGAAATAATTTCTCATAGGATTTTTTTATTGGTTAAATTCTTATAAAGACTGGTTGTCAGAATCACTGCTTTTTACTTTTCCTCATTTCTCATTTTTTAATCACAGCTTATTTAAATACGTTGGGTTTGAACTATGTTGAGTACACCATTTCTTTTTATCTTTATCTTTTCTTTAAATTTATTGATTGTGTAAAAAAATACTAACTAACTTGGCCCTAATCTGTGAACTCCTGGCTGGCTATCTGACTGCTTTTAGCTGGTAAAGCTATAGCTGGCTATTAGCAGTCTACCTGCCTGGGGGTTTAAAAATTCCCCAGGTTCTTTAAGCCATATAGGGACCCAACCTACAAGGGCTTGCCCCTTCCTCCACTGCCTACCAAACTGATAAGCAAAAGATTAGGAAGGCTCTTACAATTTAAGAGCAAAGGGCTTATTTAGGTGAATAAACTTATTAACAGGGATAAGGAAAGTAAAATATGACCTAACTGCATTTTAATTTTCTCTCCTGCCCCTGAAAGTCTCTTGCCCGAGGGTATGCTGGCCACTGCAGCCACCTCCTCTCTCTCACTCTTCCTCTCACTGTCTCTGTAAGTGTTCCCTGCTCTCTCTGTACTGTTGCTGCAACCTCCTTTCTCTCTACTTCTCTCTCTGTAGTGCCCCCCCCTTGCTTTACTGTGGCAAACCCCTTTACTACCTCTGCTCCTGAATATAAACCTTTCTTTCCCTCAAACCTTGGGCTAACCGCGTGCCCACATGCCAAGCTAATTCGTTGGCTCCCCCAGCACAGGTGTCCAAGGCAGGCAGGGGCACTATTTCTTTGTGCCTTGCACGCCTGGAGCCGGGGCTGGGCAGAGGAAGCTGGAGCATCCCTGAGGTTTTTCTAGCGGGCCTGGGCTTGCCAGGTTTACTTGCCCAGGGTGGTTTCCAGTAGAGCAATTAGGCTGGGGGAGGAGCGGTCCATTCGGGACATCCAAGACTGATTTTAGCTCCTCACAATTTCAAAATAACCTGACCATGATCTAACTGAAAAAAGCAACCCAGTTGATTCTGATATTTTTTCCATTTCAGCATTTTCTATTAAGAAATAATTAATTTCATTCTCTGTGTCTATAGTTGTTCAGTGCTTGCCTTATCTACAGTTTTATAATTCTCCTTGGAGAAAGAGCTATTTATATATAGGCATAAAGTATTTTGGTAATGGACATGTCTTTTCCATTCATGTCTTAATTCTGAATCATGTTTTCCAAAGTATATTTGACCATATTCCCCTGACCATCTTCCTATTAAAGTACCAAGTATCTTACTACTATCTTCCATGATTTAGAAAGGAGCAATGCTGCATGTATTTTATTTGACTTTGGAGAATCTTGTGAAGAATTGCTCTTCTTTTATTTATCCTTACCAATAGACATTGGTTCAATAAGTTCCAATTATCTTATCTTCTTGGTGATCTGATTGTTTAAGTCCTTCATGACATCATAAGCAATACAATGTAAGACTAACAAGTATCCTGGGGGGGGGAGGGGATGGTTTTTCTTGTCTTTATGTGCACAATGTAACCATTGTTACTTTATTTACTTCTCCAGAAAGAATATACAAGATGTCCTTCATTTTACAGCACTTTCTTCATACCTTCTATTTTCTCTGATGGCAAGAATGCTCATATGGGTGTAATTCACTACTTCCTATAATGTGACAACTGTAAAATGAAGTTAATCATTAGGAAAAACAGCTATGTTCATATTTTTAGATTTTCTAAAACTCATATTATATAGAATATCATGTTATTTTCTGCTATGTCATGTCATATTATATCACATCATATATCATATCTATATGTATACCCATATGTCTATATCTATCATCTATCTACTATGCCATCAACCTACTTTTTTGCTACCACTACACCTTTATTACTGAAGAATTAAAAAGAGGCAACTCAGATTATTAGAACTAATTTGCCAGAGTTCACATTGTTTTGACATAGTTTTCTGAACCCCAAATATTGCTATTGTTTTTTTTTTCAGAATAGGCAAAATGTAAATAGGGAAATAAATAGGCTTAAAGCAGTAAATTCAGTTTTTCTGATTCCAGGTCCAGTACTCTTTACACTAATGAAGGAGGGAAGAAGGCAGGAAAAAGGAGGGAGAGAGAGAGAGAGAGAGAGAGAGAGAGAGAGAGAGAGAGAGAGAGAGAGAGGAAGAAGAAGAAGAAGGAGGAGGAGGAGGAGGAGGAGCAGCAGCAGCAGCAGCAGGAGGAGGAGAAAGAAAAAGAGGAGGAGGTGGTGAGAGGAGAGGGAGAGGAAAGAAGAGAACAAGGAAATGGAGGGAGAGAGAGAGGGAGGGAGGAGGGGGGTGGGAAAGGGAGGGAGTAAGAGAGATAGGGAAAGGGAGACAATGATTGTACAGGTAGAGATAGATACATTTATGTAGAGAGATACACAGAGAGAGATTGATAGACACAAAGTCAGAGAAATAAGGAAAGACAAAGACAAAAATGGGAAAGGAAAGAGAAGAGAGGAGATGGAAAAATGGCACAGGGAAATAAATCAGTAATATAAATATTTGACAGATATAATATTTCAGGAAAATAAAAAAGTTCTTTACTCATGCATTTTAAATGTTTAAAAGAAAATATCCCCCACTAAGATGTTTTATAAAGCTTAAACAAAGGCTGACCTACTTCAAGATTTAATGAGACACAAAATCAAAAAATAGGCATGATTACTCAGACAATCTCGTCTATCTTCACCTGCTGGAAAATTGCAACTCTGACCACTGACTTAGGGCTACTACTTCTTGCATCCATCCTTTAAAAAAAAAAGACCTTCAGGCTTTAAATTCTTTTTTTTCCTACCTTTCAGGAAAAAAATCCCTCCTCATTTAGGTGTGGCCAGCTCCTTTGTATCCTTTGAGGCAATGTTACATCCCAGCTATTTATAAACAAACTATTGGAATACCGGATTAATTTGGTGTTTTGGAAATCCCCCACTTTTCTTGTCATTAGTATTCTTATTTATTTACAGTGATTATGTTCTCTTTGATAATCTAGGGATTTCTGATCATGGGGGTGTATGCAAAAAGAAGGGACAGCTCTGACATCCCTTCACTTAGAGAAGCCATCAAATATGTCATTGGTTCTCTCTCTATGACTAATGAATACTGTTCCCATCTACAGACATGATAAATTAAAGCTATCTTTCTGATCATTGAGGAGAGCATCTGAAATCATTCTTTGAACAATATGGTATATATTTTATGTTCTAACATCAAACCATTAAGGCATTTTATCAATGGCATACCATAATTATAAAGTAAACTTTTCTTTATGAAGGCAATCACTCAATTAGAAGAGAAATTCAATGTTTAGATTTGATTTAAAGGGAAGTTTTACTTTTTTGATATTCTGAAGCAGAATTTCCTAAGGGAAGATTCAATCTAACTTGTTAGCTTGGTGCACTGGGAATTTTAAGAGTTTCTTTGATTAAAATCAAGATGAAGAAACAGATTCTGAAGTTGCAAAAAATAACCATTTAATTCTAACACTTGTATATTACAAATTTAAAATGCATTAGGAGCATAAAATTAAAAACATGATTAAAATACTTATTCAAGTTTCTATGGCTCTTTAGTCTATTTTCACATAATTAATATTAGCCCTATTTCTATTTTAACCTAGGTGTAAAAGTACTATCTAAAGAATAGCCATTCTTATAAAACAGATCTCTTCCACTTATCTAACCACTAACAGAAGAAGAATTTATGGAATGGCAAGATGGATGTTGAAATTAGAAAAGATGAGAGAATAAAGAGGCCATAAAAGACAGAGAATTGTTGGTGGGGGAAAAAAAAAAAGGAGAAGTAGGGTATTAGAAAAAAAAGGATAAAGCATTTTAGACATATGTAACCAGCCAAGCTTACGCATATACAAAGAACAGGAAAAGAACCATAGGACACCAGAGGGATGTTAGAATATCAGCCAGTGGATGTTACTTTACATTTTGCTGCACCCCTGATTTACTGCTAGTAGTAACCTTTATGCCCTTTGCTTGCTTTTGTTTTTGTTGTTTTTTAGATTAGTCATGACTGATTTTTTGTTGTCCCATTTGAGGTTTTCTTGGAAAAGATACAAAAGTGATTAGCAATTTCCTTCTCCAGCTAATTTTACAGATGAAGAAACTGAGGAAAACAAATTACTTGCCCTGGGTCACAGAGTTACTGTCTAAGGTAGATTTGAACCCAAATTCTCATAACTCCAGAGCCAGCACTCTATCCACTGTGCCATCTAGCTTCTCCCTTATTCAGTTTAGGGTTGGGGATTTGAATTTTGGATTGGAATCCAGTTTTTTGGGTCATTTTCCATTTCTGAATTTCCTCCAATTGAAATGTTTAGCCTTCTATTAACTAACAAGCACTAATAGAACCAAGTGCCCCTAGAATATGCCTCATTGATTCACCTCTGTTAAAACATTACTTTCAAAAGAATTAAACATATCAGGTAAAAAGTAATACTAGCAGAAACATTACCAATGTAACATATAGCATAGACTGTATATTCCTTTTGATTAATCAACCCCACCCTGCCCAAAGGCAGAAACCCTTCAAGGCTGATGTCAGTTTACTCATCAATTAAACAATGGCTAAAGAAATAGTAGCTAAGTGGCCCAAAGGATAGAGTACTGAGCCTGTGGTTAGGAAGATTTGAGTTCAAATCTTACATTAAATAAACATCTTAGTTGTGTGACTTTGGGCAAGTAACTTAACTCTATTTGCCTCAGTTTTATCATCTGTAAAATGAAGGAAATGGTAAACCACTCCAGTATCTTTTCCATGAAAACTCCAAATGGGGCCACAAAAAGTCAGATATGACTGAAATGACTGAGGTCAAATTTGAACTCAGCAAAATGAATCTTCCTTCACTTTAGGGCCAGCACTCTATCCACTGTGCCACCTAGCTGCCCAAACTGCCCATAGACCTCTGATATTTTCTTGATCACTTGCACATGACTGTGACTAAAATGTTCATTTGTTGGAAATGTGTGCTCAGTGTAAGGTTTCACTGGAGTGGCCACTATGATTGGTAAAAATCCCAAAGAATCCCTTTCTATAATTTGGTAATGAAAACATTAAATTCCATCATAAACTTGTAAGAATTCCCAGTTTTTCCAGAGTTGATATTGTTAGATATAACAGGCAAGATGGTTCACTTCCGCTCCCGTGCAATATCTCCAATTGTTGAGTGAGATCATCTGTCTTTTCCTTAAGCAAAATGTCTGTTTCTACAATCAGTCCTTTTGGTATTACCTACATTACTCTAATGACTTAGAGTTCCAGGGAATTCACACTGCTATTTCAATCTATGGCATTATTAATATAACTGATTCAAAATTATGTGGGATGAAATTAGAGTCAAATTGATCATGAGTCGTCCCAAAAGAATTATAAGACTCAATGACTCAGTTTCCCAAGTTTTATTGCAATACTGTGAGTGACCACAGGGAGAGAACCAGAATAGTGGACAGGTATCTCTCAAATAGTGAAAGAAAAGACAGGTATATTTATAGCATAGATAAATTGATTTATCAGTCTCATTATAATAATCTCCACCTTGGGGAGGCACAGGGGAGGGTCTGTCCTACTCATTAAAATATTCTCCACCTTGAGGATGTACAGGGGAGGGCTTATCCTAATTTGGAGTTCCTGAGGTCCTAAGCCAACACCTGAGGTGGGTACCTTTTTCAGTGGAGGTGTGTTTTGGGAGTTTATACTCATAAGGTGAATCTGGGAATAGATTTGGCCTTTTCTGAGCATCTCTTTCTCATTCCCATGACTGGTTTCAAAACATATTCATTTTTCAGTTATTTCTGGTGTAAGTTTTGTAAGAATTGATTGTGATTTGGGGGATCCCATTGTGGCTAAAATTGGAAAACCTCAGGTGTGCCCCAGCTCCCTCCACCTAGCAGCAATATGCATGGAAATCCAAAGCCGGCTCCCTCCACCAAGTGGGGGTATGCAAGGAAACCCCATGCCCCAGCTAGCCTTGGGCACCTCCCCTACGGGTGCCAGCAAATTGGTTTGGGGTGTGTGGGTGGTTGGACCAGGTTTCCTATGAGAGAAGGTTTTTTTTTATTCTTGGGGGTAGAGGAAAGGGAGGAGGAGGCAAGAGGAGGAGATGAGAAGAGAAGAGAGAGAAAAAGAGAGGAGTTCATGGCAGCAGGCAAGAAAGTTAAACTCAGACAAGCAGGGGAATAGAGAGAAGTAACTAAGAGGCAGCTGAGTCCAGCGGGCGTTTACAGGTCATATGTCCTACTTTTCTTTGTCCTTATTTCTAAATCTTTTCTCTTGAATAAACCCTGTTTGTTGTTTGTAGTTTTGTTTTGTTTTGTTTTGTTTATGGGAAAGAAGGCATTTTAATCTCCTTTCTTATCAGTCTGGGAGGAACAGTTGGGGAGGGGCAGGTCTTTCCATATAAAATTTGGCCCTTACAGATTGGTGGACTGTACAGGGCTTAAGGAACCTGGGGGATCTTTTAATCCCCCCCCCTTACAGTTTCTATAGTCTTGTCAATTCCTTTATTGTTATAGTCTTCAGGTCTCCATGGCCTAGCTCCCTCTGTTTCCCGTCATGGGTATTGATTTATGTGGGTATGAGAACCTAGCATCCAGACTTGTAAGTTATCCATTAACTGTGGTCTAACTCCCTTTTGGAGCTAATATCTGAATAAAAGCTTGGGTCTTAGGTTTTTCTGTTAACCCCGTTTTGTCTCCTACATCAAAAAGGGTATCAGATAAACTCTCAGCTCTTCTGAAATTCCTGGTATCTTGCCTTCTAGTATCTAACCTGATTCATCATCATTATATCTCATTCTGCCACTAATTTCAGCTCCTTGTTTTTCAAGACAGGGAAGAAGTACCAGTGACTACCTCACCTAGCCTTTTGGTTTATGTTTCTCTTCCTCGAAGGTAATAAAACATATTACCCTGGCTTTCACTGCCTGAAAAGGCAGGTATATTAAATTTCACTTGACCCCCCTCCCCTCTGCCCCCCAGGGTTCTCTGGTATCTTTAAAGGGATATTTTTCTTGGTGGGGGGGGGGGAGTTTCTAGTTTCTTTACCATTACTTTCCCACAATTGAAATTGTAAGGGTAGTTTCCTGTGCCCCAGTTCCATTTAGTTTCTAACAGTTATATGAGCTTTTACACAGAAATATTTACTTCAAAAAGCATAATCACAATATAGTAACTTAATCCACCAATACATTGGAGGTATCCTCTTCCTTCCTGTACAACCTCAGTCTCTGAGGAGAGAGAGATATTAGGTACATAACTTAGTTCAGTTTCCATAAAGCAAAGTCTCAGTTCCAAGATTTAAACTCCCTTCTGGTTCAAATCCCAGGTACCCTGGCTTCTCAGAGTTTCCATTTTATGCTAGTTGGCTATACAACTTCACCTGTAATTGTGACTCTAAGGTTTTTCATGCCTCAAACCCCCAGGTCCCATGGAACTTCCCTGGGTTACCTAAAACTGAGGTAGACAAACAACACAAAACAGAATAGAAACAAATACTCCTGGGCCTATTTATCAGACCCCTGGTAAAAGAGAGGGGAACAGGGAACAGAGCCAAGATGGCAGAGGAAAGGCTGTATCTTTCGGGGCTCCCCACACCATCCATCCACATACCTCCAAATAATGCCAACAAATAATGCCAACAAAAGAACAGAGCGAGATCATTTTCCAACCAAAGACTGCTTAAAAGGGCAGCTGGAAAGGTCTGCTGTACCTGGCTGAGAGGGGAGTGCAACCCCACCATGCAGATCCAGCCCTAGGCAGGCTGTGCCTCCATAGTCTCACAATCATCAGCATCAGTGCCTACTTCTGGAATTCAGTTCACTGACCACTGAGGGTGTCCAGTGGTTTGCCAGGAGGAGATAGCAGGGGTCTCTACTAGAGCTGAGGAGGAGTGTCATTGTCTTGCCCATGTTCAGAACCAAGAAGTAGACTTGAGTGGCAGTGGCCAAGTCTGGGAGGGGCATAGGCATGCCAAGCTTGCAAACACAGTGAATCATATTTCTGATTCCAGGTTAAAAAGTAAGCAGGCCCATGGTTACTTCCAGAACAGAGCACATGCCAGGCAAGCTGAGAGCATGCCTCTCCTTAAATTGTACCACCTGGGACCCCCTCAAACTTGGGACAGTGCATCCTGAAAGCAATGCTCCACTTTAAGAAGGAATTAAAAGTCAAAAAATAAGCAGACAAGATGAGCAGGCAGAAAAAGATGCAGACCAGCAAAAATTTCTTTTGTGGCAAGATAGATCGAAATACACCCTCAGAAGAAGCTCCTACATTCAAAACTTCCAAGAAAAATATGAATTGTTCTCAGGTCATGGAAGTGCTCATAAAGCAGTTTGAAGATAAAGTAAGAGAGGTAGAGGAAAAAATGGAATGAGAAATGAGAGTGATGCAGGAGGGTCATGAAAAAAAAGTCAACACCTTGAAAAGCCAAATTGGCCAAATGGAAAAGGAGGTATAAAAGCCCTCTGAAGAAAATGATTGTCTAAGAATTAGGATTGAGCAAATAGAAGCTAATGACTTTATGAGAAATCAAGACATAATAAAGTAAATCCAAATGATTTTTTTTAAAAAGAGGGCAATGTGAAATATCTCCTTTGAAAAACAGCTGACCTGAAAATAGATCCAGGAGAGATAATTTGAAAATTATTGGACTACTTGAAAACCATGATGAAAAAAAGGGCTTATACATTATCTTCCAATAAATTTTCAGGGGAAAATTGCGCTGATTTTCTAGAAACAGAAGGTAAAAGAGAAATTGAAAGAATCCACCAATCACCTCCTGAAAGAGATCCCAAAATGAAAACCTCTAGAAATATTATAGCCAAATTCCAGAGATCCCAGGTCAAGGAGAAAATACAGCAAGCAGACAGAAACAAACAATTCAAGTACTGTGGAGCTATAGTCAGTATAGCAAAAGATCTAGCAGCTTCTACATGAAAGGATCTGAGTGCATGGTATATGATATTTCAGAGGGCAAAGGAATTGGGATTATAAACAAGAATCACCTACGCAGCAAAACTTATCTTAATCTTTCAGGAGGGGAAATGGGAATTTAATGAAAAAGAGGACTTTCAGGTATTTGTGATATAAAGACCTGAAATGAATAGAAAATTTGACTGTCAAATACAAGACCCTAGAGAAGCATGAAGAGGTAAACAGGAAAATGAAATCATGGGAAGATGATACTTCTAACTCATAAGAACTTTCTCAGTATTAGGGCAGCTGAAATGAATATACTTGGAGAAAGGGCGCAGATGTGAATTGAATATGAAGGGATGATATCTGTAAAGCATTTATTTTCTGTTTATCCTTGTTTTTCGTGGGGCAGGCAGTGTGGGGTGGTTTATGTCTGGGGATGAATTTGGGCCCGGGGCCTCCTGGGTCCAGGGCTGGTCCTTTGTTCACTGTGTCACCTAGCTGTCCCATGATGATATCTTTAAAATAAAATTAAGTGGTGAGAGCAATACAGTCAAAGAAAGGGAAAGGGAGAGGTGGAATTGGGTTGAACAACTGGTCAGAAGTTGATTATAAGGATCTCTTTGCTGGCACTGAGGAAAGTCTCTGTTGCGTTGCTTATACTGGGATCTAGGTCCCAGTCCTGGGTAGGAGTCCCAGGACAAGGAGGAGCAGTAGCGCACCAGAGCTTGCAGCTGTAGTGGAGCAGCAACCCTCATCATTGTTTCAGGGCAGAAAAGAGGGCTTGTGGTTGCTCACAAACCACATAACAGACCCAGAGAGTAGTAAACACACCACCTTGGAAAAACCGAAAACTTACAGTTCCCTAGAAGTATCTCTGAAAAACACCTGTACAAACCCCCTGAAGCTTGAGACAGTGAACCCTCCACCTTGCAAGAAGAGCCCTACTTTAACAAAGAGTTAAAAGTCAAGAAGTAGACTGGGAAAATGAGTAAGCAACAGAAGAAATTCTGACCATAGAAAATTACTATAGTGATAAGGAAGATCAAAACATACCCGCATCTAATTGGGAAAAATAAAATACTAAAGAAACAATTATTAGACTTCATGTTCAACTCTATTCAAGGCATCTGATCCACAACTCATTTTAGTTTTCCTGGATGTCTAACACTCAAGACTTTCTGCTGTAGATCACACAAAAAATTATCTTGTTCACATTATTGATTTATATTTATTTCCTGCATAATACTTATTAAGTTTGTGAAGTGATATAAACTTTGAAAATGTATGCTGGTCAATATAGAAATCCCTCATTGTTTTCCCCTCCATCTACTGTCCCAGAACTTATTCAGTTAGATTTTAATACTAATCCTACCCTTTAATCACAGGATCATAGATTCAGAGCTATATGAGGCCTTAGTAAAGAATTGTTATTTGAGGTTTTTATGTCTCAGTGCGCACTGGCCTGGGGTTCCGCAAACTGCATGGTGCTCCAGCCACTGGTTGTAGCCATTGCTAGCGCTCTGGCACCTCATGTCATCACCACTCACCGATGCCTACTTGGGCCTGGCAAAATTATAATGATTGGAAGCCTAGTGAAGGCAGTCATGTGACTGTCAGAGTGGCCATCCCATTGGCTGGGGCTATGTGGGAAGTTTCTAGGTTTGGGGCAGGAGAATTGGGCATTCTAGGTGGAAGCTGGAAAGCGACAGGCATTCTGCTGCATATTTTCAGCTGATTCCTGGGTGGTGGTATTTTTTCAGGTATTATAATTTCCTTTTCCCCATTTTATTTCCTTTCCCTTGATCCTACTGATCCTGTTTATGTTTTATTTTTTTTTAAGTTCATTCTTGTTAAAATAAAACTTGTTCTATTTTGAGGGAGGCTGCTGGTCTCCTTCCTTGCCCCAATACTGTGGCGAGCCACTTAGCTAGCACTCCCCAGTTAAAAATTGGTCCCCACACTTAGAGGTCAATGAATCTAACCTCTTCATTTTACACATGAGGAAACAGGCCCATGGAGGTCGTGATACAATCATAGTAACATAACTAATAAGTTTGAGACATTTTGTATCCATCTTCCTGACTCCAAGTTCAGTGTTCTATCTACTATATTATATTGCCTCCTCAATGTTAACTGGGGAAGGTGGAAGGCACATATGCATATGGATATGAGGGAAAAGAGATCATATGGGAAAACTCGCTTTAAGAGTATGGGTAAGAGACAGCTAGGTGGCACAGTGGATAAAACACTGGCCCTGGATTCAGGAGGATCTGAGTTCAAATCCAGCCTCAGGCACTTGACATTTGCTAGCTGTGTGACCCTAGGCAAGTCACTTAATCCTCATTGCCCCACAAACACAAACAAAAACAAACAAACCAAAAAAAAAAAAAAGAGTATGAGCAGACTGTTGGTGGAGTTGTGAAAAGATCCAACCCTTTGGGAGAACAATTTGGTACTATGCCCAAAGGTTTATAGAACTCTGCATACCCTTTGATCCAGCAATGCCACTGCTAGGTTTATATCCCAAAGACATCCCTCAAAAGAGAAAAAGACCTATTTGTACAAAGATATTTATAGCAGCTCTTTTTGTGGTGGCAAAGAATTGGAAATCAAAAGAATTCCTTTCAATTGGGAAATGGCTAAACAAACTGTGGTATATGATGGTGATAGAATATTATTGTGCTATAAGAAATGATATGCACAATGACTCAGAAAGGCCTGGAAAGACTTGTATGAAATAATGTATTATGAAGTGAGCAGAACCAAGAGAACATTGTGCACAGTGACATCAATATTATTTGATGAAGAACTGTGAATGACTTGACTATGTTCAACAATAAAATGATCCAAGAGAATCCCAAAGGACTATTGATGAAACATAAAATCCACCTCCAAAGAAAGAACTGGAACCCCAAACTATAAATAATTATGTTTATTATTTTTTTAAAAAGAATGTGGGCAGGCTAAAGGAGTCACTGTTCCTGGCTAGTACCAGGTTCATGGTGACAAAGAGAAGGCATGGAACAACAGAATTACCTGAGAAAGGAGCTCTGGAGTATGCAAATGAATTAAAAAGGTAAGCAGGTAAGAAATCTTGGAGCAGGAAGGTATTTGCTACAGTGAAACTGGATCTGAAAATATTCCTCCTTCAAAAAATTACTCACATACATGATCCAATCAAAATTTAAGTAAAAGTTTTTATTATTCAGCACTCAGATATATGACTAGGAGAAGTATAAACTTCAACTCCCTGAACAAAGAAGAAGGTGAGAGTTTTATAGAGGAGAGAAGGGTGTGGGGGTGAGAGACTTAGGACTGAAAAGTGACAGCTGTTTAAGCAATGATGACGCTAACTGTTTGGGGAATGGGATACATAATAATAAAAATTCCACTTTTCTAAATTGAGATTATTGTCACTACCTGGTCCTAATCACATAGCAAACATGACTTGCTCCCAACTAAGCTCATGTTGTAAATTCAAGGAGCCCAACGTTCTGGGTGTTGGTGTCATATCTGCTTTGTTATCTGTTTGACTCACCACTATCTGGTTAATGGACTATTTTGCTTTTTCAAGGAAAGAGCAATCTCTGACCCCAGCAATTTGATCAACCATATTTCTCCATGGTCAGAGAGTCCTCCTAAGGGACAGAGCATCCCTAACTGGACTCAGCCCTACCAGACTGCTACTATATATTTGAAGTAGGGAGAACTTATGTTGCTTCTCCCTTTTGCCTATTCTTTTTTATTTTTGCGAGGCAATGAGGGTTAAGTGACTTGCCCAGAGTCACACAGCTAGTTAGTGTCAAGTATCTGAGGTCAGATTTGAACTCAGGTCCTCCTGTATCTAGGACCAGTGCTTTATCCACTGTGCCATCTAGCTGCCCTTATTGCCTATTCTTTATAGACCTAGTGTATCTGTTCCCCAACTTCCATTTCTTAAGAATGTATTTGCAGGGCAGCTAGGTGGCACAGTGGATAGAGCACCGGTCCTGGAGGCAGGAGGACCTGAGTTCAAATCCAGCCTCAGACACTTAACACTTACTAGCTGTGTGACTCTAGGCAAGTCATAACCCCAATTGCCTCACCAAAAAAAAAAAAAGAATGTATTTGCTTTCTGTTTCCCTTTTGTGTTGCATTGATGACCAATGTATTTCATTACTCAAATACAGCCTGAGAAAGAGAAGGAATATCACAGCTGTGGCATATAATTCCAAAGGGGAAAAAATACTGGCTGGGGGCTTGAGCTGAACAAAAAATAATTATTTATTAATTTACATCTTCCCACTGCAGGAACAAAGTGTGCAACTGGATTATTTCTAGGCAATGAGTAAAACATTTTAGTTTGGGAAAGGTTATAAACAAGCTGGGACTAATAGGGGAGGTGGCTACTCAACAGTTTCCACAGTTCTTTTGTTTCCTCCTGCCCTGCTTGAAAGGAAAACCAAACCACTTTTGATGAAGAGAGCCAAAGGAGTTAATTAGAGAGGATGCCATTCTTGAGGGGGAGGATTGAGAGAATTGGAGAGGTTAGTAAAGAGGGAATTACCTCTTTCCCAACTCAACACTACATCACAAAATACTCCACCTATCACTATCAAGATTCAAGCTCCATTGCTATCCTCAAATTTATCTGCTTCTTCTATATCTTTTTTGGAACTTGACTCTCTGTGGTCTTCCAGGTTAAAAGTTGCTAATATGGTCAAGTAATTCTTTTTCATAGTGTTCTGGATCCCAGTGACTTGGGGCTTAGGACATATAGAAAAATTAATGGACTATTAAAGTTTAAATTACCCAAATACATACCAGGACAGACAAACCTAAGATGGGGAGATAAAATTCTACAGCAGGAAAGTCAGGCATGGCTACTACCTGAGGTAGAAGACAAAGATAACCCCACAGGCCAGGACTATCTTTCCAAAAAAAAAGAAAAAAAAAAGAAAATCCCCCTGACTCTCAGGAATCTTTTCCCACCCCCATCTCCAATCCCCAAAAGGAACTTTGCCTTGGCCTTTCTTCTGTTCAAGGAGAAAGATGTTCCTAAGCTATGTCCTCTACTTAAGGCTAAGTCTTTGACTTCCTTCTAGGTGACTTTCTCTAGGACCCAAATAAAAGACCATTTTAATTCTAGTAGGACTGTGTGGAGAGTGTAATTCTTTACTAAGTAATACCTAAGGACTCCCACCACCTACTTCCCCCATGACAACAGCTAGAGAGCTTCCTTTTCCCTCCATGTTAGTATTGTTCAGTTGTATTGGAGTCTTTGTGATCCCATGGACCATACTTTCCTTGAGGTTTTCTTGGAAAAGATACTGGAGTGGTTTGCCACTTCCTTCCCCAGTGGATTGACAATGACAGTTTCACTGGGGATCCAGCTGGCCTGCTCTAGTTGGGCAATGCAGCTTTTTTCTTCCCTTCCCCCTCCCTTTCCCCTCCTTTTTTCCCCCTTCCCCTCCACCACCTCTCTCAATATATAAGGAATCATAATGTTATAGGGCTTAGCACCCCAGAAGTTCTCTGGGGTACATCAAAGAACCTTCTCCTTGAGAAATTAAACCAAAGGACAGACACACCTAAAGAGATAAGTGGAACCTGATCAGGACTGAGCTAGCTCCAGGACCACCACCCTTCATTCCAGTCTTCCTCACCCCTAGGGAGATAAGATTAGGTGTGACTACTGTCTTTGTGGTCTGAGGAGCAGAGAGATGGCTTGAGAGGTTCACAGCCATCTCTCACCCAATTCCCCCAGCCACCACCAGTGGGGGATGGGATGGTCCTCCTTCAATAAGGGAACTTTCCACAGTCAGATGATCACCCCCATCAGTCCTGTATAAAAGGATCTGGCTGTCTCCTGCTTGAGGTGATTGGTATTTCAGAGCCACACTCTGTGCCATGCCTTCTCCCCATGAGAAGTCCAAGGATTTCTCTCTTGGTTTCCCTTTCCCAGTCCCTAAATAAACTACTATCTTATTCTATTGGTTTTGTGTGCAAGAGGGTGTAATTCTTTAAAGAGGAATTCCTAAGGACCCCAACCCTTATCCAAACCCCAACTCCCATCCAAACCCCAAATCCCTATCCCCAAACCCCCTACCCTATTTCCCCACAACAATACCCTACCTGCCATCACTCTGCCCAGAGAAATATGTTTTTTGTTGAAACCCTACAAGAGGTCTTGTGGCTTATCTCCTAGATTTCTTTTTTTTTTTTTGGCGGGGCAATGGGGGTTAAGTGACTTGCCCAGGGTCACACAGCTAGTAAGTGTCAAGTGTCTGAGGCTGGATTTGAACTCAGGTACTCCTGAATCCAGGGTCAGCACTTTAACCACTGTGCCATCTAGCTGCCCCCTCCTAGATTTCTTCTAAGGACCACTCCTTAAACCCATTAACTTTGATTCTCTTTGACTGGCCAATAATAGGTCCCAGCTCAAGTCTCATGCCACCTTAGGCCTCTTGATGGTTCAGAGTGGGTATAAATAGTAATTGTTTCTATTTTGTCCAGAAACCCTGAGGGTCTTCTTCTTCTTCTTTTTCTATCTATTTATTTACATTTTTTGAGTACTAAAAAGAGGCCTTTCTTTGTCTCACTTGTAACCTAAAGTTAATCCCTGGGGGAACCTTGCCTCAGGCAAGGCCTTAGTTTAAAAGCCCAAGGTCTCCCACTGCATTGGGAGTCATCTCCAGTACTTTGGATGTATAGCTTGCCACTGGAGGCAGATGGCTCTGGAGGAGATATAGTGAGGGTAGTGACTTCTCACAGCCCTGCCTCACAAATCCAATTTACTTGGATTCTCTTTATGAATGAAGGACAAACAATAACTCCAGTGGATCAAGGCAAAAAGAGGTTAAAGTCACTTGCCCAATGTCACACAGCTACTAAGTGTCTGAGAAAGGATTTGAACTAAGGTCTGCCTGATTCCAGGCTGAACGTCCTATCCCCAAGATCTAGCTGCCTCTCTTCCCTCCCTAGTAACATGTATATGGTTAACAGCATTCTCTGGAAATTATAGCAACTTCCATAAGATACCAGGGATCAAGCAAATGGAACAATTTTCAAGTTAGTAATGCAAGAATATATCCAGTTGGCTTGTCACTAACTGAGGCATGGCCAAAAGACACATAAAAGCAAGCCTTGTTCTTTAGTCTACAAAATTGTTTCTGCCTACTTTTAACTATTTTCTCTCATCCACTTGTCTGCATAAATGTTCACCCTAATCTTTCTCACTTCTCAAGGCAAGATTGCTTAATTTAATTGAAGTTGGCTGTCCACTCTTTCCTTGCTTCTCTATAAACCCTGTTATAAGATATCCCAAAACCCACAAGTTAACTCCACAACTCCTAACCAGGTGGGAATCCAGCCTTGTCATCTAGACTACAATTCCCAGGTGGTCTCAGAGGTCCCTCTATCAATGCATCATCATTCTCCCTCCCTTGACTAATTTTTTTCAGGGATTTTCTGGCTTGTTTAAGTCAAACAAATTTTAGTGTTGGTGAGGACTTCCTCCCAGTCAGGCTAGCCAGAGCAAATGGAACTGATGACTTCAAATTAATTAACAATAATTTTCTCTGCCTCTGTTTTGGATCAGTCATGGAAAGGAAAGTGGGATGGAAAGATTGTCCAAAGTCAGTATTCATATGAGGTGGCCTCTGACCACTGTTACAGAAAATTTTAAAGATCAAAGTAAGAATTACATACCAGTGCAGAATCCTATAGGATTTATGGATTTGGGATAATTGCGAAGAAAAGGCTGCCTAAGAAATTGTTCAGATAATATGCTTGAATCTTATAAATTATAGCTATGTTTGTCTTATATTAGGATTGTAAGAAAAGTCTGGCATCAACAAACTTTGACATCAGTTAGTCAAGCAGACAGCAGAAAAGTGGCAGAAGGAATGTTTAGTGCTAATTTTGAAATGGCTGCATGACACTGGCATATGAATATACAATAAATCAAGTGACATGGGTGAGCATATTCAGATTTAAAAGCAATAGACCAAGAAGTTCAAGAACAAAACCCTGTGGAGTACTGAAGACAACAAATTTCATGAAGTTGAAGTCACCATAAGGAACAAATTACTTATAAATTGAATAGATAAGTGATTAACTAGAGGACAAAGACAATACCTTAAAATGGCAAACACCTTAAGGCACTGTAGTTGAAGTTAATAGAATTTGAATCAACTTTCCAATTCCTCATAATGCTTTCTCTGTAGACCTGTCCTTTTCATTTATCATATTTTGTCTTGTGCCATAGTTATTTGTATGCACTTCCTATCTTCTCATTTAGGTTGCAAGTTCCCTGAGGGCAGAGACTGGGATTTATTTCACATTTCTATTGCATAATACATGATATGCGTGTATACTTGTTCATAATAAGTGGCACATGTGTATGCATATATTTAAATATAAATGAATAAATATACTCACATATATACATATAGAATATATATGGAGTTATGCATGAGGCTTGTGGCAGTGTCCTTGACCTCTTGGCTTACCATTTCTGCCTTCAGAGATTTATTTGTAGGATAAGATCTGCTGAAAATTAAATATAGTGTTTATCTTCCTGTCTCCAGCAAAAAAAAACAATCAGAGAAATTAATTTTATAACATCTCCTACAAAAAGAAAAAAAAACACAAAACAGATCAGAGAATATGTCTCCTACAGGACAAAATCAGATCAAATCAGATAAATTACTTTTTGTAATTTCTCCTACAGGAAAAACCAGATCAGAGACAGAAAGAAAAAACACAATAGCTATTTATTTGTCCCAAGAAGAAAGAAACATGATCATGCGGAGATCTCCTCCTAAGAAGGAGGCTCAGGGACTCCCTCTTTCAGAGGTTATATAAGGGTTTTTTGTTTGTTTGTTTGTTTTTTGTCCACTGGTTACAGTATTATCAGTTTCAATAGTATGAATCAACCTAGAAGCAAAAGCTCTTTAAAAATTTCAGTTATAATACATATGGAAGAAATACAGAAGCATCATGATAAGTTACAGGATTCCAAAAAAGGGTTTGGCAAGCATAAGGAGGCCCAGATTTCCCCATAAGATTGGGACTTACTATCCTGAGGAAAGAAGTCACCAGGTAGGAACTTTTATCTGCTAGCTATCTGGGTTCAGTTTGGAGTTCAGTTGAAGGACATTTTGGGTTTATGAAACCCAGGGTTTCATAAAAAATACTTTTGGATAATTAGGCACCTCCATCAAATCTAGGTGATCCATATATTCATATTAACAGATCCAAGTATTTGTTAGACAGGGAAGAGGTCAAGGACAGCCATGGTATCTCATACCCAAGTAGACCTTTGCAGTTTGGTGGGAGACTCCCTCAAATTGAGAAGTTTATACCTAAGAAATCAGGAACTGAATCAGCACAATAGCAGCCCTCCTTCCTCCACAGTCGTCAGTTACAACCCCCGACTCTCCAGCAACCATATCAAAGGGACCCGAATTTTGCATTGATCTCAGCACCATTTACTCCTGTGTGGGAGTTTTCCAACATGGGAAAGTAGAGATCATTGCTAATGACCAAGGAAACAGGACTACCCCAAGCTATGTGGTCTTCTCCAAAAGAGAATACTTATTTGATAATGTGGAAAAGAATCAAGTTGCAATGAACCCCACCATCACAGTTTTTGATGCCAAATGTCTGATTGGTCAAATATTTGATCATACAGTTGTACAGTCAGACATGAAGCATTGGCATTTCATGGTGGTGAATGATGCAGGCAGGCCTAAGGTCTAACTGGAGTACAAAGGGAAGACCAAAAGTTTCTATCCAGAAGAAGTATCTTCTATGATCTTGACTAACATTAAAGAAATTGCAGAAGCTTACCTTGGGTAGACTGTCAAAAATGCTGTGGTCACAGTACCAGCCTATTTCAATGATTCCCAACATCAGGCCACCAAAGATGCTGGAACAATCACTAGTCAAAATCTTCTCAGAATCATCAATATGCCAGCTGCTGCTGCTATTGCTTATGGCTTGGACAAAAAGATTGGTGCCAAGAGAAATGTTTTGATCTTTGACCTTGGAGGTGGTACTTTTGATGTATCCATTCTTACCATTAAAGATGGTATCTTTGAGGTGAAGTCCACAGCTGGGGACACCCACTTGGGTGGGGAGGACTTCGACAACTACAGGGTCAAACATTTCATTGCCAAGTTCAAACTCAAGCACAAGAAGGACATCATTGAGAACAAGTGGGCTGTTCGACGTCTGCACACTGCTTGTGAATGTGAAAATGACACCCTCTCTTCCAGTACTGTTAAGGGTTAAAATTCTAGCTAGTCTGTCTAAAATATCTAATGAGTGGTCGCCAATAAATTATAAGCATTAGCAAGAGTTAGGTTTTTAAGCATTTATTAAGGAGAATAAGAATTTGGTAAAGAGAGAGAGAAAGGCCTAGATTCCTATCTATTAAAGGGAGAGCACATTTCTAGCTCCCTTCTCCGCCAGCGTCCTCAGGAAAAAGCCCCAGAGTCAGCGCCAGTCTCTTCCTTCCTCCTCCCACTAGTCCGCGTCACTTCCTCCCGCCAAAGAAAAGGCTCCTGGTCTTGCCCTCAAAGACCTTCGCTTCATGGGCAGAACTCTTCTACAGTAAGTATCCAGCAGGTGGCATCATTCCAATCGTTACAGTCCCCCCTGTTGTTCCTCAAGAAACAAAATGTTTCCTTGACGGAACAGTAAAAACAATATAATAACTATTGCTAACTAATAATATGTGAACAACAATATAGAAAAGGAAGAGAGGAAAGTTTTGTCCAGAGGGGCGATTTTTTGTCCTCATGAACCGACACTTTGACATTGGTCTTGCAAAGGGAGGGCCTCTGCAGAAAATACATATTACAGATGGTGTATATTATAACAGAAAAAGAAAAGAGAAAAAAAAAACAAAACAAAACTGTTCATTTAAAGTCTCTGAAAGTCTTTTCTCAGATGTCCTCTAGGTGTAGTCGTGGAATGGAAGTCTTTTCAGGGGTTGATGTGTGGATACTGGTAATCAGCCAGGAAAATTTCCTACAAAATTGAGCTTAACACAACTTTAAAATAGCTTTGTCAATAATCAAATCAAACAATGAAAGTTCTCAAAAACATGTCTAAGGGAATTCAGAATCTTAGTTGTTACACATGAAACATATAATAAAACAAAAATTGAAACATTCTTTAAAATTATAATATTACTATAGTCCCCCCCTTATGGAGGGTAATTGAGAAGACAATTGCTGCGATATTAATTATTAAAAATAATTTTTTATCTTTGTTTCATCACTTTTTGCATCATCTGCCTAATTATCCTCATGCCATTATGAGAAATTAAAAAATCTAATATAATTGGTAACAGGTGTCAAGGCCAAATTCAACACTGTTATTTATCATGACACCTGAGATAATTATGGGGGTTACCATAAAAGAACAGAGAAATGATGGGATATGAGCATTCCCACACTTGAGCAATATGTACTGCCCATACAGTATGCCAGGCTTAAAATAGGTGGATGGAATATACGTCCATGCCACCGAACATATTGGAGGAAACTGAGTCAGACTTAATCAGATGCATGGGATTGAGATGTCCATGGCATCAGGCATATAGGAGGGAGCATAGAAGCCAGGTGTAGAAGTGAGATGGGTGGGATCAATACTTCCAGCCATCTGTACAATATTGTGGGGAAAAAGGAATAAAATATTAAACCAAGAGAATCCAACCTCAACATTTGTCAAAAGCCGTTCCCTTGGCCATACCTTGACTTCATGTATATCTCCCCTCATGTGACAGTTCAGTGTCTGCTCTTGCATGTATTCCTCTTGTGATTGGATGGCATCTTGGCCAACTGGCATCTGATAACTCAGAATAAAGGCAATTAATGTCTTAAATGATAAGTTCCCATAATCCAAGTCTCATATGGATTTAAAAATTGAGGATAATAAATGATTGCAAAAAATGTGAATACATCTTGACTCAGAACACAATATATAATTATGCAACAATTTCAAATAATACCCCTTTTTTTAACTTAGTATACAATTACTTTTTTGAAAAATCTGAACATATTTAAATACAAGTTAAAGCACAACACAATCTCAAAGACAACTTTTACAAATGTTCCCCTCTTTTTTTTTTTTTGGAATATGCTTATCAAAAATAATACTTCTAGAATCAATTTACACTTGCCATGGCAAACAATTTGCTAGGGAAATGCTTTAAAGAGTTTGATCAAATAATCAGTTGAGAAAAAATAACAAAAACAAATAACTCAGAATATGGGAGCACAATACTCCTAGAATTAACATTGTATAATAAAATCAAAACCATCTTGCAATGTTTCAAAATTAGATAGACAAATGAATAGAAGAAAATACACATGGAACAATAAAATACAGTGAAATTCAAACTAAGGAAATCTAAATGAATATGAACTTAATATCAATAAGAGTATTATAAAATATAAACTTGATCACATGACTATAAAAAGCTTTTACAAATATTCTCCTTGTTTTAGAAACTAAGTATAAGACACAATCTCAAAAGCATTAAAATCTCTATGAAAATAAACCCATACCATTAATTTCAAAATGTATATGTAATAGCATAGAAATCCTATGTAACCTCTGAACTGATACTATTAATAATCTGAGTGAATTTAGAACACTTTTGATTCCGATATCTAAAATCCCCAATACTCATATCAATACCTTGCTGCTTACTTCTACATTTCTGTAAAATATATACCCTTCCATGGCAAAAGAAGCAGAGTCTTGAACTATGTTGATTGTCATTCTTATTCAGCTTAAGTTTTTCTTCTTTAACCCCTCTATATTGTCTGTCGGGCTTTTCACCATACAAATGCTTTATAAGATTCCTAATTAAAGACAAAAGCAGGTTAGCAAAATTATGAACAAAACGAGCATATCTGGAATTTAAAGAGTTTTCTAAGATTGTCTCAAAAGCACAGCCAGGCCGGGGAAGGGCTGAGCCTGAAGCTGCAAATGCAGGTAGAAAAAGTTGAGCATGCGCACCAGATCTCTGGACTTCCCAGGCAGGGGAAGCTATGGGCTTGGCCATAGGAGGAGTAGAGGGTGGGGTCTGGAGAGGAGGGGAGGGACCAGCACAATTTGAATCACACTTGATTTTGAACTCAGGTCTGGATTCCTCTTCCCCCACTTTGCCTCCAGGTGCTAGTGGATTAAAAGCTTCTAGAGGGTGGGTCATTGCCTCCAGGCATGCAAAATTAAAGCAACAATTAGTGTTAGAACTGGGAAAAGCTGCGGGAATCTCTTCAGGTTTCTCTGAAAAAGCATGGTTGGGAGAGGGAGAGATATTTCCTTGTGTGAGTAAGTTGCTGGCTCTTTTAACAAAAATAAAAAGAAAAATAGAAAATCCACAAAAACAAAGCATTAACATGATCTTATCTCCCATTTGTCTGGTTAAACAGACTAATATCAAAAATAGGGTAATTAGGGAGTTTAAAAGGTCCATTCGAAAAAATTTAAAGGGAAAACACCTGGCAATTCAGCAGTACTTAAGATTTAAAAGGTTAGGGTAGGGGAAATTTCTTACCCAACCAGAAGATCAGAAGACTGAGGTTTAGCTTTCCTCTTCGTGGTCAGCCATCTGTTAAGGGTTAAAATTCTAGCTAGTCTGTCTAAAATATCTAATGAGTGGTCGCCAATAAATTATAAGCTTTAGCAAGAGTTAGGTTTTTAAGCATTTATTAAGGAGAATAAGAATTTGGTAAAGAGAGAGAGAAAGGCCTAGATTCCTATCTATTAAAGGGAGAGCACATTTCTAGCTCCCTTCTCCGCCAGCGTCCTCAGGAAAAAGCCCCAGAGTCAGCGCCAGTCTCTTCCTTCCTCCTCCCACTAGTCCGCGTCACTTCCTCCCGCCAAAGAAAAGGCTCCTGGTCTTGCCCTCAAAGACCTTCGCTTCATGGGCAGAACTCTTCTACAGTAAGTATCCAGCAGGTGGCATCATTCCAATCGTTACAGTACTCAGGCCACAATTGAGATCGATTGCCTCTATGAAGGTATCAACTTCTATACCTCAATCACCTGAGCCCATTTCGAAGAGATGAACACTGATCTCTTCCGAGGCATGCTGGACCCCAGGGAGAAGATCCTAAGAGATGCCAAGCTAGATAAATCAGAGATTCATGACATCGTCCTGGTGGGTGTCCACTCAAATCCCCCAAATCCAGAAGCTTCTGCAAGACTTCTTCGATGGCAAGGAGCTGGACAAGAGTATCAACCCTGATGAGGCTATTGCCTATGGTGCAGCTGTCCAGGCTGCCATTTTGTCTGGAGATAAAACTGAGAATGTGCAGGACTTGCTGCTGTTGGATGTCACTCCTGTTTCCCTTGCAATTGAGAGTGCTGATGGAGTTATGACAGCTCTGATCAAACATAATACCACTATCTCCACCAAACAGACACAGACAGACCTTTAATACCTATTCCAACAACCAGCCTGATGTGCTTATTCAGGTTTATGAAGATGAGAGAGCAATGACGAAGGATATCAACCTGCTTGGCAAGTTTTAGCTCACAGGAATCCCCCAAGCACCCAGAGGTGTACCTCAGATTGAAGTAACATTTGACATTGATGCAAATGGCATCCTCAATGTTTCTGCTGTGGATAAGAGCACAGGCAAGGAGAACAAGATCACCATCACCAATGACAAAGGTTGTCTGAGCAAAGAAGACAGTGAGTCCAGGAGGCTAAGAAGTACAAAGGTGAGGATGAGAAGCAGAGGGACAAGGTTTCTTCTGAGAATTCTCTTGAATCTTATGGTTTCAATGTGAAGGCTACCACAGAAGATGAGGAACTGCAAGGCAAGATTGGTGATGAAGACAAAGAGAAGATCCTTGACAAATGTAATGAAATAATCAACTGGCTGGATTAGAACCAGACTGCTGAGAAGAAAGAATTTGAGCATTAGCAGGAAGAATTGGAGAAGGTCTGCAACTCCATCATTACTGAGTTGCACCAGAGTGCAGGTGGCATGCCAGGAGGCATACCTGGTGGGTTCCCAGGGGGTGGAGCAGCCCCATATGGAGGTGCCTCTTCTGGACCCATCATTGAAGAGGTTAACTAAACTCACCAGAAGAAAGAGCATTCCACAAAGCTTTCCAAAAATTGAAGGACTCAAATTTGTAGCCAAGGCCATGGCAGTTTAAAAGTTAACATTTAAGCTACTGCAAAAATCTGGGTATTTTGAATACTTGAATGTGTGCACAGGGAGAGAAGTGAACAACATTGCACTTTATCAGTAGTGGAAATGCAATTCTTGTCCTTGAGAATAAAATCTATTTAAAATTGGCACCATAAAAAAAAGGAAAGAAAGGAATTAGGAACTGATGGGAAGGAGGTAAGGCAGACTTTTAAAATTTAGGTCAGATAGAAGCTTGGGACAAAGATCCTTCTAACAAGCAGAAGTGTGTTCAAAGTCAGACTAAATCTAAGTGGACTCCAATTAGCTGGCTGGTTCTTCTATGCTCCAAAAAACCTTATCCCTTATGAACTAAGATTCTGGGAATTTACAGATTCTCTCCTTATGGATAGAAAGAAACTGAGGATCTATTTCCAAGTCTGATGATTCGACCTTTCTAAAAGATGAAACTTAGGGTCTGGTTTCTCAGCTAAAAGAACAACAACAGACACTACTGTTCCTCTTATCAATCAATAAGTGTGCATTCAGGGGCAGCTAGGGGTGCAATGGATAGAGCACCAGCCCTGGATTCAGGAGGACCTGAGTTCAAATCCGACCTCAGACACTTAACACTTACTAGCTGTGTGACTCTGGGCAAGTCACTTAACCCCAATTGCCTTACAAAACAACAACAACAACAACAACAAAAAGTGTGTATTCAGCTATGTATCTGGCACTGTGTTAGTAACTTGGAATACTTATGTACTCAAATGGATCTTTGATCTCATGAATATCAATATTCTTTCCAAGGAAGTAGCTCAAACCCCTTCCATGCCTGTCCATCCTGTATGACTGTTATCTACATCTTCCCATAAGTTCACCACAGTAGTTTCCAATCTACTGGAGGCCTTTTTTGATTTCTCCTGCAATTACAAGGGCACAAATGGAACACTCTATCTGCCTGTTATGTTATAATCTCTCTCTTTTTTCTTTTTTTCAATTTTTCTTTTCTTTTCATTTCTTTTCTTTTCTTCGGGGGTGGGGGGGGCGAGGTGGCAGGGCAATGAGGGTTAAGTGACTTGCTCCGGGTCACACAGCTAGTCAGTGTCAAGTGTCTGGGGTCACATTTGAACTCAGGTCCTCCTGAATCCAGGGCCAGTGCTTTATCCACTGCACCACCTAGTTGTCCTGCCACCCAGCTGTCCTTATGATAAAATCTCAAGGTATGAAAAACTCATCTTTTCCTATATTTGTTTTATTACATCTTTTACTCCTTATCTCTTTTGAATGTCCTCATTATTAATATAGTAGAGGTTGCTCATTCTTACCATTTGTCTCACCATTGCTCTCTTTGTTATCTTCAGTTTTAATTCTTCAGAGACTGCTTTATTCCATGTTATACTTATATGCAGGAACATTATAGAATATTCATATTAAAAAGATGTACCTTTGTTTCCAAGGGAAGCTTGGTATCATTAAAGAAGATTTGCAATTTACTAAAATTCTATAAGTTATCTATGTAAAAACATGTTTTAATATTGAACACAGGTGTTCTTCAAACATTCATTCTTTGATGCATGAATATTCAGGTCAAATTCTTTTGAATAGTTTCATTTCTCTTTAAGGATACTTTGCAGTGTCTTTGGGTCTGATGCAACCAACCTAATGTAATCCACATAGGCACATATGGAGAACCAGCCACAGAGAATTCCTCTTCAACTCTCACTCTATGCTTTTTTTTCTCCATCATAATGGTGATCAATTTTAATGAGCACACAGATCCCTGAATTATCCTACTCCTCATCTATACAATCATAACATCATGGAATAAGATTATTTGTGTTACCATTTTCAAGGTACCTTGACTGAGCTTGACATATGGATAGGAAGTACCTCATTGGAAATAAAAACATTAAAACATTGTTCCATACTTCTGAATCATTATTTTTAACATTCAACAAATGTTAATTAGAATTAGATCATATGGGGCAGCTAGGTGGCACAGTGGATAAAGCACCGGCCCTGTATTCAGGAGGACCTGAGTTTAAATCTGGCCTCAGACACTTAACACTTACTAGCTGTGTGACCCTGGGCAAGTCACTTAACCCCAATTGCCTTTCAAAAAAAAAAGAATTAGATCATATATTTTCTACATATTTGAGTCAATTTTGAGATTGATGATGTGGTAAATTGTTGATTCTAGTGCAATTTTTGCTTTCCTAACAACAGCTTCATTGAGGATGTAGTAGATTTTTGAATAGGTGAGTCTCATAAAGTTGTCTTATAATTGAGAGAGAAGGCATATAGGTTATTGGAAGTTGATGTTTTCTCCATTGTCATCTTTTGTTTTGTTTTTGTTTTTGTTTTTTAATTAATAAGATAATAAGTTTTTGGAATCTTTTGCTCCGTGAGATACTTTGAATAAGGGTTCCCAAACAAAACTCATAATAATATTACTTCTTGTATATTTTTCCTTTATGTATTCTATATAGTTTGGCTACTTTTCCCATCTTTATTCTCTTTTCTATGATTTCTATCTCCCACATGATCACATCCAAGATGCTCATGTTAGGGTCAAAATATGGTGATCAAAAACAGCTTGTTTTAATAAGATTTAGAATGTTCCATTTTTATTCTACCAACTTTTAAAAAAATTTGGTTCTCATATACCCTAGTATTACCATTATTTTAAAAAGTTGAATCTCTCGCCAGAATTTCTTTAACCTAGTTTTACTTTCCACTCCTTGTCTCTGTTTGATGAGACAATACTACTTGTTATCATGCACAATCTTTCTTTGTAATTTTTTTTACCAAAAATATTACATTCTAAATCACCATTGTTTTTGACCACTAACTCTCTCTACTTGACAAGTAAATCACATGTTTCCTTATTAGAGTACTTTCTGGCCATTTTTTATCTTATTATTTTGGCAATAGATTTGCTTCTGTTAATATAATTGGTTTCACTGTAATTTCTCTTGTCAATTTCCCATTTTTCATTGTAATTGCTTATTTAAATAGTTTGATATTGAGCTGTTTCAATTATATGTCATATCTTTTTCATTATAATTCTTTTCTTGTTTTTCTGATCTTTGCCCTGACAAGTGGGGGTTCTGTGTGTGCATACATAGAGAGCTGATTCGTCAACTCTTTTGTGATAGCATCAATATCTACCAGAGTTAACTTCTCTTCTATCTTCATGTAGGTTAAGCAAGTTATTTCCTACAGTGCCAGGGAGTTTTTCCCAAGCCTTTATTGACCTGGAGGCTAAAATGCACACATTGTCTCTCCATTGAAGCAGCTTCCTGGTATCTCAGTTGGAATAAAAAAATGTAAGAAGATATATAGAACAATAATTGTCAAGGATAGTGGGACTTAGTGAGGTTCTTTTTTTAAGGATGAAGAAACTTGTATTTTTAAACAATAGGGAGGGGCTTTATAACTAGGGAAAAGCTGAAGGAAAGAGGAAGAGAGAGAGCAAAAGTGAGAGAAAAAGCAAGAGTGAGAGAGACACAGAGATAGAGAGACAGAGAGAGCAACAGAGACAGAGAGAGAATGTTACTAGGTAAATATGCTGGAAAAACTTAGAGGGAATGGGATCATGGAAAATAGAGAAGTTTTTGCCATGTTGAAAGGAAGGAACAGAAGGAACTCTTCATCAGAGACTAGAGTAAAAGAGAACATAGCTATAAATGATATCATGAGATGGTGAGGTATGCATAAAGAGTTATGAAATAAAGAGGGAAGAAGAGAAAGCTTGAGGGTGAATGCTTTTGAATTTTTTTTCCTATAAAGTTTTAGGTAAGACATTTGGAAGGAAGGGTATTGTATAGACTTGAGGATCAAAAAAAAAGAAAAGAAAAGAAAGAAAAATAATAATGCTTGAAATAGTTATGATGGAGAATAGGATAGAAAATCAATTAGGGAAGAGCAACAGGAATGAATGTTTTCCTGTAGTAAAAGCTGAGCTGAAGTCACCTAATTTGCATTGGATTCAGTCAGTGTTCTATGACTTACTCTCGCTTTTTTCTGTGGCACATGAGTGGCAATGGAAGAGGCCTATAGTGGAAGTAATCTAGGTTAGGATTGAGGCAAGACATCAGTGACAATAGTAAGGGAGCAAGTCATTCAAGGGTAGAGGATAATATTGAGTAAAAAGTCATTATACATTGGGACTGTGATAAAAAATGAAGGGTAATATATCTGGAACAGTGGTAATAGCCCTGATATCTTAGAGTGAATCCTGGAAGAGAATAAGTGAATTTAATAGAGATTACTATTATACAAAAAACTTTATATGTATGTATGTGTGTGTATGTGTGTATGGATGGATGTGTGGATGGATATATGTATTTATGTATGCATGCATGTATGTATAATAAAGATATATAGATTCAATATGTACATGTATGTTCATTTAAAGTCTTACTCTTGGGGGAAGCTAGGTGGCACAGTGGATAAAGCACCTGCCCTGAATTCAAATCTGGCCTCAGACACTTGACACTTACTAGCTGTGTGACCCTGAGCAAGTCACTTAACCCTCATTGCCCCCCCCTCCTAAAAAATGTTTAGAGAGACTCATCTTCTGCTTAGCCATAGGGTGATTAATTTTCTGGTCAAGCTAATATCCAAAATCAATCTACTAAGCCTAGAGAAATTTTGATCATACCAACAAAATCACAGGTTCAATTTAATTCCATACAATAAATATTTTTTGTGCATCTATTATGGAGAAAGCATTGTGTTAGTCTAGGGAAACAATGCCTGAAACAAAACATTCTCTTTCCTCAAGCAGTTTAAAAGTTTTGTAGAAATTAATTTAGTGATGGGGAGAACAATAACATTTAAGGGAATCACTTTTCATTCACAGAAGAGGTAGCATCTTAGTTGTAACATAAAGAAAAAAAATAATCCTTTGAAAGGTGGAGAAGGAGAGGGACTACATTCCAAGAATGAAGGACAGTGTAAGAACATATAGGGGCAGGAGATGGAAAGTTGAGTTTAGTAAAAATATAGCTGCTCAAATAAAGTGCAATATAGGCCATGCAAATGAGATTAATGTAAAATGTCTCACAATGCAGGAAGAAATTAAATTGTGGATTCCATTAGAGACAACCTGAGAAGTTTGTATTTTATTCTAGAGGCAACAGACCAGATCCATGAAATATGAGGGAGATGAAGCAGATGCATAAATATATATTTAGCTACATATTTGTATATATATTTTCCTGTGAAAATGCAGCATATATAAATGCAAAAGGAATGAGGAAAGAGCAAATAAAAATTAGTAAAGATAAACTCCCAAATTATTGAGTATGTAATTGATGAAGTTAATATATTCAAGTATATAAATATTAGGAGAAAAATATAAAAAGATCAGTTTTGCAGGACCCACATTTTAGTTCTCTAAGATGAGGATAACAGGATGTTTTTAAAAAACATTTAGTTAGATTACAGACGCCTTAGTCATGGAAAATATGAGTTACCCATGTACAACACCATCATTAGACTATGCCAATACCCATAGGGTGACAGCCAAAATGGCTGTAATTTTCTGAAAGCAACTCAGACCTGAACTCGATCCAAAAAGCATCTATTCATAACAAAGAAGGCCTTTATGAGACAGAAAACAAAGTAGTGACTGTGCCCAGAAAAGGGATATCTGTAGGCATCCTTCTGTCAGAAAAAAAAAAAGAAGTACCAGTTGAAAAGTCAATGCTTTTTGATATCAATTGTAGTTAAACATCAAGAATGGAAAATTATTAGAACACTGAAATTATAAAAAAGCCTGTCTTCTGCTTGTTTGTCTTTTGTCACTGGATGTGTTTTGTAAGATGAGCGTGAATGGTGCCAGGAAGCACCTGACAGTAGACAATATTGAGCTGTGGATTTATAGATGGAAAAATTTGGAACCTCATCCAAGTTCTTTGATCTCATACTTACTATGAGCCAGTAAAACAGTGAATAGAGAGTACAACAAGAAAATGAAATGGTTTTTATATCTGGTCAAAGCCTCCATGATCATAATAGAAATAATTTGGGGGATTAAAAATCATGGAAAGTAGAGAAGATAAAATTGGAGTCCTGAGGGTTTCATATTGGTAAATGTTAGTAGGCAACAAGATTCAACACGATAAAAAAGAGATTTTTTTTTCAAGAGACTAGTGAAAATTATTCATTGTCTCTTTTTAGAACCTTCTTGAATAATTAAAGTTTTACCAAATTGAATATATATATATATATATATATATATATATATATATTAACATGAAGAGCCCCAGATTTGTCACTAGATGTAGAAAATGTTGCAATCTAAATTAATTTACAGATTTATTGTTACATCAATTAAGATCTCAAGTGTGTAGGGATAAAACATGGAATTATAAGATCTCAAACTAAATTTTATAAAATTTTAATCACACCAAACTATATTTTGATTTATAAATAGAAAAGCCAATCAGTAGAAGAGACTAAGTAACAAAACCCAGAAGCAATTGAACACAGTAGCTCAGTATTATTTAAAGCCAAGAACATGAAATACTTGATTAAGAACTGATTTTCCAATAACACCTCTTGGAAAAATTTAAAAAAGAGTTTGGCAAAAAAAAAAAAAGTTTAGATAATTGTTTCACATTAAATACTAAATTAAGATCCAAAATGATGTCATAATTTTAAAGGGCACAATATTTTAAAATATAATGAGAAATATCTTTCATATTTATGACTGGTAGGGAATTCCTAATAAAGCAAGTGATCATAAGGGATAAAGGCCAACATTTGCATGAACAAAATCAACAAACCCAGAATGAAGATAAAAATCTACTCCGCCTTATTTGGAGGGGACAAAATTCTTTGCATCAAGTAATTCTGATTAAAATCTTATATCCATATTATAAACATGGGACTAATGTAAGTGTAAAAAGAACAAAATATATTCCCCACACAATGTTTTCAAAAGATATGAGCAAATCATTTTAAAAGGAAGAAACAGAAACAATCAGTGATAATATGAAATAATGCTATAAATAATAATAAGAAAAATCCTAACTAAAGCAAACTGAATGTTTTAGCTACTATCCATCAACTTGGCAGAGATCAAAACATTGGAAACAAAATAGTCATCCACTGATTGAAAGTGCTTGAATCAATTGTGGCATATGATATAATGGAATATTATTACATTATAAAGAAAGACAAATATGAACCCACAAAAAACAAACATGAAAAGCTCTAAGAATTGATTGAGAAGAAAGAAAACAGAAACATCCAGAAATATACATAATGGCTACAATAAGTCAAACAAAACAACGCTGTACAGCGATCTACCTGGGTTAAAGGAAATGATCAATCTTAATCCTAGTAAACAGAAAATGAAGCATATATTCTTGCTCTCAGAAAAGAGGTTAAGGAATATGGGGGTGGGATATTTACATGCGCTATTAGATATGGTCACTTTCTTACTCGGTCATATTTTTAAATTTTCTTTGTCACAAAGAAAGCTCAGTAGGGGAAAGTTATATTGGAAAATAATTTTGAACAAAAGATAGACGCACACATACACATGTTTGTTTATTTCTGTGTGTACATCCATACATAGATATCTGGGTATAAAATGCTTATTTACCTTAGTTTCCTTATCTGTAAATTGAGCAGTAGGAGATCACACTCCAGTATCTGCCAACAAAACTAAACAAAACAACCCACACCAAATGGAGTCATGAAGAGTTGAACACGACTGAAAACAACTGAACAACAACAAGGCTAGGTGATGGTGTGGAAGAAAGGAGGTGACTATTTCAGAAAAGAACTGAGGAGAGACAAAGTACTAGGTAACATTTGTCTGACTTCTTCAATGAGAAGAATACTTTCTATTCATCCCCCTAAACTACCCCTATACTTACATAGCCTTCATATGTCCTGGAGCTAGAAGGTTTGTTAGGTTGAAAGTAAAAATGAAAGTAATAGGTACACACTCCTTCCTCTGGTCTACACCTTTGGGGACACAAACATTACTGACAGTCCAGAAGCTCCCTTTCTTTGCTCACAGTTCCTAACCTATTCTTGCAGGACTGCCCTTACATCATGCAAAGAGATTTTTCTGCATATGCATTGGGAAAGAGGGATGGGATGCAATGGGGAAGAAAGTATAATTCTAAAGCACATGGTTCTATCAAACAGCAATAGTGATCATCTCACTTTCGTATAAGGACAAAAGCCCACACCCAACTTAACCCACTTTGTGATAGAATTTTAAATTAAAAAAAATCTATATATTTCTTCTTCATGTAATTTCTGAGCCACCAATTAGTTTTCCTGATTTAACAATGATTCCCTTATGCCTTTATAACAGCTAGTTAGGCCCAGAGGTGAAATCGGAATGTTTCTTGCTCCTCAATGCCACATTCTAGACTTCCTTTTGAAACTCTCTTCTCATAAATATTGAAACATGCCAATGGAAAAAAGTTATAATCAACCATGTTTTTATATAAACTTATGTTAATGTAATAGAATAATCAGGAATTATGAACAAACTTAAGAGAAGGGGAAAAGGAACTTTGGAAACTTTGAATTAAATATTTACCCTTTCAAATAGAAGTAGGGGTGGGGGTGGGGCACACTTCATTGTCTGCTTGAATTCACACTGGGAATGAAGTTCACCAGTGATTGACAGGCCTCTTGTTGTGGCTTCAGATGTCCCATCTGGTCTCAGTCTAGGAAAGCAGTGGTCACAGCTGAGCCCAGTCATACTCAACCCCAACTGTGGCCAGCTGCCCCCTTTTACCTCATCTTACCAGCATCTATTTCCTCTCCTACTCATACTTTTCTCATCAGTCTTTCTCTTTTCAACATACCATGTCTGTGCTTTAGGACTACTGTGGTTTCATCAGATATGGCCAAGGTTGCTTGCCTTTCTCCTCTCTCCTGTTCCAACCTCATCTGAATTCCATATGATTGCTCATTTCTCATAGCCTCTCACCATAGCTTCTACATCAGAAGAAGAGAAACAATGGTTTCTCTTTGAGTCTTAGTCATTAAATAAGCATCTATTAAGTGCATACTATAAGTCAGGCACTGGGCTAAGTGCTGATAATAAAAAGACAATTAAAACATAGTTCCTGCCCTTGAGAACCTCACAATTTAATGGGGAATACAACAGGCAAATGACTATGTCCAAACAAGTTATATAGATTAAATTGTGAATAATAAACATAACGAAGGCACTAGAATTAAGAGGGATTGGGAAACGCTTACTGTAGAAGATCAGATTATAGGCAGGACTTGAAGGATGCAAGGCATGCCAGAAAGTGGAGATGAGGATGGAGAGTAGGGTCATAACAAGCCAAAGAATTCCATTCTGTCAAGTAGAACTTCACCTCCCAGATCTCTATGTCCTTGGTAGAGGAGATAACAACAGCTAGCTACATTTACGGGGGGAAATCAGATAATCTGATTTTTCTTAATCAATTGTTCTGACATCCATTAGAGCTCCTAGGTGATGCATGGAACTGATTCTGTCTCCTCCTATATAAACAATTAAACACTTTTTACCGAATTGGCTGGTTAATGATTGAATTTGAAACAATCCAGTCATGCAAAAGGAGAAAAGTTTATATATGTAGACATAGCCTTATTAGAAGCTATTCATAAACATGTTCCTACTTCTAAGCTCACTAAATATAATATATAAGTGAAATGTTTTTTTCTCTTAGATTAGAATAGTGAAGCACTTCAAAGCTGACAGCTTGCAATAAGTCTGTGACTTGGTAGATGGTCTTTAAGTGGAGCTGTGGCCAAAGTAATCATCCCCTCTACCCAGGTGGCTGATGATCATATCTTAATTTAAATAAGCTGGTTCTCAGACAACAGACCTGTCTTTCCCTGGGGCTATATAAGATTAGAAAAATGTGATGCTATTTAAAATAATAACAATCAAGAGGCAGGGTGCTAAGCCTACTGGAGGTGAATGCCATATGAATTACAGGGAAGAAGAAAAATTTTGGATATTCATATATGAGAGTGAAGATTTCAAGGTGAAGATATTTTCTCTACTTGTCACATTTGCATTGTATGACATTTAGAAAAAATAATTGTCTGTAGTAAGAGTAAGAGTAATTCATCATCAGAGGGTTAGCCATCAGATTTTCTCTCTCTTTCTCTCTCTCTCTCTCTCTCTCTCTCTCTCTCTCTCTCTCTCTCTCTCTCTCTCTCTGAATGTCTCTATCTATCTATTTAGTTTGTTAATTATTATCATAGCACATTACTAAGCTGTCTAAGAAGGCATTGAAGGACTGCAATCTGTATACGTGGAAGGAGTATTGATCCTAATGAAATCTTGGGTCCTGGAAATATTCCAGTATTAAAGCTTAATTTTGCCTGTCCAGGAAATTCAAAATTGAACCCCATGTGTTACTAAACACAGGTAATGAATTCAAATAGACTATTCACAGCAATATTCTAGATCAATGCTAGAAACAACTGGAAACTATGACAAGACCATAGGAAATCAGGAAGAAGTGGTAAAGAAGAAAGTATAGATGATGAAGTACACAGGAAGACAGTAGAGGAGATAGGATATAAAAATACGGAAATCAATAGGAAATGATAGGAAAGCAGTAAGAGGAGCAAGAAACAGAAATGAAAAAAAGGGAGGAAATAGCTATCTGGAACAACGAATTTAGTGCCATGACTGGAATTAGGAAGATTCATCTTCCTGAATTCAAATTTGGCCTATGACGCTTACTACCTGTAGGCCTGTGGGAGCCTGTTTGACTCAGTTTCTTCAGCTGTAAAATGATCTGTAGAAGGAAATGGCAAACTACTCCAGTATCTTTTCTAAGAAAACCCTAAGTGGACTCATGAAGAGTCAGACATGACTGAAAAGATTCAACAACAAAAACAAGCAGGGGTAAGGTAAAGAAAAATGGTTTCAGGTAGGTGGCAAAAGATGGGTGGGGCAGAGTCGATAGGATATGAGCAATAGATAAGGGGAAAGGTAGAGACTTGAGTTGTGGGTGAAAGAACTTCTCATGAGGAGAGAAAATATGTCAGACAGGCCATTAGGGGTAGCTAGGATGGAAATTGCAAAGAATAAGTGAGAGACAAAGGGGAAAAGATAAACTACAAATGGTAAACAGGCTAAGCAGTTGACAGGCCAGGGGAGAATATAAAACAGCATAGTAGAAATGTCATGGCAGGAAAAAATGAACAAAGATGAGAGCCAGGGGTCCCATGGAAAACTAAGTTAAGCAATCTTTGAGAGTAAAAACTATTTCTACTACAAATACTGTATGGCAAAACAATTCCTTCCATAATATTCTTGGCACTTTCAATGTGATGGATAAAAAATTCCTTATCAAATATTAAAAGGCAAGACTAAGTACTACATCACAGTTCATCACTCATCCTTCACCTATATGAAAAGGATTTGAAATCTAGACTACATCAATATTATATATATAAAAAAGTTTATAGTATCTAGAAGGAACCGTGTTAAAATTGGGTACTATATTACCAGGGGCAGAGGAAGGAAAGATTTAGGACTCAGAGGGACTGGGTTATTGTTTTGACTCATCACTGTAATTTGTTCTAAGAGATTATGTAGATGAAACAGGGGCAACACACAAAATGGAATCAGTTTAGTGATGTTTTGAGTAGTCAAGTCTCATTGGCAAAAAATAATGGAAACGTGTTTGGATAAGATCTCCTCAAAGCCAAAGCCCTGTATAATAAAGTGATAGTAGAAATTCTCAAGATGAAGTCAGAAATAGTAGTTGCATCTTACAAGTTTCATACAGATAAAACAAATCTGTTGGAGAAAATGCAATTTTAAAATCACTTAGTTCACAAAATATCTAAAGAAGAGATTATAAAAATCTGGGAAACATCATAAATGATTATTTGCTTGAAAAAAAAATTACTGAGAAGACATTAGTCACTACAACCATGATGCCTGCTTCTTCATCTCAATAAAACTATAATGACTATGGTCACAATCATAATGACAATACAAAGTTCAAGATTCTGAGGAAGAAAATCATTTACTCTTACCTTGGATTTTATTGATAGCACAAAAACTACTAGGATACACAAAGGACACAAAGACACATGGAGCTTTATTTTATTGTCACCATTGGGTTATATTCTTGTTCCGATATTAAGAAAGCAATCCATTTGCATAATTACAATTTAGGAAGCTAATCTTGCTCAAAAAGGAAAACAAAATGGTCAAGGCTTTTAGGACTAATATCTCTAGCCCAGGAGGATAAAGGAATCTAGAGACTTTCACAATTTATGATAAGCAAGTCCTAGCCACCTGTGAACACAAACATCATGACTAGGCCAAATGAGAATAAAGAAAAGAGCTGCTAAAACTTCCTTTGGTTTCAAAAGCTTCTCCCAAGGATTCATCATCTGCCATCACACAGGTGTTTCTATCTTCATGTCCTCTCAACTCCCTAAAAGAGAAGGAATCTAGTTTAACTAGCTTGTATCAGTACACACCAGAAACAGATTTAAAGAAAACACAAGAAAGGAGCAGACAAGTTACTATAATGGTTTTCTATAGCAGAGTACAATTTCATGGTGATACTACTGTTTGAGAAATGTAGAGTATGTGAGATTGCACTGTACATATAGTTTATTGATTTTAAAGGAAGTTGTTTGTTTTATTTAATTTGGTAAAATGTAGCTTTGAAGACTTTCCTCAGAGTGATTCTAATTTATACATATATAATTATATAATTCATATATATTATATAATTGTTATAATTATATAGTTTACATATTATCTAAATTTTATTTTACACTTATTTTACAGATGAAACCTAGCAAGTTTAGTGATTTGACCAAAGTCGCACCAGTAGTTGCAGAGTTTATATTTGAACCCACGTCCTCTGACTGCTGAATCCTAGTTTTCTCTCCACTTTTATCTATCCCTCTCTATTCTCCTATTTTGCCACCCCTGTTCTGATCTCCCTCTTTTGTTTTCATAGCCTATGATTGATCACCTTCATGATTTATCCTTCTGAATTCCCCAAATCAATTGCTACTATACCACACTACAATGATAGATATGAATGCCATGTCAAAATCATAATTTTCTTTAAGAATCCACTGAAAATTGTCATTAAATGAGGAGTTAAATGGGGAGTTGTATTTGTTATAGTTATTCATCTTGTACCATGAATAATGTCCTATGAAAGGATCAAATAAAAATAACACTTCCTAATTATGATGGGTTTCTCCAAATACCCTGATTCACATGTCTATCTATGAAAGCCTCAGTGAAATCCATAGTAATCCATAGCACTGTGAAAAAAAGATATTCATCTGATTATGTGCATTTTAAAAATAATCTATATAAAAAGGCATATTGACTAGATGAGGAAATCAGACCATCAATACTTATATTTTGGTCAAGCATTGAAGTCAGATGTTAAACTTGGTCTGAAACCAAAAAGGAAGAAGAGGGCAGAGATGAACAGCATTTGGGAAATCATGTCATGCTTTCTAGTGTCTCAAATATCTCACTAATGCGAATTTCATTTCCTTTTCCTAAGTGTTCTTCTGATAATCTTGTCAAATGTTGTTAAATGTCTCATGTAACAAACACTATGACCTCAGATGTAAAATTCTAAATTACCCCCAAATCCACAGATAGGCACATGGTAAAAGAAAGTGATCTACAGCATGTTACAAGCAATGTATTATAGCTGCTATGCTGGACTTGCCCTAACTTGGCCTCATATCCACCTTGGACAAATACTATTTTTTTGCACCTAGGAAAATCATTTAACCTCTCTAAGCCTCAGTTTCCTCATCTGTAAAATAAGAATAATGATAGTTTCTTTCCCACAGGGTTGTTATGAGGATTGAGGGCCATAATTTGTATGTAAAGGATTTTATAATCCTTAAAAAGTCACATAAAGGTGAATGATTACAATTAATGACTTCAATTGAAAGGAATGCCATTGATATGTTGAAGTATGAGTAGTACCTGAAAAGGAGATGAAATGGCAATGTAGTAAGAAAGAAAAACAGATTTAAGCTCAAGAGGTATATTGATCCTTTTTACGAAACTAAAAGAACAGAAATGCCACCAAGTTGCATCAACTATTGTGTGGAGGGTATTGACAGATAAAATCATGCATAAGAAAAATTAAATTATAATAAAAATAATTTATTAAGCAGTTCCATGTGTCAGGCATTTTGTTAAGCACTGAGGATACAAAGATAAGGTGAAAAAAAGAAAGGTGATTCCTGATTTCGAGGACCTTATATTACAATGAAGAAAGACAACAATATAAAATGAGCTGGAAAATGGGGGCACAGGGTAAAGGATACCTACAAAGGGATACCTACTGGTGAACTTTGTCATTAGAAGCATAGGATTGAAAGGTTTCAACAACTTTATTGATATGAGTAATTTCCCTATATTCAACTCTTTTATGCCTTAATAACTAGTTTCAGGATCCATGACCAAAAATATCATTTAGTGACCAACTTTCTGTATATTAGCCTTTCTGAATTTAGCTAGCCTGGCCCTTAGATAATGACACATCTCTGGGATTTTTTTTTTCCCAGCTTAATCATGTATTTCAGAGATTGCACTCTGCTAATGCCACCTTCAAGAATCCAGGGTCATGCACATGTGGTAATGAGACTTTGGAAAAGGCCTTAATTGGGGGAAAGGTTTGAGAAGAAGGTGTTCTAATCATAACCCTTTATATTCTCATTTGGTTTAGTCCTTCTAAAACTATACTTAATCCTCACTGATCTCTCATGTTTCCTGTGCTTATTCTAATCCAACATTTCTCTGGGTTTACATTTTTTTCATTCTACCTGATCCCATGGTTGGACAATTAGAATAGGAAATAATTTCCTATCTTGAAATCCCTTTTACTTTTATCCTTTTGCTGCTCATAATCTATCAAAGTATACCTATGGATTATCCTTAACATCTGCTTTCTTCATTCTTACTCATGTTATTGAACAAAACTCATGCCATGTGAGTCCAATTCTAATTTCTATTATTTAATCTCAAGTTGTCACTCAGTAGTATACAATAATCCTTTTAATAATTTCTGATATTGTCTATCATAATTCTGGCTGTGACTATTCCAAATTTTCTTTCCTCTCCTTATTTTCTCATACCACAACTTCTAATTTGCTTCTTAATTTAGTAGCAAAATAAACTACATCTTACATGAGCTCCATTTTCTCCTATATTCTATGCCTAAAAATTCTTCTACATTCCCCCCAATTCTTTTCTTCATACTATAGTCTCTATTTAAGAGGTGACTGCTTTTCTTATCAAAGACAAGCCCTAAGTTTGCATTGCTGAACCCATTGAATTCATCTTCTTTTTAGTTCCCTTATGCTACATGCAAATATTACCATATCTCTAAAATCTTTATAAAATAATTTTAAAAGACCACTATTTCCCCTGCCTTTTCCTAGAGCTATATCATCCTACATATTTTCTTCTTCTAATTCTGACTTGCTCCATCTCTTCACCTTCCATCAATTCTTGACCCCTTACAGTCTGGCATCTTTCTTGTCTTTTTGTCTGAAATGAATAGTTTTGATGAATTAACAATGGTCTCTTGCCTGCTAAATCTATTTAAAACCTTCATTCTATTTGAACTGTGCAACTTCAAACACTGTCAACCACTCCTCATCATGCACAGTTCTTCTTCCCTTTGCTTCTGAGACGTTCCTGTTTCCTATATACCTAAACAGTCCATTTTAGCCCCTGTTGCTGGATCATTATATGATTTTCATGCAGTAAATTAGGATGTGTCCCAAAGGTTCTATCCTAGATAAGCTACTCTCTCAAGAACCTCTAATGTATATAGGGTGGAACCAAAATGACAGGATAAAGGCAGACACTTGTCTGAGCTCTCTGAAATACCTCTCCAAAGAATTTAAAATAATGCCTCAAAATTAATTACAAAGAAGCAGAACCCAATAAAAGGGGGGGGGATGGTGTGAAATAATTTCCTAGCCCAAAAAAACTTTAGAAAGTCAGCAGGGGGGGGCAGCTAGGTGGTGCATTGGATAGAGTACCAGCCCTGGATTCAAGAGGACCTGAGTTCAAATCTGGCCTCAGACACTTAACAATTACTAGCTGTGTGACCCCAGGCAAGTCACTTAACCCCAATTGCCTCACCAAAAAAAAAAAAAGAAAGAAAGAAAGAAAGAAAGAAAGAAAGAAAGAAAGAAAGAAAGAAAGAAAGAAAGAAAGAAAGAAAGAAAGAAAGAAAGAAAGAAAGAAAGTCAGCAGGGAATGTCTGTCTCACTGGAATAAGAGTGAAGTACAATTTAGCGTGGACCACATACCAGCAAGTCAACAGCAGACTTTTGGGGCAAATGAATCTGCAGCATGACCTCTAGACCTCTTCTGATCTTAGAAAGTTGATATTGTGACAAGGAAGTTCAAGACACAAATTCAGATGACAACAAGGTACAAATATCCACAATGCAAGCCTCAAATAAAAATGCCAATTGATCTTAAAAATAAAATTCCTGAAAGAAAACAAAAAGATTATAAAAAACAAATAAAAGAGGTAGAGGATATTTTCAGGGGCAGTGAAATTAGAGTGATGCAAGAAAATCATGAAAAAATGAGTAAACAGCTTTGTAAAAGAGACACAGAAATACTGATGAAAATAACACTTTAACAAATGGAATTAGCCAAATGGTAAAGGAAGAAGAAAACAAAATCCCTTGGAGAGAAAATCTCCTTATAAAGCAAAATTGGTCAAATGGGGAAAAATACAATAACTAACTGAAGAACAGAACTTATTTAAAAGGTAGAGTTGGCCAACTTGTGGGGAATACCAAAACTCATTGAAGAAAATAATTCCTTAAAAAGTAGAATTGGACAAATGGAGTCTAATGATTATAAGACATCAAAAACAATAAAACAAAATCAAAAGAATGAAAAAAATGTGAAATATATCATTGGAAAAACAACTGACCTGGAAAATCAATTCATCAGACATAATTTTAAAATTATTAAACTACCTTAAAGCAATGATGAAAAAAGAACCTAGGTATCATCTTTCAAGAAATTTCCAAGTAAAACTATCCTGATACCTTAGAAGCTGAAGGTAAAATAGAACTAGAAAGAATCTGCTCATCATATTCTGAAAGAGATTTAAAACTTAAAAATTCTGGGAATACTATATCCAAATTCCAGAGTTCTTGGGTCAAGAAAAAATTGCAACCTGACAGAAACAATTCAAGTATCATGGAGCCATGGAACACACAAGATTTAGCAGCTTCTATACTGAAGAAATGGAGGGCTTCGAATATAATATTCTGGAGAGCAAAAGAGTTTGGATTATAACCAAGAATGTCTTACCTAGAAAAAATAAGTATATTCCTTATGGGGAAAAATCCATATTTAATGAAAGAGAGAACTCTCAGACATTCTTGATGAAAAGACCAGAGCTGAATAGAAAATTTGACTTTGAAATACAAGACTGAAGAGTAGCATAAAAAGGTAAATGGCAAGAGAAATCCTAAGGGATCCAATAAGGTTAAACTATTTACATTCCCACATGGTAAGATGCTACTTGTAACTCCTAATAATGTTATTATTATTAGTACAGTTAGAAGGAATATACATAGACAGAGGCCATAGGTGTGAGTTGACTATGATTATATAATATCTAAAAAATTAATAATATAATGAATATATGAGAAAGAAGGATACACTGGGAAAAGAGGGAAAAAAGGTAGAATGGGGATAAATTATTTCACATAAATGTAGTGTGAAAGAGCTTTTTTAGTGGAGGGAAGATAAAAGGGTGTTGGACAATATTTAAACTTTATTCTCATCAGAATTGTCAGAAAGAGGGAATAACACACACTTGGGTATTGAAATCTATTTTACCCTTCAGAGAAGTAGTAAAGGAGGGGAATAAGAGAAGGTGAAGCTCTTAAATGAAGTATAGATTGGGGCAGATGGTAAACAGAACGAAAACACTTTTGAAGGAAGAGCAGTGTGAAAGAAGAGAAAGTAGAATAAATGGGGAGAAATAGATTTGAGAGAAATGCAGAGTCATAATCATAACTTTGAAAAAAATTGTAGCAAGCTTCTCTGATAAAGACCTCATTTCCCAAATATATAGAGAACTGATTCAAATTTATAATAATACAATTAATTCTACAATTGATAAATGGTCAAGTGATATTAAGAGGACATTTTCAAATGAAGAAATGCAACCTATATATAATCATATGAAAAAATGCACTAAATCACTATTGATTAGATAAATGAAAAGTAAAACAGCTCTGAGTATCACCCCATGCCCATCAGATTGGTTAATATGTCAGAAAAGGCAAAAGATAAATGTTGGAGAAAATGTAGGGAAATTGGGATGCTGATGCATTATTGGTGGAATTGTGAACTGATCCAACTATTCTAGCAAACAATTTTGAACCATGCCCAAAGACTTATATACTGATAATACCCTTTGTCTTAGCAATACTATCTCAAGATCTATGTCCCAAAGAGATTTTTTAAAGGAAAACTATCTATATGTAGAAAAAAATATTTATTGTAGTTCTTTTTGTAGTGGCAAATAATTGGAAATTGAGTACATGTCCATCAATTGAGAAATGCCTTACATTCTGGTGTGTGATTTTATTGGAATACTATTTTGCTATAAGAAATAATGATCAGAATGCTCTCACAAAAATCTAGAAAGATTTACATGAATTGATGCAAGCTGAAATGAGCAGTACCAGGATAATATTGTATAGTCTAACAACAACATTGTACCATGATCAACAGAAAATGATAGCTACTCTCAGTAATACAACTGACCAAAAAAATTCCAAAGAATGTATTTTTTTAAAAAATCCACCCGCAAACAAAGAATTGTTGAAATCTGAATACAGATCAAAGAATATTTATATATATTTCTTGGGATTTTTGTGGTCTGTGTTTCCTTTACAAAATGTCTAATATGGAAATGTGTTTTTCACGATTGCATGTGAATATTATATATCAAATTTCTTGCCTTTTAAATGAAGGTATAGGGGAGGGAGGAACGGAGAGAATTTGAAACTCATTTTTTTTAAATGAGTGTTAAAATTGTTTTTACATGCATTAGGAAAAAATAAATTATTAAAAGAGGGGAAAATCTACTATAGTAATTTTAACAGTTCCTGTCAATTCAATGATGTTCTTTATGGATAAGAATCCCGAAGTGTCCTAGAGTTAGGAACTCACCTAGTTTGTTGCTGTTGTTTGTTTTTGTTTTGTTTTTGTTTTTGTTGTGTGTGTATGTGTGTGTGTTTTGTCAACCCATCCACCCACTTGCAGAGGTAAAGATTCTGCACATTTTATAAAATTCCTCTAGAAATTGCTATCAATTTCCTTCTGATATGCAAGAGATAGCACCTATATGTATATGGAAAGAATTAGAGGTCTTTGGGTATTATGCAATTATCTAAATGTTTCTTCCTTTGTATTTGTATAGTTTTAATGTCTCATTTAAATATTCCACTGTAGAATTTCTATCTTTTATTGTCACTGAGTGGAGAATATTCTCCTAAATTCAATGGGTTGGGGACTTGGGCTATGATTAGCAGAACTGATTATTCAATGCAGCCACAGTCAATGTAGGAATGAGCTAGTGGCTCAAAAAATAGAATTCTAAAACAAATTCTAGGGCACCCAGTTCTGTTTGTGTACATGTTATATCCCCTTAATAAGAATGTAAACTACTTGAGGACAGGTGTTATTTCATTTTGTCTTTGAATTCTCATCCCCTAGCAAGTTGTCTTGCTTCTACTTAGAAAGTGTTTAATAAATGCTTCTTTAATTGAACACAGAAGGTGAAAGAGCAAGCCTTCACTAAATTCCTACCACATATTCTCACTGTGAATATAAAGATAATTAATTCTAGGTTATCACTGGCTATTTCAGCAGAATACAAGCCTATGCACATTCTAGCAAGCTTTCAAAGGTGAACCTGACAACAGATATAGTGAATTATTCAAGGTGAGTTTGGAGAAGTGAATCCCTCCAAAGATTTTCTACCAGGGAGTGGTTTGTCATTGCCAGGCAATCAGTTAGGAACACTTGTTAACACCTACTTCCAGGCACTGTGCCAACTTCTGAAGATTAAGAAAAAAAGGGTCAAAGATAATCCCTGCTCTCAAGGATCTCATGTTCTAGTGAGGAAGATAACATGCAAACCATTATAGATAAACAAGCTTTATACAGGGTAAACTGGAGATAATCAATAGTGTAAATGCATTAAAATGAAGGTGGAATACTAGTCTTTACTTAAAATTGATGGGTCATGATTATCCATAACAAAGTATCTATATCAATCAAATCATCAACTTTTTGATATATGGTGTTAAGATGATTAAAGGTAATACATCTTAGGAAGTAAAAAGGATGCATATTTACTGGAGGAAGCATATAAAGATTAATTTAATGGGACTCAAGGGACTTAGGTTGCAACTCAGGTTCTGCCACTAAAGAGATATTTGACAAATAATGGGGTGGAACTAAATAATTTCCCTAGTTTTATTCTTCCATATCTAATGTTCCTTGATTCTATAACAAAATAATCTGCCTTGAATTAGTTTTTGTTTTTATTTTCCTTAATCCCCTCACTAGGTTATAAGGTGTTTGAGGACACTAACTTAACTAACTTCAGATCAGTATACTACCAGACTAACTATTTAACAATTGATTGTTAGGTCAGTCAATCAATTGATTATATATCTTGAATAGTGATTTGCACATGGTAAATGGATAGGTTTCCATAGTACAAGCCAAAGGTTTCCTAGGAAGGGCTAATTCAATTCTTGAATTGAGGGTAGGTAGGTGGGTAGATAGATAGATAGATAGATAGATAGATAGATAGATAGATAGATAGATGATAGATGATTAGATAGAGCTATATGATTAGATAGACAGAGGCATATGATTAGATAGACAGAGCTAGAAAAATTATATGGATAGATGATATATAGATAGATGATTACAGTTAGACGAGAGAGAGAGGGGGGGGGATGGTAGCTATTTCAGCCATGGTAAGAAATTTAGTCTGTATAAATTATCAGATAATCAATGAGGTCAAGGCGATTTTTATATCAAAATCAGTGAAAATATTAAAAAAATGTTTCCAGTTCAATTTCATTAGAAGACATCCCTTGATGTGAAAAACTTGGCTTTTGTAATTTCAAATTTGAAATATCATTAGAAAGAATTGAGATTGACAATGTGCAGATAACTATGTACAAACAGACAGGATAAATTTGAGGTAATCTTAAAAGTAGAGCATCACAGTAAGTGGGATGAGTAAAGCTCCCTTGTGATTTTAATGAAGTCATAAGGAACACATAAAGAGAGATTCTGAAGAACTGGGAATAGTAAAAATTCTGGTAGTATGAAATTAGTATGTCGGGGGCAGCTAGGTGGCACAGTGGATAAAGCACTGGCACTGGATTCAGGAGTACCTGAGTTCAAATCTGGCCTCAGACACTTGACGCTTACTAGCTGTGTGACCCTGGGCAAGTCACTTAACTCCCATAGCCCTGAAAAAAAAAATTAGTATGTCTAGAGCAAGGAATAGCAAGGAAGCCGGTGTCACTAAACTACAAAATATGTAGGAAGGGAGTAAGGTATAAGAAGATTGGAAAGGTAGGAAGAAATCAGTATATGATGAGCTTTAAAAGCCAAAGGATTTTCTAATTGATAGTAGAGATGATAGGGAGGCACTGGAATTTATTGAATAGGGTATGAGGAAAGTGGTAAAAATAAGACCTTTAATCAGGGCAGAGGAGCTATAACTCAGAGTATTGCAAAGCAAGAATGCTAGGAATACCCAAAGATGGGGACTAAGGACAGGGTTTATATGGGGTAACAGAACAAAAGGAACTATAAGGCTGCCCTTGAGTTAAGTGCCAAAGCTAGTTAATTCTAAATAGAAACTCCGTTTACACAATAATATAAAGTCCAGGGCATAAGGTGGGGAATCTTTGGGAGCAGATAGTTTGTTTCCAGGAGATCCATAAGACAATCAAGAGTCTGGAACTGACAAAGATTGGTTAGCCCCAAGCGATTCATTGGCCTTGGAATGGGGAGTAGGTGGGGATTAGTCAGTTCTCAGTAAATTGTGATTATCAGTTATTATGTTATGTTATGTAATGTTATGCTGTGTTGTGCTATGCTATGTTGTGCTGTGTTTTACACACACATATGGCTATCACAAAAAAGGCTGCTATAAATATTTGGCATACATACACTGAATATTTAGCATACACATACAGACATTATAGGAGCCTTTTTTGTTGTAGCAAAGAATTGACAATATAGTAGATACCTATTTATTGGGAAATGGCTGAACAGATTATCATTAATGAATATGAAGGAATATTACTTTTCTGTGAGAAATGACAAATATGTTGAATACAGAAAAACATAGAAAAAGTCACATGAACTGATATAAAATGATGTAAGTAGAACCAAGAGAAAAAAAACACAAGGAATGCCATAATGTAAATGGAATGAGTACTACAATATACATGTAAATAAAAGCCATAAAGTGATTTTTAAAAGTCTGATGTAAAATAATAAAGAACAAATGTGGCCACAAAGAGGTAGATGAAGACATCTTCCCCTCATTCCTTGGTAGGGGTGGGGTTATGTGGGTGTGAAATACTGCATATGTTTTCAGATTTTATTCAATGTTTTTATTTGTTTTGCAGATTTTTTTCTCATCCTATTTTTTTAGAAGAGTTTGTTATATAAGATGGTTCTCTGAAAATGAAGATAAGAAGGAATAGAGGATAAATTTTAGGAAATGTAAAACAAAATATACCAAAAAAATTCATTTAATACCTATAAGGAAAGAGGAAAGAAAATGGACTGGGACAAAGAAGTGTACTATATGACTATAAAATAATGAGACTTTTTTTTTCTTTTTGGCTCATATACTTGTTTTTAATGCTATTTTAAAGAATTTCAAAAGTTCTAGAGTACACCAAATGCCACTAAAATAAATTTACTATGTATTTAGAAAGAAAACATCTTTTGATAGATAGATTCTAGTGCATTTATTTGAAACAAAATATTATCATCATTTTACTTAAGGATGTTTTATGGGTATTTATAATGCATAATATATTAATTCCTTAAGGTTTCTTAATAAAGGATAAAGCCACTTTCTAATTCTTAAAGTAAAGATTATAAGTCAAAGTGGAGAAACTGTGACTGAGATGAGAAGATATGCTGTTAGATATTCAGTGTAAAACTCATGACCTTGTACCTTGATTTTGACCACAATTAAAACCAAAGTTTTGATACGTTTTGTTGATGTGAAGCATCAACTTCAATTCAAATGAGCATTACAAATGGACATATTTGGGGCAGCTAGGTGGCACAATGGATAAAGCACTGGCCTTGGATTCAGGAGGACCTGAGTTCAAATCTGGCCTCAGACACTTGACACTTCCTACCCGTGTGACCCTGGACAAGTCACATAACCCCAATCGCCTCATCAAAAAAAAAAAATGGGTATATGGTAGACTAAATGTCTTGCCCAACATCAGGAAAGTTTCTATGACTGATAAGATGACATTTCAAGAAAACATACTTTTTAGTTTCAATAAAAATGGTGAATATTTTAATTAATTAATGCTTTAATATTAATATTCCATTGTTAAGACATTAATTAATATTAGTTAATGTTAATTGATTTATATTTTAGGTAGATAATACCTATCATCTTAATATAATAACAATAGACAATTGAAAAGATAAATCTGGGTTTTCTGACTTAATGGAATAGCTCTTTAGTAACCTGATGACCTCCACCCCATGATTAGGCAGGAGAACATTTCCTGAAACCTACCTTCAAAATAATTCTTAGGAAGAAAAACAAGCAAGCAAAGCAGATATCACTGAGTTGGTTTTTCAAGAAGCTATTAAAGCAGCCAAAGGACTCTTTAAAGTTATCTGTGAACTTTTCCCTGAAAGAAGCTCTTATGGATTCCATGTAACCATTTAATAGATTTATTGATTGTAAATGCTGAAAGAGACCTTAAAAATCACTTAGTGCACACCTTCATTCCCTTTTTATTCCCCCCCCCTCCATTTAGTACAAATAGGGCAAAGCCAAAAGAGGGGAAGAACATGACTTACCCAAAGCCACACAGCTATTTATATCATAAATCAGTTTTAGACAAAAGCCATCTCTCCTGGAAAGTAACTATTACATGCTGGAAGAACAGAACACTATTAACTCTTTTTGCCTCTGTGATGTTAAAGTATTACATGTCTATGGAAAACAAATTTTTTTCCCAAGAATATTGTATTCTCAGTGGTAAAAAAAAAAATCAGTGTATTTAAGTGTTTCTTGGGAATGGAAAGAGGCCTCCCAAAGGATTATGATGACTATTAGGAGGAAAAAGAGATGAAACAAAAAAATGGATTGGTTCTAGACCTAAATTCTGGAGGGCTGGATTCAGATTATGTTCTATCCTTTTGGTAGTTGTATAATCTTAGGCAAATCATTTAATTTCCTTGAGCTTTATTTTTCTGTTCTATAAAACAAGAGGAATAATAATTGTATGATCTACCTCATACATTTGTCATGTATATAAATTTTATAAATGTAAGTAATTATTGTTATCTTATTCTATTTATTTGTTAATGTCTACTCAACTCCTTGAGAGTTTCTTCTTAGCTCTTAATATCATACAGCATCCCCAACATACTCCCTTCACTATAAGGCTTCTCAGTTGAAAAGGATGGTGACTTTCACTGTTGGAGGGAACATGCATACCAATGAAATCACTGATACTGTGAAGTGCTGAAGTCTAACTAGCATACATGTGTATGCAATAACTCTCCATGGTTTAACAATTATACTTCCCCAGAAAATAATGTGTTTTCTTCAGATTCTCTGGAATCTAATTAAAATAGTGAACAGAAAATGAAAATCTTTTTTTTTCTATTCAAAGTATATATTATCTCTATATTCCTAACCAAAAAAAATGCATTGGTTTGCCATTTTCTTTTTTTTTTTAAAGCATAGTACATATTTTCAATGTAAATTTTTTGATTGATCTTCTGATGAATTTTAACTTTAACTGGATCATGCATGGCATTTAGAGAAGTGCTGATTTATTTTGGTATGTCAAATATGGAAATACAGTTCTTCCTTCATACAAAGACTAATGAGCTTGTCATCAGAAGGGTATTTTACAGAGCTTTATATAAGAAAAGACTAGTGGCTACTTCTTTTTTTCCCCTCAAAGCAGGAAAACATGGTGGTGCAGAACCAAAATGTCAAATGTAATCTATCATAGTTCAATTACATATGACAAGAAACACGAAATGAAAGAAATGTATAATCAAAACAGTACACCTCAAACAGGGCATTAGATAAATGAAAACGTTTTAGTTATTTCCCATAATGGATTGTTGTTCCTTGCACAAAAAAATATCTAGTCTTAGAGACCTAAAATACTTCAGTTCAGTAATATGGCCATATTTTTCCTTTGCTTTTTAAAATTTTAAACAAAGTGCAAACACTCATATATATGCACACACATATACATATAGTTAATATGTATGAGAATATCAGAACCTGAATGTACACATCACAGGTAAATATGTAAAATTTATGCATTTACATATGTGTGTATATCCCTCATAGATTTAGAGTTGATATCTGAGAAGGCATTTAGTCCAACCCTCTAAATTTACAAATACAATATACACAAACATATACATGTGTGTGAATGAATAAAGAATGTTAATGTGCTTACCATTTGCCAGATATTGTGCTTAGTGCTAAATATACAAGCAAGCTAGGAATTGTCCAAAAGAAGCTTATAGTCTAAAAGGGGAAGACAAATATAACAACGACAGCAACAACAACAACAACTAACATTTATATACAGTTTACTATCTGCTAGGCACTGTGCTAAGCACTTTCCAATTGTTATTTAATTCTCACAACAATCATGGGAAATACTTGGTGTTATTTCCATTTTGCAGGTGAGGAAACTGAGGTAAATAGAGGTTAAGTAACTTATCCAGGGTCACACAGCTAGGAACTGTCTGAGGCAAGATTTGAATGCAGGTTTTCCTGACTCCAGGATCAGTGTTTTATCCACTGTGCCATCTAACACTGCTCAGAGAGTGAAGGTCAATTATGGGTAATTGAGAGGAAGTAAACAAATAGTTTAGTGAGTGATTGGAGTAATGGGGTACTTTATTGAAATGTTATTTGCCAGGAATACACCCAGCACTTAACATAGTGCTTGGTATGCATTAGGAACTTAATAAATGTTTATTTATTGATTGGTATTATTTTGGTTATTCTTTTCAAATCTTGAATTGAAGGAAGTGAGAGCTTGAGGTGTGGAAAAGTCTGGGGGAGGGGAAGGGTCTGGGATTGGGCTGAACAAGGTTAAAAGATCCTAGAGCTAGGAGGGAGTAGTCATTTGTTTCAGGTGGAAGTAGAAGATGGAGTTGAATGCAGAAATATGTGGAAATTGTGAGGTAGGAATGTAATGGTCCAAGATTGTGCAAGATTTGCTGACAAACTCACCAGTTAGAATCCATTGTAAAATTATCACAGATGTGGATGAAAATTTATCCTTCTTTTTCTTTTTCCTTCCTTACTCCCTCCCTTCTTCTTTTTTCACTCCCTCTCCACCCTGGCCGCCTTTCTCTGTCTTCCATATTGGTGAACTCCCAGTAAGTGAAACTTGCTGCACTAATTCAGATTGGGAACTCTAACTTAACTAAATTGGTCATTGTAACCTAGGGAATACAGGTTAGAGGCAAGAAAGGGAGTTGGTCTTCATGAAACCAGGGCCAGTTAACTTATACAGTACACAAAAGTTACTTCCTATTAAAGTGTGTTTATATATACATAGATATTTGACACGATCCTCTGTCAAGTCAACTGTCATTGCGCAGAGAATAGCTGAAATTTCTTTTTTTCTTTTTTTTTTTTTTAGTGAGGCAATTGGGGTTAAGTGACTTGCCCAGGGTCACACAGCTAGTAAGTGTTAAGTGTCTGAGGCCATATTTGAATTCAGGTACTCCTGACTCCAGGGCCGGTGCTCTATCCACTGCACCACCTAGCTGCCCCTAGCTGAAATTTCTTTAAAGAATCTTGTAGATATTATAAGCTGGTAAATATGACATAAACTGTTATGTTGCCATAAAATCACTCGAATCTATCTACCATTTTGCCATTGATCTCAATATGAAATGAAAGAATCAGATATCACTTTTAATGTCCTTGATGTATTCCAGTTATCCTCAATATCATTCATTTCGTGACCTCTGGAATTGATTTTTTTCCCCTCATATTTCAGTTATAGGCATTGCATTCCATTGCACACACTTTTGTGAACTACCTTTCCAAGCTGTTTGAGCACACCACTCTTTTTTCTTTTTTTCCCAATGATTCCTACTTTTGTTCATTTTACCCACTGCAATGTTGCCTGAAAATGCAGGTAGTACAGAAATTAATAGTAATTATTTCAAGAAAAATGTTTGAGCTCTTGTTTTCTCATTCTGTATCAGTATAGGGTTTAAATTCAAGAATTTTAATTCTTGTTCCTCTTTCCAAACACAAACTGATCAAACAAATTGTGCACTATCCTTGCAGGATTTTTAGAGATGGTTATTTTCAGAGACTACTCAGAATCATGTGGAGTGAGGAGGAAAGCATCTGGAATATTCTGGTACTATTTTTTCGATGAACAAAAAGGGCCTTATAAGCACCATACTCTGATTCTACAGCCCTCTCTCTACACTTAGGCAGCCTTTGAATATGATTGTTCATCATGTAAGATTTTCTATCACATCTCAGCTGTCCCATTCATATCATTGTACCATCCTTTCATATATGAAAATAGGCACTATTCCTTATGCTATTGGACAGCTGCTAGAAACCTTTGTCTTTTTTCCCCCCACTGTCTCCAAATGCCTTCTTTCACTGCCTTTGACAATGACTTGCTTCGTGCTGACTTGGTTTTTATCTTTAAATTGTTCTTAGAGACCATAAATAAAGAAAAGATTAATTCCTACCCTTGACTATTAAGGGACAGTTAAAAAGAGTAAAGAGGCATGCATTTTCCTTTACTGCTATTTCATAGATAGAAACAAAAAGCTGATGCCATTGAAAGATTCAGAGGATTTCAGACATTAGGAGTAAGGAAGAGACTCTGAATAGGGTACAGATACGTAAATTATTATGACTGCAGTACTATTGTTTTGAAATAATAGTTCTTTATTATTTCTTTGACCTATAATTACCATTGAGATATTAGAGAAACAATTCCCTTGATCAATGCTTTCATTTATTTATTTATTTATTTATTTATTTATTTATTTATTTATTTATTTATTTATTTATTTATTTATTTATTTATTTATTTATTTATTTATTTATTTATTCACTTATCTATCTATCTATCTATCTATCTATCTATCTATCTATCTATTTATTTATTTATTTTTACATTATTTATTTGCTGGCTCAGCTAAGAGGCTCAGTGGATAGATTGCTGGATCTCCAGTTAAGAAGACTCATCTTTATGAGTTCAAATCCAGCCTGACACTTACTTAAGCTGAGTGACGCTAGGTAGGTCACTAACCCTATTTACCTCAGTTTCCTATTCTATAAAATAAACTGGAGAATGAAATGGCAATCCACTTCAGTATCTTTGTCAAGAAAATCATAAATTGGGTCAAGAAGAGTTGGACGTGATGAAAAATGGCTGTATAACAATAACAACAAAACAATAAGGATATCCTCTTTCCCTAGTTATTCAAAATAATTCTAAAGACATTAGCAAAAAGAAATGATGTGAAAAAGAAATGAAGGCATAAACATAACTAAAGAAAAGACAAATATATTCTTATTTTCTGATGCTCTGAGATTTTACTTTAAAAACTTCAATGGATAGCAAAAACTGGAGATAATGGCTTGAGATTCAGAGCTGGGCTCACATTTTGTAATCTGCAATAAGAGGGACTTATATTAGATGACCCCTAAAATCTGTTCCTATTCATTCTAAATATAGGACGTGTTATTCTATTACTTAAATGATTTTTTCAGATTTATTCCTACACAAAACAAAATATAGACAACATTCTTTATGGAGTTATAAATTTTTTTTTAAATAATTTGGAGAAATAAATAATCAAGAACAGGGATTGGCAAATGACGTCTCGCTGGCAAACTTTCACCAGCTATCTATTTTTTTAGACTATACTAGGAATATTTTTAGATGTAACCTTATTTTTAGAAATAAAATAACCTTTTTTTTGTCCATAGGCCATACAAAAACATCTGATGGAAAACTGTTGTTTGTTGATTCTCGATCTTGATTCACAAGGGAAGTAATGAAAAATAGAAGCATAAATGAAGTGGAAATGGCACTTCCAGACCCAAAATTATACTATAAAAAAGTATTCATAAAACAATTTAATACTGGTTATAAGAAGAAATATGGAATAAGCTAGATAAAGAATGATTAGAAGCAATTTAACTCAGTAATAGTGTTTCACTAAAACCATTATAACATGAATGATTTGGCAATGCACAAAAACAAAAAAAGCTGATATGAATTAGGTTTCTACCATCATTTCATGATATTATATGAATGAGAGCAAAATGGGTACATTTTGCCTATTAAAGGTCAAAATTTTTTAAAAACTTAGAAAAGAACCAAATCAAGTATCTTTCACAGATTTGGCAAGAGTAAAAATTCTTAATTAAGTAAAGAGCTGTGGTAATCACGAAAGTTTTTTTTTAATGTGATTATATAAAATTTGAAAGATTTCACAGCTTTTGCATAAACAAAATCAATCTAACTAGGTAAAGTAGGGAATCTTTCAAATGAAGGAAAATTATCTTAAATAGCTCTGATAAGGGTCAGAATATCTAATGTCAAAAGGAATTATCACAAATATCACAAGACAAAGCCATTCATCAATCTATATATTCTAAGGATATAGATTAATATTTCTTAATAATATTATAAACTATCAATAATCACATGGGAGATTTCCAAAAATTATGAATTATAAGAAAAAATGTATATTAAAAATCTGAGGTTTCTACCCCACACCCAGCAAATTAGCAATAATGACAAAATATGTGATCAGTTTTACGTTGAAGAAAGAGATGCTAATAAACTTTTGGTAAGTCTATGAATTGGTCTAGCATTTCCAGACAGTAATTTAAAGTTATAATATGGAAATCACTAAAACATATATATTCAACAAATGATATATTCCACATAAGTCAAAGATGAAAGGAAAACATCTCATTCATATAAAAAATATTGCAGTTCTCAAAAAGACAGAAAATTTGAAATGAAGTACATGCCCTTTATATAAAAATTTTCATTTATATAAAATAGCTTAATAGAATATTCTTGTATAATAAGGAATGAAATCATAGACATATATGGAAAGATGCATGTGAAGTGATGGAAAATGAAATAAGTAGAAATAGGAAATAAAAACAAAAATGGAAATGGAAACACTAAAAGAAAGTGAAATTTATTTAATTATAATGACCAATGTTGGTCTCAAAGCAGTGAAGAGAAAATATACTTCCCTTTCCTCATTGGTGAACTAGAGAATAATGGATATGACTATCACATATACAAATTTTCAGATTTGTGTTGGTTAGATTTGGAGATTTTTTTCTTTTCTTTTTTTCTGCCTTGCCATTGTTGTTTACAAGGGATGAGTCTCTGGATAAGGGACTGGAGAATGGATGTATTTAGAAATAAAGGTCATATAAAAAGAAAAATATAAATTGAAAAAATCTGTTATGCTTTATTGAAGGTGAATGTTCTTTTTAATTTTAGCAGGAATTGTTTTTTCTTCTTCTTTAGGTTTAAGGTGCTAGAATAATTTTCAATCTGTAAATGGTTTGATTTTGACTTGCTAATAGCTAGGACTAGCTAGAAAGAGGAATTCCTGTAGGGATGAGAGAAAAAAATAGGAAAGTACAATGGTATTACCAACAGAGATGAACTAAACCAAGAAGATTCCAAGTCATTACTTATAGGCTCCCCAATATTGTGGAGAATGATGTAGCTATGTATAGAAAGATATATTTTTATGTCACGTAATATTTTTCCCCTCATTCATAAAACTCTAGGACATATGTCCCAATTTGGCATAGCTCACCATGAAAACTTTAGTATGTACCTAGTTCATGTAAAAACTATAACACAGGATCAAAAATACAGAATACTTCAAATGCCATATATCCTATTAATTCCACAATCTCTAGTGATGAAAATTTTCTAACCATTCTCAATAACCTCCTCTGTTTTCCTGACATCTCACATATATCACATACATTCAATCCCATTTCCTCTTGTAATATATTCAATGGAGATGGAGAAGAGCTAGTCTCCATAATTCTTCATCTACTTTAAGGCTATTTCTAAGAGATTTCCCCATAAACTCTCTTCCACGCATCCACCCTTTCCCCAGTTAAAACATTTTTCACAGAATCTGCACAGGTTTTGTTTTCTGCCTCCTCAATCATTTTTAATTTATCCCCTCTGGATATTGTCCAGGTATTCTTCTCACTTGAAATATGGAGTCCATAGCTGGACAAAAGGTCTCACTAATGCACTGAATGTGAAAATCAATGAATGATTTTCCCATGAATACATTTCATTACCATGTTGTAGTTATAACAGAACTATAGTTCTAATATTGTTTTTCCTACAATTTCTAACAGTACCTTTGTTCTCTTCTGGAATAGCCTTTTCTCACTCTTGAATAACTTTTCTATACTACAGTGATAATAACTATACCTCATATTTCTAATGTTTTAAGTTTTACTATCACCATCACTGTGGCTACTACTGCTATTATTAGTCTGAACAAGCTAGTTTACATAAAATTTCTTTGCAAACCTTAAAGCTCTATATAACTGAGCTATTTTTTTCATACTGTTTAAAGTGTTAGCTTTAAAAAGACTATGTAAGCTGAAGAGTCCAAGTTTTCCAGTTTTAAAGACAAGGGAATTGACATTGGTGTTCACCAAGCTATCAAATTAAGTTAGGACTTGTAGTCTGATCTACCTCTCAGATTAGTGCTCTTTCCAAGACATGATGTTGATAAAGGGAAGTTCTACTATGAACATTTCATTTCCTCTCATCTTCATTTTGATATATCGGTGACAACCTAAAAAATTAAACTTTTTAAGTCAAATGAGTCTATGCTTCTACCAATGACCCATGGAGGTCAGGAAAAAGCAAAAATGTGGAAACCAAAGAAGCTACACTGGAGGGACCATGCAAAGTAGGGGATAGTGTCAACATTTCACTCTATCATTAACTTAAGTACATATGTGATACCATAGGTCACATATACTTTACCTCTCTTGGTCTCTTTCCTTTCATTTGTAAGGCAATTCATAGGAATTAATTAATGTGCTAGGTACATGCAGCTATATAGTATAAATAATTTCAGACAAGATGATAATTTATATCTTCATAAAATCTGGACCCTAATATCAAGTTTAGTTATTATTTCTTCAGAACTGTGTCTTCTACTACCATGTTATCAAGGCCATAATTTAATTGTATTCATATATATGTATATATATGTTTATGTGTGTGCATGTGCCTTATATTCCTCCATGTACTCCATAATCCATTGATACTGACCTCATTGATGTTCCTTAAACAAACATTCCATCTCTCTCTCTTTTTTTTTTAATACTTCATCTCTTGACTCCAAACATTTTCACTGGTAGTTTCCATTCTCATGCCTTATCTCTGTTGATTATTTCCAATTTATCCTGTCTATAACTTGCTTGTACATAGATGTTTGCATGTCATCTCTTCCATTAGTCTGTGGCCTCCTTCAGAGCAAGGACATTCTTTTTCCTTTCTTTATATTCCCAGTACTTATCACAATGTACATAGTGCGGTAAAAAATTATTTGTGGTAAAGATTAATATGCCCGTTTTCAGCTAACTCATTTGGGAGGGGCCATACCTGGCCCACCCCAAGGTTATGAAGGCAGCTTTTTGAAGGACCTCCCCTTTTAGGGGAGGGGAGATTGAACACTCCCAGAAGGGAGTGTAACGATTGGAATAACGCCACCTGCTGGATACTTACTGTAGAAGAGTTCTGCCCATGAAGGGAAGGTCTTTGAGGGCAAGACCAGGAGTCTTTTCTTCAGGAGTCAGGAAGTGACGCGGACTAGTGGGAGGAGGAAGGAAGAGACTGGCGCTCAGTCTCGGTCGCTCTTTTCCTCTGGACTCTGGTGGAGAAGGGAGCTAGAAATGTGCTCTCCCTTTAATAGATAGGAATCTAGGCCTTTCTCTCTCTTTACCAAATTCTTATTCTCCTTAATAAATGTTTAAAAGTCTAACTCTTGCTAAAGCTTATAATTTATTGGCGACCACTCATTAGATATTTTAGACAGACTAGCTAGAATTTTAGCCCTTAACAGGAGGCAGACTGCTTCTGGAACATGAGGGTTTTTCCAGAACTCAGCCTTTTCGGCTTGAGCCCTTGTGGTGGTGGTATATAGTGAATGTTTGTGCTCTGTCTCAGGTGACTGCTGTCTCTGGTCAGCAACTGTAAACTTTCAGGTTCAGTGAGTTACTTATGGAAAACCCTAAATTCCTTTGAACTAGATAAATTGGAAAGGGTCTGGGTTAAGCTTAAAGTTAAGAATATCTATCTATCTGTATTTCTATTTTCCTATTTCCTTATCTTTGATTTTTATTAGTTTCACCTTTGTTGTTTAATTAATTCCCAAGTAATAAAATCTGATCCTTTTGTGAACTAAAGCATAGAGGCTCCTTTCTTATTGGCCTCGGAGAAATATTTTAAAAGGGTAGTTCAGAGGGGAGGATTAAACCTAAAAGGTCCTTCATATTTCCAGGACCCCGATATTAAGGCGAGTTACCCAAATAATGCTCCGTATATAAAATTTTGGCCCTCACAATAGTAAATGTTTAATAAACGTCTATGTCTATGTACAAGGCATGCATACATATATTTATATATATATATATTTATACATATATTTACCATGCAATATGCATATGTGTTATACACCTATATTAGCTGATTTTATTATCATTTCAAAATTAATGATAATAGGATACACTGTGACACAGTAGAAGGAAGGCTAGATTTGGAGACAAAGAATCTGAGATTGCATCTCAGCAAAAAATCAAAGATATTCAAAGTGTAAAAATGAATGGCTGGGGCAGCTAGGTGGTGCAGTGGATAGAGCACCGGCCCTGGAGTCAGGAGTACCTGAGTTCAAATCCAGCCTCAGACACTTAACACTTACTAGCTGTGTGACCCTGGGCAAGTCACTTAACCCCAATTGCCTCACTAAAAAAAAACAAAACAAAATGAATGGCTGGAACAAATTTTATGATGCATCACATGAATCAAAAAGCAAGATTTTCAATCATTCTATTGCAAAGTAAGACCAAAAATTCACAACATAGATAAAAACAAGAAAATTGTATTAGGCTGAAAGCAACCATACAAAAAAAAACAATTTCAACATTAAACATATGCTTCAAATGTCAGCATATAAATTCACAAAGGAAAAGTTAACTGAATTCCTAGAAAACATAGAAAATAATACCAAAATACTAGGAGATTTTAATGTTCTTTGCTCAGCATGTGATGAATTTAAAGCTGAGATACACAAAAGACAATTATAGAACTTAACAAATAGATAGATAAAAAAGTGAGAGACTTACAGTGACTTCTAAAATGATTTCTAATGAATATTTGTATTTATCAGAACCACATGGAACTTCTAAAAAAATTCATCACATATTAGGGCACAGAGATATTGCAAAGCCATGTAAAAATGGCAGAAATAGCAAATATATACATACAATCATACTAAAAAATACAGTTAGTTCAGATATCAGAATAAAAAACACAAAGCAAAATTGATATTGAAAAATGAAATCCTAAATAATCAATGGCTGAAAGAATAGATCATAATAATAATGAAGAATGATGGGAAAAGTATTATAATTTTGAAGCAACACATTTTTTAAAAAAAATTTTGCTGATTACATGTAAAAAGCCTTTTTAATATCCATTAAATATTCATCAATATTTTTAATATTCATTTATAAAGAGAGTTCCAAGTTATTTTTCTCTCTCCCCTTCTACCTCCTTGAGATGGCAAGCAATTTAATACATGAACATACCAAATTTTCAGAGATGCAGATAAATAAGTCCTTATTGGACAAAGTTGCTGTTCAGTTATTTCAGTCATGACTCTGTGGAGTTTTCTTGGCAAAAATACTGGAATGGTTTGCAGCTTTCTCCTCCAGCTCATATTATAAATAAATAAACCAAGGGAAACAGGTTTAAATTAGTTGTCCAGGATCACACAGCAAGTGTCAGAGGCCCAATTTAAACTCAGGCCTTCTTTTTTTTTTTTTTTTAATAAAAGTATTTTATTATTTTCTTTTACATGTAAAGATAGCTTTCAGCATTTGTTTACATAAGATTTCCAATTTCAAATTTTTTCCTTCCCCCCTCCCCCAGACAGCAGGTAATCCGATATATGTTTTATACACACACACACACACACACACACACATATACATACATACATATATATATATATATATATATATATATATATATATATATAATGATTATCAGGAGAAGTTCAGAGAAACCTGGAAGGACTTGCATGAACTGATGATGAGTGAGATGAGCAGAACCAGAAGAACATTATACACAGTATCATGAACTCAGGTCTTCTTGACTGAAGGTCCATCACTCAATAGAGTGGATATACTGTGCCTCTTGGCTGTCCAAAATAAATAAACTGGAAACCAAAAATAATACAGAAAGTATAACACAAAGCATAAGCTGCTCTTAAATAAAAGTCTAACAATATTGATAAATCTTTTTTAAAAATCACCAGAACCATAAATTAAAAACATGAAATCACCACAAAACTGGAAGAAAAAAATTATCAGAGCCTACTATGCACAGTTGCATGCTAACAAAATTAAACAAAAAAAAAAGACATAACCTGAAAAATGCAAAATACTCAAACTATCAGAAGACCAAATATAGAATATAAATAATGGAGACCATTGAAAAAGATATAAAGCTAGCTATAAAGAAAAACACTTCTAATCTTGATGGATTCACAAAACAATTCTATTAAACTTTTAAAAAAAGTAGTACCAAAACAACACACATTATCCTCAAAAATTGAAAAAGAGCATGCTTTATCATACTTCCTTTATGAGATATATTTCTAATATCTAAATCGGCAAAGGGAAACACAAAAAGGAAACAATAGACAATATCATTAGTGAATATTAATTCTAAAAATATGAATAAAATCCTATCAAATATAATGCAGTAATTAATACAAGAAGTCATTTGTTTTGAAATAGTTGAATTTACAACAGGCAATCAAGGATAGTTCAACATTAGAAGGACAGTAGATATTCATTCATATTAAAAAATTTTTAAAGAATCAAATCACATTATTATTTTGACACATTCATAAAGAAGTCTCTGACAATGTACAACATTCATTTATGCTAAAATCACTACAAGGTATAAGTATAGTGGAGGCATTTTAATCTCATAAAAGTATTTGCATAAAAATATAAGCAAATACTATATGCAATGGAGATACATTAGATGCTTTCCCAATAGATTCAGGAAGAAAGCAAGAAGATTTACTCTCCCTGCTATTATTTTACATCTTTCTAGAAATGCAAACAATAATAATACTAGAAAAGAAAGAAATTAAAGATATAAGGCAGAGAAAGAAGAAATCGAATTGCTTCTTTTTTCTGATGACATTATGGTTTATTTTTTGAAATCCTAGGAAATTATCAAAGATTCTTATTAAGACTATTAATAGTTTTAGCAAAGTTGAAGGCTTCAAAATAATCTCTCAAAATCATCAGCATTTCCATGTAATAATAAAACTTTTAAGAGTCAATAATGTGACTAATAATTAATTTAACCTCTATTGTATTCCAACCCATCAATTTAGTGTGATTCCATAGGGGTACTGATTATTTCTGTTACACTTCTCTTTTGCTACATATTTAGTTAGCCTAATCAATATTTTTCATATTTTTCATATCCAACTAGTAGTATTACATATTTTACATATTTTATACTTAGGGATATTTAGATAAAGTTAGATGTACTTTTCTTATATTAGACCCTAAAACTTTAAACTACAAGTTATATGTTCATTTGTTTGTTATAAAATTCACTTGCCTAACTACAGAATGCTGACTAGAGGATGCCCACCCTTTTCACCTGATGAGAGAATAACAGTCCAGCATGGACAAGAGGACCTCTGGACCTCCACCCTTTTTTGCCTAATCATCATGACTAAGCCCAGCATGCCAGAGGTGACCTAATGGAAAATCCCCCAAATATTTTTGATGTCTCTTTACCCGTACCAACCCTTTGTTGCCCAACATGGGAAAACAGCCCATATTTGGGCAGTAGGTATCTTGCTTTGCATTACTTGCCATGCACATTTTTCAGCCCATCTAAGGGACTTTGTTGGCCTTCCTGAAGGGTCAAGATATATGTCTGTTAATCAGTAACATTCTGTACTTTGCTTTGTATCATCTGTCTCATCTGCACATAAAGCACTCTAAAACCAAGTTATTGTAGGAAGAAGGCACCTTGGGTCATGGGGAAGATTTGAGGTCCCATTTATTAAAGTGGGCCATGTCCCCTAAATAAGTGGTTATTGGCTCAGATCTCTGCCTCAGTGTTTTTTAATTGCAGATGGGACATTACTTTGGATCCACAATAGCAGAAAGTCAAATGCCATTCAAAATAATCTAAAGGGCATAAAATAAGGGTGGTTCCAAAGTTCTTGTCTAATTTTAAGCTTTAATAAAACCTTTTATTCGGGGATCAACCTATGGAAGTAAAGACAATAACATGGGTAAAATGAATTAAAAGGTGCTCCTTCAATAAAGAAAAAACAACTTAAATAGCTGGAAGGATATTCATTCCTCATGACAATACACTAAAAATGAGAATATAAAGCTAATTTACAGTTTTTATGCTATACCAAAAAATAATGAAATATATTTGAGGAAATGAAAGGCATAAAATAATGAAAGAAAGTAATAAAACAAAGGTGGGAATGAAAGAGGGATAGACCTTATTGTAAAGCAGTGGTTATCAAAACTGTTGATTGTTAGTTATTGTCACTGGTTAAAAAATAATGAAGTAGATCAATGGAACACAATAAATAAGAAAAATGGTACTAAATAAACCAATATTTAATATACTAGAAAATATAAATTTCTAGGAAAGAACTATTTGATTTAAAAAAAAAACTTGTGAAAACTGAAGTGTATGGCAAAAATTAGGATTGGCTCAACATCTTATATCCCAAAATAAATTAAAATGATCATGTGACCTGAATATTAAAGAAACCATAGAAAATTAGAAAATAATTATATCATATACTTTCACAGGCATGGGTATGACATGTTGTCAACAAAAGAAGGAATAGAGATAAATACAAAATATAAAATGGATAATATTATTCAAAAAGAGTCACAAAAATTTCTACAGAAACAAGATTAATATATAAGGTTAAGAGAAAGAGATGACTCAGAAGACAGATGAAGAAAAGAATCCTATGCATTCATTGCAAACAGGCATGGAAAATTATACAGTAGAGAGATGGAATGTTTTACAACAATGTACATTTTAAGAACAATCACAAAACAATTAATGTGAATACTGCAGAATTAGAAAAAGCAAGTTTGAACCCCCAAAGAATTAAGCAGACACTTCCCTCCACTCCTTTGAAAACCTGGCAAGTCAACAGAAATGAGACATTGATTATATAGTTTAGGCTTTTCAATGTATTGATCAGTTTTGCTGATTTTTTTCCTCTTCCTCCTCTCTTTCTGTCTTTCTTTGTCTGTGATTTTCTCTCTCCTTATTCAACTATTGTTATAGGAAGCCTGCCATTCCAAACATGAAGCCACAACTGTTATATGAATATGCATTATGTGACAGTTATTTTTAATAAACATACAAATTGCACCATGTTGTAAGTAGCAAAGAAATTCTGACCCTTTAAAGTGCTACCAAGGGCTAAATATCAAAATTGAGATCTCCTCTTCTTCCATAAATTATAGTATCATGAACTAACAAAATGCTTTCATTAATTATGTTCCTGGTGAACACAACCTCTAAGCATGAAGGCAGGAGGTCAGGTCCAGAAAGGTGTATACATTTATTTTTGTTTCCTCATAAGTACTCCTTCTATCATGATTGACCTGTATTTTATTCGATTACAAAGACATTCCATTTATAACTTTATAAGAATGCTTTCTTCATCAGTCACTCCTGCTCAAAAAACTCCCAGTGTTCTCCTTACCTGCAAGAGTCCAAACTTAGATTGACATCAAAATCTTACACAACTTTACCTCTGACTTGCATTACTGACTTCTTTCCATCTATTCTCCAACACACACTACATTATACATCCAGGCCAATCTTCTTATCATTATCTGATATGCCATTTTCATTATTTCCCATGAACTCTTCTTTTCCTACTCCTTGAAATGCCCTTCCTCTCTCTTCTCTTCTTACTTGTTTATGGCTTACTCAGCCTTTAATTATTCAGTTCTACTTTCTCAAAATAAAACAATATCATTGTTGATCAATGCATTCCTCATTTATTAGTTCCTGTTCTGAACATTTCAAGCTTTTATTCAACTGACACTAAGTAGATATTATGTTTAAGGCAGAAACATTTGCTATGCTACTTATGTTGTCATTTAATCATACATGGGTGGTATGTACCTTCTGCTGTTTCCTTCTTTGCTACATAATTAAGTCTAACTCCCTTCCCTCTGAGATTATCTTTAATGTATCCTGTATACATACACCTTTTATGTAGGTAGTTTGCTTGTTCTCCACCATCAAAATGTGAACTCCTTGGGGGCAATGACTGCCTTTCTTTACATCCCCAGCAATTATCATGGTGCCTAACACATGATATATACTTAATAAATGTTTCTTGACTTGTTCAGTGTTTGTTGACTTTACCTATTTATTCAGTAGCTTCTGCAGACAAAAGTAATAACATATATTATAGTAGTCTGCTTGTCATTCTCTTTTATGTGCTTTTCCTGAATCTCCTTTCTAAGCATCTCTGCTAATGATCCAGTAATTGTTTTTATGGCTTCCAAACAAAGTGTAAAGGGCTCTGATAATCTATTCAAAAACCCTCAAGCATTGTGGAAGGTATTGTGATAATTATTTTGTGTTTTTTTTTCCCCTTCCTAGCTCTATTCTCAGATTCACCAGTCTTTCTGTTACCTCCCATCCTTTTGGGACTGTGTGCATGCCAGTGCTTACAATCAGAACTAGAGTGTTAAAAGAGAAAAGGAAAATAAATTTACTAAAGAAATCTAAAAATAAAAAGACTTTGAAAAAAATTCATGACAATAAAGAAAGAAGGAATTCAGTCCAATTAAGGAGTCTCAAGACAAGGTGATTATGAAAGTCACCAGTTTAGCAAGGTGTCAAAAACCCAAAATCATCTAAAGAATTGATAATTTGTATTTGGAGAAAGGGTGGTCAAAAGAACAAGGGAGGCAGACAATTTAGTCTCCCAAAAAGAAGAAGTAAAAAAGAGCCTGCCTGGAAAAAGACTTTAAAGGATTTTAGATGAAAGTAAAAGATATGAAAGATACATCAAAGTGAAGTAGCAAGGCATAAAAGAAAGAGTATTGGTTCTGAAGTCAGGCAATTCCAGTTCTAATCCTACTTCAAACACTTCCTAGTTGCGAAAAAATGGGAAATTTTGACTTAACTTCTCTTAGCTTCAATTTCCTTATCTTCAAATGGAACTACCCTGCCTGCCTTTCAGGGCTATTGTGAGAATCAGATGAGATAATGTTATAAAGTGCTAACTAGCCCCTAAATCATAATTTAAGAATCAGATATCAGTAAGCAGTAATTATCCTAGAATAAGGAAGCTTAACAAACTGTGGAAGGAAAAAGTCTTACTATTTTTTACTAATCTTACCATCCTGAAGTTGTATTTCAGGAAATGGAATGAGAACATTTCTCAGAACTATTGAAAATAAGTGGTACATAACAGGTTGATAGAATACACAATGTACTAACATGAACAAATACAAAATTCAACACACCAAGACATATCTTTGTCAAACTTCAGAACTTTAATAGCAAATGGATCTTTCTATAAACTTCCAATCATTGTAGGTATTTCATATCAAAGATCTAATAACTTGCATTTTACAAGATTATCCTGTAATAAAAAGATGCAAAGTCATGATGCAGGAAGAGTTAGAAGCACTAGATGAAATATGTGAGTGCTACTTGGGTATACAAAAAATATCTAAAGACCTTGAAAAAGGCCTCTAGTGTGTTGTCTAGGTATTCTCTGAAGGATTTATGGGAGAACATAGAGAATAATCCTATATCATATGGTATGGATAGATTACAACCTTCATCTTTATTCTTCAGTTCTATTAAGTCATGTCTCACTCTTCTTGATCCCATTTGAGCTTTTCTTGGCATAGATACTAAAGTGGTTTGCCATTTCCTTCTCCAGCTCATTTTACTTATGAGGAAATTAAGGCAAATAGGATAAGTAACTCTACCAGGACCTATAGCTAGTGAATGTCTGAGGCCAGATTTGAACTCAGAAAGATAACTCTTCCTTACTCTAGGCCTGGATCTCTACTCACTGATTAACCAGCTGCCCCATATTTGTAGGAAGGATGAAGATAATTAAGAGCACAGATTCATTTAAGTAGTGAAGCTTATCTATAATGAGTTCATTATTAATAAATTTCAGAATTAATATCTGAATAATCTCCCCAGAAAATCTAATCATTCTTTAAAAATAATCAATCGACATGCAATTATTAAGTACATACTATGTGTCAGACATTGTGCCAGGTACTAGGGATATAAATATAAGGGATAAAATAATTCGTACTCAAAATGAGCTTAGATTTTAATTGGGTAGAAAATGTGTGTGGAGGGGCACAGTGGATAAAGCACTGGCCCTGGATTCAGGAGTATCTGAGTTCAAGTCTGGCCTCATACACTTAACACTTACTAGCTGTGTGACCTTGGGCAAGTCACTTAACCCCCATTGCCCCACAAAAACAAACAAAAAGCAAAAAAACAAAAAAAAGAAACTGTGTTTGTGTGTAAACATACATATGATACATATACCATGTAATATCTATATATATGACACATATACTTTATATTTACATATACATATATAGTAACTACCTTGTGTCTATTTGCATTTATTCACTTTATATTTAGATTGTATATGTATGTGTGTTTGTATATATATGTGTATATAGATATATGCATATGTGTGCATATGCAAGCATATATGCGTATGCATATTTTGCACAATGTGAATAAATAAAATATAAACATAGTAGTTAAATATAATTTTGGGGGGAAGACACTGGAATTTAAAGGTAGCAGAAAATAGTCCATGAATTCCATCTTAAAGGAAGAAAAGGATGTAAGAGGTAATGTCAAGGAATGAATGCATTTTAAATAATGACAGCCAATTCAAAGGCATGAAGATGGGAAATGAAGTATACTAAAAGTGCAAAAGAGAAAAAAATCAGCTTGGATCAATTGTAGAGTATAGAGGGTGGCAAATAATGTTCATTAAAGATGGAAAGATATGTTGGAAGCAGGCTCTGAAGTGCCTTTAAAGTTAAGTTGAATAATTTGTAGTTTATTCTAGAAGGAGCAGGAAGTCACTAGAGTTAGTTAAATAAGAGAAATCATGTGGTCAGATCTGAGCTTAAAGAAAAATACTTTTGTGGCAGTGTATAGGATAAATTGGATTGATGAGAAACTTGAAATAATGAGATCAATTAAGAGGTTGTTGATATCATCCAGTTAAAATATAATGAGGACCTGAATTGAAATGGTAGCTGGTTGGGTGCAATGAAGTGGTTGGAGGTAAAAGATATTGTAAATGTATAAAGGGCAAGGTTTTGAACTAATTTGATAAGTTTGGTGAGAGAGAATGAGGGGTCCAGTATAATGTTAAGATCAAAAACATTAGATACTGGAAGGATGGTGGTATCTTTGATAGTAACAGGGGAAATTTGAAAGAGGGGGAGATTTAGGAAGAAACATAGATGAGTTCAGTTTTAATCGTGTTGAGCATTAAATGTCTCTGGGATATCCAGTTTGAAATTTTCATTAGGCAAATGAAGTCAAGTGTGGTGGTTCTCTTCTGTAATCCCCGCTACTAGAGAGACTGAGGCTAATGGATTACTTGAGCTCAGGAGTTCTAAACTGCAGTATGACTAAAACTGATCAAACATTCATGCTAAGGCCAATAATACAGTAACCTCCCCTGAACAGGGGGACAATGGGTTGCCTAAGGATGGACAAATGATTCTGGATTAGAAATAGAGCAGGTCAAATGCTGATCAATAGTGGGATCAAGACTGTGTGTCACCACTACACTCCTGATCCTGCGAGATAGGGAGATGCAGTCTCAAAAAAAAAAATACTTTTAGGGCCAAAAATCAGGAGAGATCTGGGAATCATCTGCATAAAGATGATCATTAAACTCATAGAGGGAAGCTGATGAGGTTATCAAGAAAACCCAAGACAGAACATGGGAAAACAACCACAGTCAAGGGACAGGATGTAGATGTGCAGCCAGTGAAGTACAATTAGAAGTGGTTAGTCTGGTAAGTGAACAAAGAGAGGATAATGTCACAAAATCCCCCTGAGAAATTTGGGTCATCAAACTCAGTTTTGAGAACAATAACTAATTTTGATATAGTGCTTTAAACTGTATCAAATGTTTTATATACATTATATCATTTAATCCATATAACAGTTCTGAGGTAGGTTTGACAAGTATTATTAGCCTTTTCTAAATGAGGAAACTGAGGTTTGGAAAAGTCAAATGACTTGACTAGTTCATGGTCATGTAGCTAGTAAATGTCAGTATTAAGACTGAAATTCCTAAATGTATTTAAATATACATACACACACACACACACACACAAATGTCTACTTGTGAAGCTTAAAAGAAGGATTGGTCTCAAGAGCAAAGACCCTTTTTGGAAGAGCTCAAAAAATATTTTATAAATCAAATAAGAGAGTTAGAAGAAAGATTAGGAAAAGACATGGAACCTAAATTCTTTATAATACATTATTTATGAAAAATGTAAAGACTTATAAGAAGGTCTCTAGGGTTTTCAACATTTGCTTTGTGGAGTACATATGACAGGACATGAACAAGAATTGCACTGGATGAGAATTCTGGGTACCAATTTTTAATTGGAGAGTGTTAGCTAAGTGGCTTGCCACAATGTTGGGGCAAAGAAGGAGACCCACAGCCTCCTCAAAAAAAGAGCAGGATTTATTTAACAAGAACGAACTTAAAAAAAAAAACATAAACAGGATCAGTAGGATCAAGGGAAAGAAAATAAAATGGGGAAAAGGGAAATTATACAACCTGAATAACACCACCACCCAGAAATCAGCTGAGAACACACAGCAACATCCTGCCACCTTCCAGCTTCAAGCTAGAATGGTGAATCTCCTCCCTTCATCCCAGCAGACCCCAGACAGTTAAAAAAATTCTAGCCAAAAGATGGGGTCATAAAAACTTCAAATAACAATTAATTCTTTACATTATGCATGAATGCATGTGTTGCTATAGGCACCAGTGGAGTGGACAGAGAATCCACAATGAAAATACCATGGAATATATCAATATATCAAATATATCCATGAAATACCAGTTTATCAAACTATATGTGGAACACTCATAAGATCACCTTTGAGATCATAAAAGCAGTAAAAATAAAGCAAAACAAGACCAAAAATTCCAACAACTAAAAGTTAATTTGGGTGGAAAAAGCCTTTTCAAAAATTGCATTTTCAGATAACAAAACAAAAAATTGCATCAAGTAATGACATTATAAAAAGATACAGGAACTGTGTGAAAACTACAAAGGTGACTTATTGAGTGTCTTTAACACTTTAAGGATCCATCATTTTATCAGTAGGAGTATTCTCTACACTTACAGAGATCCTAGCCCTCTTATTATTATTTCATGGTCAGTCAATAAACATTTATTGAGGTCTTACTATGTGTAAGGCACTGTGCTAAATTTTAGGAATACAAAAAGAGTCAAAAGAAGTAGTAATCTATTACTACTTTTTTTGATCTGAAAGACAAAAAAATATTAATCACCATTTAGCTAAACTGTTGATGATCCTCCTAAACTTAGAGAAGGTTATTTTCTGAAAACAGATATAAAGTCCATCAGTGATATCATTAACAGAAGCAATTCCAGCTAAGTGGGTACTGCTTGATCAAGAACTTCAAGAACCCAGGGTCTTCATTCCATTATAGTGAAGTATTAAAGGTGACTTTTTGTGGAGGAATGTGTGTGTTAAAGAAAAAATTATAGGAACAAAACCAGCTTACATTTAATAATGACAAAATAAAAATAATATACAGATTACATTAAATAATGATAATATAAATACAACATATTAACATTGTGGAATGCAGCCAAAGCAGTGCTCAGAGGCAAAATCACATTTCTGAATGTTTATGTTAACAAGGTAGAGAAATAGAAAATTAATACTTGGAGTTTACAATTAAATAAATTCGAAAATAAACAAATAAGTTTAATGACAACAAGCAGAAAGAAGGCAAATTGTTCCTTAACAACAGAAAAGTGAGAGTAATAAAATAGAGAATTAATGCATAGTAGAATTGAAAAATAAGGCAAAACTATTTTTAAAAGACTGATGTGGCATATTTAATTTTCTCAAAAGGATAAAGGAAAAACAAATTACCTGAATTGGAAATGAGAAAGATGAAGTCACAATATTTGGTGGCTGTCAGACCTTATTGTGTATAGCTATATAAAAAAAACAAAAACAAAAACAAAAAACACCATCAACAACAACACAATAATAGCAACAACAGCAGACCCCTGAGAATTCAACATTAATGAATATTGGCAAAATGTCTAAATTCCAATACAGTATACCAATTCTAGAAGGAAAAATTAAATATGGCTTTAATGAATTGAACCATAAGTATGCACTGGAATCATATGAAATACTGATTAAACCTTCAAAGGAAAACAATTCTTATGGTTGTGTCAAGATAAAAGAATGTGGTAGATGAGGATACTCAGGGACCCACCTGGAGATTGATCAAAACTGATTGAATTGGGTGAGAGCAACTGACTGAGACTGGCTTACTTCCAGTTAACTACATTGTAAGCACATCTGACTGGTACTTAAGAGGGTACTTAAGAAGGTATTGTTCTCAGAAGCTAAAAACTTTGAACTTTACATCAAGACCACCTTCGGGTCCAGTGAATTTGAATGATGTCAGCCAATCAGCTTGAAGAACCTCCCATTTCTGGGAGGGGAACATGAAGCAGGAAGTGGATGCTGGTGAGAGAGTTACTCCTCTTTTGGCTGGAGAGATCAGCATGGTGGCAGGAATTCACAGGGGAGTTTAGGAAGCCTAGGATTTCCATGCTATAAGAAATCTGTTCTCAATCTTTCTCTTTTTACTATCTTATATCTTTTAATAAACCCATAAAAGCCTAAACTCTTGGTGAATTTATCAGTGATTTTAGCCAGTCCCCCCCAGTTGATTAGAACCCACCTTCAGAATTTTAACCAACACATGGTATAGAAATTGTTGCCAAAACACATATTTTACCTAATTCTTCATAGGAAGCAAATTTGTTATCATTTTGACCTCACAAAGATCAGACAGAAATAGAAAATTCTAAGACATAATAATGAAAATTACTGCAGGGAAGATAAACTAAACTTTTGGTTAAGTATGTAGAATATTTTAATTTATAATGATAAAAGAAGAATATAGCATTTTTTTTTTTAGTGAGGCAATTGGTGTTAAGTGACTTGCCCAGGATCACACAGGTAGTAAGTGTTAAGTGTCTGAGGCCGGATTTGAACTCAGGTATTCCTGACTCAGAGCCAGTGCTCTATCCACTGTGCCACCTAGCTGCCCCAATATGGCATGTTTTAAAGGATAAATTGATATTAGAAAAATAATATATCTAATTTCTAATAAAATAATGCTTATCTAAAGAGAAGTAAAAAAGCCTTGAATAAAATCTAGCATCTATTTTAAGACCACAAATAGGAATACAATTTATTGCATTAGATTAATATGCCATTATTACAACTAATATTCCTTGTAGCTAGCAGGTGCTAAGTATATTTGCTGAATTCAAAGACACTGACCCTAGAGTTAGAAAAGGCCTTAGATATTCCTTTAGTTCAATCCACTTATTTTGTAAAAATGATAACTGGATTTTGTATACCACTTTAAAGTTTATAAATGATTAAATTACTTCATTTTTACCTCACACTAATTCTATGAGGCAGAAACTAAAGATATCATCATTCCCATTATATATATGATTTCCCTGAAGCTCAAATGTGTCAGAAAATAATGGGATTTGGCAGACACACAGGGGGCTCACCTGAAGATTGATTTGTAATTGATTGAATTGAGTGAGACTGACTGATAGACTAACTGAGAACCCACTTAAGGTTGATTAAATCAAGACCACACATGGCGGGCCCTGAGTGTGGTGTTGTCAATATAAGACCACCCTCAACCAATCAGCTTGAAGGACAGCCACTTCCCAGGAGGGAGACAGGAAGTAGGAAGGGAGGCTGGCTCCCTTGCTCTTGCCTTTTTCCTTCCAGAACCTCAGGTTGGTGGCTAAGAGAGAAGGAGTCCAGTCTCAAGGTTAGGGAAGATAGGCTTCTTTTTCTGAACTCCACATGTTCTATCTTTCCTAACCTATAATATATTTTAATAAATGCTTAATGCCAAAATCTGGTGCTGACAATTTCTGGCTTATAAGTAAACCTTATCTAGTTCTCCCCTCACACTGGGGGTAGAAACAAGGTGACCACACATTCATTTTTAAACATTACAAATGGTTTTAGTGACATAACTATGATTGTATCCCTACTAAGTGCCAGGGGTAAAATTGTGATTAGAGGTCTTCCATTATAATATGTTGTCTTGTCAGATCCAGCAGAGATTCACTTTCAATTGTGAAGGGTTAAAATTCTAGCTAGTCTGTCTAAAATATCCAATGAGTGGTCACCAATAAATTATAAGCTTTAGCAAGAGTTAGATTTTTAAGCGTTTATTAAGGAAAATAAGAATTTGGTAAAGAGAGAGAGAAAGGCCTAGATTCCTATCTATTAAAGGGAGAGCGCATTTTGAGCTCCCTTCTCCGCCGGAGTCCTCAGGAAAAAGCATGAGACTGAGTGCCAGTCTCGTCCTTCCTCCTCCCACTAGCCCGTGTCACTTCCTGACACCAAAGAAAAGACTCCTGGTCTTGCCCTCAAAGACCTTCGCTTCATGGGCGGAACTCTTCTACAGTAAGTCTCCAGCAGATGGTGTCATTCCAATTGTTACACAATTCTGGAACTAGTTGTCACCCTCAAGCTAAAAAATATGTAGCAAAGGTATTTTACCAAACCACAGTTGCATCACTGTCAGACCCTCTGCAATGGTGCAGATTAAACTGTTACCATTTACCTTATTGAAATGGAACAAGCTGATGGCAATGTTTCTTTACAGGAATAAGAAAAAAATGTTCTGACTTGTCACAAGAGGATAAATATTATGACAAGACAAATAATAATACTTACATGATCCGTACTAGCACTTACACATAGAATTTATGCATAGTTTATGCAATTATTTAGTGTTATTTTCTGTAATTAGTCTCTTGATTTCCTTCATTTTATTATTCCTGTATTTCTATTCAGTGTCTATATTTATTTTTTAGTATTTCTATAATGACATCTTTCTAATGAATTTATTTTGTCTCTCATGGTGACATTAAGGTCATTTATAATTCTACATTATTATGTTATTGAGGTAAAAGAGAAAAGTACGATTCTGAAGCCCCAAAGAAACACTCCAGAAAATTTCCAATATATTCATTATTATTGTTGTTACTATTCTCACTGTTGTTGTTTAGATATTAACTTCAATAGGTCAATATCTTATTTGCTTGCAGGTTTTTTCCTTAATTCTTTCCTTTCACTGAGTCAATTTCATGGGTATAGGAACTCCACAGTGTGGGAACTCATTCCACCAATAACAGATCAGCAAATCACTCATACGCTATAATCTGAGACAATGAAAAGTTTGCCCACAGATAATGTATGTCAAGGGTAGAATTTAAATCTATCTCTCCCTGGCTCCATGAGTGGCACTCTCCACCATGCCATCCAATACTCCAATTGGCACCAACAATGTGGAGAGAGACAAAGATAAGGACTGTACCTGGGACATCACTGTTATAGCACACTCCCAGATGAAGACCTCCCCTAGAACAAGGCAGGTCAGAATCTTGAGCACTAAAAGGTAGTGATTTGCTTAGTCTCACTGAGAGTATATATCAGAAATAAGACTTAAACTCTAGTCTTCACAACTTCAAGGCCAGGGTTCTATCATTATGTTCTCGAACATAATGAAATCACTTAACCAATGATGGTTGTTTGATTGATTTCTCTGATTAATTAGCAACAGGCCACCTAACCAACCTATCCTGTCTTCATTGTTTGAGGCAGGGACCATCATAAACTAATATTAGCCTTCAAAGAACTGCATTTTACAATGTCTCCTAATGGATCACCACACTGCCTCAACTACAGCCTACATTTTACACATGACTGAAAACAGTTCAGCTTGCCTCATATATTGGGTTTTTTTTCTTTTTTCTTAGGGAAGGTCAGCTAATATTTTTGGTGACCTGGCTGGCCCTCATCAACATCCTCTTATCTCCTGAGTGGGAGAGAGTCTTAAACTACCAATGTGCACATTGACTTGGCCACCTTTGTGCTTGACAGAACTCGCTACAGTGGCATCAGAAGCAGTTTATTTATGTTTTATGCATGGCAGCTGACATCGCTTTTCTACTGTAGCTGGACCAAACAGTTTATCAAACATCAGGTTTGAACTGTCGATAAGTCCTGACTGTGTCTGCTGTTCTGACAACTGTCAATAGACTGATCTTTGAAAATATCATCTTACAAAAATGGCTAAGAAAAAGGCAACTTTTTCATTTTCTTCTTGGTCCAAGTTGTTTCATGAAAAATAAAATAAAAACAAACTCTAGCTCTTGACTCCAGCTACCTTACCTAAGAGAGGGGGAAAAAAGGGTTTTCCAAAGCTGCCTTTTTTTCTGATATAAAATATTTATCTAGGTGATCTATAGTTTCTTTCCAGCCACTGCTATCCATGATGATTTGACAATCTCTTGGACATCTGGTTGAGCAAGCTGGAACAGCAAAGTATCCTGCTGGCTATCATTTGTCACTCCTGGTACATTGGTGAAGTTTAAAACCCTCTTGGATTTTTTTTCCAATTTCACCCACACATCTTGTAAATAAGAAGAGAACACGAACAGCTTGTATTGTCTTTGTGAAATCTCACTGCAATTTGTTAAATATGACTTCTAACTCTAGTGTTAAATCAACTACTGAGTAACTACTTACTAACACTGACATCAGTATGGTCATTTTCATCCTGGTATTCTTTAGTCTCCCTGAATAAGGAAGTTTAGATCATGAATAATGAAAGGTTTAAAAAAATTATGCCATATGATATAATAAGAAGAGGCAATGAAAGAAAGGAAAAAGAAAAGAAAAAAAGAAAAAGAGACAGTGTGGAATAGTAGAAAGATAATTGGGTAGGAAGAGCCAAGATAGCAAACTGACAGGAAGCAATGTGGCTGAGTTGAACTCCACAAACTTCTCCACCATCCATATCCACAAATCAGATCTAGAAAATACATCAAGCCAAATTCTGATGGAACAATCCAAAAAATATCACAGGGAATCAGATATGGAGGTGTTTGGACCAAGGAGTCAGGAGCACACCAAGGCAAAAGGATTTTTTAAACTGTAAAAAAAAATACTAACAACTATAACTAATCTAAAAAATTATATAACTGGACTCATATGAAAAATTATGATTATATGAAAATTTATATCTTTATGAAAAATTATAAGTTTAGAAAAATTATAATTGGGCCACAAGTCCTGCCGAGGTCACCATTCAAATGTGAAAATATCTTAAACTAATTTAGGCTTAATTTGGGGGGACTAATCTGACTGGGGGCCTAATGTGTGGATGACTAATCTGGGGACTTTTGACTGTCTGGCTATCTGACTACTATTAATTTAATATGGGCCATTTACAAAATTTCTCCACACTGCTCCCAAATTGATAAGCAAACAATTAAGAAGTCTCTTAATTAAATAATCAAAGCAGAATTTATTTATAAAAATCAGGGTTAAGAAAAACCTTTATAAAAATAAGGGTTAAAAATGCAAATTATACAACCTGTCTGCTTTCAATATAATAAGGATCCTGTTGCCACCTCTTGCCTTAGGATATGCTCCAGCTTTCTTCAACTTTCACTCTTTTTCTCCTTCACTCCAGCTTCCCAGTGCTTTCACTCTTTAACTTCTCTCTCACTACCTTAGCAATGAACCCCTGAAAAACCCTTTACTCTATACTGCTCCTTCCTCTGTCTTCTCCAACCTCCTGTATCATCCGCCCCTCCTCTTTTCTTAATCTTCTGGCCTCCTTGCATCCTCCTAGTCCTCCAGTGTCCTCCTTTCCTGTCTCACTAGCTCCCCTGTATATATGTTCCTTCTCTCCCCTCAACCCTTGGGCTCTCTACACCCCCGCATATGCCAAGCTAATCTACTGGCCGCACTAGAGCTGTGACTAGCTGGGCTCCAGGGGCCCATGCCCCCTGGTGTACCTAGAACCTCTGCATGGGCTATGCTAGAGTGTGGTAGGACAAGCCTGGGATCTCAGGGGCAGCTCCCCTCAGGGCGCAGGGAACTGGGACTTTTTTTTTTCCCAGCCATCTGACCTGGTGTCGTGAACAGCCCATGGGGCTTTTTTGGCTCAGCTGAAGTGGAGGGGAAGGGGTACCAGCCCCTCACACAGAAAAACCCCTGAGAGCCTAAGACTTTTTAATCTCAGCCCAAAGGCAGGGTCCCTAAATCAAAATAAATTTCCACAAGCCTCATACTCAGGCATCCCCAGACCTGCTTTAGGGTGGTCATTTGTTGTTCTTGATTCTCAAAGAAGACCAAAATTAAATTACTATGTTGAGTCAAGGGTACAGTATATCCAACTATAGCTTATAAGACCAGTAGGATCTTAGAACCCTCTATTAATGTCAGGCATAAATAGCCCATATGAACATTTGGAGCAGAGATGTCTCTAAATTTGTGCATTTCACATTTATTTTGAGCCACTGCAATTCTGCTTCACTCGTAGAGTATGGTGCCTTCTTTGATGGAGGCATACCACGCTGCGTGGTACTTTTCCAGTGTCTCCCATGTCATAGGGGCATCTAGGAGGCAGTATGGATAGAGCTCTCAATGGCCCTGAAGTTGAGAGAACCTTAGTTCAAATCTCACCTCAGACCCTAGATGTGTGACCCTGGGCAAGTCACAACCCCAATTTCCTTAAACATCTGGGGCTATCTCCAGTCATGCTGCTGTGTATCTTGTCACTAGAACCAGATCATTCTTCAGGAGAGATTGAGGTTGGTAACCTTGTACAGCCCTCCCTGACTTAAATCCAATTCACTGCAAGTCATGACATCAACCCAATGTCATGGTCCTCTTTCAAAAACAACAACTCCCATGTCATGAAATAGAATCCAAAAATTTTCAAACAGAACTTGAAAGTGTCTTTGTGTCTCTTCTTCACACCACCACATGAGCATATTTATTGCATGAGTTCTCCATAAAATAGCCTTTTATACAAACATACATTTGAAATTTGAACAACATGGCCAGCTCATCAGAGTTTCATTCTCTGCAGTAGAGTTTGAATGCTTGGAAGTTTAGCTTGAAAAAAGACATCAGTGTCCCGTACCTTACCTTGCCAAGTTATCTTCAGAATCTTCCTAGGACATTTAAGAAGGAAGCAATTCGGTTTCCTGAAATATTGCTGTTATACAGGTTTCAGAGGCATTCAACAATAAGGTCGGCACAATGGCTCTGTAGACCTTCAGTTTGGTAGACTTTCCTGTGTAGCCTCCCAAACATTCATCCACATCATTTATGTGTATATCCCTGGAAAGTAAATCCCAAGGTAGGCAAAATTATCCATGGTATTAAAAATTTCTTTATTTGCTGTAACTGATTGCTTATGCATTGATGATGGAGATGGCTGGTGGAGATCCAGTGTTTTCTTGGTGTTGTGTGAGGCCAAAATTAGCACAAGCATCAGAGAATCAATGGTTGATGATGAGATTATCCAAGTCTTCATAAAAGTTTTCTTTGATTTCATAAGGATTTGTCATGGTGAGCTCATAAGAACAGATGATGGTGGTCTGGTGACTTCCTGCAAGTGGCAATTACATTGCCAAGAGCATGTCATTCAGAAATTTCGGTAGGAATACAAGGTTATTGACTAGATTAGTTTTGATTCACAAAACCTATGCCAGCTTCACAGTGCTCCATTTCACTGAAGCCATTCTGACTTCTGCAAGCTAGCTTTCATTTGACAGTCATGTTTCACCCAGGGCTGCTATTTGTATGTGATACCACTAAGTTCTCTCACAAACAAGAGATATTTGTCTTTCAAGGCTTTCCAATTTCATGTCATCCATAAATGTACACACATTCCACGTGTGCATGGATTGTGGATGGAATCATCTTTCTAGAAGTTTTTGCACATGTGTGTGTGTGTGTGTATTTCAATCTCAAATTCCAGTCCCAGACTGTCATAGTAATTGGGCCGGACTTGGATGAAGCAGACATTTAGTGAGCAGTGCTGTCCTTAAAAGGTTTCTCAGACACACAGGGGGCTGCTTACATCCCAATGTGTCTTCCATTTAGAAGACAACCCTATGGTCTAGACCCCCTGTGTTCAGGGTTGTGACTTCAGTTCCCACTGTATATGCACCTGTTGCTTCATCATTTACCTGTTGCCACAGGATATTGAGGTAGGTTAAAATGGTAAAGTTGTATGGGTGATATATTTTGATTTGCATATCAATTGTATTTAAGTGGGGCAGAATTGTGTAAAGAGTGATCAGCCTCACTCTTTCAGAGTCATTGAAGTTCACTGGCAAGACAAAAGTCAAGATTACTTGTGATGACTCAGGATGCAGTGGATAACCTTGGCGTTTTCAATGCCTAATCAAACTCTAGGCACTCTACAGTGTCTATTTCCGTGGCTTTCATGGCTGTTAGAACAAATTTTATTCATCCACCCATTCTATCAGGAGAAGTTGTCACACGCTTGAAGGAGATATCCCCCTAACTCACTGACAGTTTTGAGATACCTCCATTACCCTTAATCTGGTTTAGCCTGTGTGCTAACTTGGTTTTACTATGATGTGGCCACTGGGCATCCTATAACTTCCTGGAGCCATAGGTGAGAGCTGGGTGACTCAGGTAGACACCAAAGCTGTTAAGGATCCTTGAAAAGGGCTCAGCAGCCCTCATACCAGAGAAACTAGTCTTCCTAGAACACCAAACCTGAGTAGAGAAGCCTTGGAAGGTGGAGAAAGCAGGAAGTTCAGAAGCCTAAAGACCAAAATGAAAACAACTAGCAACACTATAGGCAGAGAGCTTTTTCAGGTCAAAGAAAAAAATATGGCAAGCAATGTGAAAGAAAGAATCCAAGTACCAAGGAGATACAATTACTATCATACAGTTTAATAACCACAACTATAAAGGAGCCTCATATTTGGAATATGAGATACTAGAAATTGAAGGGTATTGGCTTATAAGTAAAAATAATTTTCCCAGAAAAACTGAAAATAATGTTATGAAGGGATGGGTCTTGATAAAATAGATCACTTTCCCAAATACTTGATGTAAAGTCTAGAACTGCAGACAAATTTGAATTGCATAGGAATGAAGAGAAACACAAAAATATAAACAAAAATTGAAAATTATAAAGTTATTATAATTATTATGAATTATTATAGTTATTATGAAATTATTATAAAATATAATTTCAAATATGGAGAGATGTTACTGTCCCCTCTTTGTTATAATAATCAGAGTTCATAGAGGTTGTCCATTAGCTAAAACCTGGGAGAGATTTTGTTATAACTTAAGAATAGAGAGGGGAAGCGGAATACATTAGATGGAAAGGAAAGGGAGAGTAAGGGGAAATGATCTTGTATTGAGAATGAACAAATAGACATATATAAAAACAATGAAGTGGGGGTAGAGGGGAACAGCTGACACTTGAACTTAATATACATGAATACATAGGCAAATACATACATACATTCATATATATACATGCTTTCACTATATATGTATATATAGTATGTGTTTATATATGCATATATATGTATATATAAACATAATATTTATATTACATGGCCAATGTGGAAATTTGTCTCATCAACCCCCAGTGCAATGGATTTTATTTTTCCTGTGTTCTCATTGGGGGTGATGTGGAAAGAAGGTGGATCTTCACTAATTAAATAAAGTATATATATATTTTTTTTTTTTGTGAGGCAATTGGGGTTAAGTGACTTTCCCAGGGTCACACAGCTAGTAATTGTTAAGTGTCTAAGGCCGGATTTGAACTCAGGTACTCCTGAATCCAGGGCCGGGGCTCTATCCACTGTGCCACCTAGCTGCCCCAAGTATATTTTTAAAAAAGAGAACACTTGGGAAACTCTGATCAACAGAATGACCAAACACAATTCCTGAGCCCTTCTTATGAAATATGTTCTCTATCTCCTCCCAGAGAGGTAGTGGACTCAGAGTGCAGATTCAGAATTTTTTTTTTTTACACATGGTCGGTAACAAATTTTATTTTGCTTACTTATACATGATTGTAATCAGGGCTTTTATTTTTCCTCTTTTACCAAAGTTGAGGTAAAGGAGATGGAAATGGGAAAGAAAGAAGACTGATCTTTGTTTGAATATAAAATAAAATTTAATTAAAAACAGTTTGTTGAACCTCAAGTCAGGACACTTCAAATTTGAATTTCCAGTAGAATTCTGATGTTTAATACCTGTGCAAACTTATATAGATAACCTAGGCTTAATTATTATTATGTTTTTCATATGTAGAAAGGAAGCTTGTGGATGGATGGACTCTGTGGCTCTAAACAGGTAGAAATATATAATCTTTTGATTCAGTAAACTCTGCATCAGATAATAGTTTCAAATAAAACTTTATTTTTCTTAGTGCTTGGCAATAAGGTGGGCTGTGACACAGGTACACTGACTTTTCAAAGTCAACAGGAGTCACCTGATTCAATGAAGTGGCAAATTCTACTAGCCTAGGACAACAAAAGGAGCCTTAGATTTTGAGTAATAAGTGACCTTAAAAATCAACAGATACAAAACCTCCTTTTAAAATGTGAAGAAACAGAGGTACAGAGGGATTAAGTTATTGATTCAAGGTCACAAAAGAAGTAAGCAACAGAACTGGGAAGCCAACCTTAACATTTCTATCCCTTCATACTCATAGTAGTAACAAGAGTGCCCTTTTCTAAAGACATAAGGTGTACATACTGTGGTATATAGTCACAATCAATTCATACATACCCATTTGTTTGCTTTAGAAAAGTGAGGAAGATGTAGCAAATGTGACGATATAATGTTACATCACATTTGATTTAAATACATCTGTATCATCATAGTAAAACAAGCAATATTGACCCTATGGAAAAAATGGTTAGCATTCTGGATTATTTGGTTCCAATTAATAGTAGGTGTTATTTTCCAAATTCTATAGGAATTCTTTTTGAGCCAAAAATAAGATGGAATAACAAATATTTTGAATCAAAATAATGTGGCCCCATTTATTATTTTCACATGGTTTATAGAGGCTATTTTTATAAACATTCTTTAGGTATCCAGGGGATTTTAAATCTAAAAGCTCACTATATTCTTAGTCCAGGTTTATACAAAGAAGAGAACGTATTTGGACAACAAATAAATTGTTGCAGGTAAGCCTGATCACAGCTAGAGAAAGCTTGTGGTATGAATTAAAACCCATTATTGTACTGTACAGTACAATGAAGAAAGTGCTAGTTTCAGAGTCAAAAGACCTTGGTTCAAATCCCATCACAGATGCTTAATACCTATGTAACCTTTAGCAAATTACTTCAACTCTCTAAGCCATTGTTTTGTAATCTATTAAATGAGAATGTAGGATTGATGATTTCTAAAGTTCTTTCTAGCTCTAAAACAATGATCCTAAAATAATATTTTATGTACTTTTCCCTCCCAAATTAGGGTAATATGTCATATAGAAGACAAGTTACCTGTCAAAACATCTCTTTAGTTCCAGAAAGATATCACTGTCACACAACTTTCCTATTCAAGAAAATTAAAAGGATGAAAAGGCTAAAGATATCCATCAGAATCTAATAAAAATATACCCATCTGTATTATAGTTGGAAAGTGAAAATAACCCAATTTTGATCCAAAGAAACATATGTTAAAATAATTTATGCAAAATTGAATTGGTTCTTTCCTCCTCTCTTTAGCCTATATTAGTTTAAAGAGGGGAAGGGGTTGAAAGCATTCGCTTTTTGCTGCTTTCCCAAGCATCCTGTCTTCAACAAGATTAGGTCCCATTACTGGTACACTATGAATTACCTCACATATCCAAGGCTTGGACGAACCCCTTTCCACCTCTTTCACACTCCCTCACATTTACAATGTCCAAATATGATGTATATTCCCTCATGTTCATTCTCTTAATACAATGAGTACAGAAATTCCTATGGCATAGTCAGTGATTTAATAATATTTTAAAGGTGTGGTATCTGATGTTTCTGAAATAATAACAAGAAAAACTAAGAATGATAACAATAAAATAAAAAGCTAACAACTTGTCCAAAGAACATTTCTAGATGAACTTCATAAAAAAAAGATGAGATAGTAATGCTAACCAAAATAAACAAGAAGTATACATTATCCCCATCACCCTTTCTATTGAAGTTGTTCTTAAGATGCTTTTAATGAGCTTACAATTTTTGCAACTCAATATGTTTATTCAATTACAAAAATCAATTGTTTTATGCACCTGCATAATATTTTACTGAAGACTAAACAGAAAGAACAGTATTAAGACAGTATCTTGTGCAAGAATTGTTTCTACATTGTCTAGTATCTACATTATCTAGATCAGTGATTTCAAACAGAAATAGGAGCCATTGAACTATATTATAGTAATCCATGAAGGTATATATTGACCTAGAAAACCACGTTAACATTATCTACATTTTATTGTACATTTATTTATTTTCTTAAATATTTCCCATTTATTTTTTAATCTAGTTCATTATTACTCCAGATGCATGTGGACCCTATGAGCCTCATGTATGAAACTTCGGTTCTACCTCATCTCCTTAGTAGGAATTTTCAGGTTTGCAAAGGTGAAGAAGTATAGTTGGATCATGGATTTAAAGTGCTAAAGTTCCCCTGCTTATAATTTCTTATAACACAATAATATTCCATCATAATTGTACCACAACACCTTGTTTTGCCATTCTGTCTATATGTATGTATGCATGCATGTATATGTATGTATATATGTGTGTTTGTGTATGCATGTGTAGGAATGTATGTATGTATACATATTCCATGTTTATATATACCTATACATGGGCATACATACACATATATGGGTTTATAGACATCATATATGCTTAGGTTTATTAATATATATGTATAATTTACATATAATTTTATAGATTTTAATATTAATACATCTTATTTTATAGCATATGCTATATAATAAATTAAATATTTAAATGTAATATAAGTTTATAAACATGAGATTCATGTTTTATGATTATTTAAATATATTATATTTATATTATATCGTATCATATATTATACCATAACCTATTTTATCATATATTGTATCATGTTGTATGATGTTACATGATATAGAATATTATATATAGGGTTTATGTGTGTGTGAATATACCAGAAATGGAAAATATATGTGTATATTTACATACACATACACATACACATATATACACACACATACATATATATATTATACCATGTATGCATGCACGTAGGTATGTACAAATATGTCATTTTCCCTTTTCTTTTATCTCTTTGGAAAACAGACTTAATAGTGGTACTACAGGATGGTTTCAGAAAAACCTAAGGAGACTTGCATGAACTCAAAGAAAGTTAAATGAGAACAACAAGAAGAATATTATATACAGTTATAGCAATATTATAACATTGAATAACTATTAAAAATTTAGTTACTCTGATCAACACAATGATCCAAGATAGTTTCAAATAACCCAAGATGAGTAATGCTATCTACTTCCAGAGAGAATCGATGAACACTGAAGAATGAAGCATACTGAAAACCAACAAAAAACACCTTTTATTGCTATTAAAAAATTTTGTATTTTCTTTTGCAACATGGCTAATATGGATACACATTTTTCATGACTTCACATGTATAATATCTAACTGTTTGAATTTTCAAAGGGGGATGTAGGAACTGGAGGAAGGTTAAATACACCAAATTAAAATTTCAAAAAATAATTGTTAAAATATATTTTACATGTAATCTAGAAATATTTATTTAAGTATATATTTTAAAAAGCACATAATACATTTCCCTCATCTCACTCCCTCTATCTGGAATGATCTCTGCCTAACCCTTCCTCTTCCTTCCATTTCCTCTTATCACAGATTCACAAAATCTAAGTGTTAAAAGGGATCCCAAATGTCTACTTATCATTGGTCAATAATATCTTCTATAATATCCCCAAATAGTTGGTAATGCATCTTGGATTTAAAATCATCACTGTGGGACAATTGATTAAGCACTGACTCTGGACCCAAATGACCTATCCAAATACTTATTATCTGTGTGACCTTTGACATGGCATTTCCTCTCTCTATGCCTCAATTTCTTTAGCTGTAAAATTAGAGGGTTGATCCATATGATCCCCTATGTCCCATCCTGCTCTGAATCTACTTTTCTGTTACCTCCAATGAGAAAGAAACCTCTCAAGACAGTTCTTATGTTTGAAAACTCTAATAGGGATTTTTTTTGCTTACATCGAACTCATGTGACTGTCATCAGTTTTTATTCATCTCTCTCCTGAACCCCCCATACACCCTGCATCTTTCCTCTGAAGACAAACAGAATAAATCAAGTTCCTTTTTTCTTGAAAGATCTTCAAATAAATACATGAAGATAACTATAATATTCCTTTTAATTTTTCTTTAACTAGACATCCCCAATTCAGTCCTCTTTCCATCTTAGTTACCATATTCTGAATCTCATCCAACATATCTCTTTCCTAAAATGTGGTAACCAGACCTGAACTTGATACATAGCTTGTTGAGAACAGAGTAGAGCAGAAATATTACCTTCCTTATTCTGGAAACCAGGCTTCTACTCCTATATTAATCACAGGTAATAGCAACTTCATTGATTGCCAGGTCATGCATTGCTTATGTGGAATTTGAGGCCCATTAACTATACTACCAATGCTTCCTCTCCTTCTACTTCCACTATATCAGAACTTCTTTTCAGGAATTGGTTTTCTGGACAAAATTTTGGCCTTTAATTTTTTTAACCTAAATGTAGAACTTTTGTTTCTCTTTGATTTCATATTAATTATTATCATTTTAGCCCAAGTTGTTATCTCCATTGTCATTACTTTCATCATTGTTGTTTTGGTTTTGGACAAAATAATAGCTTATCACATCAAGCTTCATGAAATCAGAAAGAATACCATCTATCCTTTTCTTCAAGTCATAAATAAATATGTTAAAAACTAAAGAATTTGAAAATAGATCCCGGGGGTCCCTAGCCCAACTCTTTTTTTCCCCCAAGCTGGTATTTACCAGTTAATGACTACTTATTGTTCCAAGTTATCCAAAATTTTCTCATCTACCTAATTGTGCTATTATATGGCTCATAAAAGCAGCATTAGAGATTTCATCAAATGGTTTTCTGTAGTCCAGGCATACTATTTGTGTAGAATTTCCTGTACTCATCAGTCATACTGTTACAAAAGGAAATAGAGAGAGTCTAGAATGGCTTATTCTTAGTGAATAAATGAATCAATCAATCAATAAACAAGTATTTTAGTGACTACTCTGATTCAGGTACTATGAAAAGTACTGGAAAATGAAATAGAATTTCAATTCCATTGAGAAGTTGATAGTCTGTTATAGGAAACAACTTGAATATACTGAGAACAGGTAGGTGCTATCCAACTATTTCCATATTCACTGCTGATTGAATGTAATTTAATAAACTTTGACCATTTATCATGTACAAGTGGAAAGGAAAGTATGGTATGGAGGACAGGGCTATTGTTTGTTTGTTTGTTTTTTGAGAGAGAAACACAGTGACACAGAGAGACAGAGACAAACACAGACCAAGACAGAGAGGACAAGGCTCAGATCTTCCTCCAAACAATTTTCCAAAACTATTACAAAACTGTCTATATCTGTTGATGGAGGGTACCAAATTTGAAGTTTTCTACAGTTGTGAACATTAAAAAAATGTGCAAGTCACTATGTTAGCCACTAGGAATACAAAGACAAAAGAGAAACATATCATCTAAAAGAAGCTTAGATTATGGAAAGATGAATAAAATTCAAAATAATTTTAGGAGGCTGAGATCTCTAAGAATTGCCAAAGGTAGGTGGAAGACATTCAGATAAGACTTCCAGGAAGAGGGACCCCTGACATAAGCCTTGAAATGAGTCATGGATTTTGAGTTATTAAGACAACTAAGAATATTTCAGTCATGAGCTAGAACAAAGACTGACTGGCAAGGGACAGGATACCGAGTTTAAGGAAAGGTTAGTCGTCCAAAAATATAGAAGTCTAATCTGTTCAGAGCATAGATTTTGTGATGGGAAGCAGCATGAAATAAGATGGGAATAGGCATTGGGAAAGGTAATTGGGAGTCAGATTGGGAGACACAGCTAGGAACAGAGAACATGAAGATGACAAAGCCATAGGCTTTGTCAGTATCCTGAAGCCTAATTAGCATGACTGATTGATGAACAAAGCATCTTCATGAGGCATATTGAATAAATTTTTACAATGGTCCCTGGAACGATCCAAGAGTATTAGGTTACAGCTATATCCTTCCAAATCCTCTGGATTTATTTTTTATGTTTATTGCACAGTGGGACAGTGACAATGACAGATTTTCTTCAGTGTTCATCTAATTTAATTACAGCCACTCTTATTTAGAGTCCCTCATCAAGTCATTTAAATTTACTATGCATCAGTTTCCTCATATGTAAAATGAGGGTATTGGTACTGATGACCATTATGTCCCTTTCACCTTTAAATATATGAACCTATGACATTTAGTAATAATAAAAAATGGAATTCATATAATGCTTTAGGGTTTATCATGTGCTTTGCACCCATACATTATTTCATTTAAATGCTTGCTTTAGGGAAAATTGGTCTTACTATAATAAGAACTTAAAATTATATGACACTTCAGCTATAGAAATTAACATTGGGAGATAAATATTGTGTAATTATGACCATTTTACAAATGACAAACTGAGAACAAGGGAAGTTAAATCAAATGACCTTCAATATGCACTAGTAAGTGCAATAGCTTAAATCTGAATTCATATCACCTAACCCTGAGTCCAGAGATCCACCAATCAATTAATCGCTCCACAAGAATGAATAAAAATGTAGCTTCATAAAAAGGGTTTTCATCTCTATGATGGATCTCTAAGCTTTAGTAGTTATGCAATTAAGGAAAATATTATTTTTTAAATATTATTTTATTTTTTCCAATTCATTTAAAGACAATTTTACTATTCATTTTAAAGAATTTGAGCTTCAAATTATTCTCCCCTCTTCCCTCCCCTCTTCCCTCTCTAAAAGGGAAGACAATTTAATATAGGCTATATATGTGCAATCATGTAAAACGTATTTCCATATCAAAAATTTTGTGAGAGAAGAAATATACCAAAAGGAAAAGAAATGAAAAACAAATAAAGTAAAAATAGTATGCTTTGATTTGCATTCAGACTTCATCAGTTCTTTCTCTAAATAACATTTTCCATTAAGAGTGGATAGTATAGGGGCAGCTAGGTGGCGCGGTCGATAAAGCAGTGGCCCTGGAGTCAGGAGGACCTGGGTTCAAATCCAGCCTCAGACACTTGACACACTTACTAGCTGTGTGACCTTGGGCAAGTCACTTAACCCCAATTGCCTCACAAAAAAAAAAAAAAGAGTGGATAGTATTTGGGGCAGCTAGATGGCACAGTGGATAGAGCACTGGCCCTGGAGTCAGGAGTACCTGAGTGCAAATCTGGCCTCAGACACTTAACACTTACTAGCTGTGTGACCCTGGGCAAGTCACTTAACCCCAATTGCCCCACACACAAAAAAAAAGAGTGGATAGTATTTTCCATCATAAGTCTTTTGGAATTGTCTTAGGTCACTGCATAACTGAGAAGAGCTAATTTGTTTATAGTTCATTGCACAATGTTGCTGTTACTATGTACAATGTTCTCCTGCTTCTGGTCTATTCACTTTTTATCAGTTCATATAAGTCTTTCCAGGTTTTCCCAAAATCTGCTTATTCATAATTTCTTATGGCATTATAATATTTATATGCCACAACTTGTTTACCCATTTTCCAATTGATGGACATATTCTTAGTTTCCAATTCTCTGACACCACAAAAAGAGTTGTTATAAATACTTTTTTACATGTATGTAATTTTTGCTTTTTTATGAACTCTTTGAAATACAGACCTAGTAGTGGCATTGCTGGATCAAAGAGTATGAACAGTTTGCTATGTCATAGGTAATTAATAAATGCTTATTGAATTGCATGGAATTGAAATGATATGACATATATCTTATGAGAAGAAAGTTTTCTGGCATTTGCTGCCATGGACATTTTTCGTCATTTAATTTGGATATGTATTTCCATGAGCAAGTTATTCAAATCATTATTCCTAAATTTCATGTCCACTGATGCAAAGGAACTTAAAAGAGATGGGTGGTACCACTTTGAGAAGAATTTTTTTAAACACAATTGTGGGAAAAGATAAGTATTCTTGAAATACTCAGTAAAGGATTACTTTGCCATCATAAAAAAAATAAAGAGAAAGCAAATATGCAGGAAAATCTGGCTTTAAATGCTAAAAGAATGTTATTGCTTCCCCTAAAATAGTTTTATTGTAAAGGCAAATATCTGATATTATATGTTTTAGTCAATGCAAACCAATTTATTTTTATTCTAAATATATAAATTGACAACTTGTGCAAGAAATTTGAGACTCAGTGGACCAAACTTTTCTCACCTTTATAAATCCATTTGGTCCTATTTCAACCATAAATAATGTCTAGAGAAAACATCCTAAATCTAACATAAACTTCAAAGATCACATAATGTACATAAAGAAAAATACAGCCATGTAACTGATTTTCAAAACTATATATTTATATATAGGACATGTTTTCACTCTCCAGAACCTTAAGTTTAAAATATAGTAAGGGGGCAGCTAGGTGGTTCAGTGGATAAAGCACCAGCCCTGGATTCAGGAGTACCTGAGTTCAAATCTGGCCTCAGACACTTGACACTTACTAGCTGTGTGACCCTGGGCAAGTCACTTAACCCTCATTACCCCACAAACAAAAACAAAAACAAACAAAATAAAAGTATAGTAAACTCCCAGTGCAAAAATTTCCTCAACCAGGGAAGATGCATAACTGTTTTGAAATGTCTAGACTTAGAAAGTTTCCTTTATTCTCTTTCCTGTAAGGAGGTGAACTTCTTAGGTTTCCTGAAGAAACATTTCACCACACTCCAGACGCATTTTTCAGAACCCTACAATTCCATAGCAGTTGCCTTGTCCCCATCCCAGCACTCTTCTCTCTTCACCACTACCCACCTCCCACTTTCTAGCTATGAAAAAACAAAACAAAACAAACAAAAACAAACAAAAAAACAACTCATTTAGAGCCGATCTGGATGGACAATTAAAGTGAACAATACCATGCTTTATTAAAATCCAGAGTGTAACTAATATAACATAATTAGGTCATCTCCAGAAACTCAAAAATGCAAAAGATTTCAGGGGCCAGTCACTCTCTGACTAGATGGGATTTGGGACAACTCCACTCCAAGGATGAATCAATATATGCTGTAATAATTTACCTGAAGTCATTCCTCAATGATCAGCATATTTCCCCTACCCTTATAACTTTTCCCCATCAAAATGATTCTGAAATACTGGCTAACATTCAAAGCCCATTCTATGATTCTCTTCAATCACATCTGTTCTTTCTGCCCTCAACCCAACTTGTCCAATGTTTCACTTGAAAACTATTCACATTTTCTTCTATGTCCTTTGGAATGGCAGTTCCCTAATTAGCAACCTACTATACATCTCAAATTTGTCATTTCTCACTCCCTCCATTGTCTTGCACTCACTGAGAATTGGTACCCTCATGATAGCATAGCTCCCTGCTAATTCTTTCTAGCACTATTTGTAATTCATTCTCTCTGACTCAGTACTCACATGGAAGAGGTTAAAATATTCTCTTCTCCTTCTGGCCATTTCTAGGATTTTAGATACCATGATCACTCAGTAACCTCTCTTCCCTTGGGGGTTATTTAATCCATAATTACAACATAATAATTATTCCAAAACTGTAGTACAGCACTTACCTTAACACTATTCTTCCTTCTTCAAAATTTTCAGTCTGGCTCTCAGTTCTTCTTTCCAACTCCTGCCCTCATACTAAAGGTATTCAATATACCTCAAGCACCCTTACTTCATAAATCTTCAATTTACTGATTTCCCCTAATGTACTCCTCCATTACAGCTAAGGAATACACAGAGATGATTATAACTTTGATCTTGTCATCACCCACAAGCATTTTACTTCCCCATTCTTGAACTCGGACGTTCTATTATCTAATCATAATATTTTGCCATTCCAACTTTTCTTCTACCTTGCAACATCTAGCTATTCATCTTCACTGTGACCCTCAATCTCGCCATTCCTCTTTTTCCCCTAGATCATCACTCCTACACTAGACACACTTCCCTTCCTTCCCCATATTGACCCCTGTGTGAATCAGTTCAATTCTACACTCTTCTTTTCTGATGATTAACTTACCCTCTTATCCTTTCAAAGATTTTGGATGAGTCATCATCTGCTGTCTTTGTTCCTACTCAAGCAATGAAGAAAAAGCTGAAAAAAATCAACTTTGTTCTGGCTTATTTTAATAACCCAGGGTTTGATTTCCTTGACCCACTTTAGGCCATCATCTATTCAGTCATCAATTTGAAATTGCTGAAGCACAGGTTTGATAATATCATACTCTTTTCAATAAACTCTTCTGTCTCCCTCTTATCTCCAAGATAAAATTTAAAATACTCTATTTGGCTATTAAAAGCCCTGTCCATTTCTAGTCCTCGTACACCATAGCTGCTTCTGTTATTCTGTAATACAATTACACTGATTTTCTTGTTATTCCTTCAACACAACAAACCATCTGCCAATTCCATGTGTTTTCACTGACTGTCCCCCATTGTCTCTTCCACCTGGCCACTCTGGATTCCTTCAAGTCTCAGCAAATGTATTATTCCTTTCTGTAAGAAGTCTTCCTTAGTTCTCCTTAATCTTAGTACCTTTTCTTTGAAATTAGCTCCAATTTATCATATATATACTTACATATATAAATTATATAATATATGTTTGTATATAGATAGATAATATATCAATAATATCTATCTATATATAATATATCAATATAGCATTGTCTATATATAGCCATCTATCTATCTAAGCACATAGTTGCTTGCATGAGGTCTTTCCCATTAGAATATGAGCACACCAAGAACAAAGACTCTCTTTTTCTTTTTTTGCATCACTAAATATGAGCACAATATCTGGAAAATAATAAACATATTGACTTGACTGAGAGAGTAGCTTTGTTTTACAGTAGATAGAAAATGGAACTTGGAGTTAGAAAGACCTCAGTTTAAATTCTTCCTCAGACACTCTATAACCTGGGGCAAGTTAGTCAATCCTTCTCAGCCTCAATTTTTTCATCTCTAAAATGGGTAAAACAAAACCTACTTCTCAGGATTATTGTGAAGATCAAATGTTAACATTTGTGAAGCACTTTTCATACCTTAAAATATTATACCAACATCATCACCACCATCACTACGACAACCACCACCACCACCACTGTCATCACCATCATGATCATCATCATGGATTTACTACAAGGCCAAATCTATATCCACTATACATTAATGCCTTTCTAGAAATTAAAATGCACAAAATTATGATGACTATCAAAATAGTCATCTTTGGGTATTATATATTGATTCCAGTGATGGATATAATATTTCTGGAAATTTTCTTTTGAAATTAGTTTCAGAGCCAATATATGAGCCTGTTTTGTTCAGATAAAAATTGGACTAGATGGCCCATGAAATCCCTTTCCTTTTTGAGTTTCTATAGATGAGCTAATTGTGTTATATTAGTTACACTCTGGTTTTTAATCAAGGATGGTATTGTTTATTTAATCGTCAATGTTATTAGCCCAGATTGCCACTAAATTACTTTTAATTATTTTTTAAAAATAAAAAACACCCTCAAAGAACAATTATTTTCCATTACTTAGAATGTTAAAACCAATGTTCTAGTTTTTAAAGGCAAATACCAAAGGAGGAATTTCAAAAATGTTTTGAGCAAAGACAGCATTGATAGAATAAGTATTTAGTGTTGTTCCTCCACAGGTCACTGCCTCTTAGATCCTCAAAATTATTATCTGTGAAATGGGAGTAATAATACTTTCAACCGTTTCTTGAGATGAAAACCCTTTAAAAATCTAAAATTGCTACTATTATTGTTGATAAATTATTAGTTATCATAGGGGACTGGAGAACTGGCCTTTGACCTGTAAAGACTTGCATTCATATTCAGCATTTGAAACACACTAAATGTATGACCTGGGTAAGTCACTGAAACTTTTTGTGATTTAGGCAACTTGGTAGGATTCAGAGTTTTCAGCCATGATTAATGCATATAGGTTTTATTTAGGTCAAATAATTTACCTTCATGAAGTGGTGACATCAATTAAATTCACACTGTATATTTCCATTGGGCTAGAACTTATGACTGGACTTACTACATTGTATTTTATATAATTATACCTTTGAATCGTTTGGAATAAAACATGTAACCACTTGTGCGGAAGGGTTTTACTCACCTGAGCTTTCCTGTCACAATCAAATCACAGATAGATTCTTTGTCCTTATTATTATAGTTATTAATAGATGGCAAATATTAAAATAATGGAAGCCATATATTTATAATGAGATCACCTTTGGAATTAAAGTCTGAGCAACATGGTTCAAATCCTGCCTCTGACTTATATTAAATTTGTAAATTTAAGCAAGTCATTTTCTATCTCTGGGCCTCAGTTTTGTCATATGTAAAATGAGGTTTGACTAGATTATTTCTAAGGTCTCATCCAGCTCTAAATTTGTAACACCAATGTGGACATAAAGATTTAAAAATATTTATTAATAGATATCCTGCCTCAGAAATAATCCACTTTAAATAGAATAAGTATGGATTACACTATAGTAAATAAATGGTCATAGTCATCTTGTATATGATAAACCCAAAGATCCAGCTTTTGGAACAAATCTCAGTGTTTGACAGACAATCATTGGAAAAGTAATAAAAAGTAAGGCAGAAACTATGCATAGCCCAACATCTCACACCATATACCAAAATAAATATAAAATGGGTACATGATTTACACATAAAAGGTGATACTACAAGCAAATTAAGAGTGTACAGAAAAGTATCTATCAGATTTATGGACAGGTTTAACAATTTAGGATTAAATAAAATATAGAGGACATTAAAATATAAAATAGATAATTTTGATTATATAAAATTAAAAAGCATTTGCAAAAACAAAAGAAATGCAATAAAAACAAGGAAAGCAACAAATCAGGAAAAGTTTTGCAACAAATATCTCTGATAAAATCTCATTTCTTAAATGTACAGAGACATGAGTCAAATTTAAAAGAATACAATTCATTCCCCAATTGATAAATGGTCAAAGAGTATGAACAGGCAGTTTTCAGATGAATAAATCAAAGCTATCTATAGTCATAAAAATACTATTAATCACTATTGATCAGAGAAATGCAAATTAAAACAACTCTGAGGTATAACCTCACACCTATAAGAATGACTAATATGTCAAAAAAGGAAAATATCGAATGTGGGAAGGGATGTGGGAAAACTGGACACATCCATTGATGGTGTTGTGAACTGTTCCAACCATTCTGGAGAACAATTTGGAACTATGCCCAAAGGGCTGTAAAACTATGCCTACCCTTTGATTCAGCAACACTACTGCTAGGTTTATGTCTGAAAGACATCCAAAAATGAGAAAAGGACATGTTTATACAAAAATATTTATAGCATCTCTTTTTTATGGTGACTAAGAATCGGAAATCAAAGGGATGCCCATCAATTGAAGAATGATTAAACCAGCTGTGGAATATGATTGTACTAGTATATTATTGTGTTATAAGTAATGACAAGCAAAACAATTTCAGAAAAAAACTTGTAAAAACTTCTATGAACTGATGAATGATGAAGTGAGCAGAGCCAGGAGAACATTGTGCACAGTAACAACAATATTGTTAGAGACCTGTGCTCTTAACTCCTTCTTAAAGTGAATGACTTAGTTATTCTTACTAATACAATTATATAAGACAAACATAAAGGATTAATGATAAAGCATACTACCCACCTCCAGAGAAAGAACTCATATTGACTGAATACAGACTGATGCATGCTATTTTCACTTTCATTCTTTTTCTTTTCATCAAGTTTTCTTACATAAAATTACTTACATTGAAATGTAAACTATATATGATTATTTACCATTTCAGTAAGGGCAGAGCGGAAGGAGGGAAGGAGGGATGAAATTCAGAACTTAAACCTTTTGATAAAAATGTGTTTTTTTAATAAAAATGTTTTTTAAAAGAAGTAATCCACTAATCCTTTGTTCCAAATTTCTGCTTTTATTGTGCATGTGTGAAAAGTAATATGCCTTTAGGTTTAGAAGTTCCTTGTTTTGACACATCCTGGGTGTGAAAGTTTGTATAGACAGTCATATACACAGCAGGTTTTTTTTAATCTCTTATAGTAATTATTTTCATCATCCCTTTTTTCATTTCCTCAACTTCTTGATTTGTGTGCACATAGTGTCCTTAGATTTTTTTTTAACTTTTTTTTTTTTAAGTGAGGCAATTGGGGTTGTGACTTGCCCAGGGTCACACAGCCAGTAAGTGTTAAGTGTCTGAGGCCGGATTTGAACTCAGGTACTCCTGACTCCAGGGTCGGTGCTCTATCCACTGCGCCATCTAGCTGCCGTGTCCTTAGATTTTAAGCTTTTAGAGTGCAACAATCATATTTTAGGATTCCTTTGCATTATGCTCACCATTTACCACAGTGGTAGGCCAGGAGGAGACCCTTAATAAATATGTACTAAACTAATAAATCAATAAATGAACTGATTTTCTCATCTCCTAGAGGCATACACACATAAACATATATATAAGCAGATACATACATATACACACATATACACGTGTGTGTGTATTGTTTTACCCTGAATACAAGATCAACTGGTATTTCTAGAAATTTATATCCAGTTTAGGACAAAGAACACTTTGTTTTTGAAAGATACAGATGGCATTCAATAGACTGGACAAATGTTCCATTAGACAGGGACTGATTTCTTGAGCATGAAAAATAATGAATATATTCTCATTCCCTGGGGGCTATGTGGTTTTTGAAGAAATTGGATGCCATTGTGTGGCCCTTTTTCTCAGAGAGTACATTAAGGAGCAGAGAAGAAAAAATATCTCCTCAAAGAGAATCATTCACCATGACCAAGAAAATTATGTATGCTCACTTTTGTCTGTATAAGCCAGTTAGACAAATCCCCTCCCTGACTCCTTCAAAACTTTATTAGCGGGTCAATTTGTTCTACCCTATATTTATGTTGTTTAGTTCAATGACATTATCTGGTACTATCCAAGGAATTAGTAAATGACCATATCCATTTGTGATAAACGCTAGCTAGCTATAAACAAAATGTAAATATACTGAAATCATAATAATTGGAAAAATTGTAAACACTAATTTGAGAAGTATATGCAAACATTGGGGAACACATGAAACCAAATGACAGTCTAAAGAATTGCCTTGTTACTGACAATAGTAGAGCTGGAAGCACTGGGAATGTGAAGCACTTTCTCATTTTTGGCAGATGAAAGAGATAAATATTAGCCTGCTGTTGAGATTTGCACTATGCTGTGCAACAAGAAAATGAAATATATGAATGATGTATTGAGAAATGCAGAGAAAGGCAAAACATTTGAACATTATACAAGAATAGAAACTGCAAAATCCAGTGGATAACCTTGGTACCTGATGTAAATTTCCTTTAGAAACCATAAAGTTTGCAATAGATAAGAGGGAACCTGCAAATATGTCTTTTAGAAAGGACAATTTTAATAATGGAAGTTGCCTATATAGAGCTTACAAATCATAGCTCCTGTTACATTTGTATTCATTAGAAGTTATAAGATCAAAAAATCTACTAGTAATACTGAATCAACACAGTCCAAAATATTAAAGTGATTTCAAATCTCATCATCAACTCAAGGAAAGAAAATGATGGGACTATGATGTTATGCAACAGAGAAGACCTGGAGGCCAAGTTTCATTCAAACCAATGCCACTGCAACTCAATTTATGTAGAGTAAATATGGAGTATGGATTGCCCCAAAATGTTAGGCTGTTTTGGGGATCAAATGAGATAATAATTGTAAAATGCCTAGCATGGTGACTGGCTCATAGTCAGCACTATATAAATGTTAGCTATTATTAATATTATTGGAATTTTAAAATAGTATTTCTTAGCTGTCATCAAAAATTACCTTGCATTTGTTTTTTATATGTTCATTGCTTGGTAATAGGCTTATCCTTCACTCAGAAGACAGTCATTTACCTAAGAGTCAGTATGGCTTCATAAAGGGACAAAAACAGTCATGATGGTGCTTGCTGATCAACAATTCTGGGAGAAGTGCCAGAAGTAGAACAGGAGTCTGAGCACAACACTCACTGATCTGACCAAGGGCCTTTGATACTGTCACTTGTGAAGACTTGGAAAATTATGCCAAAATCTGGTTTCCTGAAGAAGTTCATAAGTATTGTACATCAATTTCAGGACAACAGGCTTGCCCAGTTTGGGATAATGGACTCTCACAGTCACCAATGAAATGAAGCAGGGCTGTGTGCTTGTTCCCATGATTTTTAGCATGATGTTTTCTGCAGTGTTGTCAGTGTCTTTCAACGGGAATAAAAAATGGCATAGATGTCATTTACCACACTGACAATAAATTATTTACCTTCAAAACATTACAAATAAAAACTAAGACTAAAGTGGAAAAGTTGGTGGATGTCTTTTTGTTTACAGAAGACTGTGCACTTAATGTAGCCTCTGAGCCTAAGATGCAACAAAGTCTGGATGGATTATCTACCCCTTGTAAAGCCTAACAATCAACACCAAGAAAACATAGGTTCTCCATCAGCCTACACCACACCATAAATATGTGTAAGCATCAGTTACAGCAAAAGGAGAAATTTTGAATGCTATGGATAAGTTCACTTACCTTGGCAATATACTTCCCAAGGATATACAGATGCTGTGGATGATGTACTCATTACCAGAGGTAGCTCAGTGTTTGGGAAGCCCCAAAGAAAAGTGTAAGAAAGAAGTATTAGATTGTCTCCCAAACTGAAGGTCTATAGGGCCATTGTGCTGACCTCATTGTTGAATGCCTCTGAAACCTGAACAGTATGCCAGCACCATGCAAGGAAACTGAATTACTTCCATTTGAATTTTCTTAGGATGATTTTGAAGATTACCTAGCAAAATAAGGTACCAGATACTGAGGTCCTTTCTTGAACTGAACTGACAAGCATTCAAACTCTATTTCAGAGGGTAGAAATCTGATGAGCTGATTAAAAATGTACATTTGCCTAAAAGACTATTTTATAGAGAATTCACCCAAGGCAAGTGTTTACAATGAACATCAGTTAGGGTGATATAAGGACCTTCCACATTTGTCATTTTATCAATGCATGGTTTATATTGTATTGGAAGTTTTAAAAAATGGTAGTCATTGGTCTACTTCTGTGAGTATGTCTGAAATAGTGATAGTCCAGTGAGCTCATCTTTCATTCATGAATAATTCTAGGATATATTTTAAACAAAATGGTTAATGAATATCTAGACAAGGAAGCAAGAATTACAAAGTGGTAGCATGGTGCTTAAGAAAAAATGTTCAGTCACAGATTAATCTTACATCTTTTTCTGTTGTTTTTTTCTGAAAGAATTACTGAACTGGGAGACAAGGAGAATGTTTTAGATATTATTTCTCTAGAAAAATATCTAGAGGAAAGGCAGTAAGCGCTGACACATATCCAGTTCCAAGCAGGCCTCACCAGGGAAAGAGACCCTGCAGTGCCAGCATCTTCTGGAACTAAGTGAATGGTCTTGTGAGAGGGCTGAACAGCTGGCTAGGGGGAGATTACAGAGGTCTCTGCTTTTCCTGAGGCAGAACTTGGAGATGGGGAGGAGCAGGGCAGTGAATGAGCCTTAAACTCATCAGAATTGACTCAAAGATCTTAATTTCATCAGATTTGGCTCAAGGATGGAATAACACACATACTCAATTGGGTTGAATAATCTATCTAACTCTGTAGGAAAGTAGGTGGGGCAGGAGATAAGGAGGGAGGGGTGAAAGAAGGGAGGGCAAATTGGGGGAAGAAACAAATCACTTTTGAGGAGGAACATGGTGAAAAAAGGTAGAAAATAGAGTATCATGGGGAAGGGAATAGGATGGAGGGAAAGAGTTAAAAATAGCAACTGAAAAATAATTTTGAAGCAGAGATAAGAGTAATGTAAGATGATTATGATTGATTGATGGATGGATGGATTCATGATGATTAGATGAAGATGGTGATTGGTTGGTGACAATGAGGATGGATTGATTATGATGATAAAATGTATGATACTTAGTTTGCTGGGCTATTGTGAAGAAAATCCTCTGTCAAGTATAAGGTACTATATAAATATTATCTATTACTATTCTTGCAAGAATCAACCTCAAGGGTTTATTGTAAGGAAATCTCTCTTTAAAGTACTGTATAAATGTTGTTTTCTAGAAAAACATCTAATTTTAATGGAAAAGATGAAGAGATATAGGGTAAATAGTAGCACAGTTAGATTTAGAGCTTATTATATGTCTAAATTCAGTCATTAATAGTTGTTTGGATTGATTGGAATGATGAAAATCAAAATAATTCTGGGATATTACCTCATACCTATTGGTTTGGATAATAAGACAGCAGAGGAAAATGACAAGTATTGGAGGGGATGTGCAGAATAAGACATTAATGGACTGTTGGTGGAGTTTTAAGCTGATTCAACCATTCTGTAGAGTGATTTGGCACTATACCCAAAGGGCTAGAGAACTGTGCATACTTTGACCTAGAAAAAAGCACTTCTACTAGGTCTATATTCAAAAATAGATTAAAAAAAACAAACAAAAAGTAAACAGACCTATATGTGCAAAAACAGTTATATCAGGTACTTTCTGGTGGCAAAGAATTGGAAGTTGAGGAGAGGTCCATTAATTGTGGAATGGCTGAACAAATTTTGGGTTGTGATTATGATGGAATACTACTGTGTTACAAGAAATGATGAGCAGGATTCTCTAAGAAAAACTAGGAAACACTTACATTAACTGATACAAAGTTAAATGTACTGTGTGCAAAGTAATAAGAATATTAGCTAATCTCAGCACTACCATGATCCAAGTCAATTTTGAAGGAGTTATGATGAAAAATGCTATCCATAACCAGAGAAAGAACTTATGAAGTCTGAATATAGATTGGAACATTTTTTACCTTATCTTTCTTGAGTTTTTTGGTCTGTTTTCTTTCACAACATGACTAATATGGAAATGTTTTGCATTACTACACATGCATAACTTGAATTGCTTGCCTCCTCAAAGGGGAAGTTGGGTGGGGAGGAAGGGAGGAAATTTGGAACAAAAAGTTTTAAAAATGGTTGTTTAAATTGTTTCACCTGTAATTGGGGAAAATAAAATGCTAAATAATTTTTAAATAGTTCATTGATAACTTGGAAGGAGATCAACAGTGTGGTGTCTCAGGAGTCTGTGATTGGTGTCAATTTTATAGCATTGTTTTGACACCAATTTGGATAAAGATATAGACAGAACCCCTATCAAATATGCAGATGACATGAATTTGGGAGGTCCACTAACACACTAGATACAAGATTTAAGAAGAACTTGATAGGCTAAAATATCCAGCTGAATGTAATACAAAGCAAAAAATAAAAATAGAAATTATTTTAGAAAATAAAAGGCTTAAAAATCTTTCTTTCCACATTCCTGAAAATCTTTAGCCAAGAACTGTATTTCAGATGGTATTTTAAATTATTAAACAAATCAGTAAGGAGTACTGTCATGGCTACAGAAATAATGTCACATATGCCAAGTTTTTGTTAAGTAGACAATTGCAACTGAGGGTCTGTGCATATGACTCTTAGCTTTGATAATATTCCAAACAGACCATATTCCTAAAGCTTGATCAACCTAGAAATCTTAGAAGGCAATTATTCATTAACTCTTCGATCAACTGAAAGTTATCCAAAAAATTTTATGCAATATGAATCGGATCCCTCTCTCTCTCTCTCTCTCACTCCTGCTCCTGCTCTTGCTCTCTCTCTCTCCCTCTCTCTCATCTCTCATCTATCTCTTTCCTGATTTTTCATCTTATTTGATCATTATTTGATGGTTTTATTTTTTAGGCGAGAAAATTGATGAAGCTCAGAGACTTTAAATGCCTTGACAATGAGCATAACACTTATAACAGTCAAAGACGAGCTATGAACCTGGGTATGTATTGACTCCAAATATTTTGGAACTACAAAATGCTAAAAGGTTTTAGATTAAAATAAAAGATTATAAAGATTAAAATTAAATTGAAATTAAAGATGTTAAAGATGGTGAAAGATGCATTTGGGAAACACCTAAATGTTAAGAAATATGAAGTCCTCTTCATGTCACAGAGGTGACTTGATTCCCAAATATTTTTTGATTGGCTCAACTTTTGATTGGTTTTATCAAACCAAGAAGCCTTCAAATTTAGGACCAGGATGGACTTTGTACTCTAATGAATAATGCAGTTGATGTTGGGTGATAGTTACACCTCTTTGTCCACATCATCTAATGAGACTGTCTACTAAAAATGAAAGAGTTATGATTTGAACCAGTAGTTCTAATATTACTATACATTAAATAACAAATATTGTATAGTTTGAAAACTATTCATATAGATCATATTTATACACATATATCATATATGTATGTATTTCATGAAGATCATTTTACTTCTATTAATTTTAAACAAAATTTTGATGATATTTAATACTACAAGTTCTTTATGATATACTTCCATATCAATTCTTCCCTTATAATGAAAAACCCCAAACCAAAATGAGTAAACAAATAAAATGACACAATGGTTAGAGACAAAAGCATATTCATCATTGTATAATTGCTGACTCTGATCTCTGTGCCACATAAGAAGTGTTTTTCATCATTTGTTCTCAAGAGTCATGATTAGATTTCATATTTAATGAGATATCAGCTGGCATTCAGCAATGCTGGCTTTTAGATTATTATAGATAGATCTCCTGGTTCTGCTTTCACCACTATTCAGCAATTCATAAAAGAAGAAGAGCTATCAGATAGGAAAAATTACGTCTCTGACAAAAATTTGAGTAGATAGATATGTAGATACATAGATAGATAATTTGAGAGCTATTGGCCCATAGATGAGTGGTAAAAGGATTTCTTTTTCAAAGAAATATCACCTATTAAAAACATATAAGAAAATTCCTCAGATCATTAATATTAAGAGAATATAAATTAAAATAACTCAGATTTTACTTTATGCCTATCATATTGGGAAAATTGATTAAATAAATTGCTAATGTTAGAGAAACTGTTAGATGACATGCATATTAAAACATTGTTAGTGGAGTTTTTAATTGATCTAACTATTTTTGAAAACAAAACAAACTATTCATATTCTTTGATCTGATGATCTCATCCAAAAGTCTTCATTAGTATACAATATTAACAACATCACTTTTGTAGTAGCAAAAGAAAATGTTAAAAAAAAAATGGGTGCCTATCAATTGAAAAAATATGTGGCATATGTATATATTGAAATATTAAAGTTCCATGAGAAGCCATATGATGTGATGAATATGAAAATTTCAGGGAAAAAATGTGAGAAGGTGAAAATGTCTTCTCTGTCTTTAGTGAACTCTTCCCTCCTTTGTTTAATTAAGAATTTTCCTCTTGGTCATAATTGTGAAGGGTACCTTCTTAAATATCACCAACTTTATCTTTTTACATGTGAAATTTGTAACTTTAAAAAAAGGCAGCTAGGTGACCACAGTGGATGGAGTTCTGGGCCTGAAGGCAGGAAGAAATAAGTTCAAATTTAGACTCAGAGACATTAGCTGTGGGACCATGGTCAAGTCACTTAATCTCTGTCTGTTTCACTTTTAAAATGGAGATAGTGATAGCATATATTTCCCAGGGTTGTGAGAAATTAATGAAAAAATATTTGTAAAGAGCTTTTTACAGTATCTCACAAATAGTAAGGACTTAATAAATATTTGTTTCCTTCCTCCTATTTAGATAGGTTTTGCATTTGGCACTTATTGTGGCTTATTTGTAAAATGCTGGTAAAAATTAAATTTCAGCTTACTGCTTTCCAACTTTCCCCAGCAGTTCTTGTCAAATAAGGAAGTCATTCCCCTACAAGATGTGAGTTTTCAGATTTCTTAAATAATTTTCAAATGTGTTGAGTTGCTTCTATATTTTACTTGTTTAGGTTGTTCCAACAAACTTTTTTTTTCCCCAATTAATTTTGATGATTATGTGTTTATAATATAATTTGGTATATATCTTCTTCATTCTCAATTTTCCTTTATTTCATTTGCATTCAATATAATTTTTTTCCATATAAATATTGTTGGTATTTTGCCTAGTAGTATAAAGTAACTTTTTTAGTCATTTTGTTTGTTATAACATTAGATGAAAAATTATGTAGCACAGTCATTTTAATTGTATTTGTGTGGCCTTATTAGGAACAAGAAAATGCTCTCTATTAATTAAGTCTATATTTATTTACATAAAGTATTTGGTGGTTGTATTTCTGTAAGTCTTAACTATATCCAGATAGGTTGTATAGATTTTTTATCCATTTCATGGATAATTTGAATGAAGTCTCTTTCTTTCGTTTCATCTTGTATTTTATTACTGACATTAAAACATTAATGATATTTGTAGATTTAATTAATTTCCTGGATAAAGTTTCTCTGCATTTACTTTCAGGTTTTCTAAATTGGGTTGTGACCTGATATTGGTTAACAATACTGAATGTGGTGGCTGCAAAAAATTTGACTAGGGTAGACTGTTATGTATACCTTTTTTATATACCTATAAACCGTGGGCTGTATAAAAATTTCTCAGGGAAAAAGGGGTTGCAAATGGGAAAAGTTTAAGAAGCCCTGCTCTAAGTTGTCTATCCTATTGTCTTCAAGTGACAGTATTTTTATCAATATATTCCCCGTATATTCCAAAACAAATAAACAAACCATTAAATAAATAATAATAAGATATGTAGATAGATAGATAGATATAGAAGTAGATAGATAAATAGAAAGATAAATGAACAAATGGATGAACAAATAAATAAATGTGTGTATTCTAACATATTTCAAGATATATATTTCCACCTGTCATCTGTTTTACCTAGATTCCATGCATTCTGGAATATTTTTTCATTTTTGGAATTTGCTATAATATAGTATTTTATGGTATCTGTGATCTATTCTTTGACTCTTTCCTTTTATTACTATGAATAATATAATTCATATGTAAGTGAAATTATTACATAATGTGGTCGATAAATATATAGATTATTGATTATACTATAAATAATATAACTGTTATAGGTTACCATTTTGATAGCATATGGTGCAAAAGGGAGAGATTAAGAATATCTTCCTTCATTTATCTATTAGGTGTTTGGACTCAAATGACTACATGATTGTTTTTTTTTTCTAAAGGCAACATGCCAAGATGGTTTAAAACATGTATACAATTTCAATTTAAATTTGCCATATAGCTTCCAAAATTATTTTCTCAACAACTTTAGCAATATGTTTTATTTTCTTCCTTAGATATATTCAGCTCTGAAAGAATAGTAATCTTTTTTTTTTGTGAGGCAATTGGTGTTAAGTGACTTGCCCAGGGTCACACAGCTAGTAAGTGTTAAGTGTCTGAGGTCAGGTTTGAATTCAATTCCTCCTGAATCCATGGCCAGTGCTCTATCCACTGCACCACCTAGCTGCACCAAGAAGAGTAATCTTTTACTATTGGTGTTTACTTGAAACTCATTTAGCCTTTCTCCATGAAGAAATTGTAATTTTATGTATAGAATAATAACAACAACAATAATTTGTTTTCTGTGTTTGAAGCATTATTTAGTTTCCCATTTATCTATCTTGATGGTATCATTTAAATTTTTTTTCTTTACTAAAATCTATTATAATCCCTGCTTTTTTGATGTCTAAAATATCATAAAATTTGTCAAAGCTTCCTCTTCTAAATACCTGAATCCAATTATTCTTATCACTTTTAAAGTAAATGCTATCAAAATTTAGAGACCAATGAATAATTATATTTGTAAAAATATTCTCAATAATTGAAAAATGCCACCCTACCATGTTTGTTTTATAATTCACAAATAATCTTGATACTTAAACCAGGGAAAATAAAAGAGAAAGTAGAAAAATATAGCTTATGAAGAGATGTGAAAATTCTGAGATTGCACATATACATTAATAGACATAGTAGTATTTGTAGCATGGATCAAAGAATGGTTCAAAACTATGAAAGCTGGGACAGCTAGGTGGCATTTTAACATAATTGTGTAATTTTTTCATTCTTTATATTACTAAATATAGTAGTTGCTTTCCTAGGTTTTTTTGGGGGGGGGGGTTGGTGGGGCAGTGAGGGTTAAGTGACTTGTCCAGAGTCACACAGCTAAGTAAGTGTCAAGTGTTTGAAGTCATATTTGAACTCAGGTCCTCCTGAATCCAGGGAAGATGCTTTATCCAGGAGGACCTGAGTTCAAATCTGACTTCAAACACTTGACACTTACTAGCTGTGTGATCCTGGGCAAGTCTCTTAATCCTTACTTCCCCCTCCCCCCCAAAAAATAAATAAAACTATTTATTGTTCTCTGTGATGAAAAATATATCATTATGAGTTTACTGAAAATAATATACATCACTCAGTTTCTTCTCCAGATAGCTAGGTGTTGAATTGTATAGAGCACTAGGTCCGAAGACAGCAATACCTGATTTTAATTCCAGCCTCAGGCACTTACTAGCTGTGTGACCATGGACAAGTCACTTAACCCTGTTTGCCTCAGTTTCCTCATCTGTAAAATAAACTGAAGAAGGAAATGGCAAACCACTTCGGTATCTTTGCCATGAAAACTCCAAATGAAGTCATGAAGAGTCAGACATGACTGAAATGACTGAATAACATTTTGTTCTATACACCCTACTATTAACATTGCTTGCCAGCACTTCAAACAGATTACAATTAGGTAGGATTTAGAAGGACCTGCTACTTCATGAAGGGGAATACAGGTTTTCTATTTTAAATGCCTTCTACTCTCCATCCTCTAATAGATTATCAAATCTGGAATGATATCTGGAGTTATAAATGCATGAAACTAGAGTGTCAGGTGCACTTCAGAGTAAGAGGGGCAAAAGCAATTGAAGTATAAGCAGGGAGAGTTCCAGGCAAGTACTGACTCAATATGAACATAGGATGATAAATCCACTTCAATCAGCTACCATGGTTAAAAGTTAGAGTGAAGGACTCAAGAGCAGGAGATTACAAAGCCCTCAATGGTAAGGGAAAATGAGGTTTATTAGTGAAGGACTCAGGCAAGTTCCAGATATTAGTTACCATTGACCTAAACAATTAGATCACTGGAGTTTGCATTTTTCCACTTTTTAAAATAAAAAAAAGTCTACAATTTACAATATATAAATAGAAAATGTGAAAAAATATCTTAAGCTTTTATAAAATAACAAAAAGGATTTTTGACAGAAAGCAGGGTTACCAGAGCACCAGAATATTATGGGGGAATTATTTACTTAAATTATCCTGAATCTTAAAAAGTAATAAGCAATGAATCACTAAGAAATAATGAAAGTCTATACATTAATAGACATAGTAGTATTTGTAGCATGGATCAAAGAATGGTTCAAAACTATGAAAGCTGGGACAGCTAGGTGGCATTTTAACATAATTGTGTAATTTTTTCATTCTTTATATTACTAAATATAGTAGTTGCTTTCCTAGGTTTTTTTTTGGGGGGGTTTGGTGGGGCAGTGAGGGTTAAGTGACTTGTCCAGAGTCACACAGCTAAGTAAGTGTCAAGTGTTTGAAGTCATTTAGACAATTATTGATAAATGATTTCTTTCTTTCAGCAGAGCAGATAATGAAAATAAAATATTTTATTGGATTCTCCGTGTCCAATATTGCCAAGGCACCGCTCTTAAAAAAAGGGAATAATTACAATTTCTTGTCCACTAGCTTTTTACAGTCTTGTCAACACTTCAGATTTGATGTGCTGAGCCTTGAGCCATGACTGTGAGAAGACACAACTTTGACTGGATTTCTCCCAGTTGGCCAACAGAGAATCTATGTCAGAAGCCTAAGAATCAACAATGAGATTCTCTAAGTTCTAGGATTCTTACAGTGCTATACACAGATATTTCCCTCACACTCCAAGCTCTCTTTGTTTACAGCTTCATAGCCTCATTCATTCCCTCATAGAAGTAGCCAGAGTTTAAATTCTGTACCTACCAGAAACAATAACAGAAAGGGTCCCTTTATTTCTTGTTACTTGCAAAATAAGCACATCTTCTAAAAAGAAAGGTTCAGTTGTTTCTTACCACTCTATCCCTTTATTTAAAAAAAGTATCTACTGGGGCAGCATTGAAGTTTCTGTCAGTATTTACTCTACCCATTCCTATCATTACATTCTGACAATTTATGTAAAGGGTAGGGAAGTGGAAAGGTAGTAGTAGAGAGAATAGGAATAAAAAATAGAATTCTCATCATTAGAATACTCTATGCTACATGTATCACATGGAACTTACAGCCTATTTATAGTTAGGGTCATGGTCAAAAAGATAAATGCTGTAGATAGAAGTTTGGATTCTACATGGGAACTTGAGCCAAATGAAATGTAAAAAAAAAAAAAACAAACCTCTTAACACACAATTTGGGTTCTTCACGATATAGGCCATGCCCATTCCAATCCAAGGACAAAAGCAAAAGCTGCATATTATAGCTATGAGAGATCTTAGAGCTAATGGAAATTTAGTCCTCTTAATTTATAGAGGAGGAAATTGGGACTCAAATAAGTTAGTTATTTTGACCAATCCAATATGAAAAGGAAATTCAGAAAGCAGGGAAAAAATAAAAGTATAACTAATTCTAACCCAGAGAGTATGATAAGCTATAAATATTTGTACCAAGGTCCATAAATTAGAGTTAGAAAGGATCCTTCAGATCATCTAGGCTAATGCACTCATTTTTCTAATAAGGAAGCTGTAGCCCAGAAATTTTAACTGACTTGTTGTTGAGAATCCGTATAATCTTTGTTTTGGGAACTAAGGACATGAATAGGTTTTGTGACATTCATAACTCAAGAAGTAGTTGTAGCAATAGAGACACCAAAGAAGATATAGTTAATACCAGAATAGGATATATGCATATTAGTACAAATAAACATCTATACAAACACATATATGCATGTACACACACATATACCCAACTACACATATGCACATACATAGAACATGCATACATGTATCTAAAACAAGCTTCAAAATCCATTTGAATGGGACTATATTCATTGGTGGATCTTAATTTCTTAATGCTTCATACCTATGTGATGGACAGAGTTAGAGAGAACTGAGAAAAATAGATTCTGATATTCTAGTTCCCAGGTTCAAGGGAGAAGACAAATGTTCCCAGACTCACTTCAGTTCCCTGAAAGAAGAGAAATAAGTTAACATGTAGAAGAGCCATTAGCTCAATTGTGTACCTCTCTGCAGTTTAATACAAGAGAAGTTTATTAGAATAGACTTTGAGGAATCTTCCCTCAGGTGAAATCTGGGAGTAGTTCTTAATATTCCATTCCCAATGGCACAGCTCATTCACTCTGTGTATTGTCTGGGTTATATTTTCATTTATATACTTTCTCTGATTCCTCTTTTTTATTGGCTTAGATAAATTGATTTATTTGCTATTTTTCATCTGTATGCACTAGGGAGCTAAAATTTGGAAAGAAAGCAGTTATGTCTTGGATATATATCTTGGAGAAAATATTTCCTCTATCAGGAATATTGATCAGGAACTAAGCTTGAACCTAAAAAATATTTCCCCAGAAGAATGAATTTTTAAGGTAGCAGATAGAGACAGTTGAAGAAATCTGGTACCCTTTCTGTGAGCAGAGTAGGGTGGCCAGCCTCTGGCTTGAACCTCCTACTTTACCTCTGACTAGGAATCACAGTCTCCCTTAGAGAAGAATTGGGGAAAGAGACTCTAGAGATTTCTAGTCATGCATATACATATAATTTGCACATTTATACAGCACAATACACATACATTCACAATACATATATGCAATGCACATGTATGTAGACATATATTTGCATACTTACACATACAAATCTATATACATAAGTGCATGTATACATATTTGCCTGTGTATATACATATGTGTTTATATGCACATACTATATAAATGTATAGGCATACATACACACATATATTCTTTAATCAGTTGGTTAAATATGTGAAGACTACTTGTTGGGAATTGACAAATCCATTATAAATCAGAGCTTTGAGGAGGAATGAAGCATCTCTTTGGACCAGATAGACTTTGTTCAATGATGACTATATTAGCTACCAATCAAGAAAAAAAGTTTCTATGAATGGGATATTGAGAGAGCTTTGCCTGTCAATGAATTCACTTGTTAAGTGTTTGTATAATTGCTGGTAATATCCAGATAGTAGTAGTAGTAGTAGTAGCAGCAGCGGCAGCAGTAAATGTTGGTAACCTCTTCATTGACTTAATACTTGATATAATGAAATTCTAATCTTTCACTTTAGGATTAGTGTGCACCTGACTGAGACCACTTGCTTCAGGTCATACAGATATCATAACTGATAAAGTGGAGATTTAATTCAAAGCCTTCTGATTACAAATCTAGCAGTATTCTTTTGCTAAAGCATGCTATTCTAATAATATGAATTAATTCATATCACAATATGCAATTTAAAATTTACAACACACATGTGGTTCATTACATCAGAGATTTGAGACTTTTCCCTATATTGCAACTGTATTACTTGTCATTTAAAGATTTAAGCTCAGAGAGGTTGTTATTTTACCCATGGTCACCCCAGGACTATCAAAGAAGATCTTCCTAAGAACACTTCATCTACTCAGCCATGTGGGCTACCTTTATAGGTATGTGATAGAAATCATACAGAAAGTAAGGTGTACTTACTTTGGGGCAGTTAGGTGGCACAGTGGACAGAGCACTGGCCCTGAAATTAGGGGAACCTGAGTTCAAATCTCACCTCAGACACTTACTAGCTGTGTGACCCTGGGAAAGTCATGAAAGCCCAGTATTCTTTAAAATATCCATGGCCATCTCCAGTTGTCCTGATTTATATCTTGCCACTGGACCCAGATAGTTCTGGAGAACAAAGTAATCTTTGTTACCTCCCTCACTTAAACCCAAATCACTGAAAGTCATGACATTATCCTGATGTCATGTTTCTCTTCCAGAATGTAGGGCAAACAACAACAACAAGACAAAGTAAGGTAAACAAAGGAGATTTGAATATTGTTAACATTTCCTGCTGTTCCAAGATTAAGTGCATTTTCATGCCAAATACAAAAATCTAATTGTTTTGGAGACATGCCTAGAATAAATGTCATAGAAGGCAAACTTGAAAAAAATAAGTATGTTTAGACTGGAGAAGAGAAGGATGGGGGTTGGGGCAGGACAGCTGTCTCTAAGTGTCTGAAGGGCTGTCAAGTGGAAGAGGGATTAGATTTCTTCTTCTTCACCCTAGAGGGCAGGAATGTTTCAAAAAGAGAAATTTAGTCTTGTTATCAGGGAAAAAAGGAAACAAACCCAAAGAATTCTTACTGAAAAATTGAACTAACTAAAAGTAGAATGAGCTGTCTTGAGATCTGATAACTTTCCCTTTATTGGAGGTTTTCAAGAAAGGGTTGGGTTGTCACTTGTTAGGTATGTGAGTGTGATCATGCTTTTATGGCATCAGTTGGATTACATTGTCACCAAGGTCCTTCCTTCCGTCTTTAAAATTCTGAATGCCATCTTTTTATTAGCAAGCATTAATTTTTAGCATGTTCAACTCATATAATGTTAAACTAATTTACCCTAGATTTTAGTGTTCTCTCCCTATTCGGATCATCCTGCATATACTTACCTCTTTATTGGTTGCATTCTACCCCTCTATCCAAAGGTGGACATAAAGTATCAGAAGATAAGGAGTGGTTTTATTATTTTTGGAGGGTTGTCTGTTTTATTTCATATTTGAATCCCCAGAATCTAGTACAGAACAGAGGAGTTTTTTTTGTTTTGTTTTGTTTTGGGGGGGGCAATGAGGGTTAAGTGACTTGCCCAGAGTCACACAGTTAGTAACTGTCAAGTGTCTGAGGTCAGATTTCAACTCAAGTCCTCCTGAATCCAGGGCCAGTGTTTTATGCACTGTGCCACCTAACTGCCCCAGAGGAGGTATTCTTAATAAATCTTGTTGAGATTGGAATCATTTATGTCTGTTCTACATCCTCAATCTTACCCAAAGAAAAAAGAAAGATCCTTGAAGGAAAGGGCCATTGTATTTTTCTATAATTGTAGATTTTGCAGTGAAAAGGTTCTCAGAGAGTAATTCATTCAATCCCATAGAGCACTGGGTCTGGAGTTAGGAGGACTTGATTTCAAATACAATCTCAGACACATTCCAGTTCTATGAGTCACTTAATCTCAGTCTACTTCAGTTTTTTCATACATCAAATGGAGAAAATAATAGTACCTTCTGTCCAAATCTGTTGAGGGGAAAAGTGAGATAACATTTGTAAAGTACTTTTTAAACCATGAAGTGCTATATAAAGGTCATCTGTTATTATTCCTAAATAAGCATTTATTATGCACCTGTTATGTACCAAACACTATACCAAATATTTTGAAAATATTTTCTTATTTGATTCTCAGGACAATGCTGTGAGGTAAATAATATTATGATTCTTATATTACAGATGAGGAAACTGAAACAGATAGAAGTTAAGTGTTGTGCCCAGAGTAACACAGCTAGTTATGTGATCAGATCAAGATCTAAGATGAATATTCAGGTCTTCCTGATTCCAAGTACTCTATCCCCCAGACCACCTACCTGACATACTGATGATAATGATGTTGAAGAAGAAGAAGAAGAAGAAGAAGAAGAAGAAGAAGAAGAAGAAGAACCTGATTACTTTTGAATTGTGAAGGCTCAATTAGAGCATTCTGAATTTCTAACATTCAAATAGCTCTTTGGTTTAGCTCCAGAGTTGAAATCCACACCTTGCAGAGATGATAAATACCAGGTATACTGAGATGCAGCTGGGTTATCTTTAACAAATGCATTAATGCATCCCCCTTTTGAGATACAGATTAATATAGGGTTACCTGTGTCTCTTCAGAAATTTCTTTAATAATAATATTATCACTATAATAATTACTATATTTTTGTTATTATGGTTGTTATTATTATTTGAAAGCAAAACTGATGCCATGAGTGATTTTAGCTTATTTAAGATAACACAGGTAGTGAGTGAAATTGCTAGGATTTGAACCCCAGTCTCATATGAATAAAAAATCCAGTAAAGTTTCTCTTTTTTTGTGCTGCTTCTGAAAAGGTAGAAGCTCTCCCTTATTCAACTTAGAAAGGCTAGTATGGGGGCAAAACTAAGTTTAGTATCATGATAAAGTATCTCAGAGGAACATATGAGAAATATTTATTGGCAACAAATTGTCTAATATTTTAAAGGAAAATCCCTAGAGTAGGTAGACTTTTAAAAATATTGCCATGAGTTTATATCACATGGAGTTTTATTTTATGACATATGAGTTATTAAATATGATTTGGATTCCTATAAGTATTCATGGATATAAATTAGTGACATAAAAACAAGTCCATTAAACAAGACTCAGCAATCATAGATAGAAGGAATTAATAAGTCATCTAGGCCAATCATCTTATATTACAAATGAGAAAACCAAGACTCAGAAATTAAGTTCCCTGTCAAAGGTCACAAAGGTAATAAATATCAAGGCCAGGACTCAGCCCCAGTAATCTGTTTCCAAATTCAGTGGCTGTTCCTTTCACTATCTGTATAACAATTCATTCAACAAATCAATCTTTCTTATCTCCATATCTTAGTATCTCACATTTGGCATGTCTGGGAAATCAAAAGAGATTATTTTTTCCATTTAATAATTTTCTTACAACTATTAAAACACAGTAATTTTTCCCTCTGCATATTATCATGCTGGCCACCTCTTGTAATAACATCATCAACCACTTCCAATTGAACTGTTAAAGGTGTACAATTCTCAGGACCTTCAATAGAGGGTGAACCTATACATAAAGGTTTCATGAACACACACTAGTATACCCATAGTGCTGTGCTCATATTAGGTGTTCAGTGAAGGAAAGTTGAATTTAAATAAATTGCATGAAGCCATAAAACTGGGGTAGAGAAAGGTAGGGTAGTTGAGGGAGAAAAAAACCGTGTGTCACTGATGTTGCTTTTTAAAAAATATAACTTCATGGAAAGAGTTGTAAGATTGCTTGGGGACACTGGTGACAACACAAAGCCCCATGAGCATCATTCTCCTCTAAATAGCATTTGTTTTTATTATTTATATTTGTCTTACTATTATTTAGCACTGGCATCCCAGGTTTTCTTTTTTAATGGATTGAGGATCCTTCCATGTGTTTTAGAAATCAATAGGAGTACTTTGGAGGAAAACATTTTATACACTTGCCACTTTTAAAAGATGACACATTATTCCATAAGAAGCATATTTACCTTTCTCCACTTGGTTAAAGACTAAATGCCACTTTAATGAACAAAACCATTGGGCTAAAATATGCCTGTTTTGACATTTCTGCTTTCCAAGTTCAGTAAATCAAAGTTTTGTCATGTGAAATATCAAAATAAAAATAAATCCTTCTGTGTACTAAAATACTCAATGTGAACACTCTTCACCCATTTCAGGCAAGCAGCCAGTGACAGGAGCAGAAGAGAAATGTAAGCCTTGAAATTCCATTATGTCCTTATAGAAACCACTGAATCACAATTAAATATTTTGCAGTTATTGGAACCCAAGGTTTTGAAGCATGGGATTTCTTTCCCTTGTAGGTGTATCGTTTTGAAATTCAGACAAATTACAGCACCCCAAAAAGGAGACTCATAGAATGAGTTATCCTGTCTTGCATAGGAAAGTCAGAACTTTGTATTGAAAAGCTGTATCTGAATCAATGATATCAAAGAAAAAAAATAAAATATGAAAAAAAAATCTGGAAATTTTCCTCAAATATAGACTATGTGATAATTTTAAAAGAATATTGGAGGGGGCAGCTAGATGGCGCAGTGGATAGAGTACTGGCCCTGGAGTCAGGAGGACCTGAGTTCAAATCCGGCCTCAGACACGTAACACTTACTAGCTGTGTGACCCTGGGCAAGTCACTTAACCCCAATTGCCTCACTAAAAAAATATATATATATATTGGAAAGGATTCATTATTACTATACAGTCACTTAACATGGTAAAAATTAAATTCTGTATTGAAAATTATTTTTTAATCTTAATTCATTAATTTCTACACTTTACATGTAAAAACCAAATTGTAACATCGATTTTTAAAACTTTGTGTTCCAAATTCTCTTCCTTCCTCACTATCCACCCTTAAGAACTCAAGCAATTCATTGTAAGTTATACATGTGCAAACACACAAAACAAAGCAGACAAAAAAAAACTTTAGAAAAAGGAACTAACAGCAACAACAACAGAATATATTTCCATCTGTATTCAGGTGCTGTCAGTTCTTTCTCTGTAGATGGAATGCATTTTTCATAAGTTCTCCAGAGTTGTCTTGGATCATTGCATTGCTGAAAATAACTGTCATTCATAGCAGATCATCTTATAGTATTGATGTTATTTTGCATACAGTACATTTCATTTTGCATCAGCTCATGTACGTCTTTCCAGGTTTTGCTGATAGCATCCTGCTTATCTTTTATTTTTTTTCATAGTAAACTACATTTATATAGTACTTTAAAGGCTGTCCCTTACAGAATTATGATGTTGATTATTGCAACAACAATAATAGCTAACATTTATATAGTACCTTATACCTAACAAAGAATTTTCTTCACACTAACCCAACAAAGTAAGTACCAACACCACCACCATCATCTTACATTGTTTTTGCCTCTGTTTCAAAAAATTTCCCAGTTACTATTGCTGTGTTTCCCTCCATCATATTCACTCCCCATGATATTGACTCTATTTTCTTTCTTCTTTTATCCTTTCCCTCCTTAAAAGGGTTTTGCTTCTGACTGGCCCTCCGCCAATCTCCACTCCCTTCCATCACCCCTCCCCACTTATCCCCTTCCCCTCTCACTTCCCCTCAGGGCAAGATATATTATTATACCCACTTGAGTATGTATGTTATTCCCTCTTTGAGCCAATTTTGATGAGAGTAAGGCTCATTCACTTCTCTGCTCCTCTACTATCTTTCCCTCCACTCCATAAACTTTTTCTTGCTTCTTTTCTTTTCTTTTCTTTTTATTTATTTTTTTGTGTGGGGCAATAAGGGTGAAGTGACTTGCCCAGGGTCACACAGCTAGTGTCAAGTGTCTGAGGCCAGATTTGAACTCAGGTACTCCTGACTCCAGGGCTGGTGCTTTATCCACTACACCATCTAGCTGCCCCTCTTACTTCTTTTATGTGAGATTCTTTACTCCATTCCAATTCTCCCTTTTCCTTTTTCCAAGTGCAATCCTCCCACCTCTTAATTTTGTTTTAAAGATGTCATCATGGGGCAGCTAGGTCACACAGTGGATAAAGCACCCACCCTAGACCCAGAAGGACCTGAACCCAAGTTTGGCAAGACACTCACCAGCTGCTTGACCCTGGGCATGCCACCCTACTCTGACTGTCCCACAAAAGTGATAGACCAAAAATAAATGCTTTACAGCTATCATCCATTTATAATCAATGCCCTCCTGTGCCCTCTGTCTAAATTTATTCCTTTCAGCTGCCCTACTACTGAGAAAGTTCTTATGAATTAGAAATATCTTCCCATGTAGGAATGTAAACAGTTTAACCTTTTAACCTCCCAAATTATATCTTTTTCCTGTTTACCTTTTTATGCTTCTCTAGTGTCTTGTATCTGAAAGTCAAATTTTCTATTCTGATCAGGTATTTTCTTCATGAATGCCTGAAAGTCCTCTTTTTCATTGAAGTCCCATTTTTTCTCCTGAAAGTTTATACTCAGTTTTGCTTACTAGGTGATTTTTTGTTGTAATCCCAAGTTCTTTGCTCTCCAGAATATCAATCCTTTAATGTTGAAGCTGTCAGGATAACACAAGATCTGGTAGCTTCAACATCTGGCTGCTTGCAATATTTTCTCCTTGACCTGGGAGCTCTGGAATTTGGCTATAATATTCCTGGAAGTTTTCATTTAGGGATCTCTTTTTTATTATTATTATTATTATTATTATTATTATTATTATTATTATTATTATTATTATTATTATTATTATTATTTTGCGGGGCAATGAGGGTTAAGTGACTTGCCCAGGGTCACACAGCTAGTGTCAAGTGTCTGAGGCCAGATTTGAACTAAAGTCCTCCTGAATCCAGGGCTAGTGCTTTATCCACTGTGCCACTTAGCTGCCCCCTAGGGATCTCTTTCAAGAGGTAATGGGTACATTCTTTCAATTTCCATTTTACCTTCTGCTTCTAGAATATCAGGGCAATTTTCCCTGACAATACCTTGGAAGATGACATCTAAGCTCTTTTTTGATAATGGTTTTCAGGTATTCCAACGATTTTCAAATGATCTCTCCTGTATCTATTTTCCAGGTTAGCTGTTTTTCCAAAGAGATATTTCACATTTCCCTCTATTTTTTCATTCATTTGGATTTGCTTTCTTGTTTCTTGATTTCTCATAAAACCATTACCTTCTATTTGTTCAATCCTGATTCCTAAGCAATTATTTTCTTCAGAGAGCTTTTCCTTGCAAATTATTAAAGAGAAAAGGAAGAATAATAAGAATATTTAAATGAATCAATTATCTACATACCTGAGTACATACATATAGAATGGACTGAGTTGCTGGAGCAAGTGGCTGGGAGAAAGAAGAGAGAAAGAACTGGCAAGGAGATAATGGTGGCAATGTGTACTGAGAAAAAAGACTGGTTGTTTTGTCCTTTATTTTGTAAGTCAAAATAGCAAAGAAAGACAGGCATATATGTGAAACTCAAATTTACCACTTTCTGAGAAAGGAGTGAGTTAAATGAATCTGTCATGAAGCTGGAAGCATTATAAGACAAACTAGCTAGTCAAAATAGAGAGAATGTCCCTCATCACTCCTACCAGCTTTCTTTCCTCTTTCTTGAATGGTAAGGGTGGGCCAATATTTGAAAAAATGAAAAGGAAACCTATGCTGCAGGAATTCCTCAAATCTCAAAGAGTATCCCTGAGGAAAATGAGGTAAGGGTATTGTAAACCATCAGGGTGTTATAACAGAAGGAGTATTAATATGAACTTTGAGGATTATGGTTAAAATATCACCTCAGACATGCCCTATGTGATATATGTACAAGACACTTTTTCTATCCAGACCTGAGTTTTCTAAAGTCTGTGGAAATGATGTCATTGGAAAGGATAGCCCTTAGGTCCTTTCCAGATCAATATCAATGATATTTCCATTGACTTGGGGACTAATAGAAACTCATTCAAGGTCTTTTTTTTTTACTTTCTTTTTCAATTAACTGTAATAATGAAGAATGTTTTATTTAAAATGTTCTCAGGGCTACTAGGTGGAAGTTATCAGTGATGAGTATAAAACTGAGTGAGAAAATCTCTGATTTGCCATGATATTCAGATCATTTGTGTTATGTAAGCTTTTGACAAAAGCATTTTTATGACATGTATTTTATATAGTTTCATAACTGATAGTCACACCATTTTATTTTTCTGGGTGTTTTTATAAATTTAATTTCATTTTCTTTTCAGCTTAACAAGTATCATTTTGAAACATGATTTTTAAATTTTTATTTAATGATAAAATCATGGGTGTCTTAGTAATTTAGTAACATAAAATATAAATGATATCCTGTGCATTTATCACATTTTTTCTGAAAAATCATCCCCATTCATTTCTAATAACAGTAAAATCAATAGCAGACTTACCCAATTAATATGTTAGATTTAAATTTTGTTTTCCTCTGACCTACTATTGATGATGTAAACAAAAAAAGAGAGTTGTCTTATTAAGGTAATATATACATTTTCTTTTTTTTTTTCTTCCTACATTTTTAATACTGGGGGGCGGTGGGGGGACACAGGACTGACTAGAACCAGAAGCAATCTGCTGTGAATAGCTTTACTAAACTAATAGAAGAATTGAAATCAAGTATTTACTAGCTATGTGAGCCTGGGTTAAGTCACTGATATTCTGTGAGAATCAGTTTCCTCATCTGTAAAATAGAGATGTCCCGAGTAAGTTCAGTAAAGTTAAGCTGAGTTATATACTTTGAGTGTCATAAATTTATTAACAGTGGTGCATATAACTATTAACAAAACAGGTCAGACTAGACACCTCAGTAAGGCCAGTAATCTCAATGAGAAGGGAGGGGTTTCTTTACCGACATGCAAGAAAAGTGTAGAATGCATAGTTTTGGAACCTTACAATTGGTTATACTAGGAAAAGTGGGTTGACATTAAGGTATAGATAATCATGCCTCTGTGACAAGTAATGTTAATTCTTTTGTGGGACTCATCTGTCTCTTATAAACTTCTTTTAAGGAACCAGTACTACTACATTTCTGTCTCCATGAGGGAGATCAAAGCTTCTAATATCCCAAGAACAGGTAAGGACAGATAACACATCTTTTGGGGGATGGCAACAGGTTAAATGGTTGTGGCTTACAGACAACATTCAAATGTCTCAGAGGAAAACTATGAATGATAACAATCTCTTTCAACCACACCTTTAAACTAACTCAGAAGGAAAAATGGATTTCTGAGCAAGGTGAGTTCAGGCAGATGATAACTCACCAAAATCAATATAGCATAAAATAAATTACATTGTAAAATCAAAACAATAGAAAAATTAATATTTATCTTTTCATAGAGATAATAGCTTATAATCTTAGTTTAACCTCTGCTGAATTATTGTGAACAAAGAACATTGTATAGCATATGGAATTATGAAAGGAATTTATTATTATTTAAAGAATTTAAAAGAAAACACTAATAATACATGATAATGATTGGCTATGCTTTATCCCAGAGGAATTTTATTTATTATATTTTTTAACATTATTTTTTAAACAAATTTTGAGTTCAAATTCTCTAACTCCTACATCTACCCCAACCACTGTGAAAGCAAGAAAATGATAGTAATATAAATGTGAAATCATGGAAAACATATTTCCATGTAAGCCATATTACAAAAAGAACAAGAAAAATAAAGTGAAAAAATATATTTCAAAGTATATTTGCTTTCTCTGGAGATGGATAGCATTTTTCATCCTGAGTCCTTCAGAATTGTCTAATATCATTATATTGCTGAGAATAGGTAAGTCATTAACAGTTGATTATCATAGTATATTGCTTTTACTGCATACACTGTTCTGGTTCTGCTCATTTCACTTTGCATCAGTTCAAGCTAGTCTTCCCAGGTTTTTCTGAAAGCATCTTGCTTGTCATTCCTTACATCACAATAGTATTTGTGTGGGCCAAAATTTGGTATACTGAGCATTATTTGAATGACTGGCCTTAATACTGGGGTCCTGGAAATATGAGGGACATTTTAGGTTTAACCCTCCCCTCTGAACTGCCCTTTTTCCATATTTCTCCCAGCCCAATAAGAAAGGAGCCTCTAAGCTTTAGTTCACAAAAGGATCAGATTTTATTACTTGGGAATTAATTAAACAACAAAGGTGAAACTAATAAAAATCAAAGATAAGGAAATAGGAAAATAGAAATGCAGATAGATATTCTTAACTCTAAGCTTGACCCAGACCCTTTCCAATTCAGCTAGTTCAAAGGAATTTAGGGTTTTTGATAAGTAATTCCCCAAACCTGAAAGTTTACAGTTGCTGAACAGAGACAGAAGTTGCTTGAGACAGAGGACATACACACACTGCACACCACCACCACAAGGGCCCAAGCTGAAAAGGCTGAATTCTGGAAAAAGCCTTGCATTCCGGAAGCAGCCTGCCTCCCTTCTGGGAGAGTTCAATCTCCCCTCCTGCAAAAGGGGAGGTCCTTAAAAAAGCTGCCTTCGTAACCTTGGAGTGGGCCAGGTGTGGCCCCTCCCAAATGAGTTACCTAAAAACAGGGATATTAATCTTTACCCCAAATAATTTTTACCACATATTCCATTACAATCATTCCACAACTTGTTCAGCCATTTTTAAATTAATGGACATCCCCTTAATTTCCAATTCTTTGCCACCATACACACACAAAAAGTTGTGTGTGTATATAGATATAGATATAGATATAGATATAGATATAGATATAGATATAGATATAGATATAGATATAGATATAGATATAGATATAGATATATATAGATATATAGATATATATAGATATAGATATATATAGTACATGTAGGTAATTTTCCTTTTTCTCCCTTTAATCTTCTTGGGATATAGACCTAACCTGGCACTGCTGGGTCAAAGGGTATGCACAGTTTTAGAGTGCATTGGTCATAATTAAATATTGCTCTTCAGAATGTTTGAATCAATTTCTGTCTCCACCAACAGTGCGTTAGTGTCCCACTTGTCCCACATCCTTGTCATTAATTATCTTTTTCCTTCTCTGTCATATTAGCCAATGTGATAGGTGTGAAATCATATCTGAACTTTGTTTTAATCTGAATTTCATTAATCAATTGTGATATAGGTAGTTCTCTTTTCTTTTTCTGAAAGGAGCCTATTCATATCCTTTGACCACATCTCAAAGAATGACTCAAATACTTATAAATTTGATTCACTTCTCTATATATTTGAGAAATGGAGCTCTTATCATAGAACTTTTTTACTGAAACAAACTTCTCAAGTTCACTCTTGCTTCTCATCTTGCTTGCATTGTTCTTTTTTCATAGAGAAAACTTTTTTAAAAAACTTGATAAAATCAAAATTATTTCGTTCACATCCTGTAATGCTCTCTGTCTCAAGTTTGGTCATAAATTCTCCCTTTATTCAGATAAAATTCACCACACTCCCCTAATTTGCTTATGATATCACACTTTATGCCTAAATCATGCATTCATTTTCATCTTATTTTCCTATACATTGTGAGCTGTTAGTTTATATCTACTTTCACTGAAATTGTTTTCACAGGAAGTTCTTGTCCCCCAATCTCAGATCAGTAAGTTTATCAAACAATAGATTACTATGGTAATTTACTACTGTCTATTATTGCCTAACCTTCGGGGTCGCCAAACTGTGAGATTTAAAATTGGATATTAGATCATAAATCTCCCCTACTTAACCCTTCCCTTAATTCATCTCCCAGACTAGTAAATGGAAGAAGCTTCTGGTTTTCTAGATAGAGCCTTTATTGTATATAAGGTGTTGTTGATTAGAAGGATAGGAAAACAGAAATACAGTACAAATCGTCTTAAATCTAGGCTGTCTATATTCCTTATAAAAACTCACCAAACCGATTTAGGCCACCTTTGGAGTGAGTCAGACCGTCTGTGCCGCGCCGCCCGGAGTCCCGCCAAGCCGGCAAAAAAAGGCTACTCCCGTTCTCTCCACCCCGGAAGTCAAAAAAAAACCCGGCAGGCAGTCTGACATGCGCAGCAGGCGCACTGTACCTGGCAGGCAGTCTGACATGCGCAGCAGGCGGACTGTACCCGGCAGGCAGTCTGACATGCGCAGCAGGCAGACTGTTCATCTCCTCCCCAAAAGGGTGGTCCTTGAAAAACTGGCGTCTTTCACTTATCCTAACCGACTGTTAAAAACTTTCATATTTTACCACATTTGCCATTCATCTAACATTCTATTTTTTAACTGGTACCATATTCTTTTAATGATTACTGCTTTGGAATATTAAGTTTGAAATTTGCTACTCTTAGGGCACCTTCCTTCACATTTTTTTTTGTTTTTATTGATTGCCTTGAACTTTTATTCTTCTAGATAAATTTTATTATTTTCTAGCTCTATAAAATAATTATTTGGTAGTTTTATTGGCATGGCACTGAATATGTTCACTAAATTTGATGGAAGTGTCATTTTTATTATTTTGGCTTTATTTACCCATGGGCAATTAATATTTCTCTGTTTAGATTACCTTTGTGTGTATGAAAAGTGTTTTGTAATTATATAAATAATATCCCTAGGCTTGTCTTGGTCCATAGACTCCCAAACAATTTTATATTTTCTTCAGTTGTTTTAAATGGCATCTCTCTTTCTAACTTTCCCTGCTGAGTTTTCTCGATAGCATATAGAAATTCTGATGAAATATGCAGAGATATTTTATACACTGTAATTTTGCTGACACTGTTTTTTTTGTTTGTTTTTTTAGTGAGGCAATTGGGGTTAAGTGACTTGCCCAGGGTCACATAGCTAGTAAGTGTTAAGTGTCTGATGCCGGATTTGAACTCAGGTCCTCCTGAAACCAGGGCCAGTGCTCTATCCACTGCGTCATCTATCTGCCCCGACATTGTTAATTATTTAAACTAAATTTTTGGTTTATTTTCTAAGATTCTATAATTATACCATGAAATTGTCTGCAAAAAAATGATAATTTCATTTCCTCAATGGCTATTACCATTCCTTCAAATTATTTTTTTTTGTATTTATTTTTTGTCTTATTCCAAGTATGACAATGCTAGTGAATAATAATGGTGACCATGGAGATCATTGCTTCATTCTTGGTATTATTGGGAAGGCTTCTAGTTTATCTCCATTAGATATAAGGCTTGTTCTTAGGTTTACATAAATAATACGTATTATATCTTTATAAAAACATTTGATAAAATATAAAATTAATTCCTATTTTTAAAAAAGTTTTTTTCTACATCTATTGAGACAATCATATGATGTTTTATTGAGGTGGACAATTATAAAGATATTTTCCCTAATATCAAATGTATTCCTTGTATAAATCCCAACTTGGTCATAATAGATTATTTTCTGTTATATTGTTGTAATCCCCTTGATAGTATTTTACTTAACATTTTTGCAGCAATATTCATTAGGGAAGTTGGTATATAGTTTGTTTATCCCCCCTCTGTTCTTAGTCTTCCTGGTATAGATATCATCATTTATATATCTTGTAAAAGGACGTTTGTAGGACTAAATTTTTTGCCTATTTTCCCAAATAGTCTATATTGTATTGGAATTAATTTTTTTTAAACATCTGATAGAATTCACTTGGGAATTCATTTGGCCCTGGAGTCTCTTTCTTAGGGATTTCATTGATAGCTTGTTCAATCTCTTTTTTCTAAGTCATTTGAGTATTCTATTTCCTCTTCTATTAATGAAGTAACTCCTAGTAATTATTTTAATTTCAACTTGATTGGTGGTACATCCACACTTTTCATTTTTTATATTGGTAATTTGTTTTTTTTCTTCTTTTTAAAATCAAATTAAATAATGATTTCTGTATTTTTTCCATAAAATCAGCCCTTAGTTTTATTTATTGGTTCATTTTTAGTTTCAATTGTATAAATGTCTACTTTTATTTTCCTGATTTCTGATTTGGTTTTAATTAGGCATTTTTAATTTGTTTTTTTTTCTAGTTTTTTTTTAATTGCATGACTAATTCATTGATTTGCTCTTTATTTTATTCATGTAAGTGTTGAGATATAGAAAATAAGTACTACTTTGGCTATTTCCCATAAATTTTGGTATATGTTCTTATTGTTGTAATTGTAATGAAATTATTTATTGCTTCTATGATTTGTTCTTTGATTCACTCATTCTTTAAAATTTGATTATTTAACTTGCCATTAATTTTAAATCTATGATTCCATAGCCTTTTCTGAAAGTAGTATTTATTGCATTATGGCCTAAAAAGAATGCATTTAATATTTCTCTTTTTCTGTATGTGGTTATGAAGTTTTATGCCCTAATACATGGTCAATTGTTTGAAGGCACCCTGAACATCTGAGAAAAGGCATATATTTCTTTGTAGTTGTTCCATTCTGTTTTCTTCAGAGGGTTCTCATATCAAAATTCTCTAAGAGTCTATTAATCTCTTTAACTTCTTTCTTATTTATTTTATTGTTAGATTTATCTAGTTCTGAAAGAGGAAAGTTGAGGTCATCTACTAGTATAGCTTCACTGTCTATTTTTTTCTTGTAATTCATTTAACTTCTTTAAAATTTTGGATACTGTACCATTTGGTGAATATATGTTTAGTATTGACATTTCTTCATTGTCTATGGTTGTTGTAGTTCAGTTGTTTAGTCATATTTGACTTTTCAAGTTCATGTGGAGACTAATACTGTTCATGGGGATTACCTGGCAAAGACACTAGAGTGGTTTGCCACTTCTTTTTCAATTGGAGTAGGGAAAACAGAAGTTTTATGACTTGCCCAGTATCAAACAGCTAGTAACTCTCTGAAGCTATATTTGGGCTCAGGTCTTCCTGACTCCAGGCATAGCTCTCTCTCTAATCAGCCATATAGCTTCCTCTTTGTCTAGTTTATATTTTTTAGTTTCTCTGCTTTCTCTTTTTATTTAGGTTTATTTTAGCCTTTTCTGAGATCATGTTCACTATCCTTGATTTTTTTTAAACTTCTGCTAAAACAAAATAGATAGATTTTTCTCCAGCCCCTAATTTTAATTCTTGGTGTCTTCTCTCTGTTTCAAGTGTGTTTCTTGTGTGTGTGTGTGTGTGTATATATATATATATATATATATATATATATATATATATATATATATATATATATATATATATATATATATATATATATATATAGTGTTTTGCATTACGTAAATGCTAGCTGTTTTATTTTATTGAACACACCTACAAACCCAGAAATTTATGTCTCCTAACATCTTTCTGGACATCTTTGTTTTCTGCCTCTTATTATAGTCATATGAGTAAATAACATATCAATCCCTTAATGAGTTAGATCATAACCAACTTGAGAGCAAGAACTGTGTATTTCATCTTTATCTGATGTGTGACCTGACTTCCTTTTTCCACATGCTCAAAATAATCCTGGTTTCCTCACCAAATTAGCCAGTGGATATAAACTAAAGGAGTGCAAACTAAATTGTAATAAAACACAATTTGACAACTATATTAAGGCAAATAAAATCTAACTTTTCACTATGAAGTCAGACATTCTTATACATAATTAGGAATTAACTGTGAGTAGGTAATAGTTTGTTGTAGTAAAGGCATTAGATCAAGAGTCAGGGTGCTATAGTTCTACTCCCCATTGTGTCTTTAGGTTTTTGTATAACTTTGGGCAAGTCGCTTAACCTCTTTGAGACTTGCTTTTTTCTCTAATATTAGAAAGGTGGACAAAATTTTTTCAAAGTTTCCTTCAGATCTAGTCTTCTTTCAGTGTTATTCTGGTGGGGGGTGGGGAATTGATAGTGAAAACAATATTTGAAAAGTGACTCCAAACAGCTCACTGAAACCAGGGTAATTTGACAGTTTGTAGACTAAAACAGGAATTTGAAAAGAAAAGAAAAGAAAAAAGAAAGAAAAAGGTATTTTATAGTTGAGTGAACTCTAGGTTAAGAGAGGTTGAATGGTTTGCATAGGTCACAGAGGAAGGAAGGGAGCACTGGTAGTGAAATGGGAAACCACTGGGTTCTAGCACCCTGGAACAATAACAGCTGTTTCTTTTTATCCCTTGAAGCCCAGAACAGAAAGGAAGTCAGTTCCTGGTGCACTGAAAAACATTTCCTTTAGATAGATTAATGGAATTATTGATTCTACGAGCTTCAGAATAATGGATCTACTAAAGTAGAGATACTCATGCCTGAAGAGCTTTCACAATAGGAAAAACATTTTCCTTTTAGAGGTGGTTCTGTTTGGTGGGTTAAAAAATTGATTGGTTTTATTTTCTAAGCCTAGACTTCATAATTAAAGAAACAACTATTTTCCTTCCTTCCTTCTTTCTTTCCTTCATTTGTTCCTTCCCTCCCTCTCTCCTTTCTCTCTCCCAACTTCATCTTAGATTTAAGTACAAATGCTACTTATCGACCCAATCCCACCCTGAATGACATGACAGTTTTGACTTTCTTCATTTGCTATCTAGTCTATTCTGTTTCTCCATCCTTAGGCAACAAGTTGAACCCTCACTCCTGGTGGATTCATCATAATATTTTTTTTGCTTGTTTTTCTGTGGTGCAATGAGGGTTAAGTGACTTGCCCAGGGTCACACAGCTAGTATCAAGTGTCTGAAGCTGGATTTGAACTCAGGCCCTCCTGACTCCAGAGCCAGTGCTCTATTCCACTGTGCCACCTAGCTGCCCCTCGAACATTGTTATTTTTAAAATTCTAAGAGGGGAAAGATTACTTTATTAGCTTCAAAATTCAGGAAAAACACTTCATGGAAAAGGTGACATTTGAGCAAGGCTTTGAAGGAATCAAAAACTTTCAACATCCCATCTGCTTTATTCACTGAAACTCAGGACTCACAAGCTACAGAGATACACCAGTCTCAACCTTCCCCAGAATTACAAGCATGCCCTATAACTCCCTGCAAACAACTTTCAATGACAGGAAGAGTAAGATATTTTATCACAACTCTGAACTATGATTGTGAATCATTAAAAAAGAATTTTAAAAGGTATGCAATTTCTCATAAATTAAAACTATAACAATGAATCAAGAATCCAGCCTAAGTAGATAACATATTATTGTGGTGTTGTTATTTTGTTGTTTTCTTGTTGGATTTTACATGTGGAAAAGGGAACAAAATTAGAAAATGCATCAATAATGCAATACAATTTATGAAAGAGGCAAAGTAACCTAGGTAATACTAAAAGAAGCTCAAATACCAGTAAAAATAAGGCCACTGGTTCTAATTTCTATCAGAAAATTCAGAAGCAAGAAGCAAGTCTATCTCCATTTCCACTTCTATGTATAGTACTGCACAATCTGGGACACTTATCAAATACTTGACTGCCTGCTCTTACTCTGCCTCCAACATTACAAACTCCATCAACAAAGAGAAAGTGAAGCTACCCAATTAAGGAAGAAAATATTGGTCTATAATGTCCTTGAATGTGTTGGTGCTTCTGATCAGAATCTATACTTAGTCATTCTAGTCCAGAAATTACATTCAAGACACGCTGATACTAAAAACTTTACTTTCTCCCTCCCCAATTCATTCTTATCTGAAGAAAGTAGCCTGGAATTAATCACATGACTGGATAGAATGAAGCTGATTAAGGGTGATTGACTTCAAGTAACAGGTTTTCAAAGACAGCACTGCTGATTTTGCAGGGTAAGAGAATGAGGACTGTCTTAAATGTCTGGCCTCCATCCTTTAAGTAGCAATGTGACCTCTTATTTTCTATTTTTATGAAAAATTCATCTTTTCCAACTAGCTGGCTATATTAATCATGACAGTGAATCATATTTCAAGTAATGGGGCATTTCATGTTTCTCTTTTTTAACTAAGTATTAGAAAGCATAATCAGTCAGACTGGAAAAAAAAGCATTCAGTAAGCAAGCCTGGTGTATTGACACTCTACTGAAAGCTGGAGGATACTGTAAAGCACTTTAAGAAGCTCCCAGACCTCCTTGGATTTAGGATTTAAGGTTCCTCAGCAGCCTGCAGATATGAATGTGCAGAGTCTTTGATTAAAAAGGGATTTCAAGTGCTATCTTCTTTGGTTAATGCAAGGTAATGGGGCTAAGGTCCATGTTAGGGCTGAGAAGAGGATGAAGCAGGCGGATTGTGTTCATTCTACACTAGGTTAGCATAGTAAGCTGCAATGGGAGTGATAACAGTCTGCCTATTAGCTCTGCTATAAATGGCAATGTTGTACAACAATCCTGAGTATAGGACACTGCTATTACAAAAATGGCAGAAAATAGTGTTGACTTTTTTTGTCTTTTCCATCATCTTTCATAGTCATCTAAATAAATTCTATGCTATTTTATTTAGTGAAAAAAGGAAGACAGTGCTTTGCACATTCTTTTCCTTTTTTTCCTGGTCTGTTCATTTCCTCTGTATGTGAAGATCACAGGAAATAATTTCCTTTACCAAACAAGACATTCTCTACCAGGAAAGATTATTATCCTCTCTACCACTTAAATCTTAAAGATTTTCATGGGGTTCTAAGGAAGTTAATTAACTTGTCCAGGGTCACAGAACCAGTGCCTGAGGTAAGATTTGAACCTATGTTTTCTTGAATAAGAGGCTAGCACACTATCCATTTTATTAATCTGCCATTTGCATATATAGTCAGGGTATAATAAATGTTTGTTGAACTGATTCAAAAATAATTAAATTTAACTGAACTTGTTTAGCTATGTTTTCTCAGCAACAATAATATTAATCTATCAAAAAGAAAACCATTATGATTACCATACTTCTTTAAGAATCTTTTATTTCACTGGCATGGGTTCTTCTTCCACTGGTGGAGTTTGGATTCTACTTATAATTTATTAGAAAATCTTGATGAATAACATGGACAAAAAATCCTTACTTTGTTTCCAGCCCACTGTTAACAATAACTTTTAAAAAAATATATACTTGGATAATTATTTTTCATTTTATTTGGATTCTTCTGTATTTCATTTTTATGTATTTAATAAAATTATGAGGAGTCCACAAATTTCATCACAGTGTTAAAAGCATCAATGACACCAAAGGTGTTGAAAGTTCTTAAAATTCTATAGTTAAGTTGGGCAGGTTCTCAGTCAAAAGACATGCAGTCTTTTTGCTGTCTTACATTAAATTCCTTATAGCTTAGTAACTCCTGCCAGAGATTGTGATCGTTTAGAATGGCCTTCAGAAACAAAGCTAAGGGCAGCTAGGTGGCACAGTGGACAGAGCACTGGCCCTGGATTTAGGAGAACCTGAGTTCAAAGCTGACATTTGACACTTGCTAGCTGTGTGCCCCTGGGCAATTCACTTAACTCCAATTGCCTCACTACCCCACCCCCCCATGTAAAAAAACCCAATGTAAGAAACAAAGCTAAGGTCATCTGTATACCATGCTGAGTCATCAGAGGAAGACTTCAGCAGATGCTTGATTATAGTTAATGGCTCACATTTATCCAGCATTTCAACATTATATGCTTTAAGTTAACTCTGGTCCTTTGAGACTATGTCATCAGGACACAAGGTCTTATATGTCTGGCTAAACTCATACTTTTTAATCCCAAGGCCATCAATGGATTGTTTGTCTCTCTCTTGAAGATAAATATAAAAACATCCACCAATAGGTTGGTAATGCAATAATGCATTTTTTGGACATCATTACCAATGATAGATTGCTACTTGGACCAGTGAAGAGGAATACTCACTCTAATATCATGGTTGTATTGAGTCACAGAAGCAGACTAAAATACTGTCTTCTTATAACTACCCTGTGATGTACATAGGACCAATATTATAATCATTTTACAGATGAACAATGGTAAACCTTGTCATTGTAAAATTTTGTGATTATAAAGAAAGATGATCCACTCACGTAACAATAATCAGAAATGACAGGTCAACAGTCAAAGAGTTACAATGGAACCCTTGAGATGTCAGAAGAAATCAAGAAAAGCTTCTAGAACATCAGGGAATTGTATTATAGCAAATTAGTGGAGAAAATTATTACCTGTCATTGACTGTAGTTCAGCTATATGATGACATATATTCTGCTTCACCAAATTGTGCATGGGCCATAAGACCTGGATGCAAATTACTCAAATACTATCTGTGTTATCTTAGCAGGTTATTTAGTCTCAATGGGTCATACTTTCTTCATCTGTAAAATGAAGGGCTTATACTAAATAACTTTTGAGCCATCTTTCTAAATCTCAACTTACAATCTTATACCTCAGGGTCATATATAACAAATTTCTTGAAATAAGTGAAAAAGTCTTGAGCTGAGCATCATACAATTCCCTACCTTTACTGCCATAAAAATCTTTCCATTCCTGTTCTTTTTCCATTATAATACTAAGATAAATTTGAAAAATGCAGAGTTTGAAACAGGAAGACTTAATTTCAAATCTTGGTTCCATAACTCAATACCTATCATAGTATAAGCAAAACATTTAAACTCATTGCCTCACAGTTCCTTGCCCTGTAAAATAGGGATAATAACAGCTGAACTATCTACTTCCTTTATTTTTCTTTTCTTCCCATTTATTTAGAATTCTATTTTTCCCAAATTACATGTAACAACAATTTTAAATTTGGTTTTTAAAACTTTGTATTGCAAATTCTCTTCCTCCCTCCCTCCCTCCCTCCCTCCATACTCCCCCTGAAGAACGCAAGCAATTCAATATGTTATATATGTATAGTCATGCAAAACATTTTCACATTATTCAGATTGTGAAAGAAAACAGACAAAAATTTAGAAAAATGAACTAAAAATTATTCTTCATTCTATATTCAGACACTATCTGTTCTTTCTCTGGAAATGGATTGCATTTTTCATAACTCCTTCAAAGTTGTCTTGGAGCATTGTATTGCTGACAATAGCTAAGTCATTCACAGTTGATCATCTTACAATATTTTGTTTCTTTGTATACAATATGTTTCACTTTGCATCAGTTCATGTAAGGCTTTCCAGGTTTTTCTGATAGCATCCTTTTAATCATTTTTATAGCACAATAATGTTCTGTCACAATCTCATCTAACATCTCCTCAATTTCAAATTCAACTTTTTGTTTTTTATCTTTTTGGATTTCAACCTAGTAGTCATATTAATAGGTCAAAGAGTATGCATGGTTTTATAGTCCTTTGGCCATATTTCCAAATTGTTCTACAGAATGTTTGAATCAGTTTACAACTCTACCAAGAGTGCATTAATGTTTCATTTTCCCCATAACCCCTACAACAGTTGTCATTTTCCTTTGCTGTCCTACTATGCAATCCAACAGATATGAGGTAATACCCCAGAATTGTTTTGACCTGAATCTCTCCAATCAATAGTGAGTTACAGCATTTTTTCACATAGCTATAGGCAGCTTTGATTAATTCATTTGAAAACTTCATATATTTTGATAATCTATCAATGGGGGAATGGCTCTTATTTTAATAAATTTGACTCATTTCCCTATGTGTTTGAGAAATGAAGCCTCAGAAAAACATCAACATTTTTTCACATACTATTGCTATGCCCTCCCCATGATATTTACTATATTTTCTATCTTCTTTCACCTTATCCCTCTTCAAAATTGTTTTGCTTCTGACTGTCCCCTCCAACAATCTGCTCTCCCTTCTTTCACACACATCTCTTATCCCCTTCCCCTCCTACTTCCCTGCAGGGTAAGATACATTACCATGCTCAATTAAATGTTTATGTTATTGCCTCTTTGAGCTAATTTTGATGAGAGTAAAGTTCATTCAATCCACAGAATCTCCCCCATCTTCCCCTCCACTATATAAGCTTTTACTTGTTTTTTTATGTAAGCTGCTTTACCTTATTCCACTTCTCCCTTTTCCTTTATACCAGTGCATTCATCTTTCACCCTTTAATCTTTTTAAAAAATATTATTCCTTCATATTCAACTCACATCTGTGCCTTCTGTCAAAATATACTTGTTCCACCTTCCCTAATAATGAGAAAGTTCTTATGAGTTACAAATATCATCTTCCCATATAGGAATGTAAACAGTTTAAAATTTTAATATCCCTTATGATATTTTTTTCCTGTTTACCTTTTTATGCTTCTCTACAATCTTGTATTTGAAAGTCAAATGATCTAGTCTGCTCAGGTCTTTTCATCAAGAATTCCTGAAAGTCCTTTTTGTTTTTGTTTGTTTGCTTTGTTTTTTTGTTTGTTTTTGTTTTTGTTTTTGTTTTTTTGCAGGGCAATGAGGGTTAAGTGACATGCCCAGAGTCACACAGCTAGTGTCAAGTGTCTGAAGCTGGATTTCATCTCAGGTCCTTCTGAATCCAGGGCCAGTGCTTTATTCACTGTGCCACCTAGCCACCCTGAAAGTCCTGTCTTTCATGGAATTACCATTTTCCTTCATGATTATACTCAGTTTTGCTGGGTAGGTGATTCTTGGTTGTAATCCCAGTACCTTTGCCCTCCATAATATCATATTCTAAGCCCTCTGAAATTTTAAAGTAGAAGCTGCTAGATATTGTGTTGTCCTGACTATGGATCCACAATACTTGAATTGTTTCTGTCTGGCTGCTTGCAATATTTTCTCCTTGACCTGGGAGCTCTGGAATTTGGCTATAATATTACTAGATATTTTCATTTTGGGATGTCTTTCAGGAGAAAATCTGTGGATTCTTTCAATTTCTATTTTACTTTCTGCTTCTAGATTATCAGAGCAATTTTGACTGACAATTTCTTGGAAGATGATTCCTAGTCTCTGTCTTTGATCATGGTTTTCATGTAGTCCATTAATTTTCAAAATCTCTCTCCTGCATCTATTTTCCAGGTCAGTTGTTTTTCCAATGAGACATTTCACATTGTCTTCTATTTTTTTCATTCTTTTGGTTTTGCTTTATTGTTTCTTGATTTCTCATAAAACATTATGACTACCAAGCCATTGATTATTTTTCATGATTTTCTTGCTTCACTCTCATTTCTCTTTCCATTTTTTCCTCTACTTCTCTTACTCTCTTTTTCAAAGTCCTTTTTGAGTGCTTCTATGTCCTGAGACCAATTCATACTTTTCTTTGAATCTTTGAATATAGGAGCTTTGACTTTCTTATCTTCTTCTAAGGGCATATTTTGATCTTTGTCACCATAGAAACTTTCTAGAATCAGCATTTTTTTTCTATTTGCTCATTTTCCCAGCATATTTCTTGACTTTTAACTCTTTGCTAAAGTGGGGCACTGCTTCTAGGATGGAGGGTGCACTGTTCCAAGCTTCGGGGGGTTCAAAGATACTTCTAGGAATTTGTAAGTCCTTAATTATTCCAAGATGTTATGATTTAGGGAGAGATATATTTAATACTTTCCTGCCCTGTGTGCCTTGGTCTGCAAGCTACCAAAGGCCAACTTTTCTGCCCTGGAACTATGAACAGAGTCCCACTCCCCTGTGGCTGCAAGCTCTTGTGTGCTTGTGCTCCTCTCTGTCCCGAGACTACCACGCAAGGCTGTGACCTGGACCTGAGTATGGGCAAAACAACAGAGTCTTGCTTCAGGGCTAGCAAAGAGACCCCTGTAATCTTCCTCTGGCCAATTATTCAACCCCCTTATTGTCTGTGGGCTGAGTTCCACCACTGATTCAGAGACTCTTGAGGCCTGCTCCTGGTTCACTGGGGCAGGGTCTGTACTGAAGTTGTATCTGGGATGGTGTGGCCTGTGCTGAGCTGTGCTCCACTCTCACCCTAGTATAACAGACCACTCCTGCCAACCTTTTAAGTTGTCTTTGGCTGGAAATTTTTTTTACCCTGTTTTTTGTGGGTTTGCTATTCCTGAAATTGTATTATGACATTATTTGAAGATATTTGGAGGGCCTTGGGGAGAACTCAGGCAAGTCACTGCCTTTCATCCACCATCTTGGCCTACTATCTACTTTCTAGAATCATTGTGAGAATGAAATTAAATAAGATGCCTGAAAACTTTTATGACAATAGGTGGCATTTATAGAGCACTTAAAATTTTGTAAAGTGAATACCATGAATCATCTTACTTGAGCTTACCAGCAAGCCAATGAAATAGGTAGGTAGGTATTATTCTTCCCCTTTTACAGGTAAAAACATTGAGCCTCAGAAAGATTAAGTGACTTGGCCAAAAGCAGATGGTAATTTACAAATGTTTTCAAGACAAAACTTATTGTTCCAAATCTTTTTAGTATGCTGAATTGTACCTCCATGAGCTATGCTAATCTTTGTTATTTGTATTAATAATAAAGTATACTATTCAGATTCCCAGGTCTTTATGAATATAAATATAATTAATTTTAAAAACCTTATAATACAAATTATTTATGTTTGCTGATAATTTTTTTCTCAAAATGCAGAACTTTATTCAGTGCTTTTCATATAGTACTTATTCAATAAACATTTGTTGGATGGTTTTACATTTCTATTTTGAAAATGGATTGTTGAATGAATAAATATGAATCAATTAGCAAAATAAATTTACACCCCACATTAAAACTATAATTCTAAGTATTTAAAAATGAGAGAGTCCTACTGCAATTTTCCCTTGAATGTTCAGCCAGTTATTAAAAGTCATTTTGTCTAGGAAACATTTAGTCAAAAAGCTAAAACACCTACTTTATGCTAGGAACTTCAGAATACCTGGGTCATGTAAAACTCTAACCACACATATTAATGTATCTATATCTATATCTATATTTTTATGGCAGCATAATTTGACTGAAAGAACATGGGTACAATAACTACTAACTTTTGTGCAATATTAATAAAATTACTTGCTCTCTTTGAAATTCACCTGTAAATGCATTACATTTACAAAAAATTCAACTCATGATATTGGTGATATTCCTTTTGTGTACAAGTTAGATTAGATGACCATTGAGTTCACTTGAAGCTATCAAACTTTGTGATTTTGAATTTTTTCATGGATTAAACTCAAATTTTCTTTGTAGTTTTAAATAACTTTAGCTCTCACTCTTCTCATCTGTAATAGGAATATAATAACTTAACTATCTCATAAGATGAAAGTTCTGTACCTAGAAGTCACCTCAAAGATAATTAGTACAGCTCTCTCTTTTTATATTTAAGGAAACCAAGTGTGTGAGCCAAATTTAATATATGGAGTGTTAATTGGGTGACTTGCCAAAATATTGGGGTCCCAGAAATATTGAGGGACCTTTAGGTTCAAAGCTCCCTCTCCTCTGAACTGCCTTTTTAGATGTTTCTCCCAGGCCAATAAGAAAGGAGCCTTACAGCTTCTTTTCCACAAAAGGATCAGATTTTATTACTTGGGAATTAATTGAACAACAAAGGTGAAATTAATAAAAATCAAAGATAAGGAAATAGGGAAAAAGATAAACTGATAAATTCTCCTAGCTCTAACCTAAGTCTATACAATCCCCAGATCATTTCCAATTATGCTAATTCAAAGGAATGCAAGGCTTTTGTGTTCACTCACCACACCTGGGAAGTCTGCTAGTTGCTCGTGCCACTGAGAAAACCGAGGAGGGAGAGAGAAGAGAAGAGCCAGCGTAATGGAAGCAATTCAGCTTCACCTCAGCTAGCATTCAATCTTCCTCCCCCAAAAGGGGAGGACCTTCAAAAACTGCCTGGGGAGAGGTTTCTCCTTCTAACTTCTGTAGCATACATAACTTCAGGGTGGGCCAGGTGTGGCCCCTCCCAAATGAGTCAGCTAAACTCCAATGATTTTTACCACATTGAAGCCAAGAGAGCCTGCATGCTTTGCCCAATGTCACACAAAAAATAATATTCAAAGTAGAATTTAAACTGCTGTCTTATGAATCCAGATTCAGTATTATTGCCACTGTAATTTGCAGAATGACTTCTTTTATATTAAGTGCTTCCTGTATATTGGGTGGTGATTATTAATGTTATTCAGCAGTTCCCCAAATTTAAAAAAATGGAAAAACCCATTTCACAAACTACAGTGGCAGCCACAAACCTAAAGAGGTTTTTGCTAGTGTATACTAGATAGGTTGATATGAAAAACAAACAAACAAACATATGCGGAATAACAGATGGAGTTGGGATGCAGGCCTCAGGATATCTTGATAAACTCAGAACCAAACAGGAATTCTTTTTCCAATATACTGAAGAAGTGACTTTGCCTGAAAACTTTTAGTGAGTGAGATCCTGATACCCATCCTTCAAGTCAACCATTTCTACCTTTGCATATCCATGATATTAGGAAGTTTATTCCCATACATATAATTTAAATTTGATTCTTTACATCTTCTACCCAAAGGTCCTATAGCTGCCTCCTGGTTCAAGATAAAGAAGCTGAATTCATTCATTACATGCATGGAAGCCATTCAGATTCCAGCATTTGAAGGGCTATTATGCACATAATACCCTCATGGTCTCTTGAAGTCTTCTTTTTAAGCAAAACATCTGCCATTCCACTACCCAATGGCACGAGCTCAAAGGCTTTCTAGTTGGCCCCCTCTGGGTGGCTTATAGCTTACTAATGACCTTTCTAAAATATAACACGTGAAATTGTACTTATTTAAAATTGCATGTGAATAACATGCATAGTTAGTGCACTAAATAACACAGTTTTATAGAGAAAGTACAATAATAATATGATCCTATACATGGCATTCTGGGAGCAAATTGAGCTCAAAACATAATAGCTTGACCTCATTTTTATGGTATCACAGTCATACTAAACTTTCAGATAAAGCACACCTAGATTTCAGCAGGACATTTAAGAAAGTCCTTCATGATAATATTTATGGTTGAATGAAGAGATTTAGATTGATGAGAATAAAATCAGCACATCAAAGGCTAAAAATTTAGATGATAGGTCTTAAATGCCATATACTCTAATTCACTCATTTTAGAAGAGTTAACTGAGACCCAGAGGTGTTCAATGATTTCTCAAAATCAGATGGTTAGTACATCATAGAGAGAGGAATTGAGTACCAAATTTGGTACTCCTTCTAATACATGTAAGTGGGTTTACCAGTGCTTAAGTGGACAGAGCCAAAGAGCATAATCTAGACCAAAGATAGTGTCTCAGGTTCTCTGCCATAATCAATTTAAGGTTTTGTTTTAAAAGGTTTAGATGATTGCATTGATAATGTGGTTTTCTTATAAATAAGATGGGTGATATTATTAGCATTTTATACTGATAGAATCAAAAAAGTTCTTATCAGATTGAAATGATGGTCTTAATCTAATTAGATAAACATTAATACACAATATATGTAATATGAAAAAAATGCACATAGATTAATATGGCAGTAAAATGAAAAATAAGTAAAAATTGTTCAATATCATGGCATGTCATTAAAAACTGATATGATCTTATATTGAATTTTTGTGTCCAAAACAAGGAAGAGAATAGTCTCATTGTACTCTGCTCTATTTAGACCACACCTATCTAGAACATTGTCTAGTGGTACCACATTTTAAGTAGGAACTTAATATGTTGTACTGAAAATAGAGGATAAATACCAGAGGGTCTGTGGTTTCAAAATCATATTAGGTGTGCATATGTTGAAGGAACTGGGGTTGTTTACACTTTGGGGAAACATGATTTGTCTCCAAACATTTGAAGGGTTACCCTATAGAAAAGGAATTATATTTATATTAGGCTTGGTCTTAGAAGGAAGAACTAAGGCATTTAATGGATGAAATCTATAACAGGGAATACACTAGGTAAATGCCATGGAGAGCTTTTCAAAAATTTAAGTTCTTAAAAATGAAACAGTGTCTGGTCCACAGTGCCTAGCTCAAGGTAGGTGCTGAATAAATGGTTACTATTATTGTTGTAGATGTTGAAAATTGCTGAAATTGGCTACCTCTGAATGGAATATCCCTGACTCTAGAAGTTACTAAAGACAAGCTTGTTAAGGATTTTATAGAATGTATTCTGGGTTTTTGTAAGGGAAGTGATAAATAGAAGATTGTATAGAATTATTGTATATATATATATGCATATATGTAAACATATGTATATATGTCTCTCTGTGTGTATATGTGTGTTTGTGATGGTAGCAATCTCTAGGGTGAGAAGGAGAAAAAAGGAAAAAAATAAATTTATAATGATAACTTTATTATATATTTAAAATTAATAGCAAATGGTACATAACAGATTTTCATTTTCATGTTCAATCATCTTTGTGAAAAATATATTGTTGGGGCAGAGCCAAGATGGCAGAGGAAAGGCTATGACTTGCCTGAGCTCTGCCCAAGACCCCTTCAAATACCTTCAAATAATGCCATAAGACAATTCCTGAAACAGTAGAACCTACAATAGGAAAGGGTGAAATAATTTTCCAGTCAAAGACAGCTTAGAAGGTTAAGAAGAAAGGTCTGGGATACCAGGGTGAGAGCGAAGTACAGCCCAGCTCAGGCCACACCAGCACAAACACAGCCCCAGCACAGCCCAAGCTCTAGCAATCTATGCCTGAGGAGCTTCTGAATCAGCTATGGCAGCAGCTGCTTCTGGAACTCAGCTCATAGACAGTGAGGGGGTCAAGATTATAGAAGTCTGTTCTGGCATTGAGTTGGGACACTGTTGTTTTGCCTGTGCACAGATCCAGCCCAAAGTCTTGGGTGGTGCTCCCAGGTTGGGGAGGAACAGAAGCACACCAGAGTTTGCAGCCACAGTGAAGCATGATTCTGTTCTGGGTTCCAGGGTAGAGAAGCAAGCCTGTGTTGGCTTGCAGACCAGAGCCTAGGCCAGGAGACTGGTGAACATACCTCTCCTTAAATCATAATACCTTGATGGAATTAGGTACTTACAATTTCTTAGAAGTATCTCAGAAAGAGCTGTTTAAACCCCCTTAAGTTAGAGGCAGTGCTCGCTTTAACAAAGAGTTAAAAGTCAAGAAATAAATTGGGAAAATGAGAAAACAGAAAAAAATGCTGACCCTATAAAGTTTCTATGGTGACAAGGAAGATCAAAATACATGCTCAGAAGAAGAGAACAAAGTCAAAGCTCCTACATCTAAAGTTTCCAAGAGAAATATGAATTGGTCTCAAGCCATAGAAGGGCTCAAAAAGGACTTTGAAAATAAAGTAAGAGAGGTAGAGGACTTTTCATCACGAATACTTGAAAGTCCTCTTTTTCACTGAACTACAGTTTTTCCCCTGAAAGGTTACACTCAGTTTTGCTGGGTAAGTGATTTTTGGTTGTAATCCCAATTCCTTTGCCCTCTGATACTTTAATGTAGAAACTGCTAGATTTTGTGCTATCCTGACTGTGATTTCACAGTACTTGAATTCTTTCTTTTTGGCAGCTCGAAATACTTTCTCCTTGACCTGGGAGCTCTGAAATTTGGCTATAATATTTCTGGAAGTTTTCATTTTGGGATGTCTTTCAGGAGAAGATCCTTGGATTCTTTCAAATTCTATTTTACCTTCTGCTTCTAGAATATCAGGGCAACTTTCCCTGACAATTTCCTGGAAGATGTTGTCTAAGCTCTTTCCTTAATCATGCTTTTCAGGTAGTCCAATAACTTTAAAATATCTCCCCTGGATCTGTTTTCCATGTCAGCTGGTTTTTCAAAGAGATATTTCACATTGCCCTCTATTTTTTAATTGATTTGGATGTGGTTTATTGTGTCTTTATTTCTCATAAAATAATTAGCATCTATTTGCTCAATTCTAATTTTTAAGCAATGATTTTCTTCAGAGAGCTTTTACCTCCTTTTCCATTTGGCCAATTTTGCTTTTCAAGCTGTTGACTTTTTTTTCATGACCCTCCTGCATCACTCTCATTTCTCTTTCCATTATTCCTCTGCCTCTCTTATTTTATTTTCAAAGTCCTTTTTGAGTACTTTTATGACCTGAGACCAATTCATATTTTTCTTGGAATCTTTGGATGTAGGAGCCCTGTTATTGCTAACATCTTCTGAGGGAGCACCTTGATCAATCTTCCTTGTCACTAAAGAAACTTTCTATGATCCTCACCTTTCTCTGTCTGCTCATCTTGCCTGCCTTTTAGCTCCTTAAAGTGTGGCATTGTTTCCAGGCTTCGTTGTCCCAAGGTTCAGTGTGTCCCAAGTGGTATGATTTAAGGAGAGGCAGATTCTTCAATTGCCTTGCCTGTTCCCTGATCAGTAGATAACCCCAGGCCAACTTGCTAATTAACTAGATAGAAAAACTTTGTGTGCTGTGGTTGTTAGCTTCAACAAGCCTGCTCCCCTCCCCTGCCTGGGCCACTGCTACTCAAACCTGCTTCCTGGTTCCCAGCAGGGATGAAAAACCCAAGTTCTCCATCAGCACCAGCAGAGACCAGAGCACAGCCCAAAGAGTGGTGAACAACCTCTCCTTAAATTATATGACTTGCAAGAAATTAGGGACTTAAAAATTCCTAGAACTATCTCAGAAAACAGCTGCTCAAACCCCCTGAAACTTTGGGCAGTGTGTCCTCCACCCTGGAAGCAGTGCCCCACTTAACAAAGAGTTAAAAGTCAAGAAATAGATTGGGAAAATGAGAAAACAGAAAAAAATGCTGACCCTAGAAAGTTTCTATGGTGACAAGGAAAATCAAAATACATGCTCATAAGAAGAGAACAATGTCAAAGCTCCTACATCCAAATTTTCCAAGAAAAATATGAACTGGTCTCAGGCCATAGAAGGACTCAAAAAGGACTTTGAAAGGGGATGTTGGAGGGGACAGTCTGAAGCAAAAGACTTTTGAGGAGGGATAGGGAGAAAGAATATAGAAAATAGAGTAAATGTCATGGAGAGGAAATAGGTTAGAAGGAAATGTAGTGAGCAATAGTAACTGTGGAAAAAATTTTTGAAGCAAATTTGTCTGAGAGGCCTCAGTTTTCAAACACATAGAGAACTGAGTCAAATTTGTTAAAATATGAACCATTCCCCATTTGACAGGTGATACAAAGATATGAAGTTTTCAGATGAAGAAATTAAAGCTACCTATAGCCATATGAAAAAAAAGCTGTAACTCACTATTGATTGGAGAGATGCAGGTTGAAAAAATTCTGGGGTACTACCTCATACCTATTGGATTGGTTAATAGGAAAAGATAAGAGGAAAGTGGAAAATGTTGTAGGGGATATGAGTCAAATGAAACATTAATGCACTCTTGGTAAAGTTGTAAACTGATTCAAACCTTCTGTAGAACAAGATGGAACTATGACCAAAGGCCTATAAAACCATGCATACTCTTTGACCTAGTAATACCACTATTAGTTTGGTATACAAAAAGACAAAAACAAAAAAACAAAAACACATTTGAATTCAAAATTGGAGAGATGCACATCAATTGGGGAATGGCTGATGAAACTGTGGGATGAGATTATGATGGAACACTATTGTGCTATAAGAAATGCTATCAGAAAAACCTGGAAAAATTTATATAAGGTGATTCAAAGTGAATAATGTATACAAAATAGCAGCAATATTGTGAGACTTATTTTTAGCAATACAATAATCCAAGACAATTCTGAAGGATTTACAAAAAATGCAATCTATCTCCAGAGAAAGAACTGATAGTGTCTGAATACAGGTTGAAGCATAAGTTGTTTTAGTTCCTTTTTAAAAAGATTTTGTCTCTTTTTACTTCCACAACCTGACTAATGTAGAAATGTTTTGCATGACTACACACATATACCTTATATTGAATTGCTTGACTTCTTAAGTGGGGTCCTGGAGAGGGAGGAAGAAAGAGAATTTGGAACACAAAGTTTTAAAAATTGACATTAAGATTTGTTTTTACATGTAATTTGGGGAAAATAAAATTATAAAAAACAAAAATATTGTTATGGAAATGTTTGTTTTATTCCATAAATTAAAAATTCTATAAATTCCAATATTTAAAAAAAAAGAAATTAGATGACCTCTAACCTCCCTCTGACTCTTGGATTCTAGGACCAAGTGGTGCATCTGAATCATGGAACTGTAAGGAATTAATTGCAATTTGGGGTTTTCATTATGGCCAGACTGAAAAGATGTAATTTTGAAAAACCTAAGAGAAGATGGGTTTGTACTTGAAGAGATTGTAGAAAAGAACAACTAAGTATCTAAGCCTCCTCTAGTAGTTCCACTATGCCCACATAGGCCGGGCCAAATTATAATGGGGACAGACCAGGGGGTATGTTGAACCAATTGGAGACACTGCATGGCTAAGAACCTCCCCTTCCTGTGGGAGAGGCAAGAGAGCAGGGAGAGAGGAGTGGTATGGTGGAGCTTTGGAACGAATCAGGGAGAGACTGCACAGCTGACTCTCATTGAAACTATGGACTCCTAGTGGTGAGTTTGTGTTGTGGAAGCAAGCCCAGCTCTTTGAGCCAGCTGAATGGGAAGAAAGTTTGGGGTTTGAATCAGTCTTTGCTAGATCCAGGGAGCTTATTTGTTTTCTCTTCCCCTATTCCCTTTCTCATTGTCCCTGGCTTTATTAACTTCACTTTTGTTGTAAATTTTGTTCCTATTAATAAAACTTGGTTTGTTTGTAGAAAAGAGGCTGTTAATCACCTTTCTTATTAGTCTGGGAGAAATAACTAAAATGGCAGTTTGGAAGGGAGGAAATTTTGGACCTAGAGGTCTCTCATTATTTTCTTTTCTTTTTTTTTTTAGTGAGGCAATTGGGGTTAAGTGACTTGCCCAGGGTCACACAGCTAGTAAGTGTTAAGTGTCTGAGGCCGGATTTGAACTCAGGTACTCCTGACTCCAGGGCCGGTGCTCTATCCTCTCATTATTTTCTAAACCCCAATATGAAAGTGAGATACTCAATTAATTCTCCCCATATTAAATTTGCACTTACAGAACTTACAACAAACAAAAACAAACCCAAATTCACAGAGAAAGAAGATTGTCCCAGTGAGGAGGGCCCACATAGAGATTGATGAGGGGAGGAGGTCTGCAGAACTGTCCACTTAATATTTATTGGGAACTAGCTTGTTTCTTTTGTATATATTCGTACATTTGTGTATAAATTTACACACATATATGTGTGTATGTAGGTGTGTATTAATCTAATTCATTATATACAGATGTATTTTTTTAGTGAGGCAATTGGGGTTAAGTGACTTGCCCAGGGTCACACAGCTAGTAAGTGTCAAATATCTGAGGCAAGATTTGAACTTAGGTCCTCCTGAATCCAGGGCCGGTGCTCTATCCATTGCACCACCTAGCTGCCCCTGGATATATTTATTAATATACACATATTTGGGGGAAGGAAATTATGACAATTGACCCCTAAAAGATCACAAGTTTACAATGAGAGATAATATAGAAGGAAAAGATAAAAAACCTTAGGGGACATCCACAGTTAATGAGCATAACATTAATGAATATGCAACAAAATAGACTCAGGAGAGTCTAGAGAGGTAGAAAAATAGCCAATCCCAGAAAACATTTATACAGTTAAAAAATGTAGACATATATCTAAGTGGTTAGTGAACTCTAAATGGTCACCTTATTTGGTTAGTAATAGAGAATGTGACTTTTTAAATGTTCAGTATTAAATTTATAATTGTTATGAAATTTTAAAAAAGGGGAATGTGTGTCATATTCTTTGAATTCTCACTAGAAAAGACTATGATTGCCAATAGAAAATGCAAGACACAGAGATAAATGGCAGAAAGTGGGTAGGGTTACATGGATAGACAGCTGTGGGAAAAGGGGATGGAATGATGAAGTATGGAAGGAAGTGTGGAAAAGAGGATGGTGAGGGGTAGAAGCAGGAAATATCACTCATATAACCATGGATTAGAATTGGGAGCACTATGCAGCATGGACCTGGCAAAGATGGATGAAGGCTGGTGAGGGGACAGGAGTTTGAGATCTCATTTTTATAGGATTTTCTCAGAGGGAACCAGACCAAATCCTCTCTGTGTCACTTTGGGATTAGTTCATTAACATATCTGAATCATCTCAAAGTTATCAGTAAGACTTCAAAGTTGTCATCTCAAAGCTATCGGCACCTTTTTGATGTTCTGTTGGTCTGGAACTGTGGAGATCTTGCATTTTTTTTGGAAATTTACATATCATAGGACCATAATTCTGACAGCAGTGCATAGATGGCTTCTGCTGATTCATCACATATTACTAGGATATCAATTTTGGTTAATAGATGATAACATTTGTAAATTATGCTCCCTTGATCTTTGAGACAGTTTATATGTGACTTTCTTTGCAATCTTACATCCTGATGTTGCTCTTTTATGTTGGCTACAGATAAACTTGCCATACTGACTAGAAGTGATGGGTATTGGTCAGGGAGAGCAGAACAAGGAACAATTTTAGCACAAATGTTTTTTCCCTCATCCAGATGTCTTGCAACCATTCTTTAGTGTTTTCAAAACTGTGAACTCTGCAAACTGAATTTCTTCCATTTGTACTTGTTCTGGTCTATCTGCTTTCCCTATCTTCATCAGATCTATTTCCTCTCACTGAAATTTTAGACTGAAACATTAGGATTCAAATGTCTTGTTTTCACAGTCATCAGTGACCAAAATATTTTATTATAAATATGCTGATAGATAAATTTAAAATTTGCTGCTTCCTGTCTGTCCCCTTAGGTTCAACTTTACTTGCTATTGGGATGGCTTGGTTTAGTCAGACGTCATTAGATTTCTACTGACCTATTTTGGTCATTTGGTCATTTTGTAAGGCGATATTGTAGCCTATTTGTAACATTTTGCAAATATTCTGTATTCTAAGCTAGTTTAGAATGTAAACCTGGTTGTCATGTTTACTTAGAAAGGAATTCTAGTTCTTGCTGTATGAGATGATTTTAAGCTCATTTGGCCTCTTCAATGCCACTATTGTTTTAAATGAGTCAAACTTCTGTAAAAATAGTGACAATTTTGATATCTTTCCTTTATATATTTTCCTATTGTCTAAATATAAGTTTGTTTTAGTAGGCTAGATTGAAGCTGTTGAAGTGGCACACAGTATCATCTAACTTTCATTATCTTAATTTGATATGGATTTTAACTTTTGCTTTGACTTGTTGATTGTCTGACTGCATAAAGAAAACTGCTTTTTGAGGGAAAAAATGTTTCCAAATCTGAAATCAATCATTTCACATTACTTAAGATGTTATCAGTTTCTTTGGGGGTGGGGGGAAGAATTCAGAGGAGACAAAATCCTCTAAAGCCATATGCCATAAAACTCATGATTTCAGATATTTTTCCCCAGGTGCACCAAGAATGAGTAACAGAGAAAGTCAACTAAAATCTCATATAAAGAAGGGAAAGTTGACTTCATAGGCATCACTGAGACTGGGTGGGATAATTTTACCAGGATAGAGCTCTTAAAGTGCCTGTCTTATTCAAAAGAGAGGATAGGTAAGATATGTGTGTTTGTTGTTATGAGAGGGAATAAAATTATATAAAAATATAATTTTAAGAAAAATGCAGGAATCAGAGAGAGATAGCACAGTGGAGAGCATTTGAGAGAATATCAACAGAAGTATAATCAGAATTGATAGCCATCAGGATATAATACATACAGCCTGGACAGAAAATGCACTTGTTAATAGGTAGAGAAACAAAACACAAGCCTGGAATGATAATGTAATGATTGTGGACTTCTCTTAACTATATATCAGCTGTACCTTTCTCTGTCTTCCAAAGTTATGATCTTTTCCCACTTTCCTTAGTTGCAATTCAGTCTTTTAAAAGGTGAAGGAATCAGTGAAAGGAACCTCCACTCTTCACCTGATTATTTTCAAATGGAAGAATTAGTTGCTAGGGTAGAACCTTTGGGAAAATGCATCATTTGCAGTAAGATTTTATGATAGAGAAGAAAAGGAAATTTTGTCTTAATCTGAAATGGAATTTAAATTTCCATGGAATCATTAAAGTTCAGTGTTCAAAGGAATGAAAAAGGCTATGTTGGTAAAGTAATACTCAAAATAGAATACCTACTACAAACCACCTGCCATACTTATTCAGCTTTTGCTTAGAGACCACCAAAGAATGGGAATCTACTATAACTGAAACATATTCTACATTTGGAGGACATTTTCTATAATAACAAATTTAATCTTTATTCTGTACAACAGGTTTTTTAATGTTAAAGAAAACCATCATGTCACCCATGAATCTCCTTTACATTAACTGAAAACAAAATGGAACAGTTTCATCAGTTAAATCCCATATCACATTGGCTAAAGTTCCATAACTGTTGTGTTTGTGTTCCTTTAAAATTGCTATAGCTTATAATTGTTCTTCCAAAAATGTGGAAAGGAGAACAAAACATCATTTCTAAACATGGTCTATGTAATATATAGAGTATAAAAGGAAGCAATATCTGACTTAAAACAGCCTAAATATAACATTAGCTCATATTAAGCTTGCAATCCATTAAAAATCCACAGATGTCTTTAAGACAAACTGATGTTGATCTATATGCCCTTTTCCTTGTCATTTTCTTGAACTCAAATGTAATATTTTATAAATAATTCCTATTATATTTCTTCTTGTTAGATTCCAATAAATGTCCTTGCTTTTAAAAAGCATATTGTATCCGCATTCTTGTAATCTATCATATATATAATCCCTCTCAGACTTTTGACACATGCATATTTCATAAGGATATTATCTATGACTTTATATAAGTCATTGGTAAAAAAAATATCCAACATAAGAACATAGGATCAGATTGAGATCTTTGGTTACTCTACTAAAGACTTATTTTGAAATTTGCTTGAGGGAGTTAAGTTAGAGGCAACCTTACAAAACTCTCTCACCATTCCCCTCAAAACAATATTAAAATTATCACATGAATCAAATTTTGGAGCAGCAAAACCAAAATAAAATTCAGGATGAGACAATTTTCACCCAAAGAGAACTTAGGAGGTTGGCAGAAGTTTGTGACATTGGGGTAGAAGCCTCTCAAACACACACACGCACACATGCACACACACACAGAAATACCAATCATGATAGCAGCAGGAATCTTAGGATCCCTCAACCCAGAGATAGCAAGGTAATTGGAAAACAGATCAGAAAGAGATTAAAGGGGATGCTTTTCTGGTTCTGGGTAGAGCTGGAAGTTGTTGGCAATTCTTTTGCCCATACACAGTTATAGGTCACACTTTTAGGACACAGAGGAATGCAAGTACTTGTGGCTACAGGGGACAAGAGAGGACCTTTCTGGGTAAAAACAAGATAATGGGGGGACGGATAGGTGGTGCAGT